>NC_133503.1:192795000-193420576 GCF_049354715.1 Callithrix jacchus
TATATAGCTATTTACTCTTTCATATATATTTCAAGTAACTTCATCTGGATCCTCAAATTACACTTGTTACATTTGAGAGGGATGACATTGCTTTTAGTGATCAATCATGTGAGGCTAATACTATTTAACAAATTTGTTCCATTGAGGAATGTGAATATGCAGTCCCTCAACATAGGAGAATTAAGAACTTTCTGATGGTGCTTTTAATCAATGAGGGACAATAGTTGATGAACATATTTTTAATTCCTTTACACCTTGGGTGGGATAACCTAAGGTGTAAGGGAACTAAAGACACTAGGTGCATGTCTTAAACTACCTTCCAGTGGCATCTTTCTTCAGAATATATCTCCAGGAGCTGCTTTAGCTTCACTTTCTCATTTCCTCACTTCTCTACTAAAGTTTCCTTGAATCCCATTACAAATGAAACACCCGTGAAACCCAATCCTATTTTCAGAGTCTACCCAAATTGACAGAAGGGCATTTCTTGTTCCCTTTCTTTATTCAGCATTATCTTCCTAATCCTCAGCCATTGGCTTCCCAAATGTTTCATTCCTCTCAATATGTCTTCAACTCTGGTCATTCCTTATGTTATCTAATCCTGTGCCATGACTTTAAGTATCCCTATTCTGTTGAGACTCAAATTTACATCTCCAGTCTCTTTCTCTTACTCTGAATCCTAGACACACATACATTTATTTCACACTCACCATTTCCCCTTGCAAACCTGAAAAAATTATTCAGCTTACTGTGTACAAATTTAAGCCTTACTTCCTCTATCACCCATTTATCCTTCTGGGTCCTATTTTTTTCCTTTCTGGGTAATGTCAACTACATTTTTGTGATTTAGCCACAAAATGGCTCTAAATTACTTAGAGCCATTGTTAACTTCTGTCGTAAAAAAAAAAAAAAAAAAAAAAAAAAAAAAAAAAAAAAACATGCTACAAGGCTACAGTAACCAAAACAGCATGGTACTGGAACCAAAACAAAATATAGATCAGTGGAACAGAACAGAGACCTTGGAGGTAATGCCACATGTCTACAACCATCTGATCTTTGACAAATCTGACAAAAGCAAGCAATGGGGAAAGGACTCCCTGTTTAATAAATAGTGTTGGGAAAACTGGCTAGCCATGTGCAGAAAGCAGAAACTGGACCCCTTCCTGACACCGTATACTAAAATTAACTCCAGATGGATTAAAGATCTAGACATAAGACGTAACACCATAAAAACCCTAGAAGAAAACCTAGGCAGTACCATTCAGGTCATAGGCATGGGCAAGGACTTTATGGCTCAAACACCAAAAGCAATGGAGATGGAAGGTAAAATAGACAAATGGGATCTAACTAAACTTAAGAGCTTCTGCACAGCAAAAGAAAATATCATTAGAGCAAACTGGCAACCAACAGAATGGGAAAAAAAATTTCACAAGCTACCCATCTGACAAAGGGCTAATATCCGGAATCTACAAAGCACTAAAACAGATTTATAAGAAAAAAAAACAAGCAAACTCACTCAAAAGTGGGCAAAGAATATGAACAGACACTTTACAAAAGAAGATATCTATGAGGCCAACAAACACATGAAAAAATGCTCATCACCACTGGTCATTAGAGAAATGCAAATCAAAACCACATTGAGATACCGTCTCACATCAGTTAGAATGGCAATCATTAAAAAATCTGGAGACAACAGATGCCAGAGAAGATGTGGAGAAATGGGAACACTTTTACACTGTTGGTGGGAGTGCAAATCGGTGCAACCATTGTGGAAGACAGTGTAGCAATTCCTCAAGGACCTAGAAATAGAAATATCATTTGACCCCATGATCCCATTACTGGGTATATACCCAAAGAATTATAAATTGTTCTATTATAGGTGGCCAGGCCTGGTGGCTCATGCCTATAATCCCAGAACTTTGGGAGGCTGAGGTGGGTGGATCATGAGGTCAAGAGATCGAGACCATCCTGGTCAACAAGGTGAAACGCCGTCTCTACTAAAAATACAAAAATTAGCTGCGCATCGTGGTGTGCACCTGTAGTCCCAGATACTCGGGAGGCTGAGGTTGGAGAATTGCTTGAACCCAGGAGGCGGAAGTTGTGGTGAGCCGAGATCATGCCATTGCACTCCAGTCTGGGTAACAACAGCAAAACTCCATCTCAAAAAAAAATTGTTCTATTGTAAAGACACATGCACACATATGTTCATTGCGGCACTGTTTACCATAGCAAAGACCTGGAACCAACCCAAAAGTCTATCAACAATAGACTGGATAAAGAAAATGTGGCACATATACACCATGGAATACTTTGCAGCCATAAAAAATGATGCGTTCATGTCCTTCATAGGGACATAGATGAATCTGGAAACCATAATTCTCAGCAAACTGACACAAGAACAGAAAACCAAACACTGCATGTTATCATTCATAGGCGGGTGTTCAACAATTAGAACACGTGGACACATGGAGGGGACCATCACACACTGTGGTCAGTTCAGGGGAGACTAGGGGAGGGACAGCACAGGGTGGGGAGGGATAACGAGGGGAGAAATACTAGATAAAGGAGATGGGGGGATGAAGACAGCAAACCACACATGTATGTACCTATGCAACAATCCTGCATGATTTGCACATGTACCCCTGAACCTAAAGTGCAAAAAAAAAAAAAAAAAAAAAGAAAAATCTAGGCATATTACTTATTAAAATGCTGGAGAGAAGAGGCAAAAATATTTAAGTAATTCATAAAAAAGTGATATCCTACCTCAATAAAGCAACAACATCACAGATGGCTTATTTATTACAGAATATATGACATTTTATATAAAAGAAGACAAGGAGGCAATATATTAAAATTGTAGCGCTAAATTGACTGCCAGCTGAGAAGTCTGTTCACAAGAAAATGTACATTAAAAATGAAGACAACATAAAGGTAAATTAGGATAAATAATCACATAATTTGTCAAAGTAGAGCTAAAAAAGGGGAATATTCAGACTGATAAAATTTATCCCAGGAAGAAGAATAAAAACTCAGACAGATAGAAAAAGCAATATAAAACATAAATGTGTTTAGTAGGTAAATAGACATTGATGTAGTAAACATAAAGTATATTGTTTGTTTAAAATGCATATAAAATAAAAACATATGACCACAATTGAAAAACAGCGTATTGAGTGTAAAGTAGGGAAAATAGTTGCCTGATAAGTGGTTAAAGCACTGATTTATTTTTGGCTTTATTAAGTCAAGCTTACATTCTACTAGGATAGTACCCCTCCCCAATAAACAAATAGTAATAGGGAAAATAAAATGAGAAAAGTATTAAAGTAATCTAATAAAAAATCAAGAAATGAAGAAAGCAAAACATACAAATCATGACTAGGTCAAATGGGGAAAAAGTAGTTTAAAGGCAAATAAATCAGTCATTAATTTATAGTTATTAGATATCTAGATCATATTATCAGAACACAGAAAAATCAAGCTAAGAATAAATAATATAAAGACAATTTGTGTATATTCAAACATTTTGATATTAAGCAATGCACAAACAACTACAAAACTATATATTGATAAGATGTAAATAATACATTTTAAAGTTGTAATTCTCAAACTGTTGAAACAATGAAACAGTTATTGTTTTTGTGTAAGTCATCAGGCTGATTTTATATATAATGAAATGCAAAGAACTAAGATTAATTAATACAATATCGAATAAAAAAAAATCCAGGTTTTTATTCTACCAAATACCAAGGATATTATAAAAATGCAGTATTTGAAACAGTGACATATCAGCCAAAAGAATAGAACATTTCAAGAGAGAGCCAGCCAAAAAAAAGCTTTTTAAGTTCACATCGGTGCAGACATTTGATTTATTATGAAGATAGCTATGAAAAGCACCAGGGGAAAAATGGTTGTTGCAAAAAGTGGTATACCCAAAGATGTATATACTATTCCTTTTGCGGGGGCGGGGGTGGAATTAATTCTAAAAGGAAAGAAGCTATATGCATCTCCACATTAGAAGGGATAAAACACTTTGACTCTAATACATAGTATGATGGTTAATATTATATGTCAACTTAACTGAACCACAAGATGTCCAGATATTTGGTCAAATGTTACTCTGGGTGTTTCTGTGAGGGTACTTAAATGTTAATCTGTGGGATTAACATTTAAATTATAAAACAGATTAAGTAAAGCAGATTGCCCTTTCAATATGAGTAGGCCTCATCCAATCATTTGTACATCAGAATAGAACAAAAAGCCTGTCTCTACCCCAAATAAAGAGAGATTGTTTTCTGCCTTATGCCCTTTTGAAGTAGGACATTAACTTTCTTTGCCTTCAGACCCAAATTTAAACATGGTTCCTCCTGGGTCTTTAGCAATGTGGCCTTTTACTGAAATTAAACAATTGGCTCCTCAGTTTACCCACTCAACCTTTACATCTCAGGATTTTCTAGACTCCATAATTATTGTGTAAGTCAATTCCTTATAACAAATCTCTTTAAAATATGTGTGTATATATATATATATGTATATATATGTAATATAAAATATTGCCATTGGTATGTATATTAGTTGAAATTTTGCAAAGATTTTATATATGTGCATGTATATACACACACACACAGTACGCACACAGAGAATATATATATTTGTGTATGTGTGTGTGTATATATATATATATATATACACATTTATAAAATCTTTGCAAAATTTCAACTAATATACATACCAATGGCAATATTTTAAAATATTGAAATAAGAAATGTATATATATGCCATTGTGGGTATATATATATTTAGAATATACACATATATATTTAGAGAGAGATTGCTGCATATCATATATAATGCATTAATCTCTTTCTAAATATGTTTTTATATATATGTGTGTATCGTGCACAAATATCATAATTATGTTATACAAAAAAGCCAGAAGAAATATAATACATTTAATATGATTCTATTTGTATTATGTTAAAAACTTAGGAAAAAAATCTACGAGGTTGGAACTCAGGATTGTTGTTACTTCTGGGAAGGGGAGCCTGTTGTAGTTTGAAGGAACCAGATATGAACTTTTTCTATTCTATATCCTAACAAGAGTGTCCACCCTAAGTGTGTGTTTTCTTATGGTAATTAATTGAGCTATATGCTTAGAATTTGTGCATTTTTCTCTGACTTTATACACAAATAAGAACTTATAAAATTTAGGGACTAAAGATTTAGTTTATCAATGTCTTTGAATATGTTTTGAAGAGCTATTATTTTTTATTTAATCACAGGTTAGCAAATTATTAAAAAGTGAGTCATCAAAAGTGCTAAGGGGTAATCTCGATTATGTTTTCTGTTTATCATATAGCTAATGAGAATCTTAAATTTTTATTATGAATCTTTGCTTTTTATAAAACAAACAATATGAATTCAAATTATCTTCACAAATAAGCTTCATAGACATGAACTATTATTTTAATATTAATAATAATGGCTTCAGAATTAGGAATTATTGAGGCATATTGGGCTGTTTGCTTTCATCTGCTAAGGCCCCTAGTCACTGCCACCATGAAGGTAAGGTAATGAGAAGTATATTCAGGTAAAATAGGAAAACTTAATTGCATATTGGAAAGCTATATGAATATCAGAGAACCTTGCTGAACCTTAGGGATTTTTTTCTAGTGTTTAACTGGAAGTAATATATTACTGCATTCATTCATTAAACAATGATTCATTAAAAATATTAACCATAAAGTCCACCTGTTAGCATTTTTTCTAGGTGCCTATTCATAGCTCAGCTTTCCATTTAAAAACAGACAAAAATACTTTTTAAGGAAAACTGAAGAGTCTTTTCTTACTCTTGTGAAAACTTAGGGTCAAATATTAGGCACATTTCTTAAAGGCAAACAAGTTCTTACTACCCAAGCAAAAGTGTTTTCCATTTATGCATTGAATACAGAAAACTCAGTGCAAAAGGAATCAGAAAACAGGGAGGAATCAGACAATTAGATACTATCCCAATTTATTAAATGAATATCCAATAAATTAATGAAATACCTAAAATAAAATGTTTTAGGTGGTTTTTGAGTGTGTTTTGAACACTGAAGTGAGTGGATATTAAAAAATTATAATATATCATCATAAAATAACGCAAGTTGAAGTTAAAGGAATGATCTGAAGTTTGTTTACAAAATAAGACAGTCATGAATGTTTCTATAATTCATTAGAGACAGCACAAGGAGAATGTAATTCAATGATGATGAATGATCATCATTAATAATGATGATGATGATGATGTTTCGGGATGTCTCTTTAAAAAGCTATGGATACTTTGTACAATGCTTCCTGGTACTCAGACCTGAGAACGCTTGCTCTTGTCATAACAAAAAGAATATTAACGAATAGAGATAACTTGGTCATCTATGTTATCTCTTGAGTAATTAAAAAATATATATGGCTGGTTTTTTTTGTTGTTGTTTTTTGAGATGGAGTTTGGCTCTTGTTACCCAGGCTGGAGTGCAATGGCGCGATCTCGGCTCACCGCAGCCTCCGCCTCCCGGGTTCAGGCAATTCTCCTGCCTCAGCCTCCTGAGTAGCCGGGATTACAGGCACGCGCCACCATGCCCAGCTAATTTTTTGTATTTTTAGTAGAGACGGGGTTTCACCATGTTGACCAGGATGGTCTCGATCTGTTGACCTCGTGATCCACCCTCCTCAGCCTCCCAAAGTGCTGGGATTACAGGTGTGAACCACTGCGCCCGGCCATCTTAAGATCATAGTATTTAGGCAGAAAGCATAATGCCTGGATGTTTTCAGTAAAAGCAATTTCTCAGCCAAAATACAGAAATCTGCTGGGTAGTCTAATATAACTCAAGAACAAATTTTAGAAAGTAACGATTTACGGATATTACTTAGACATTCTAGATCCATATTTTATTTAAATGAAACTTTTGGACTATGGGCATTATATGAAAAATTTTGATAAATATGAACCCTCACATTTCACAAATAGCCTGTGGATAGGAGTTGATGGTCACAGGTAGAATGAACAGCCTCATCGGAAAATTGGGCAGGCTCATGACTGCAAATTACTAGCAAGAAGTTGTCTCAATGTAGGCATCTCATGTTTTGATTAAATGGCAGATTGAGTAAGAAAATGGTATTAATGCAATGTAGTATATATATACAATGTATGTATATACTGTAATATAATAAAATATGTATCTACGTTCTTACTATATATATAGTAAGAAAATATCATTAATACAATGATCTCTCTCCCACTTCCTCTCTTTCTCCCTTTCTTCCTTTCTTCTCTCCCTCCTACTTTCTCTTTTGCCTCCCTCCCTTGCATCTTGCCTTTCTGGCTTTTCTTCCTGCCTATCTTCCTGAACAATATGAAGCACTGCTTTTGAAACTGGGTTTGCTTTTAAGAAACTATGATTGTTTCTCTATTTGTTCGAAAAATCTGGATGATGAGAAATAAATCATATAAACATTTTAATCCTCCTTTACAGGCATGTATAAATATTTGTCAGCATTTTGAAGCAACTATTTTTTAATTTAAAAAATAATTTTAGAAATTTACAGAAAAATCACAAAGATGGTACACCGAGTTCTCATGCCCCTCATGCCCATTTTCTACTATTACTAACATGTTATTTCACTATAGTACATTTGTAACAAGTCATGAACTTTCATTGTCACATTGCTTTAAAAGTCCATACTTTACGAAGATTTGTTTAGTTTTTAACTAATGTACTCCTTCTGTTGCAGGATTCCATCCAGAATACCACATTACATTTAACTGTCATGTCTCATGAGGCTCCTCTACAGTGTGATAGTTTCTTAGATAGCAGGTTCGATGCCTTTGACATTTATGTGAAGTAATGCTCATATATTTTATAGAGTATCAGTCTTTTGAAATTCATCTGATGTGGGCTGGACGCGGTGGCTCACACCTGTAATCCCTGCATTTTGGGAGGCCGAGGCAGGTGGATCACGAGGTCAAAAAATCGAGACCACCCTGGTCAACATGGTGAAACCCAGTCTCTACTAAAAATACAAAAAATTAGGTGGGCATGGTGGTGCGTGCCTGTAATCCCAGCTACTCGGGAGGCTGAGGCAGGAGAATTGCCTGAACCCAGGAGGGGGAGGTTGCGGTGAGCTGAGCTTGTGCCATTGCACTCCAGCCTGGGTAACAAGAGCGAAACTCCACCTCAAAAAAAAAAAAGAAATTCATCTGATGTTTTTCTCATAATTAGATGGAGGTTATGGGTTTTTGAGAGGTTAAAGTGAAAAGTCTCATTTTTATCACATCAGAGGAGTATTTATTATCAACATGAGTTATGGTAGTTGCCCTTGATAAATAACTGAGATAGAGTTTGTTTTTCCACTGCCAGGTTATTCTATTTTTCTCTTTTCTGTATTTTACTTTTGGAAGAAATTCACCATGTACAACTCATTCTTAAGGAGATGGTGGTTGTGCTCCATGTTTTTGAGGGTAGAATGTGTGCATATATTTGTTAGCTATCTGTTTATCATCCATCTTATCTATCTATGTATTCATTCACGAATTTGTCCATTCATTCATTCATCTTATCAATTTAAGTGCATGGATATTTATCTTATAGTTTTGGTTACAATATGCTACAAACTGAACCTTTGCAGCCTCTCAAAATTCATACACTGAAACCCTAATCTCCCATGTGTGAAGGTATTAGAAAGTGGGGCTTTGGAAAATGATGAGATCATTAGGCTGGAGCCCACCTAATGGTTTTAATTCCCTCATAAAAGAGGCCCTAAGAGATCTTCTTTACCCACTTCTTTTATATGGGGTTAAGGCTAGAACTCTCTATACAATGTTTTTTTTTTGTTTTTTTTTTTTGAGACGGAGTTTCGCTCTTGTTACCCAGGCTGGAGTGCAATGGCGCGATCTCGGCCCACCGCAACCTCCGCCTCCTGGGTTCAGGCAATTCTCCTGCCTCAGCCTCCTGAGTAGCTGGGACTACAGGCACGCGCCACCGTGCCCAGTTAATTTTTTTGCATTTTTAGTAGAGACGGGGTTTCACCATGTTGACCAGGATGGTCTCGATTTGTTGACCTCGTGATCCACCCACCTCGGCCTCCCAAAGTGCTGGGATTACAGGCTTGAGCCATCGCGCCCGGCCTTACAATGTTAAATAGTAATGAGAGAGGACATGTAAGCTTTGTTCTTGTTCTTAGAAGGAAAGATTCCCATTTCTCATGTTAAGTATTATGTAGGTTAAGGTTTTCTTTAGATCTTCTTTATCAAGGTGATAAAATTTCCCCTACAAAGTATTAATAGTTTTTTTTAATTTACCTTAAATAGCTCTACAATTTTTTTCAAATATTTTTCTTCTGCATTAATTATATGTTTGTTTATTATTATGATTTTAAGAGTTGGATCTCACTGTGTTGTCCAGGCTAGCCTCCAACACCTGGACTCCAGCCTCAGCCTTCCAAGAAGCTGGGACAACAAGCACAAGCCACTATGCCTAGTAATGATTCAAGCAATTGATCATATAATTTCTTTTCTTTTTATTCCATCAACATGGTAGATTGTATTTGTTGATTTTCAAATGTTGACTCTGCCTTGCATGCCTGGAAAAGTGCCCACTTGGTTGTACTGTATATTCATTTAATGCATTGTTATATTTGATTTGCTAATGTTATTGGTCTGTAGTTTTCCTGTGATGTCTTCATTTTCTATATTTTGGAGGGATTTGTAAAGAATTTATATTAATTATTCTCTAGTTGTTTAGTAGAATTCATCAGGGAAACCATCTGGTCCTGGGATTTTCTCTGTGTAATATTTTTGATTACTAATTCAACCTTGTTACTTGTTAAAGCTTTACTCAGATTTTCAATTTCTTATAGAGTCATTTTGAGTAGTTTGTGCCTTTTAGGAATTTATCCATTTCATCAAACTTATATAACTCATTGCCATGCAGTTATTTGTAGTATTACATTATAATTCTTTTTTATACTTATATAAATTCAACAGTATACATATACTTTCCTTTCTGACTTTGATAATTTGGTTATTTCATACTTATTGGATAGTTTAGCTAATTTTTTTTCTGAATTTTGTTGAGTTTTTAAAGAATCGACCAAGTTTTGGCTTTGTTGATTTTTGTAGTTTTCTCCTGCTCTCTGTGTTAGTGATTCCCACTGTCATTCTCATAATTCTTTCTCTTCTGCTTATTTGGGTTTAACTTTCATACATAGATTGTGTTTGTTTTTGTGTCACTATCAAGAAATACCTGAGGCTGGGCAATTTATAAAGAAAACAGATTTAATTGGTTTATGGCTCCATAGGCTGTACAGGGAGCTTAGTGCCTGTATTTGCTTCTGACAAGACCTCAGGAAACTTCCAACTATGGTGGAAAGCAAAAAGAGGGCAGATGATCTCACACGGCAAGAGAGGGAGCAAGAGAGTGACGGGAGAGGTCTCAGACTCTTACAAAAACAGATCTCATGTGAACTCAGAGCAAGAATTCACTTATTACCATAAGAATGGTACTAAGACATTCAGTAAGTGTCCACTCCTATGATGTAACACCTCCCACTAGGCCCCAGCTCCGATATTGGGAATTACATTACATCATGAGATTTGGAGGGGACAGACATCCAA
This sequence comes from Callithrix jacchus, assembly GCF_049354715.1. Classification (NCBI taxonomy): domain Eukaryota; kingdom Metazoa; phylum Chordata; class Mammalia; order Primates; family Cebidae; genus Callithrix; species Callithrix jacchus. Next base: position 192,805,643 of record NC_133503.1, read on the forward strand.
ACCATATTATAAATGTTTGCCAACTAAAATAGGGTAATGTCCTGATGAGCTCACTGTAAATTGAAAATATCACATTTCAAAAAAGCATTGAATAAAACTAACTTGTTAAACAGCACATTTTCCCCTAGCCTACCTTAAAAGTCTTCAGAACACTTACATTGGCCTCTATTTAGACAAACTCATATTACGCAAAGCCTATTTTGTAATAAAGTGTAGAAGATCTCAATTTATTGAATACTGTAATGAACAAGAAAAACAGGATAGTTGTATGAGTACTCAAAGTACTGTTTCTACTGAGTATGTGTGTATGGGATGGCTTTTGCACTATTCCCCAAAGTCAAAAAATTATAAGTGGGACCATCATAAGTTGGGGACCATATTTGTTAATTGTCTAATCCCTTTGCTATTCATTTCTGATTTTACCCCAATTTTCAGAGAAGATATTTTATATAATTTCAAACCTTTCAAATTTTCTTTTTTTTTTTTTTTGAGACAGAGTTTCACTCTTGTTACCCAGGCTGGAGTGCAAAGGCGCAATATCAGCTCACCGCAACATCCGCCTCCTGGGTTCAGGCAATTCTCCTGCCTCGGCCTCCTGAGTAGCTGGGATTACAGGCACGCACCACCATGTCCAGCTAATTTTTTGTATTTTTAGTAGAGACGGGGTTTCACCATGTTGACCAGGATGGTCTCGATCTCTTGACCTCGTGATCCACCCGCCTCGGCCTCCCAAAGTGCTGGGATTACAGGCTTGAGCCACCACACCCGGCCCACCTTTCAAATTTTTAAAGACTTGTTATATAGACAAGTATATATTCTATTCTAGAATATGTTTCATGTCCAGTTGAGAAAAATATGCTTTCTGTTATATGACTCTGTGTGAGGGCTCCAACCCCACATTTCCCCTCTGCACTGCCGTACCATAGGTTCTTCATGGGGGCCTCACCCCTGCAGCAAACTTTGACCTAGGCATCCCGGTGTTTCCATATATATTCTGAAATCTAGGTGGAGGTTCACAAACCTCAATTCTTGATTTCTGTCCATCTGCAGGCTCAGAAGCTGCCAAGGGATGGGGCTTCCACCCTCTGAAACCACAGCCTGAGCTCTGTGTTGGCCTTTCTCAGCCACAGCTAGAGTGGCTGGGACACAGGCCACCAAGTTCCTAAGCTGCTAACAGCACAGGGACCCTGGGCCCAGCCAACAAAACCACTTTTTTCTCCTGGGCCTCTGGGCCTGTAACGGGAGGGCCTGCGATGAAGGTTTCTGACATGGCCTAGAGACATTTTCCCCATGATTAACGTTAGGGTCCTTGCTACTTATGCAAATTTCTGCAGCTAGCTTGAATTTCTCTTCAGGAAATGGATTTTCCTTTTCTACTGCATTGTCAGGCTGAAAATGTTCTGAACTGTTATGTTTCCCTTTTAAAATATAATGCTTTTGACAGCACCCAACTCACCTTTTCAATGCTATGCTGCTTAGAAATATCTTCTGCCAGGTCCCCTAAATCATCTTTCTCAAGCAAGTTCAAAGTTCTACAGATCTCTAGAGCAGGGGCAAAATGCTGCCAGTATCTTTGCTAAAACATAACAAGTCAGCTTTGCTCCAGTTCCCAACATATTTCTCATCTCTATCTGAGACCACCTTAGCCTGGACCCTATTGTTCATACACTCTCAGCATTTCTACCAAAACCATTCAGCAAGTCTCTAGGAGGTTCTAAACTTTCCCACATTTTTCTGTCTTCTTATGAGCCTTCAAAACTGTTCCAACCTCTGCCTGTTACCCAGTATCAAAATCCCTTCCACGTTTTCAGGTATCTTTTAGCAATGCCCCACTCTACTCTTAACAATTTCCTGTATGAGTTTATTTTTACACTGCTTATAAAGACATGCCCAAGACTGGGGAGAAAAAGAGATTTGATTGGACTTAAAGTACCACATGGCTGGGGAGGCCTCAGAATCATGGTAAGAGGCAAAAGTCACTTTTTACATGGTGATGGCAAGAGAAAATGAAGAAGAAAAAGCAGAAACCCCTGATAAACCCATCAGATCTCATGAGACTTTTTCAGTATCATGAGAATAGTATGGGGAAAGTGGCCCCCATGATTCAATTACCTCCCCCTGGGTCCCTCCCACAACATGTGGGAATTCTGGGAGATATAATTCAAGTTGAAATTGGATAGGGACACAGCCAAATCATATCACCCACAATGAAGGCTTTAAAAATACAACTGTCCCACTAAACACCTATCTCTACATACCAATGTGGTGCCTTACTCTATTCTGATTTTTACCTGATGGGTTCAAAAACAGTCATTGATTTTTTGCTTGTTAAGCTTTTTTTAAGAAGGGCAGTTATAACTTCTAAGTTATTTACATGTTGGAGCTTAAAATGGAAATATAAACAATTTTTTTACATAAATACTTTTATAAAGATCAGCCTTTTAAAATTAAAAATGACTCTTAGCCCTTCAACTCCTTTTTAATATCAGGTCACATGTACCCAGAGAAGATACAGAACTCTCACCAAAATATACAGCTAATTAGTAATAAAACACAATTAAATTCCAGCCTCCAGATTCAAAGTTTAGGGCTCTCTTGTTACTGTTTACAACAAATTACCTGCAATTAACAATCTCACATGGAAGGTGTGTGTACTTCAGTCTTACCACAGGTAACAACCTCTCTCTCTAATTGCAGTAATTTCATGTATGTTTCCAAGACTCCTTTTCAGCTGTTTGTAAAACACATTTATTTGTTCTAGAATAACTTCAGGTCAATACACTCAGTATAAGCTTTATACTTACTTTCCTTTTTATATGTTTTATATTATCTTTGCTCAGAAGAATCTAAACAGAGAAATCTACAGTTATTTAGAAGCTCAAGATTGGTATATTCTTTGTGAACCCTGATACTGAGGCTCACATGTATGATTTCTTATAAACAAGATTTTAGTCATAAAATATACTATTATAGAAATATTTATAACTTTAATTTAAACACAGGCATTGCACATATTCATAGGTTTCACTGTAAAATAAAATTGCTTTAATTCTTAGCTATATCACTTAATGATGTCACATAACAGACTTCTATAGAAGGAAAATGTGCTTGTGAATGACTAATCCTATGATAAAATGGTAAAAACATATTCAATTAAATTCCTCTTTGTTTATATTGTACATTTTTATTATAAAATAAATATTAACTTTTAATACAAGGAAGACATATATAACTGCGAGAAAAATATCCAACTCATGATAGTACTCACAGTTTTGACTTTCTATTTTTATCATAGGTGGGGAACTACTGGCAGTAATTACCTTAACTTGATTAGTTTTAGTATGTTTAACACATTTTCTAATTTTAACCCTTCTTTTCTCTCCAGCTTTATCATTATAGACTTTTATTTTAGTCTCACGGTCCATTTGCCTTCTCTAACACTCATTGAAGTTTTGCTAAAATTTCTTTAGTATTCTTAACATGTATCTTCACCTCCATCCCAATTTTTGGTGATTTGAACATCCTTGTTAATAATCCTTCAAATAGTAAGTAATCTGAAGTTCTTGATTATTTCTCCTGTGATAAATCTGTTTTTCATATTCCACTGCCCAATCACAATCAAGTAGTCTCACTATAGGTAACTATAACTGCTGTATTACCTCAACATTAGTTACTACACAAGCTATCACTTCTTATGTTTCATGTCCTGCATCCAATATTCCAAAATCATTTGACTTCTTCAGAACAGGATTGTCAGATGCAGAAAAAATAAGCAAAAGAACAACTTACCCAAAAACAAAACAATCAGGTAAATTTGAATTTCAAATATATGTCATATTTTTTTTAGTATAAATATACCCTACGTAATATTTTAGGCATATTTATTTTAAATGCCATTGTTTATCTAATTCAAATTTATAGTCACCCCATATTTTATGTGGCAGTTTTACCCCAGAATCAAGAAGCCCATTAATTCACCATTTTTTTACAGTCCAAACTAGTGCCATATCTCCCTATTAACAAGTTAATTTCCATGGCCTGTCATATACTCAGTCTCTGAAAAACATTTAGTTCAAGATAAAATTTGGATTGATTAACACTATCCTCAAGTGAGCCCTGGATGCTTCACAGAGATCATACATTTCTCTGATCTAATCATGTTTACATTTTCGACATCTCTCATATTCGTTATTAACTAGAGATACTGCCTCTTTTCTCATTGAGAAAACAAGAGAAATCAGAAGGAAACTTCTACAAAGTTATCTCATTTAATATACTTACCTACCTGTGCCTGTGCCTATATACTCTTCTTCTTTTATTGTAAGAAGAAGTTCAGAGTTCAATAAATAGCCAGTTTCTCCACATTTACTCCATAACGCCTCTCTTCTTGTGCTGAGAGTGTATTGCTGTGGGAATTGGGCTTTCTTTCTTGATCATATCCCACCCCATTGTCTACTGAATCATTTCTATCAGTACACAACATGTTTTCATTTGTTTGATCAAAAACAAGCACTACAAAACTTCCCCTCTTCTTCCCCACACCACATTTCCCACTATGTTTATTGGCCCCAATTTTTAGAGCAAAAGTCCTATAAATGTTGTTTATATTGTTGTCTTCACTGTTTCCCTTTCTCTTACCTTAAGCTCATTACAGGCTAGCTCCTTTTCAAATCACTACTCTGCAACTGCGTTTTTCAAAGTCACTAATGACATTCACTTTGCTAATCCAATAATCAATTACCAATACTTACCATTTTTGATTACTGAGCAGCTTTTTAATAAAGCTGATTATTCCCTGATCCTTGAACAAACTTTATCTGCTTTCTAGGACACTGTCCTTACCTGGCTTACCCTGTACCTCACAACCTATTTCTCCTCTGATGATTTCCAAGGTTCTCTTCCTCTTTCTGGGATGTTAACAATGGACAATGTTATGGCTCATTCTTGTCCCTCTTTTTAAGCTCTATATTTGGTTATTCCCTTGGCAATCTCATTCAAGTCATTGTTGAGAACTCTTAAATTAGAATATGTGGTGTCTCCCATCAAGTCCAGATGAGTTTACTCAACTGCTTAAGTGACACTGCCACTTGAATATATATGTATTTCATACTTAACATGGCTAAAATCAAAATCTTACTGTTCCTTCCGTTAGCCACTACCCAGACCTTTGCTTTCTGTCGTCTTTATCATCTCAGTTATTTTCGACTTCATCATCACGATTGCTTAGGATAAAATTTTTGGAACTACCTTGTATCCAAATAATCAGCAACCTGTCTTGGTTGTAGGATCAAAATATATTTTCAGTCTATTATCTGATTATTTCACTATCTCTGGTACTACCATTCTAGAGAATAACACAAACACCTCTATAACCAATTTACTACAATAGCATCCCAACTGGTTTCCCTGTGCCTGTCCTTGCCAGTGAAACTAATGCTACCTTGCTAAAACAAAAGGCAGATCATAATCACAGCTGTTAGCCCAAAACCATAACTGGCTTTTCCTCTTTATCAGAGCAAAAATTAATAGCATTACAATAGCCTATAGGATGAAAAAAAAATTACATCTACTTGAATCTAGCATCCTACTGTTGCTTATTTCACTTTTAATCACTTCTGATTCTTTACTATTCTTTAAGTTTATTATGTATTACACCTCCTCAAAAGACAGCACTAGCTAGAATGATCTTCTTACAGATGTTTTCTTGTTTTCTTTAAAAATCATCTTAGTGTGGCCTTCCCTAACCACCTTATTTAAAATTGCACCCCATCCTTCTTGGCATATTTATTTTTCTTTATATAGAACTAACCAACAACCACACAACCCAACTGATGATAGTCATTCTAGTTTATTTCTTTTAAATCACCAAATGATGTTACTTTCTAGGAGGAAAAAAAGGAGTGGGCAATTCTTAAATAACAATGCTTCAGATATTTTGATATAAATGTTAATATTCTTCATTTATTCCCATCCCCTGACAAAAATAAGTACTTTTCTTATTTGGGTAGGGCACAAAAAGTTTATTTTTACCCAACTTTTAATCATTTTCTCATATACATTCTGCTTTTTCACAACTACACTATTATAAACAAATGGGAAATAAAAATTAAAAACATTATGAATCAATTATTTGCTCAGCAACATATAAGGGACCATATACATACAGAAAATATTGTGTGTTATCAAAGAATATAAAACATCTTTGATAATACAGATATTTGTAGATAGTAAGAATGCTTCATTCCAGCGTTTAGGTATGTCAGGACCATCAATAAAAATAGCATAGTAAATCATTTTTGAAAACTACAAAGACCTTTGTAAGTAAAGACAAATTGTGCATAGATTGTTTCACATTAGTTCTAAATGAGATTGCTAATCTTCAGGTCAGTACAAAACAGCTATTTAAATTGGCATTTTTATTCATTTTTCCATGTATGCTATGCCTATTGACAGCATATTTCATTAAGGTTTTAATGTTACCACAATGTCAAATATCCAGGAAAGATTTCATAAGATCAAAATTTCATACAAATAAAGATTCACCCATTAATGTTGTACATCCATCAACCCAGTAACTCACTTTACAAAATGGAGAGTCTTAAATGAGAAGCGTGTAATTTCAGATACTGCAAAAAGGGGAAGCTGAAGATAGGCTCATAAATTAATGGAAGTAAAACCACCTTTCTTCACTAAAAAAGATAAACTTTTTAAATTTTGAAAGGTTAAATTTCTCAGACTCTTTATTTTCCAAATGTCCTTTATGTGTAACTATAGCACAGATTTAAAACTTTGGGGAAACTATTCATGTAGGGTTGTTATGTTCTATTAATTATGTCTGTGTTCTGTCATTTGTACAAGTACCAAGTCTTTAAAGACATAAAATTGGCCAAACAAAATAAATGTGAGAAGAGAATTCATCTCTACAATACTTCTAAATACAATGCTGAATTACGTATTCCAGTCCAGACTAATGCAGACCACAGTGAGCTAGACTCCATAATGACTTTCCTACTCCGGAGACTTTCTTTATAAATGCTTCTGTCCAGAAAGCAAATGCATTAGCAGTTGAAATCAGAAACTTTCCCCAGATTACTGTCAAAGTGTAAATACGGAGATTACTTACTAGAAGCAGCTTTGTCCCACTCACACATTATTGAGGCATTAGTGTGAAAAAAATACTTAAAAGTATACTTAATTTTATGCAGCAAAGAATTTATTTAGCAATATAAACAATATATAGTGATCTTTCTCTTTTCTTTTTTTTTTTTTTTTCCTTTTAGTTGCATTTATTTTAAGGCTGAATTTACTCCCGTGCCATAAGTTTTTGCTTCTTCAGTTTCTTCTGGGATATCTTCTTCTTCTGGGCAACCTCCTCTTCTGGTTTAGGAACAATCTGTTCCTTTTCAGTAAGGATCATCTCAATGTGGCAGGGAGAACTCATGTATGGGTTAATTCGACCATGAGCTCTGTAAGTCCGGCGGCGCATCTTGGGTGCTTTGTTCACTTGGATATGCTCAATGACCAGAGAATCTACATCTAAACCCTTAAGTTCAGCATTACTCTCTGCATTTTTAAGCATGTGCAGCAAAAATTCAGCACTCTTTTTGGGCCACCGACCTTGTGTCCAGCCCCACTGCTTGGCCTGGGCACACCTGCCAACTCCACCATTGTAACGTCGGAATGGTACGCACTGTTTCTGTAAAGTGACATCTTTCAGATACTTCATGGCTTTTCGTATATGCATACCCTTGATGGCCTGGGCAGTTTCACGTGTGTTCTTAAAGTGAACGCGAAGATTGGAACCTCTTGATTTGCATGACTTTGTGGGGTTCTCCGGATCAAGTGAATAGCGAACCATTTTCACAGATTACCTCAGGCCGCTTGGGGAAAGAGCGATCTTTCTCTTTTCATCTGTCTCCCTCTTGCTCTCCCTCTCACACAACTTTTTACTATTACATGTAGAGATACCTGTAAAAATCTGATGAAAGCCCTGATTCTATTCAGAAATAAAGATATAAAATATTTGTTTTAGGAGATTAACATGTATATCAAATACAAATGTAATACCCATTGATTGATCCCTAGAACTCTCATGGTCAAAACTTAGAACCTGGAGTTATGTATTGAGTGTCAGCCAGTTAACAAATTATAATCAATTAATAGACAATGAATAATAAGGAGAATAAAGAATATAGTTTTAGAAAAGAAGCATAGTGTAGAAGAATAGTCATATCTTTTCAGAATTCAAAAGAATATTGTGCTCTGTAAAATGTGAAAATTTCGCCATTTTGTGTAAATACATACACACAATACATTTCATGTAAATACAGACACACACACACATGCACACACATTAGCAGCTACCTGACACAGCTGCTAATGAAATCCACAAGGAGAGGTTAAAGTTGTCCTGTTAATATGTGAACACCATATTTCTACATATCATGATCATCACTGCAAATTTGCTTGAAAACTTAAATCAAAAAAGCTTTATAAACAATATAGTTTCCTACGTCCATTTCTTGATTCAGATATCTTTATTTCAACTCTCATAATTGAGACATATAGAGTGTTTTAGAATCTAAAAATTATGTTTCTGAATAATATAATTTAACACAAATGTATTTAAACACATGGAGATAATTCAATAAAAATATTTAAAATCATAACTTGAAAAAGCATTATACTAATATTCTTGGAATTTTTTATCTGCTAAAACATGATTACCTAAAAAAATTCTCTTGTATTAAAATTACAAAAAAAGATGTTATATTAAATTTACCAAAAAAATATTCTTCTATCTATTAATTGGAAACCTAGGATATTTGAGGACAAATTAGGATGATAAAAAAAATTGGGATGTTCTAAAATTAGAAAAGTCTTGGCTTTCCATATTGCTTATGAAAGTATGCTCAGATGTGACATTTGTCCAATGTATTTATCCTAAAGAATAGATTGTATCAGGTTTGGATCTTTATTCTTGAATTTAGAAATAATAAAGCAGGTTAACTTGCAAATAAGTCATAATTTCTAGTTAAGGGTGACTAGATGATTCAACCGAAGTGATTTATGTTTTTTAAAACAATAATTTTTATGTTTAAATAATAACTTATTCTTGAAATATAGCTAAACATCTTCAAGAAGTAGCCCAATACCCCATTCAATGAAAATGTATATCCAATGACATCTATTACTATGCTAAAAAAGGCCAGTGGTGCTATAAATTTGGAAAAACTTACAGACTGTTGCATTAGATTAATAGAAGGGTATGGCAATATTTAAAAGGATTTTACACTTCAGTGAAAGATTTTGGTTGTGAAATAGTGAAAGCCACATATGAAACGAAATAAATAAAATAATTGAGGCAATAAATTCAAAAAAAGAGCAAAAAGTTGTAACGGAAAAGAAATATAAACACTGCATGGTTTAACTGACAATATAGTTCATATAATTCTAAGCTTTCAAATATTTAATAATTACATAGCTAACTGTAATCTGTACCTCTATTTATTCAGCTATCTACCTATTAATAAAGACAGAATTGTATCATATATAATCAGCTAAGAAAACTGATTATATGAAATAGAGATTTGTGTATAAGATCTACATCCTAAATTTTTTAGCCAATATATAGTACAAATTTGAAGTTTGTATAGAAATATTCATATTTTCATATTATTTAAAGTATACTTAATATTTTATAATAGACATGTTTGTTTATATATTTATACATTTTAATATATTTAGTATCATAGCCTCTGATAATCTGAAGGATGGGGATAGAGAGTACAGTTTTAATGGTAAATATATTAAGTTACTTGATTTGTAATTATGAATAAAATGATCTGATACAAATAATATTGAAAAAAATTAAAATTTTTGTAAAGGAAATTTGTATGAATAATTAAAACTACAAGGTTTTTACATGAAATAATGCTCACCTCTCTATAAATATCAGATAATTTTGTCACATACTTGTTTTTATCCTTGATTTCTTATAGCGATTTTCAGTCTATGGAAGTATTATCTATACAATAAAATTTGTAAAAGGAGCCAAATAAAATATAAAATGATATGAAACTTAAATTTTTACAGAGGCTCAGAGTCAGCTATATAGAAGTATTGAAATCCTCTATAAAACAGCATTCAGAGTTATAAAATGATTGTCTACGGGTACAGAGAAAGTAACAATACACAAAAAAGGATAAATTTTCTTAGAAAAGAAAAACAAATCACATTTATGAATAAAACCCAAAGAGCCTAAAAACAAACAAGCAGAAAGCAGAATCCTGTAGCAGCCAAGATGGAGGCAAACCAGAGGGGAAATCACAGAGGCAGAGCACATCACCTCCAGGCAAAGCCCAGCTGTCAGAAACCAACAGGAGACTGCAGCTACCTGGGAAAAGTGGAACTTAAATAACAAATTCGCTTGAAAAGGAAAAAGTTATCCAAATAAAGTGGTGAATATGTACACATAGAAACACAGAAACACAAATGCAGCAGGAGCAGAGAATACTAAAGCAAAAGAGAACATGAAAATATAATACAGTAAATTTGAACGCAAAAGAAAATTGCCTCAAAGATAAGGACCAGCCATAGTAGGAAATCTGTAGAAGACAACTGAAAAATAATATTACCTTTCCATATCTTTCACAACCTTTATCAGACAAGAATGAAACCCAATATAGACAAATTTAGAAGTTCTTAGGGCATATAATAAATATTACTGGACAGGCTGAGTATATTTTTAAAAAATATGTCTGGAAAATCTATGTTTAAATTTATCAACTCTAGCTAAACTCTTTCATATATTAATCTCCAAATTGATTTAAAGATCCATGTTGACTATAATTTTTAAGTTTACAAAATAATATTCACCAAGGTACCAGCAACACTTTGGCACATGATGTTATAAATTAAGCATCATATGTTTCCTATAAGAGTGTTTCTTTATCACCACATGGATCCATGACAAGCAATATACCATACCACTATATATTAGATGTATCCAAGAGGAAAGTCAGCTAACTTGATAGCTTCTAATCCCAGCATTTTGGGAGGCCAAGGTGTGTGTATAACTTGAGCTCAGAAGTTTGAGACCAGCCTAGACACAATGGCAAGACCTCTCCACTAAAAATACAAAAAAATTAGCCAAGTGTGGTGGCACATGTCTGTACTCCCAGCTACCCTGGGAGGCTGAGGTGGGAGGATTGCCTGAGCTGGGAGGCAGAGGTTACAGTGAACCAAGATACTGCCACTACACTCCAGCCTGAGTGACAGAGTGAGACCCTGCCTCAAAAAAAAAAAAAAAAAAAAAAAAGCAAGTCAAATGAAGATAAGAGCAAGTTTCTTTGGTATTATGTAAATTAATTACAAACTCTTTTAATTGTACTTTAGGTTCTGGGGTACATGTGCAGATCATGCAGGATTGTTGCATAGGTACACACATGGCAATGTAGTTTGCTGCCTCCATCCCCTGTCACCTTTATCTGGCATTTCTCTCTGTGTTATCCCTCCCCAACCTCCCCACCCCACCACTGTCCCTTCCTTGGCCCCTGCCAACAGACCCCAGTGTGTGATGCTCCCCTCCCTGTGTACATGTGTTCTCATTGTTCAACACCCACCTATGAGTGAGAACATGTGGTGTTTGATTTTCTACTTTTGTGTCAGTTTGCTGAGAATGATGGTTTCCAGATTCATCCATGTATCTATGAAGAACACAAACTCATTGTTTTTTATGGCTGCATAGTATTCTATGGTGATATGTGCCACATTTTCCTTGTCCAGCCTATCATTGATGGGCATTTGGGCTGGTTCCAGGTCTTTGTAAACTGTGCCACCATGAACATACGTGTGCATGTGTCTTTATAATAGAGGAATGATTTATAATCCTTTGGGTATATATCCAGTAATGGGATTGCTGGGTCAAATGGAATTTCTATTTCTATGTCCTTGAGGACACTGTCTTCCACAGTGGTTGAACTAGTTTACACTCCCACCAACAGTGTAAAAGTGTTCCTTTTTCTCCACATCCTCTCCAGCATCTCTTGTCTCCAGATTTTTAAATTTTTGCCATTCTAACTGGTGTGAGGTGGCATCTCAATGTGGTTTTGATTTTCATTTCTCTAATGACCAGTGATGATGAGCATTTTTTCATATCTTTGTAAGCCACATAGATGACTTCTTTTCTAAAGTGTCTGTTCATATCCTTCTCCCACTTTTGAATGGGCTTATTTGTTTTTTTCTTGTACATCTGATTTAGTTCTTTGTAGATTCTGGGTATTAGCCCTTTGTCAGATGGGTGAATTGCAAAAATTTTTTCCCATTCTCTTGGTTGCCGGTTCATTCTTTTGCTGTACAGAAACTCTGGAGTTTAATTTGGTCCAATTTGACTATTGTGGCTTTTGTTGCCAATGCTTTTGGTGTTTTGGTCATGAAGTCCTTGCCTACGCCTATGTCCTGAATGGTTTTGCCTAAATTTTCTTCTAGGGTTTTTATGGTGTTAGGTCTTATGTTTAAGTCTTTAATATATCTGGAGTTAATATTCTATAGCTAGTCACATGAGCCACAACTGGCCGTTTATTTTCTATGTGGGCCATTTGCTGTAGATAGAGTCAGGGTTGTATTCTGTTAAACACATTACAACACAGGAGATGTGACTGTGAGCAGAATTTCCAGACACTTGGACATAATAGATCCTATTAAAAGTCAGTGTTTTGATTGACTGCTGTACTACATGTTTGTTGAAAACCTCATTCTTTTAAATGATAAAGTTACGTGAAGTTAACATTGAGAAGGGAGACAGAGAGAGAGAAATTAAATAAAAGATATAATAAAAGCAATAAATTATTAAGATTAAAAATTAATAAATCAATTTAATGAGCTTAGAAAACTAAAGAAAATGGTCAAATAGTTGAAAACATATAAAATTATATGTTAAAAAATAAGATAAGTTGAAACTTAAAAAAAATACACAAATGCTTTTAAATAATGTGATCTTTTACCTAGGAACTGTAAAAGAATCAAGATGGTAAGATCTGAAATATGCAGAGCTATACTACAGTCAATTCTGGAACTGCTTCATGTTCTGACCCCAAATTCATCTGTAAATTAGGTACAATCCAAATTTAAACATAGTTGAAATCTTCTACTAAAGCAAGAATATATGAATGAATAAAGAGCCTCAAATAGCTAAGTTGTATATGAAAAGATGAATGAATCAAGAAAATGTACTCTTCTAAGTATTAAAATACAATCCTTTAGTAGAAAGACAAAAATGCCACAGTAGAGAAAAATAGAAAGCTCAGAAATAGATCCATGTGTACATGATAGAAATGACTTTACAAATCAATGAGCAGAGCACTCTTTGCTAAATAAAATAGGTTTTTAAAAAGCGGTTCTGAATATGGAGAAAATTCACTATAGATTCATTTCCATTATTAGGTGGCTAAGAGGATGTCAGGGAGGTTGCCAGATGAATTTAAAGCCTATTTAAGATAAAAAAAGAAAAAAACAAACAAAGCTGGCAAGGCACAGTGGCTAAGGTGTATATAATCCCAGCACTTTGGGAGGCCTAGGAGGGAGGATCACAAGGTCAGGAGTTCGAGACCAGCCTGGCCAACATAGAGAAACCCCATCTCTACTAAAAATACAAAAATTAGCTGGGCATGGTGACATGCACCTGTAGTCCAGCTGCTTGGGAGGCTAAGGCAGCAGAGTCTCTTGAACCCGGGAGGCCACCGTTGCAGTGAGCCGAGATCGTGCCACTGCACTTCAGCCTGGGTGACAGAGCCAGACTCTGTCTCAAATAAATGAATAAACAAACAAACAAACAAATAAATAAAAGCTAATGGGGGGACAAAGTAGAAAAAATATATTGTGGCCTTTTGATGAGAATGACTTCTTTAATGCTGCCACAGGACCAAGATTATAAGCAAAGTAATGCCACAAATTAAAACTCAAATTAGTAGAAAAATTATACACTTGAAGCAGAGATTTGTAAAATCAAAAACTGAGAAGGGTTTAATGAATAATGTAGATAAGAAATGTAAACAAATCAATAAGAAAAATAATGAAATATAAGGAAAAAAGCTGCAAAACAGAATGGACTAAACAGAGAACTCAAAAAGCAACATGTTTAGGAGAGGCTTTAGACTTACTTGTAGTTAAATGAGACCGTAGCAAAACAAAATAATGAGATTGTTTGCTACTATCAGATTGGAAAAATAAAAATTAAAACTAGATAGAACAAAGTGTTGATGTACATGTTGGGATTTGGTGATTCTAATTTTATGTTAATGGATATAAATATATACATATATATATAAATACATGTTATGACACAGTAATTTTATTTCTGAACCTATGTCATTTTCCAGAATGGTCATACAGAGCAATACTCTTGTGCACGGGAACAATCCCTTGAGTGTCTGTCTAGCCATCAACTGGATTCAATATGAGACCAAGCACACCCGTAGTCCCAGTTGCTAGGGAGGCTGAGACAGGTTGATTGCTTAAGCCCAAGAGCCTAAGTCCAGCCTGGCAACACGGAGAAATCCCTCTTCAAAAATAATAAATTTTTAAATAATGACAATAGTTTAAATAAACTATAAAATAGTTTAAATAAACTAGGAGAAGAAACAGGTAAAACACCATGGATCATTCTGATGGTATGGTGTCCGTCAGAAAGAAGCAAAAGTCTATAACTATAAAATTATGAAAAGATTTTACAAGCATAAAGCTCAGGGAAGATTATATGACCTAGAATAAAATGTCCTATTAATCCTGTTGGGGAGTGTTTAGTAGGAAATACAAATATTGGACTGAATATCATGGGTCCCTGTGATCTAGCTGCCTATGAGAAATAGCTTGCTTTATTTCCTCAATTTCCTTTTTCTGCAGCTGGGGTTAAATACTTGGGAGAGTCCAGGGTTGCATTGCCCTTTAGGATAGAAAATAGGTTCTGTAATTTGTCAGTACTTATGCCCAAGGTGGGGCAAGCCAGTTAATATTACACAGTAATTTATGATCATCATTTAAGGTATGTAAGTTTGTAGTATTCAATTTAAGCTTTTGAGGTCTTACTGACTAGGAAGTTAGTATGTATCTAAGATATTTCCAAGAGGAGGAAATCTGTACCTTTTCAGGTGCTATGATTAAGCTTCTTCACCGTGTATTCCTTTTGACAGAGACATATAAACTCAAAAGTATTAGTTCCGTTGGGGCTGCCAGTATGATGTCATCCATAGAATAGATGATCTTGTAGTTGGGAAATTCTTTTCAACTGGGAAGCAAAGCCTGATTTACATGATGTTGACACAGGGTAGGACTATTTAGCATTCTTTGAGTAAGTACTTTCTAATGAAGTCAGGGATCTGGCCTTTCATTATTGATAGCTGGTATTGTAAATGCAAGTTTTTCTCTGTCTTGTTTTGCACGGGGAAATATATGTAAGCAGTCTTTTAAGTCAATAATGACTATAGGCCAATCTGCAGGAATTGCCTTGGGGGAAAAAAGCCCCTGTTGAAGGGGCCCCTATAGGTTCCAATTTAGCAGTGATAGCAAGTAAGTGACACAAAAGTTTCCATTTACCAGACTTTTTGGGAATGGTGAAAATGGGCAAATTCCAAGGGCTATTTGATGGTTCTGTATGGCCAGCTTTTAATTTTTTCTCAACTAATTCATGGGGTCGTTGTAATTTCTCTCCCTTTAAAGTCCACTGGTTTGCCCAAATAGGATTTTGAGAGAGCTAGATCAGGAGTAGCGGGGGAATAACAGTGGCCATTATTAGAAAGGGGTCTGCTGTTCACAAAATTCACCAAATTCTGCTCTCAGAGGAGGTACTGACCAGTCTCTAAAGTTGCTTTAGCTAGCACTGAGCGGTCCCATGGGGTCATATGGAAGTTATCTGCTATGGCTTCAATTCATCCTTTTGTAAATGGCTAGCAGCTCTGTTTTCTCTAATGCTTCTTCTTACTTGTTTCTAAGTGTTTAAAGTAATTCGTTCATATACCTGATTGCAATGTTGGGCAGGCCAAGAGCTCCCCGTCTAATGCCGCTTGCCTAAGACAGGATCCCATAACTGTAGTGTATCCCTTGTCTTTTTTCCAATTTGTTGGGGGAGGGGGCTCAGGGAAAATCTCTGTCTCCTCTGTGACACCTTTACCTGGTAACGGCAGAGCTGAGGGAAGAGGAGGAAGTGGTAAGGTAGGTGATGGTTCCTCTTCCCTTCCCTTTTTGGCCTCTTCTGTATAGAGCAGGACTCAAGCAGCCCTAACTAACGCTTATAACATTAATGATGTTACTGGGATCCGATGCCCTTGAGCAGGATGTTGTTTACGACTTTCCACTCACTCTTAGAGCTCTAGATCTAACATACCTTCTTCTGTACACCATGGGTTATGGGAAACAACAGTTTGCATTAGGTCCCTTAACTGGGCCTCCAAAACCGAGGCTCCGCTAGCTTTAAGCAGTTGTTTCAATACTTTTATATACTGTTTCTGTTGAGCGGATACCTGTTATCCCATAATGAAACCATAACTCGAAAATTCCCTTGAACTTGGATTTCCCAAGTGGGCAGCAATTACTTACTGATTGCACAGTTTGTTCGTTTTTGTTTTTGAGGGTTCCATTGCAATTCCCTGCAGCATTTCTCACATGGGCATCAGAGCCGGGTCCATCCTGCAGGCCCTGGCTGAGCAACAGATGAAGGGCATACTCAGACACGGGTATGCAGTGTAAGTGCAGCTAAGGGGCTGCTGGCACTAGGGGCCAAAGAAGACAGCAGCCTGGGACAGCTGGAGCTGCTTTCTTTTATTCAGTGCAGACCTAATGCTGAAAGTCTGGAGCCAGCACAATCTGTGTTAATTAACATTATCGTTCCCCCTTTCAGGGAGCAGTCACAGAAGATCAAGGTTCGGTTTACTGAAAACGTAAGTAAACAACCTATTTAAATAAATTCCCTTACACTTCCTTGTACCTACCCCTTGCCCTTTGCCTCAGTGTAAGAGAACAGCTGCATTCAGCTGATTCTCCCCTGAAGCAATGCAAAGCCTTCCGACCTTTCAGAAGACCTGCTCCTTTCCCTACAGTTTCTTCCACCACTCTGAGGGATCTCCTACACCATGTTTGCTGTAACACTGTTTATTATAATCAAGATTTGAAAGTAAGTGTCCATCAACAGATAAAGAAAATGTGGTACATATACATAATGGAGTACTATTTAGCCATTAAAAATGAAATCCTGTCATTTGCAATAATATGGATAGCACTTGGAGACCATCATGTTAAGTGAAATAATCCAGGAACAGACAGATAAACATCACATGTTCTCATTTATTTGTGGAATCTAAAAATCAAAACAACTGAATTCATGGAGATAGATAGTAGAAGGATGGTTACCAGAGGCGAAGAAGTGTACTGGGGGTCTGTGGTAGTGGTAGGTAGGATGATTAATGGGTAAAAAAAAATTGAAAGAAAGAATGACCTATTATTTGACAGCATAACAGGGTGACTATAGTCAATAATCATTAAATTGTGACTTTTAAAATAACTATAAGAGTGTAATTGAATTATTTGTAACACAAAAGATAAATTGTGCTTGAGGAGATTGACACCTCTGCCCCTGAAAGACAATTCAAGATCATTTTTAAAAGCTTAATTTCCAATTTTCATTTAAAAATCTTTCGATGGAATTTATCCACTCATTAGGATATGTTTATGCATTAGTTTACGCATATGTATATGTTTATATATAGATGCATTAGTATATACATTTTAGTGTTTTTTATTGTATGATGCAATGTATAGACTATAAATGCAAAATCATATTTATAGAAGATAATGAATAGTTTTAAATGTAATACTTAAACACACTTAAATATTGTTTTTTGAAATAAAGCATAGTACAGTCAGTATATGGTGATAGAACAAAAATATTAAGAATCCAAGATATGTATCCATATAATATATATTATGAAATCACCCTGCAAACAAACCATGCAAACCATACTGTACTTCTCTAAGTACAACATCAATAACTTCTACAGGGGGTGTTTTGTCTGCATTTCCATTGCCACGAAAGTTTACAGTGAATAATAAATATATAGTGTTTGGATAAAATAAGTTATGATTTTCTCTATTAGAGAAAAGTATTCACTTGTAAGTAAGGTCACAATCAAAATTCATCATATGCTTTGGAAAACTAATACAACCATTTGTTCAAGCTTGAACTACAAGGAATAATTAAGCTTCTTATTAAGTGAAAATCACACCAGCTCTTTTTTTCTGTCTTCTAATGTCATCTCCGCAAAGTTAGTAATGCCTGAATAACCAAGAGCTATTCTAAAAATAGCTAGCAAGGTGCTTTATATGTACTTAAAATCAAAAGAAATTTAACTCTTTATGCATACTAGCCTACTATACTTATTATATATATATTTATATTAAGTATCTCATAATCTAAATTTATAAATCATTCTTTTGCTCCAATAAATTTGCCATTTTGAACTAATCAAATATATTTTTATTGTACCATTAAATAACTATTTGCATCTCTGTCATAATATATCAAGATAAAACCATGTTCTTTTGTCAAATACTCAAATACTTTCAAATCTTTATTTCTATAACGATGAATATTTGACACTTGCCAAAATTCCAGCTTGCTTTAGGTATCCAAATACCAGACACACTTCGAATTATGCTACGGGTATTGTCTTTGTTTTATAAGTTGCCAACTTTTCAGATGTGTTATTAAAATCTTTCTGATCTTCTTTCATGGATATTATAAAATATCCAATATAATAAGATAATGTGATAATCAATTTATGTATTTTATTTAATCATGCACAAATAGACTAACATAGAGGTAAATATAACTTTCCATAATTTTTCTAAACATTTGACCACAACTCCAGACTTTGTACCTCACATTATATGGTCACTCTCCATACATGAATACAGTATTTAATCTATTGTACATTGATAATAAATATTGATATATTATTCCAGATGTTGCTTTTTCCAAGACTTCAAGATAAACAAAACCCAATATACCATATCCTAAGCTTTGAATTTTACAGTTTAGGTAAACCAGAAAGATATTTTTATTTGATATATTGAAATATTTATCAGTTATCAAATTTATGTCCTCTAAGTTACTTTCTCATTTAGATGTATATTTTGCCACAAATTTTATCTTAAGTCTATGACCATAGAAATAGTTTTTCTTATAGTATCTTCTTTGTAGTTGAATTACATATTGAGTATTTTCAAAATTCTTGATTGCTTTTTAACTCATCAGCAGAGACTATTAGAATCCTGATAGAACTTTTAAATATGCTTCATTTTATATCAATGATCTTTAAATAAGTATTTTTGAATTATTTAATTATAAATCTTTATTGTATAAAATGATTCAGAATGTTCTTTTGAATTAATTTTAATTGAAGAGTACAAATTGTCTTTATTTGTATCTTGCTCTTATTATACCATGACTGCTTTTCTCGTGAGGCTAGGAAAAATTCCCTTAAGGTTGCAGAGGGAGCATGGCCCTGCTCAGTCCCTAAACTGGGACTTCCATTCTCCAGAACAAAAAGATAATTAATATCTATTCTTTATGTCCCTCAGATTATGTTATTTTATGACAGCAGCTCTAAAAAACTAAAATTTCAAAATTAAGTATAAATGTTACCCTTTGGTCATAAAAAATAATTTGGACATTTTTCTTCATTCTGTATGCTCTGGAATAATTTATTGAATATTAAGCCTATGTGGTTTTTGAAGATTAAACTAGCCAGGATAATTGCTTTCATGCAGTATAATTTGTTAATAACTATTTCTCATCATCTAAAGAAATTGATATGTTTGAAGTTTTAGTCCTTATGGGCTCAAATTTGATCAATTATATTCTTCTATTTGTTTTTTGTTTTCAATTTATTTACATAAAGATTGCAAAATCTCTTATTTGCCAACATAATTTTTGCAATAGTTATTTCTTCTTGTTATACCTTAATTTTTCTAGACTTGTACTTTATTAGGTTAGATAAAGTAGGTTGTTTGTTTTGTTATTTATTTAGTCGAAAAGAGGACTTATAATTATTAATTACAGCTGTCTGTTTTAAATCTCATAAATTCTGATTTTATATCTATAATTTCTATCCTTGTACTTTTTTGTTGGGTTGAGATTGGATTTGATATTTTTAAACATTCTTCATGCATAAAATATATGTTTCACTGTTTAAATATTCTACATATGTAGTAATATGGTGTGTGCTATATTTTTAATTACATATTTTTCTATATAAATTCTAAACAAGAGTTCTTGAATATAATATTTTTATTTAATTTTCAGTTAAAATGACCTTTGGTTTTGCAATTTCTGTCAGATATCTGGGTTTAATATATTATTTTTAGAAACTTTAAAAAGTATTTCTACTCTATGGCATATATTGCTGTTCTCTTCATAACATTTAAAAGATAAGTATTCTAAGTTCATGAAAAAAGGTATATTCTCTATTATTAGGGCATATAGTTTGATATCGTATTTACCAATGACTTCATTCATGATGCAGCTAGGTCTTGCATATTGTTAGTTTTATCAGTATTGTGCTGAAGTGGTGGCTTTTTATTTATTTAAATTAGTTTATTTATATCTATGGGTCCTTGAATATACTATTGTTCCTACTTTATAAAGTCTTATCTGGTGTTTGCGTATACTGGTTATATATCTTTACTGTGATTCATAATTTAACATTGAAACCTGTCTTTCCTTGGCTCCTCCAGTTATTTTGACATGCATTTTAAGCCATTTATTATTAAGAACACAAACTCTGCTTTCTTTTTATTTTCATTTATCTGATATTCTTTTGTCAATCTCCTTATTTTTAGACACTTGAATTATCTTGTGTTAGATACATTGTGTCTTATATGCAGTAAACAGATCTTCGTAAGTTGAATTGAAAATAAAAATGTTCATGTTTTTGTTCTAGTGGTTACCTTTGTGCTTATATGTTTTCAGAATGCTTACTCTCCTGTTTCCTTATTTACCCTTTTGTTAACCCTGTGTTAGTGGCAATGATCTTTTTGATTTCCATCTACTGCCTCTACCATTAATGTTCTGTTTCTCTTTCCCATATGGTTTCACTCCCGTGGCTTTAGTTGCATTATTTCTATTGTGACAGTATGTTAAATATTTACACCTTAGTTTTCACCCTCTTTCCTGTTTTACTGGAATCTTAGATCTAGAATGAAGTACATTTAAGGTTCACTTTATTCCCTTGGCACAAGTCTTATTTCTCAGGATCCTGTGCCCTCCTTTTGTTTCTTTTTTCCTTTGCCACCTGCTTTCAAAATTCATCTCGAGCTTCCCTTTCGCCTGCTTCTCCTTCAGAAGCATCTTCTTCCCCAGACTACCTCACTTGTGTCTGTGCACACTCCGTGCCTTCAATGTCAGCTTCTCTCCTCCATAAGTCTTGTTTTTGATTTTGGTGCTCTGTTGTTTTCCTTGTTTGCTTCTTTTTTTCCGGTGCTTTGTTTTGATCTTCTTGCTCCCCACAAAGACCTGGAGCATGATCTCAACTGTTTTCTCTGCTAGAAATAGATTTTTATTTTCAATTCACTGGTACATTAAAGTATGTTAGATTCCATTCCTTCAAGTTTTCCTGAAGCCATGACCTTTGGTATAGTTTAATATTATCTTCAAAATGTGTCAAAAGATTTGACAAGATTCATGGAGATCTTCACAATGAGGTGACTACCACTAATTTGGCTATCCAAAAATTTGATCGGTTTTATAATTTTCAAAATATTTTATATTAGTGCATATGAATGATACTCTTTTATAATATTTCACATTAAAATTTCTAATAATAACAGCATCTCATAAGTGTATGCCAGATGCATTGTTTAAACAAGTTAATATTTTTTGTTGTTTTGCACTGTGTAATATTTTGTAGCTTCTCCAAAACCAACTCTTCCCTTCTCTTTCATTCCTTGAAACAGAACCCTGGTTTACTCAAATATCCACTCTTTCCTCATGCACTACATGAGTTGTAGGATTACATGGTCCCACTTTCTTAGTCTTTTAATGACTAAGGTGTGATGAAACTGGAACAATTTCAAAACATCCCTATAAATTTTATAAAATTAATCAGGAAAAAAAGAGAGGGGAGAAATGAAAATAAACCAAGCTTGCAACACATTTAGGATTAATTATTGGGTCATCTTCCTTTCTGGTATGTTTTGGCTCTGTGTCCCCACCCAAATCTCATTTTGAATTGTAATCCCCACATGATGGGAGAGGGACCTGATAGGAAGTGATTGGATCATGGGGGAGCCCTTTCCCCATGCTGTTACCAGTCATAACAGTAAGTGAGTTCTTGTGAGATCTGATGGCTTAAAGGTATGTGGCAGTTCCCTCCTCATGCTCCCTCTGCTGCTCTGCTGTGATAATATATATTTGCCTCCCCTTTGCCTTCTTCCATAATTGTAAGTTTCCTCTGAGCCGTACTTTCTGTACAGCCCACGGAACTGAGTCAATTAAATCTCTTTCTTCATAAATTGCCCAGTCTCAGGTAGTTTTTTTATAGCAGTGTGAGAAAAGACTAATACATTCTCTGACTTACTCCCTCTTAGTTGCTTGCTTATTGCCTCAAAATCACATAGAACTTGTTACAAGATTATAATTCCTCTTAACTGCTCTATAGATAACAACTTGAACACGAAGAAATCTTAACTTTTCCTTTTGAGATGTTCTTTCAGGCTCTGCATATCAATGAGACTACTCATGCTAGCTGGTCCAAAAGATCCTACGAATAGCTGACTCACCAAAGAATGCAATTTCTGCATCCCAATAGCTATACCAATCAATGACCCCAGATTTCCACTTCCTTGCCATCCATGATCTTCTCAAAAACCCAAAACCAGGAGACGAGATGGATTTGAAGGTCTCTTCCCAAGTCCTCACTCAGCGCCCTGTGATCATTAAACTCTTTCTGTGCTGCAAGTGCTGCTGTCTCAGTGTATTGCTCTGTAGGTATGCAGCAGTCCTACAAATGTGTTGGTTGTTTAATAGTTTCATAACTCTTGCTGGAGTTTTCTACTAGGAAAGACTGTTGTCTGTTCAGGCCAGTGATATATGAAGATAGTCGTATTTGCATCTTTTGGGAAAGAAGTTTCCTTATTATTATTTTTCTCTAGAAGAACTTCAGGAAGCATCATTAAAATCCGGCTGGACTTTAACGAGGAAATGTGTTGGGTTGAATATCACTATGATATTCCCACTCCTGGCAGGACATCAACCATAGTAAGAAACCATCCCTTAATATTATGAAGTCGAATCAGAAAGGCCCTTTGGCCACTTTTCAATCTTTCTAATATCTATTTTATATAAAAAAATTCATTTAATGAACCAATCAATTATTCTTGCCACAATTAGAGTTGACTTATTTGTTCCACAATTCTAAACTAGTTACTGCTTATATATTAACTGTTTAACTGATATAAAATCATACTTTATTATATTTTCAATACAAATTATATGTATACTACCTAATGAGAATTCATTAGCACAGGCATAAAATCACAAAATTATATCTTCAAATGAGAGTTTAGACATTTTTAGGACTCATTTCCCCAATAGCACAAGTCAATAAGAATTTAAGCTCTTGATGAGTTCTCCAACAATTATGAGCTTTCTAGTTTATAAAGTATGTCTTCCATTCTCACACAGCTTTTAACTTGTCATAATATATCTGACAGATATGAAGCACAGATGTTTTGTATATTACATCTCCAACTGTAAAAAAATTCAGAATCTTATCCTCATGATAAAAAGTTGTATCTATTTTTTCAATTATTTTAGAATAGATTTTTCTTGCCAAAATAGAACTCTTCATATTCATTTTGCATGCCATCTTCCGAATAATGATAACCATAGATTATATATAATAATTTTGTTCTATCTACCAAAAATGCCAAAGGACTTTTTTATTTTTCTCTTTGTTGGATGACTTACCTTTTAAACATAGGCTATAAACATGTCTAATCCTACAATTTTTTAATTATGCTAAATGCCACATGAATCCTGAGTCTGCTATTTTAAAATTATTTTTACAAATTTGAATCATATATTTCAGTTTATATTATTTAGCAAGTTGATCTTACATATATTTATTTTTGTAATTCGATATAGTTTGGATGTGTGTCCCTACCAAAACCCTGCATTGAATTGTAATCCATGCAGTAGAGATGGCCCTGGTGGGAGATCATTGGTCCATAGGACTGGATTTCTCATGAATGGTTTAGCACCATCACCTTGATACTATCCTCATGATAGTGAGTGAATTCTCATGAGATCTGGTTATTTAAAAGGTTGGGGCACCTTGTTCTCTCTCTCTCTCTTGCTCCTGCTCTCATTATGTGACCTCTCTGCTCCGCTTTCACCTTCTGTCATGACTGTAAACTTCCTGAAGCCTCCCCAGGAGCCAAGCAAATCCTGGAACTGTGCTTCCTCTAAGGTCTCCAGAACTGTAAGCCAATTAAAACTCTTTTCTTTATAAATAACCCAGTCTCAGGTATTCCTTTACAGCAATGGCAGGATGGCCGGATATGCTTTCTTTGATACATACTTCATTGTCTGTTTATAAAATACCCTTTCAACAGTGACACAGTTTCATCCTTGCATCACTTAGTTACTTTATGGGTAAGGGAAAGAATCCAGGATAGATTTTTTTAACATCCTTTTTACCCAAAATTTTACCTTTTTTTGTTGATTTGGTTTTATGTTCCTAGAATATTTTGTAAGTAAAATAGAAAGTTCTCTGTGTTTATTTGAAAAGTTTAAGTGATTATTTATTATAGATGTCTATCCACTTAATTTTGTTCAAAATGAGAAGTTTCCTAAACTTACTTTTATTAGAAATGGTAATAAAATGATCATGATATTCATAAGTTCTTATTAAAAAATAGAAATATTAAGCTGCATTATGACCTATTATGTTCACATAATGACTTTGACTTGAATATTATATATGTCTTTATTTTATATTGCAGATATTGGGGCTTAGAGATATTAATTAACAGTCAATGGGAGGCAGAATTAAGACCAGAATTTAGGAATATTTTCTCTTCAATCACAAATTCTAAACCAATGTGTTATTCGGTCTCAGAATAAAAGAGAGTTTTCTAAAAATTTGTTTACATGCTTTTATAAATCAAATGAAACATTTCAAAGTTTTTTACTTGAAAATTATTCTCTTTTTCTCTTTCTCTGTCTCCAAAAAAAATGACTTAATCTCAGGTAGATTTATTTAACTGCGTTTGTAAATAGAAATGTCAGAAAAAAGTAAATATGATTTTTTAAACAAAATGAAACTGTGGTGACATGCCCAAAGAGATGTCCATAACATCTGAATATACAGAGATTTGTGTGTATATAATATAAGAAATGTCTAAAATAGCTGTATTGGCACATAGCCAATGGATGACAATTATCACCTCCATATAAAGAAGTAGAATTTGTTTAGCATCAAATGAAATTTTGTTTTCACTTATTTTGATTTTTTTTAAATGACTACATCATATTATTTGTTGTGCCATAAAGACTGGAATATTTCAGAGAAAAAAATATACCTTGGTACATAGAAAGGTTTTTGAACAGTGTCTATCCCATACAAACATTTAATTCATTTTGGCTATGATTACTTACTGTTAATTTTAACACACAAATTTGATCAGATAGGTGCTTTGCAGTTCAGCTTGACCTGTCAGTAAGTGTTACTCCTTAGAATCCAAAGATACTGTTAATGCTTCCACTGCGTGGCCATATTTCTTTAACTTATATATTGAAACTTAAAACCATCAGTGTAATTCTTTTGTATATTTACTTCTACAAAATAAATTCTGAAGTTTCTTTTACAATTTTGAAAAAGAAAAAGAAAAATTTTACCTATGTAAATAGAATTGTTGCTGGTGTGAATTTTTTCTGGAGGAAAACAGATACAAGTTAAAATACTTGATATTAAGAAGAATTATACTGAGGTTTAGAAAAAAATGGTTTGGTTTATCTGCACCTCATGAAGAGGCTATTTCTGTCTGTAGAAGGTCATTCTGATCTGCCTCAGGAAAATGTAGACTTCAGAATGATTAGTAGAGTTACTCATATACATGTGGACCTCCGACAGCCTGACTGTGCACTGACATCCACAAATTGCTGAAAACTCTCATAAAGGGTGGTGTGCTTTGTGAGAAGATGATATGATCAACTGTTGCCCCATTTGTTCATGTCTGTTTTACATTCCTGCTTTTTCTTTTAATCGCCAATCCTAACTAATCTCTTCTCAACAATCACTCTCCTTACGCATTTTATATCTATTAATTACA
This sequence comes from Callithrix jacchus, assembly GCF_049354715.1. Taxonomy (NCBI): domain Eukaryota; kingdom Metazoa; phylum Chordata; class Mammalia; order Primates; family Cebidae; genus Callithrix; species Callithrix jacchus. The sequence continues at coordinate 192,832,025 of NC_133503.1, forward strand.
ATCTGTATGAGAGAGTCAAATATTTTATGTGCTTGCCAATGATAATTAAAATACTTCATTATGATTTCAACTAACTCATAACACTTTAACAATTTTCATAAGTTTTCTGAGTAATCTCACTTCCTACCTTGGAATTGCTCAACTCTCAAAATTTAAGATAAATTTGGCCACGATCTTTTATTTTTATTTTTGTTTTTATATTTTTCTGACAGGATCTCACGCTTGTACTCCCAGGCTGAAGTGCAGCGATGTGATGACAGCTTACTGCTGCCTCAAACTCCCAGGCTCAAATGATCCTCCCACCTCAGTCTCCTGAGTAGCTGGAGCTGCACGTGTGAATCAACAAGCCTGACTACATTTTTGTATTTTTTGTACAGATGGGGTTTCATTGCATGTTGCCCAGGCTGGTCTCCAACTCCTGGGCTCAAGCATCTGCCTGCCTTGGCCACCCAACATGTTCTTTTTTTTTTTTTTTTTTTGAGACGGAGTTTTGCTCTTGTTACCCAGGCTGGAGTGCAATGGCGCGATCTCGGCTCACCGCAACCTCCGCCTCCTGGGCTCAGGCAATTCTCCTGCCTCAGCCTCCCGAGTAGCTGGGATTACAGGCATGCGCCACCATGCCCAGCTAATTTTTTGTATTTTTAGTAGAGACGGGGTTTCACCATGTTGACCTGGATGGTCTCAATCTCTTGACCTTGTGATCCACCCGTCTCGGCCTCCCAAAGTGCTGGGATTACAGGCGTGAGCCACCGCGCCCGGCCCACATGTTCTTATTATTCATGTAAAGTAGCTCTTGACACATGGATTCTGACTGTGCTCTGTGTAGTCTTAGTCGAAAAAACATAGCATGGCCTCTTTTTCTAAGCTCCAGCCTCTCATGTTGCCACTGGCACTCAGGAATCCAGTTGATGTGGTTGTCTTTCGCTGATTTTTTTTTTTAAGTTAACACATTGAACTGTGCTTGCAACTGAAACCAAAATAGTCATTATGTTAATAACTATTAAAGTGAGGGATCATTTTGCATTGCAAATTTTATTAATAAACTGCAAAGTAAAACTTACTACTATTGTATCACTATTGGTTTAATGGAACCCATCCAGAGATATCTCTTCGCTTCCTTCCCATATTTCTGCTTTCCTGCATTATTTAAATCTCTCAGGAAAATCGTAGAAGTCACATTCCAGGCATTGTCCCAGAGTTCTCTCTCCGGAAGTAGAATCCAAGTTTATGTGGAATATAATGGTAGGAAGTTCTGTCAGTATGGTGGAAGGCATTGGCCTCATTCTCTCACAACACTACACACAGAAACACACACACATACAGGTGGACATACACCACCCCTGCACCATCCCCCCGCCCACACACATGAGGGCAGAGGAAGGGGAGAAAGAGATAGAGAAAAATGCTTGATCAGATAAAACCAAATCAGGAACAAATGCATTTCTGTATTGATAGATTACAGTCATTAGGAATTAACAGGATTCTAAACTTTATTCTGTGACTGCTAATTAGTCACAGTCGAAGCAGAAAACAGTTTAGTCAGGTTAAGACACTGTGAGATTTTACTAAACAGGCAGATTTTATGCATATAGGATGGGGACTGGGAAATCACATGAGAGGGGGTTAATTCATGGGCTGTGAGATGAGCTGATAGTAACTCTATGCCCAGTGGGCAGAAGAAAGGCTGTGCTGTCTGAACCAGAAATACAGAGGGCTGTGGGGAGGCCCACCTTACAGGAGCTGAGCTACTCTGCAGCAGATGCAGCCAGCAGGAGGTAGGTGAGAAGAGAGAACCCCAGGCTCAGACTAACCACACTGGCCTTCCTTCTGTCTCCTTTCAGTGTCTTGATAGGGCTTCCTATGGCCCAGACACAAAAAGAAGACAGAAGATGAGGAAGAGCCCAGATGTCATCCAAACAGGTTAATTTTTGGAGTCCAGAGAGCAGGGTAGAGAAGTGGGAAGAGTCTCTCATCAGAGGCGTGAGGCAAAAAGTAAAAATGATGAGGAAAATTAGCCTTAGCTTTTGCAAGATAGAAGTTTTGAAGGAAGTGGTCCCTTTTCTTAAAGAGGATTAGAAAACACTATTTCTGACTTAGGGAAGTACCCAGAAAGTTTACTTTTCTGTCGCCCAAAGCACTGGGTTGGTAAAAATTATCTTTAATAATGAACTAGTAGATGAAAATAAATATTATAAATGGAATTAATAAAGCTGGTACATTATAATGTGGTGTCTACATTCATATATATGGCATAAATACACTAACAGCTCTAGAATGGTAAAACCCCAGGGATTTTGAACCATTTATGAAAAACTTTCACAAATTGGAAGGTACAAGACTCCTGCCTAAACAAAGACAGATGGTTCCGGTGGAAAATGAGGCCACAATAAAAATAAGTGAAATCCACTGCTATTTCATTATTACACAAACTATTACGTGTTCTGGAAGATATTGTCACATAATTTAATGACTAAATATTGCCTATGGACTCTCAAGTTCTTTCTCATCTTGACCATATGCTAGGGGCTGAGACTTTGTTAAAGAAACTAGGTTTTAAAATAAATAAATCAAAAATAATATCTCAATCTTATGTAATGGAAATAAAAGGAAATGTTACCTTTAACTGAAGAGGTATGTGTTAAAGTGGAAAAGCTACAGGTTTCAGAAACCTTCTATACTACTATACACTTCGAAGGGCTATCATGCAACTTTAGGTATCCTAGAAAAACAGCCCTGTGCTTTTGAAAAACAGCAAGTTCTGCAAGTATCACTTACTAAATATTAAAGAAAATAATATCCTCATTTTCTTACAGGTATTAGAAGTTTCTCCAGACTATATTTATGAAGGAATGTTTTAAAATGTCTAACTTTAGATAAATTGATCTTGAATCATAGAATAGATTTGCATTGTTAATTGTGAAAAGTATCCACTAAATTGTGATCATGTTTTAGCACGTTCCCAATTACTGAGAATAATCAATAAATGACAGTGAAATTGACAGTAAAAAACAGGTTTTTGACTCTGTCTAAAATAATCTACTCACCCATCAGGTTTCAAATTAGGTAAACGCTGATGCAGCTTTGAGGATTTCCAATTATTGGAAAGATTATGCTATTGAGGAGGTACAAATGTCACATAAAAGGCTTTTGGCATTCTTATACATAGTTTGATAATAGAATTGAATTCTTTCTTCAATAAGGACTTGAGTTCCACTACTTTTAGAGGGGCACATGACATTGCAGGATTCTGGGGAAATTCCTGGCGACACACTCAGTAACCTGAATAAAGTCTGTATATTAGGTACAGTCGCAATGTGGAGATATTTCCTAGGAAAATTGATGGCCACTGACCTTCCCATTCAGATCCCAGGCAAGACACGTTGGTGGAACAAGTGATTACATGAACAGTCCTGGCATTTAGAGACACGTTCATCATGAAAGACAAGGTCTAATCAGATCAACACATGTCATCTTACTGAAACTGCCTATCAATGACCTTTTAATGTGCTCCTGACTGTGTTTGTTATTAAAACTCATAAAATAGGGAAGTAGTGACAGACTATCACTGATGCAGTATGCGTAAGGGAAAATGTCCTCAGTGGTTAAATTCTGGTATCAGAAAACAGACATGAAGAAATAGACTGAGTGTGATATGTGTTGTGAGTTGCCCATGAGAGACTGGGTGTCCTCAGCAGCATGATCAGGGAGACAAGCTAATGTCATTCTTTGCATATGGCATTGAAGGAGGAGGGTTATGCATGAAAGGAATTAGGGAAATAAAATCATCAAAATAAAGGTTAGTTCTGATTAGTGTCAAGATGCTGATGGCATCAAATGAACTTCACTGAGGTGGAGTACAGGTTTATCAGTATTGCAGTTTTCCCGAATATTTCCCCTGTTTCACTTTGACCAAAGAAATGTGCATGAAAATAAGGTGTGCTACTTTTTTACCAGAGCTTTAAAAGCCAGTGTGAGGTTGGCCACGTCCTCTTCCCATTTGTAATGCTGTGGAGAATGGGAAGCCTGTTGAAAAAGCAGCCTGGGTCTCTGGTTGTCTGCAACTAGCAGAACCCCTTCCTCTCTGTTGTAAAGGCAGCCTAAGTTAAAAAGGGGTCTCTTCTTTGTTAAGCCTGTGAGATTCAAAGACTAACATCTGACCCTACCATACCCTATCTACATTGTTTTTTGCTAATAATATATGATGTTAACCATCTTGTCAGATGCTCATTTTCCATCTGTATGCCTTTTAGATGAGATGTCTGTGAAGATTTCTATCCCATTTTATACTTGGATGACTCCTTTTCTTACTGTTGGGTTTTATGAATTCTTTGTATATTTTTAATAACAGTCATTTGTCAGATATTTCTTTTCCAAATATTTTCTCCTACTTTGTGACATGCCTTTTCGTTCTCTTGACAGTTTCTTTTACAGAGCAGAAAATCTCAATTTTAATAAAGTCCAACTTATTAACTTTTTGTGTGAATTATACCTTTGATATTGAATCTAAAAAGTCATGATTCAACTCAGAGTCATCTGGGTTATCTCCTGTTATTTCCTAGGAGTTTTAGTACTGAAGTTTAAATTTAGACCTGTGATCCACATTGAGTTCATTTTCATGAGAAGTGTAAAATCAGCATCTATACTCACATTTTTGCATATGGATGCCCAGTTAGTACAGCATCATTTGGTGATAAGACTATCTTTGCTGCACTGTTCTGTGTTAGCTCTTCTGTTAAAGATCGGTTGACAGTATATAGGTAGGTCTGTTTCTGGGCTCTCTATTCCCTCTGGTTGATAAATGTAAGCTTTCCTTTTTTTCGTTTTCTTTCTTTTCCAAATAACACACTGTCGTGACTACTGAATCATATATACTGCTATGTAACCTGGCCCTTCCTAGCTGCTTTCAGTGCTTTCCTCATGCACAACCACAGCCAGCAGGAAGCTACCACAGAATTTGCACCAGTGAAATAAGGGTGTAAATAAAAGACATATGCCATCCATGAAACAGAACATCCAGCCAAGGATCATAACAGCAAATGCCAGCTCTAGTGAGCATGTCATATTAAAAAGGGTGTGACTGTGGTGAAACAGCTGCCACACATCATGAAACAAAACCAACCAGCGCTGATGGATCATTTAAAATATTTAAATTTTTGTGATACAGGGGTTATTAAGAAATACATTTTAGGCAGCTAGAAAGGGTGAACGTTCTCATGGAATTTTCCTTTAATAAAAATCACCCCCTAAAGCCATTTCTTCCATAACAGAAAGCAGCCTGAAAAGTCAGGCACAGATATGCAAACTAGTAGCCTTTATATGCAAACGCAGGCAGCTACACCTCGAAGCCAGGTACAGTAAGTTCGGCATCTCTGCCCTCTTTTCCTTGTCACAACATTTACAGGTATCCGGTCAGCTCCAGGTAAAGCCACGTGTATATGCATCATTGCTTCATTTGCATAATAAAAGACTAGGATGGGAGGGCCAGTCTTTTCCCAGGCTCTGTAAATGATACACCTGGCCAAATCAATGCTCTGGACCCTATGTAAATCAATTACCGCCTCCTCAAGCCTCTGTACAAAACAGATTGCCTTCCTCCGCAATCTGGAGACCCTCTTTTGGGCAACCAGCTTTCTCAGCATCCGCAAGCTTTTTCTCTTATTCTTTTTCTATTAAACTTTCTGCTCCTAAATCCACTCCTCATGTGTGTCCGTGTCTTGAATTATGTCTCTACCCAGACCAAGAACCGGTATATATACCCCAGAAAACAGAGCCGTTTCATTTGGGCAATTATTTCCTCTAAGTGACAGTTCTCTCAAAGTATTTTAGCTGCAGATAAATGTTAAACTAACAAAGAAAAATTAAAAAATCAAAGTTATGAATTTAAGTAAAAAAATAAGTTGTATAAAGGAAATAATCACAGTAGACCACATGGTTAAACATAGAGCATGATATGCATGCAATAATAATGTGAAACCAGACAGGGTGCGGTGGCTCAAGCCTGTAATCCCAGCACTTTGGGAGGCCGAGACGGGTGGATCACGAGTTCAAGAGATCGAGACCATCCTGGTCAACATGGTGAAACCCAATCTCTACTAAAAATACAAAAAATTAGCTGGGCACTGTGGCGCATGCCTGTAATCCCAGCTACTCAGGAGGCTGAGGCAGGAGAATTGCCTGAACCCAGGAGGCAAAGGTTGCGGTGAGCCGAGATCGCACCATTGCCCTCCAGCCTGGGTAACAAGAGCGAAACTCCGTCTCAAAAAAATAAAAAATAAGGCCGGGCGCGGTGGCTCAAGCCTGTAATTCCAGCACTTTGGGAGGCCGAGGCGGGTGGATCACGAGGACAACAGATGGAGACCATCTTGGTCAACATGGTGAAACCTCGTCTCTACTAAAATTACAAAAAATTAGCTGGGCATGGTGGTGCATGCCTGTAATCCCAGCTGCTCGGGAGGTTGAGGCAGGAGAATTGCCTGAACCGAGGAGGCGGAGATTGCGGTGAGCCGAGATCGCTCCATTGCACTCCAGCCTGGGTAACAAGAGCGAAACTCCGTCTCAAAAAAAATAAATAAATAAAAATTAAAAAATAATGTGAAACCACATATTGTGATAGGGTGAATTTTAGATGGTTGAGGAAAGTAAAGGTGAGAAATGGCTGTGTAAACATGATGGATCCTTCCACCATTAAAGGCCAATAAATAAATGTATATCGTCTAAAATTGGTACTGTAAGGAATTACATTATAAAATATTTTTTTAAATATAAGGGTAAAAGTAAAGCAGTGAAAGTCACTAATTCTGAGGAACAGACTGTGGTCTGAGAATATGGGTTTCAAAAGGAAATTGGTTTTGATATAAGACTTTAGTACTATATGATTTTTAAAAAATCAATGCACTTATGACGGAACTTTGACATTTAAATTGTTAGTCACGTTTCTGCAATTTTACCGCCTGCAAATATGTTCACTGCAAAATTTTGGCATAACCAAAATCACATCTGGAAGTTACATTTCTCAATATGCTAAAAATAGACCATAGGGTTAACCTGAAGTGTGTTAGCAGTTCTCTGAGAAGGGTGGGTTAGAGTGCTCCTAAATAATGCTGAAGTGTTTACAATTCAAACACACCTGAGGCATCTCTTCACATCCTGTTTTACTGTAACTCTTGAGATCTCCTGGGTCCTTTTGTGTCACATGGATTGGAGGATTATCCATCCTCTATTTCTAAAAGCTGCTCTAAAAAATATATTTGGAAAAACACTATCTAAAGTCATTTATAAGCTATTCAAATTTTTGGTAAAATATCAGTGCAAAGACTTTTTAAATGCCTGCCACGTGACACCTAAGTCTATAGGAATCTATCAAAATTATATCTTAAAGTCATTTTTTGTTTTCACCGACAGGACCATGTTTCTCTTGCAGTTCAATAGTTTACAATGCCAGATGTAGGGATGTCAATATTTAATGGATAAAAACGTATTTTATAAATGAGCCCATTGGGATCACTTCTAAAGGCTAACCAGGATCTACTGAGTTCTGTAAATAACATTCTTTGTTATTCTCATGCCAAAATTACAGAAATGACTTTTTCCTATGCATGTATAGTGTTTTTACAGGTTTTGAAAATATGCAACTAGCAAGGTCCATTAATCCACAGTTTTAGTGTTGTTCAAGCAAAGGACTAGGGAGTCGGGAGATGGTAATGACTACTCCAAATTGGGAAGGCCATGAGCACTTCTTCTGATGCTATTAAAAAGATCAAAGTTGGAGTGAAGACAGAAAATAATAGGTGAAAAAGCACGAAACTTATGTTAAAAGGGATGCCCTTGAGTTATATTCAGTTAATTGTGAAGAGCTCGCCATGGTTGGAACAAATGACATATGAGGTGGAGTGGCAGGGAATAAAGTTGTTTAAGTAGATGTATTGAGCACCTATTGTGGTTAGATTCGCCCAATACACTTTGTATTGAGGAAGGAGATCCAAGCATCTAAGATCACCTCCCCCTTGACTTCCACACTGCATTTCAATAGAAGAAAAGGCTGGCTGACTGGCACCTCCTAAATCACCTTCCTATAGATAGCAGACATAGCATGGGGGACTCTCTCAGGAAGGCATGTTTCAACTTAAACAAGATCAAACCCCCACCCACTCCTCCTCCATCGACCAAGACCCTTTCACATGTAATTTCTAAGACTGTAAATCCAAGACTCTTTCACATGTAATATCTAGAGTTGTAAGCCTATATAAAGGCAGAGCTTGTCTTCGTTAGGAGAGCTTGGCTATTAGACAAACATGTCACCTTGCTCCTGGCCAAAATAAATAACCTCTTCCTTCCGAGTTCGAGTTTGGTGTCAGAGAGGTCTGTTTCTTGCAGCCACTCCTGCTTCAGTATAACAACTCATTGAGTTGGGATCAGACTGTAATACTTAGAAAAAAAGATTCCAAAAATCTTTTGATGGGGGAAAAGTAACATAAAAAGATTCATTTTAGAAAAAATAATATTAGTGATAGTGTTGAGAAAAGAGTAAGTGTAAGAAATATGGACAATATGTTCCTCAAAGAAAAAAATTGCAAATCATTGTTAGCACAGTTGACTTATGAAACTTTTAATTAGTGAAGGAAAAAATGATTTAACGTAGAAGAGATCAAGAAGACAGTTAGAATTAAAACTAAAATACCTTACAGTGTTGAAATGAACATACACATGCGTGTATCTTTATGACAGAATGATTTACATTCCTTTGGTTGTATATCCATTAACGAAATTGTGTCAAATGCTATTTCTTATTCTAGATCTTTGAGGAATAGTCACACTGTTTTCCACAGTTGTTGATTTAATTAACATTCCAACCATTATAAGTGTTCCTTTTTCTCTGCAGCCATCTGTTGTTTTTTGATTTTTTCATAATAGCCATTCTAACTGGTATAAGATGGTATCTCATTGTTGTTTTGATTTGCATTTCTCTAATGATCAGCAGCAGTGTTAACAATACCAAAGACATGGAATCAACCTAAATGCCCATCAGTGGTACACTGGATAAAGAAAATGTGGTACATGTATACCATGGAATATTATGCAGTTATGAAAAAGAACAAGACTATGTCTTTTGCAGCAACATGGATGGAGCTGGAGGCCATTATTCTTAGCAAACTAACTCAGGAACAGAAAACCAAATACTGCATGTTCTCACTTAACAAATGGGAGCTAAATAATGAGAACAGATGGCTACAAAGAGGGGCATAACAGACAGTAGGACATGCCTGAGAATAGAGTGTGGGAGGAGAGAGGGGATCCAAAAAACTAAATCCTGGCTACTAGGCTTAGTTCCAGGGTGACAAAAAAATCTGTAGAACAAACTCCCATGCACAAGTTTACCTATATAACACATCTGCACATATACCCCTGAAGAAAAATACCTTACAGTAAAATCAAAGATAAATGTAAACATGATTTTTTGGTAAATGAGCTAAATTACTGAATGGTCTAGTTTTAATCCAAAATTTACAAAAACTATATTTTAAACTTTGAATTAAGGATAATTTAGGAGACTACCTATATTACTTATTACTGATATCAAGAGAGATTACTATTCTGAAATTCTAATCGTTAAGCATTCTTATTTGTAGAAAAGCATTAAAGATAATAGTAAAATAAAATATTTATTTAGAGGAATTTTTAGTATTTATTTGCGAAGTGAAGTTTTTCTTTGCCAATAGTTACTGTACTAAGTTGCCTATCTCTATGTTTACATTTATAGCTCTTCTTTTTCAAAGGCTATGAGTATAATTATTAAATGCTATTACTTTTGCTTAAAAAGTAAGTTAAGTCATAAAGATATGTTTGAAAAACATTCTTATGCATGTATCCTCAGATACTTCCATAAAGACTATACATTTCCATAAACAATCTACATTGTTCCCTTTTCCCGTACTCTTTATTTCCTTATGGAAATCTGAGTTCATCCTGGATCATTGGCCTTCCATCTGAAGAGCTTCCTTCAGGATTTCCCATATTGTGGGTCTGCAGTTGATAAATCCTTTTTCTTTTTGTCAGAACAAAGTTTGTAAACCTGAATGAGTCTTTTATTTTGTCCTTATTTTATAAGGTAGTATTTGTTAGATATAGATATCAAAAATAAACATTATTTCTCTTTTCTATGAGTTGAAAATGTTGCCTTACTTTCTTCTCACTTCCATTGCTTTCGATGCATAATCTAACATTCTTGTTATTTCACAGTCTGTTACAAATGTGTCTTCTATCATCAATTTTCCTTTATTATTATTATTACTGGATTTAAAAAATCATATCATTCCCCTTGATGTAATTGTCACCCTGCCCTTTTCACTGTCCTCCTCCTCCTCCTCTTCCTGCTCCCTCTGTGCTTAGGGTTCATTGAATAGCTTGGATCTCAGCATTTATAATATTCTTCAAATTGGGGAAATGTTCAGTTGTCATTTATCCATTTGTTTTTTCTTCTCCCTTTAGGTATATCAGTTATTTTTCATTATGCTTAAAAAGCTTTCCCCTGATTCTCTACCTTTTCGTCTTGTACTGTTTCCTCTTGGCTTCCGCTATGTGCTCATATTCATTAATCTTCTTTTTTTCTGCAATGTTGAATCTTCACTTGCCCTATCAGGTTTACTTATTTCAAATACTGCAACTTTTTTCTACATGTTTTGTTCTTGTTTGTTTCTAATGAAAACATCTCTATTTAATTTGAGGACATCAAAAAAGGAATTATAATAACTTTTAAATTTCGTGTTTTCCACTTCTCACATCTGTGTCATTGCGGGGACTGCTTCAACAGATTGTTATTGATTCATTGTCATAGAAGATACTTTTCTGCGTCTTTGCCTGCCTTGTAAAGTTTGATTCATTGTCACATGTAGTGCATTTTATCTTGTTGAGTAATAAATATGTTTGTATGCATATATGTGTGTGTATGTAGGCAGGTAGGTAGGTAGGTAGATAGATAGATAGATAGATTTGTATGCATATATGTGTGTGTACGTAGGCAGGTAGGCAGGTAGTTAGGTAGGTAGGTAGACAGATAGATAGACAGAGATAGAAAATGATAGATACTGAAGCTTTTATCTGGCATGAAGTTAAGTTACTTGATCACTGTTCATCTTGCTTTTAAATATTTAGGTGGGATTTGATCTGTACTTTGTCTAAGGCTTACTTATTGCTCACTACTGCAGTTGGAATTTTCTAAATATTCTACAAATGTTACACAATTTAAGAGGTTTTCTAGCCTTGATGTTGGAAACAAGAAGTATTCCAGGCCCTATATAGCCCTGGGTGTTATTACCTTTAATTCTTCCAGGTGCTTTTATCACATGAAAATATCAATCAGCAATCTTTCAAATGCCATAGGAGAGGAGACAGTATATCCCACAAGTTATGTGATACTCTTGTTGTATGGGACCGGACCGAGCATAGAAAGTCAACACCAAGACAAAAGTATGCCAAATTGCAGGGTTTATTGCCAGCTACCATGGAGGACTCACGTCTCTCCAACCCGTGGCCCTGTGAAAGAGGGTGACAAGACCTTTTATACCTGTAAAAAGCACCTTGGGGGTGAGGGGAGAGGATGGGGTGAGGGGCTTCAGACATTCCGAGGGCCAGTGGATACAAATAACCTTCTAGGCGGAGATGAGGGTGAAGGGGTTCCAGACATTTCGAGGGCCAAGGGACTATTTGACATTCTGATTGTCATTTAAGAGATTCACAGATGCTAAGATTAGCATTCGTTTACACATCGTCTGGGTAGGGGTGGGATCCATAGATTTTTATTTACTTGGCACCAGGATGGAATTATCTGGGGGTGCTTACTCTGATAAACAAAGGCCAGCAATTCTGGCAGATACAGATAAGAGAAGGTATGCAGCTTTACCTCACTTTGCATCCCGCAAATAATCTAGCAGTTTACAGAAGCCAAGGTTAGCAGTCATTGTGAGGAGAATGGAAACAGTTTTGTCAATTTATAAAATGGCATTGTACAGGTTCTAACTCTAGGCCAGCTATATCACACTCTGTTCTAGATCTAGTTGCTATGGTCTTCCTGGAATCTATCTTCATCTCCTCAACCCAGGAGTCTTCAGAGCTCTAAGTGCTCTTCCCAGTGCTGCAGTCTGGAAACTTGCCCAAAGGCAGTAAGTTGAAGAAGCCCTTTCACATTCGTCTTGTTTGGTCTCCATCTATCAGGAATCACTCCCCCTCAATGCCTGATGTCTTGTGGATGTTGAAAGTGGTTGACATTTATGTTACTCAAACTTTTCTTTGTTTATTTCTATTAGAAGGGAAATTCTGGCCCCTCATACTTTATTGCAGCAAGCAAAGGGAGTTTGAAAATATCTGTTTATTCAACTGTTTATTTATAAAATTACACAATGAATAGAAAATAGTGCTTTACTGTGGAGATTGTATCTCATAAATGTAACAATGTAAGACAATACTATCACAGAGGGTGAGGTGCCTGCAAATGAAACTGTGCTAGTGAAATGTTTTTACCTACTGCATAAAGTAGTACCATTAGCTCTAAATAGATTTTAAAGATGATTTTTATATCCCAGAGCAATCGCTAAAATAAAAACAAACATTCAAGAAATTTAGCCAATAAAAGAAATGCAATAAAATACCAATAATGTCAGTCAATCGAATATAAGGCAAGAGATCTAAAACAAGCAAACAAAAAATAAGTGGGACAAAATAGTAAAACTGGATATTAAGTCTCAAAATAGCAATTAAATTAAATATATATGGATTAAATATGTCAATTATGAAACAGAGATTGTCTCTTTACTTATAGTAAAACAAGACTACTTGTAAACTATCTACAGGAGATACATTTTAAAAATAAAGACACTGAAAATAAAATGGTGAAAAAGTGTTGAAGATAAAAAGATGTTAGTGGTTACATTAAAAACCAGTCAAAATAGATATCCAGGTTGGAACTGTCAGCAGAAATGAAAACAAGTATTTCAAAATGATAAAAGTACTAATTCATAAGGCATGGTGATACATGTTTTCATAGCCTAGAAAAGCTTCTTAATACATGGAACAAATACTAACAGGTAAGCAAATGAATATATATTTTTAGACAGTATTAATTCAACTCACTGGACTGGGGAAAATGGGAAAGAAAAGCTGGGAAATTTCAGGTTGTATGATATACTCTTATTTTACCAGAGAAAGTATTACTTGGTGTACATAACTTGAAAGTAATTGAACAATATGTAATCTAATTGAAGTTTGATATATCCAGCAATTGAACAACCCAACTCCGGTTTAATGGCATTAGGACATGTTCAAAGATTTTTATTGCAGCACTCTTTGCAGTAGATTTCAGAAATAACAAAAATAGCTATCCCTCGGATAATGAATGAATAACTCATATTATCATTTTTTGGTTTAATATCATACAACAGTTGAAATTAATGAACTGGCAATTTTATATGGATAGATTTCAATGTCAAATGTTAAAGAAGAAACAAGTCACTAGATTACACTGTAAATATCACAGTTTTATTATACATTTAATTAAAACAATTGTATATAAGATATACACATCTATCATTAATGAATATATAAAAAATAGAAATTGATATTAACAACATTTAGAAATAAACATCCCAAATTAAGAACAGTGATGCTTAGGAGAGTGTGAAAGAGTGTGGAACAGGATGTGGGAAGAATTTTTTAAAGTATTTTGACCGTGTCCGTAAAATTTGCAATTTTTATTAAACAAAGCAGATTTAGTTAAACATGTTATACTGTAATATTTTTAATTCAAGGTAGAACATACATGAGTGTTTGTTATAATATCACCCTAACTATGGGTAATTAAAACTTTTTTCAAATTAACACAGAAAAGAACAAATGCACACATCTCTGCAGAATCAGAAAAAAAACTAAAGATAAAAGAAAGGTATCTTTAGGATCAAAGACACAACTTCGCAAATGTGCACAGAATGAAATATGCTGTCATTATCCATCACCTCTTTTTCACACCATAACAACTATTTAAGAATAGTTTAGCTATTTAAAAATAATGCTTTTTGTTTTTCTGTTTTTCCCAGGAAAAAAAAGTACTATTACCTTCTTTATCATATCTTTTATTCCTGGGTTTACTTGGTGTATAAAATTATTTTATTTAATTTTATTTTTCCTTAAGTTATTGGGGTGCCGGTGATATTTGGCTACATGCATAACTTCGTTAGTGGAGATTTGTGAGACTCTGGTGCACTCATCACCCGAGCAGTGCACACTGCACCATACTTGTTGTCTTTTATCCCTTGCCCACCTCCCACTTTTCCTCCCAAGTCCCAAAGATATATTGTATCATTCTTATGCATTGCATCCTCATAGGTTAGGCCCCATATATCAGTGAGACCATACAATGTTTGATTTTCCATTCCTGAGTTATTTCACTTAGAATAATCATTTCTAATCTCATCCATGGTCATTGCAATTGCTGTTAATTCATACCTTTTTATGGCTGAGTAGTATTCCATTGTACTTATATACCACAGTTTCTTTACCCACTTATTGATCAATGGACATTTGAGTTGGCTCCATGATTTTGCTATTGTGAATTGTGCTCCTATAAATGTGTGTGGAAGAATCTTTTGTGAATAATGACTAATAGAATGGTTTAACTATTTAAAAAGAATGGTTATCATCAAATGAATTTGATGATAATACATGACTTGATAGTTATAATGATAATAATTTTAAACTAAATTAGTCAATGTTTTCAGAGAATGTACAAATGTCATTTAGACTATAACAGTCTAGACTTATATCTTAGAGCATGTTAACATGTAGGGGAAATAGTCTTTTGTGTGGTTATTTTGAAATTGAAACTTTTAAAGAGGAAAACATAAATGTGGGCATATTCTGATGATTTCCTTAATGTAATTAAATTGAACATATTGAAGCCATATACTAGAATTTTCTTTTATTTTTTAATTTTTATAAGAGACAAGTTCTCACCATGTTGCCCAGGCTGATCGTGAACTCCCGAGCTCAAGCAATATTCCCACCTCGGCATTTCAAAGTGCTGAAATTACATTTGTGACCCACCATGGCTAGTCACGAATTTTGATAGTAAATTTGTTTTAAATAAAAGTTGAAGAAATAAGATATGGTTTCAAAATATACAGGTGCAGAAAATTTTGTGGATGAATGATTTCAAAATTCCAGAAATAGAAATTCTTTTTGGAATACGTTCTCAATAATAAAGATTTCTCCAACTTTATGAAAGACGGCAGATTAATTTCAAAATTTGGCAAAGGTCATAAGAAAGAAAATAAATTTTAAACATCTTTTTTAAGAAGGTAATAATGTATTTTATATTAATTTATTTTTGCAACCATAGTGGTCTCTAGTGAATACTGCTTCTATTTAACACAGCTTCTATTGTTTAGCTAGAGAGGACTGAAAGGTTTGTTGCCATCTGTGAGCTCTGGGAATTGTCTGAATTATAGTTCCCTCATAATTAGTTTCCGGGAACATTTTCTTAGTCCTCCCTTGTGGAGTTACACTCTATGCATGCCAAAGGCTCAAAGCCAAACTTAGGAGGATTCTTGGAACACTTCTCCGCCTTTTCTTCTTTTCTCTTAACTTTATGCTTGGTCTGTTCCACTCAGCAAGACTGTCAGTTTTTATTCCAGTCCCTCCTCCTTGAGCCACTGTGTAGAAACGTCCTTGGCCAAAACATCTGGAGAAAATATTGGACTTACTTTTTTAGCTTCCCATTTCTTAAGAATCAGAGCCCTACATTGCATATTCTCTGATATAAGAAAAGTGTTTCCAATATTTTGTTCAATTTTGAAGATATTTCAGTAGAAATGTCATTCTGAATTCTATGCACACTCAAAGCCAGAAACTAAATTTGTCTCTCATTTTTATAAGGTAGATATAACAGCAATGCAATCATGTAGAAAACACTGATGATTCTATATTTACTCTCCGTCCTCACCTTAGACAGAAATACTAGCAATACTATAAATTACCAGGTAAGAAGAAAAACATTTTTGTAGATTATATGCCAAAAAACACTTTAAGCCTCTCATTGAAAAATTTTTCTATAATCGCAGATGAAAATGAGGCTTATACTACAAGCATGCACACACACATATACACACATGCAAGCACACACAGTCTTGTAAACAGTATGTTCATGAGACCCAAAATTTGTTTCAATCTTAGATGATGAACTTGTAGTACAAAAAATATTTGGTAATTTCCAGTAACTCATGTAGAATCAAGTATAAAAATAAGAAAAGTAACATATAAAACGGTATTTGAAGACCTTGAAGGACTCAAATGTAATATCTTCTATAATGATATGACACTTATATAAATTATTTTAAGGATCCAAAAGGACTTAGGGGAATGTTTGTCTTTATGCCATTTATTAGACAGACTATGAATCATGAGAAAAAGTGTGATTTTTATGGTGGAAAAGTATTCAGGTTGTTACAAATGATAAAATATTAGTGTCTAATTTGTGGAATTAAATGTGTTAATATAATAACCAGCAAGAAAAATGAGCATAGAAATTGGTAAGTGGGTAAAACGAAAGGGCATTGAAAGATAAAAAGCTAAAGAATACTTTCCATGAGTGAAAACACTCTAAGGAGTAAAATACAGAATTCAAATACAAAATTTTCAAGAATAAATACAAATGCATCTAAAGAAATATAAAACTTAGTACATATCCAGCAATTACAATGATCTAGAAAGATTATTGAAATATCAAAAATGGTATATCAAGTTAATACATTCACAAGTATGTAATAAAGATAAAATGGATTCCTATCTAGAGAAAAACATTAGTGAATTTTTGGAAGACAGAAATCAAATACTCTGCTCATTCTTCTGTTCCAGCATTGACCAACTGCCTTGGCTAAGTCTCAATTCTCAGTGTCTCAGATGGCAAATACCATAGGGAGAAGAAAGCTTCAAATCACCAAGGCTTCCTGTGGTTTCACCCTTTAGAATCTTCTTAGTCCATTAGTCTTGTGTGATTTTCTTATTTTATAAAGTATTTAATTGGATGATAATTTTCTGTAAATGTTTTATTGATATACAACATATATGAAAAACAAAGCTTAAATCATAAATACATTGCAGTAGAAATTTTTCACAACATGGTAATAACTGTGTATTTATCACTGAGATCAATAACATGAAACTTTCTAATTATTTTTTGACATTCCTGTGTAATAAAATTTATGTTTCCTGTCATAGGCCTAGAAATGAAATGATTCCCATGCTTCTCATGGGTATAAGGGAAAAGGAAGTAGCCAGAGTGTAAAAAATCATTTTAAAAGGTGAAGATTTGGAAGCACAAACAAGGTTATAGAGTCTGCCATCAGATCGATGTTAGATTAGTATTGGTTTTGTAACAGAATAAAATGATGACAAAACTTTTCACTTGAAAAGTAAATAAACTTGTGTTACTGAGTGAAATTTCACCTGTCAAGGAAATTGCAGCCATTATTATACATCCCTGATGTATACTAACTAACGCATTTCTAAATATGCCCCTAATGTAAAATAGTGTATTTCTCTCTTTCTGCCTTTCCCCTTCTTTCAATTCTTTTCAGTGAATTTAAAATTTCCTTAAAAATATAATGTAATTACTGGTACCTATAATCAGGTGTGATAGGTATTAGGCTACAGAGCTAGGCAGACAAACATCAGACAGAATTTTACAGCACTTGTAAGAAACTGATTTTGACACTATGAATTTAACCCCGATGCAATATATTAAGTAAATTAAATCACCATATGTATTAACTCTTACTCATACTAAATGTCACACATCATGTTTCTGGTAACATGAGTTTACTTCAAAATAATAAAAGCTATTACACGACAGTTCCTATTTGAATTTCAAACAAAACGGGAGGAAGGAGGCCATTTTAGAGACTTTGCAATGTTTAGATTTATATAAATATTTCTGAAAATTAAGGGTTAATAGCAATGGTTAAGTGTTAAGAATTGAATGTTGTAGCACTCAAAATTTGAGGGATATATACACAAAAACATCTAAAAACTTTACTGCAAATTTAACTAGAAAATTCAAAAAGTTGTATAGGTTTTCTGATACAAGGCTCTAGGGAACTAAATATTCTTTATACAAAACTTGGCTGGTTTGTTCTTTGGTGCCTGAACTAAAGCCAAGTGCTTTACAAAATTTTGTATTTGGAAATGAAACTTTCACAGCAACTCAGTAGTCACAGGTGTGTACTCCTCTTTTTTGCCAAACTTCCCTATTTTTATGAATATTTAAACTGTACTATTTTTTGTCTTATTTTAGCAAATGAGATATTTTTTGATGAGGAGACTAACTCCCAAATTAATTTCCCACACTTTTGTGAAATGATTTATCTAAAATGAATTATAATATATTTATATTTTTATTTGCTAAATAAAGCAAAATAAATCACGTAGTATAATTTTACTGAATTAATAAATATATGAAATGAACTCTTTAGAATTAAACCATAAAGTAGATGATCATTTGTTATTAAAATAACAAAATAAGTATTTGTTTGCTATTTCAAGCATAATACATGTATACACCACTTAATATGCCAACAAAATAAAGAAATGTGTAAACGTAAATTTCAAAGGCCTCTCTTTTTTTCTTAATCCATTTCCTGGTCAATACTCGGAAGAAAGCATTGTTAAGATTTTCTAATGACATTCTTTAATTAAAATACACATGTATATAAATGTTATATTTTAAGCCCAGTTTTTCTTTTATTAGCTAGTAACTAATACGGAAAATATACTGTATTCATGCCATCACATGTAGGACATTTTGTTCTTCTCAGAGAATGCACAGTATTCTCTAGTTGGACTACACACTAATAAATTTACTCTTCCATGGATAGACATCTATATGAATAATAATCACATTATGCTAAAGACTGTGAAGTCAACAACATAATTATATATACATAGATACACGTTCTTATTCTTTAATTTCCATATTCTCTTAATCTCCTTAAAGAAAGTTCTTTGAATTTCATATCTTAACTTCGTCCTCTTCTCTCCACTTCTACCATCTACCTTATTTTATTTTCTCCAATTCTGTCATTTACTTCAGAAGTAATCTAGGTGGTGTCTTTTTATTTCAGTCTAGCTTTTCTATTCCAGCTCAATACAGTTCAGCTCCAAATAAATCGTATAAATATTTGAAAATTATTTTCTGACTTAAAACTCATGGAATGTTGTCTCCAAAATGGTATGTTGGAATTTGGGTTTGTATAGATGTAATCAGATATTGGATATGTGCAATATGGGTCTTAATCCAATGAGTGATGTCCTTACAAGAGATAAATTTGTACAGAGGGACACACAGAGTAGCCATGTGAAGAGAGAGAAAGAGTTTTGAGCCAGGCATCTATGTGGCAAAGATAGACTGCAATCTCCAGAAGCCAAGGGTGTGCGGCCATAAAACAGGTATTCCTCAAAGTCTCCTGTAGGAACAAACGCTGCAAGCACCTTGATTTCAGAAATCTAGTACACAGAACCACGAAAGAATGAATTTCTGCTGATGTAAGCTGACCAGTTTGTGAGATTTTGCTTTAGCAGCCCTAGGAAATGAATAGAGCCCTTTGTTGTTACAGTGACCGTGCACTGCTCGCCTTGCCTTGTCTGCTGTCCAGCGTCAGCTTCCGTTATTCTCTGTATTAGTGCATTTTCACATTGCTTATAAAGAAATACCCCGAGACTGGGTAATTTTTAAAGAAAAAGAGGTTTACTGAATTCACAGTTCCACATAGCTGGAAAGGCCTCACAATCATGGCAGAAAGCGAAAGCACATCTTACATGGTAGCAGGCGAGAGAGAATGAGAGCCAGGTGAAAGGGTGAACCCCTTATAAAACCATCAGATTTGGTGAGACTTTTTCTCTCCCATGAGAATAGTATGAGGGAAACCATCCTCATGATTCAGCTATCTCCCATTGGGTACCTCCCACAACATGTGGGAATTATGGGAGCTACATTTCAAGATGAGATTTGGGTGGAGACACAGCCAAAGCCTATCATTCTCTCTCTTAGCCCCTCACATCCAGCCACACTGCTTTTGTCTGGGCCTGAGATAAGCCATCCATGCCTTCTTCTCCCACCCTGTCACCACACCTTAACACACTATTACTACATGGCCAAAATGACTCTTCAATTTAGGTCTCCACTTAAAACTGTTGCTTTGGTTAAATCTCTATTACTTCCTAGTTCTGTTAGTTTCTTCTTATTTACTACTACTTAATATTACAAAATAGCGTTTATTTTCCCTGTACTTATTAGCACAAGAGACACAACCCCATCCAAAACCATGTCTGTATTTTCACCATGGAATCAAATATGGATGGGATATTTATCTATTTCAATAAGATAAATTTCTAAGCAAATAGAACTTGGAAAAAAGATATAATTATACATAATATATTTATATTTCTAAATATATTTTAGATATATTTAGAAATATATAAAATTTATTTATATATTATATAAAATATATTTTTATATATTTAGAAATATATACAATTTATTTATATATTATATAAAAATTTATTAAATTTATATATTATACAAAAATATATTAAATTTATTTATATATTATATAAAAATATATCTAGAAATATATATTTCTAGATATTATATCTAGAAATATAATATCTAGATATTATATCTAGAAATATATATTTCTAGATATTATATCTAGAAATATAATTTTATATATTAATAAATATGTATTAGGGTTAGGGTTATATTCTATAAATATAAAATATATTTTATATATTATGTATTATACAATATATAATACAAAAATGTTTATAAATATAAATTTATATACTTATATAAAAATTTGTATTTATAAATGTTTAAGAATATATTTATATATAAGTATACAAATTTATTTAGATATGTAAATTTATTTATATCTATAAATTATCATATATTTATATATTTATATTTTGTATTTATAAATATATTTATATGTTTATATATGTATTTATATTTATAAATATATATTTAACGATTTGTATTTTTCAAATGCTCCCCAAGTTGGAATTTCCTGATTTCAACTCACCCTTTTCAACATAGATTATTATGATGTGTTCAAATTTTGTTAACCAAATACATTAAAGACTACAATTGCCATCTTTATGCACTGTTATTTAATGTGTGTCTGTGTCTGAGAGAGTATGTATTTAATTTTAACGAATCCAAATTTGACCGGGTCCACAAAACGTTGAATAATATGCTAATCTGTTTCTCTCTTATAACACATGTATTGTGTGTGTGTTTTCGGTATAAATAAAATTAAATATTTAATAAAGATTTTGAAAGTTTGACTTGTGTTCCTACAGGCAGCCATGATTTTTAATAAGAAGTATGCTGCCAATTTGAACTTTTATCTTATTAATAATCATCTACTTTGTTTGTTTTGCTTTATAACAAAAGGTTTTTATATTTTCTCCCTACCCATTTTATCTTGGAATTTCTTAGAAAAATATTTTCATTTTTGAGACTTGTGTCTTTATATCTGAGAAGGACTTCTTCCTTTTACTACAAGTAATAAGAGGCCACTGGGTATTCACATTTTAGAGTTATCATAGATCGGATTTAAAAGTCAGTATAATTAATATGTACAAAGGTAGTAATTCCAGGTTTCTGAGAAGACTTGTACAACTTTTTCCGTTTTCTTAAACATATTTTATTCTATTTGAATTGGTATGATTTAAATTTGACTTTTTAATTTTTATTGCTTGTAACTAGGTGTAAAATTGACTTTTATATAACTATCTTGTATCCAAAGATTTTTAACAAATTCACTTATTAAATCAAAAAGATAATTAGTATTTTATTTTGAATTTTCTTGGTAGAAAATTTAAGAGTCTGCAAATGATGAAAATTTTATGTTCTTTCCAAAACTGTTTACCTTTTATTTCTACTCATTTCTTATTACACTGGTTAGGACATTGAATACAATGTTTATTATAATTCAGAAATCTTTGCTATTTCCTTGAACTAACAGGGTAAAAGCTTACAATATTAACAATAATGTTGACTGCTGCTATATTGAGGAATCACTGTATCTAACCAAGAAAGTCATTTTTTTTCCTTTTTTTGTGTGTGAATTTATCATGAATAAACTATTAAAATCCTTAAATATATCTATTAATATGTCATGTGTCTTTTTTATTGACTCAGTAATATGGTTTAAAACTGGAGAGTTCCCTGATTCCCCTCACAGGAAATGTGATATAGGTGTGGCTTTCCTGTTCCCCGCTGCCACTGTTTAAAGCCCTTAGGAGAGGCGGAGCATTCCACGGGACAGGTGAAGGATCCCAAATGGGCATGTGTTACAGTGTGCCCTTTTAGCCTTGTGGTCCGTGGACAGCTTCAGTGTTAACCAGCTCAGTGAACCCTCCGTCTTTCTGCAAGGGCAGAGGGCCAGTGTGACAACTTTCTGTATCCCAAGCTCTTGTTCAGTGTCCAAGGAAAATTAGCTTACACATGGACTCAGATGAATGCAGGAGTTTTATTCAGTGGTGGAAGTGGCTCTCAGTGCGATGAATGGGGAACCAGAAGACGGGGGTGCCTGGAGTGGGGAGATGATTTTCCCCTGGAGCCTAGTGGCGCAGTGGCAGAACTCTGACAACCCCCGCCAAATTCCTCTCTGTGTTCAGACGTTCTTCCTCTTCTCTCCTCTGCTGCGTTGTCCTGAATTCCATCTTCTTGGCTCCTCATCTCCTAGCCTGCCCGTCTTTGTCTGGAGCCTGTGGTTCAGGGTTTATATGAGTACAAGATGGGGCATGGTGGGCCAAAAGGCAGCATTTCAGGCATTAAAAAAGGAATGTGTGTCCTCATTTGGGACCACGAGTATCCAGGCTTGAGGTGGGGAGCCTTTCTTGGGGAACCACCCTTTCCACCCAGTATTTCCCTGCCTCCTGTTCTTATTTTGGCTGTGTTCTCACCCAAATCTCATCTTGAATTGTAGTCCCCATAATCGCCACATGTTGTGGGAGGGATCTGGTGGGAGGTAATTGAATCATGAGGCGGTTTCCCCCATGCTATTTTTCTGATGGTAACTAACCTCTCATGAGATCTGATGGTTTTATTTATTTATTTATTTATTTATTTATTTATTTATTTTGAAATGGAGTTTCGCTGTTGTTACCCAGACTGGAGTACAATGGCGCAATCTCGGCTCCCTGGGTTGAGCCGAGTGACTCCGCATTCTGGGTGCAAGCAATTCTCCTGCCTCAGCCTCCTGAATAGCTGGGACTACAGGCTCGCACCACCATGCCCAGCTAATTTTTGTATTTTTAGTGGAGACGGGGTTTCACCTTGTTGACCAGGATGATCTCGATCTCTTGACCTCGTGATCCACCTGCCTTGGCCTCCCAAAGTGCTGGGATTATAGGCATGCGCCACCGCGCCCGGCCAAGATCTGATGGTTTTATAAAAAGCTTCCTTCTTTAATGGGCTCTCATTCTTCTTCTCCTGCTGCCCTGTGAAGAGGTTACTTCCACCATGATTGTAAGTTTGCTGAGACCTCCCCAGCCAGGCTAAACTGTGAGTCAATTAAACCTCTTTCCTTTGTGAATTACTGAGTCTCTTGTATGTCTTTATTAGCAGCATGAGAAAGAATTCTCATCCATCATAGATGACACATGAATTTTCCATTTTTTCTTTAGTAAGCTTTGGTAAGTTGTATTTTTTTAGAAAAATGTTCATTTCTCCTAGTTTTTAAAATTCTAAGACTTCTTCATATTACGTTTATTTTTAAAAATTTTCTTTTGTTCAGCCACTTGATAGACATTTATCAATGTTTATAATGTTTAATGAATCAATTTTGAGTCTATTTTTAATGCATGTTAACTCTCCATGCATTAATCTATACATAGGCATATATGAGATACAGATTTTGATTTCTCTATATACATCATCTTATATGTAAATACTAAGTAAATATTTCCTTTCCCCATATTGAGATATAGATTCAATAAAACTCCCTTAAAATCTTGACTGATTTTTTTTCCTTTTGGAAGTTTTTGATAAGATGGTAGAAATGTAAGAGTTTGAAAAATTGAAAAGTGGTCTCGAAGGATAACACTGTAGCAGAATGTGGTATCAGATACCATGTCATATAAAATAACAATACAATTTTAAAATGCTATTGATAGAAACAATTATATATATCAATAAAATTTAGTGGAGAATCCAGAAACACAATCATACCACACATATAGTATTACCTGATTATGAAAGTTGTGCTTCTGAAATTTAGTGGTAACAGTGAGTAAATGCTTTAAAAACATGCTTAAATTAGATATCCACTTTGGAAAAAGTTATCTAAATTACTACCTTATACTACACAGAGTTTTGAATTTAAAATGAATAGTAGACCTAGTTAAGAGTACAGCAATAAGGTTTTGAGAAGAAAATGAAGAGAAGTATCTCTTCAACTTTCAATAAGACAGATATTTATTAAGCAGTTAACGAAAGCATTGACATGCTAAAAAATATGATTAATTAACTTCACTAAAATTTTTGAAAATCACACATAATGGCTAAAATGGTATAAGAACAATACTTTTATTAACAATGAAAAGATGAATTACTCAAATATTTCTCAACATTAAAGGAAATAAATTGTGCTTTCCATATTGCGCATTATTACTAAAAAATGTATATGAATGTGCTACCACAGTACTGCCACACATGGATGAATCTGGCAGTTACAATGATCTACAAGAAAATTCAGATAAATAATACAATCTACCATGGTTTGATACTAATTTCAAAAGCAGGCAAACCTAGTCTGTGTTAATAGAAGTCAGAGTGGTTTTATTTGGGGGAAATTTTTACTGGAAGGAAATGGGAGGAGTTTTATGGTTTTATAAATGCCGTATATCTTGTAATGGGTTGTATGTTTAAGCAAGTTTTACTTTATGAACATTATACCTCAATAACAATTTATAAATGTTAATATAATTGATTGTTAAAATATTCCATTAGTCTTTATTTTTACATGTCTATGATTCCTTCCTAACCAATATGTAATTGATATTGACATTTTTCTTTTGTGTCTTCTTGCTGTCACATTCACTACCACCTTTTTCCTGCAGTTTTTCTTTGCAGAGGCTACTTTTCCCAGAATTTTCTAGCTTATGGATATGTGAGGAAAGACTTTTTTCTATAAATAATGGGAGGGTTGGACAATGAATACAATGGAGGTGGCATGTTATATGCCCTCCTTTTTCTCTGCCTTGGGTAACCGATCTAATAGCTGCCTCTCCTTCCCCTGTGATGCATCCTTAAGGCAGCTTCCTCTCTCAGTCCTTCCCAGTGACAGCACTGTGCAATTCTTTCTCATGTCTGGTTTCATCAACTCCTTTATATTTCCCTCGATTGATTTTTCTTTTGCTGTTATAAAACCGGCTTGTCTCATTCTCCCGAATATCCCCCTTTAACTTTGTTCGAACAGTTTTCTATTCAGTTGCCATATTAAAACCCATCTATCAAACTCCCATTTATAAAACTACCTGGTGTGGATTTTGTTTTCTTTACTGGTGATATGGTTTGGCTGTGTCCCCACCCCTATCTCAACTTGACTTCCCATGAGTTGTAGGGGGGACCTCGTGGGAAGTAATTGAATCATGAGGGCAGGTGTTTCTCATGCTAGTCTCCCGATAGTGAATAAATCTCATGAGATCTGATGGCTTTGTAATCTGGAGTTTGCCTGCACAAGCTCTCTTTTTGCCGGCTACCATCCATGTAAAATATAAGATGTGACTTGCTCCTCCTTGCCTTCCACCATGATTGCGAGGCCTCCCAACCATCTGGAACTAAGTCACATTAAACCTCTTTCCTTTGTAAATTGCCCAGTCTCAGGTAGGTCTTTATCAACAGCGTGAAAACAAACTCATACAGTAAATTGGTACCAGGAGTTGAGTGCTGGTGTAGATACCCAAAAATGTAGAAGTGACTTTGGAATTGGGTAACACACAGGTTGGAACAGTTTAGAGGGCTCAGAATAAGACAGGAAAATGTGGGAAAGTTTGGAACTCCCTAGAGACTTGCTTTATGACTTTGTTTTTGCTGCATTTGCTTTTGGGTTCTTGGTCACGGACTCTTTGCCTAAGGCATTGTCTAGAAGGTTTTTTTTCTGATGGGTTAGCTGAATAGGGAAACGTAGTACAGCACAGTTTCCTTTAAGCACTCTGAGAATATATTTCTATTTTGTATTGTATTTTCCCTAATATCATGTCAATGTTAGTATGTTTATATATATATATATAACATATATGTAATATATCTACACTATATATATATGTTTGCATATATAAACATATATATAGTGTTTATATATATCCCCTATATATACACACAATAGTATATATATATACATATATATATACACACACAAAATAGTATATATATAGGTATGTGTTTATATATATATAGATATATATATATACACACAATAGTATATATATATATGTGTGTTTATATATATATCATTATACATATATATTCCCTTTGTATATACATACATATATGGGGGAATTTATTAGGTATTAACTCACACTATCACAAGGTCACACAATAGGCCATCTGCAGGCTGAGAAGCAAAGAGAGCCAGTCTGAGTTCCAAAACTGAAGAACTTGGGAGTCTGATGTTCGATGGCGGGAGGCATCCAGCACAGGAGAAAGATGTGGGCCAGGAAGCTAGGCCAGTCTCTTCTTTCACATTTTTCTGATTGCTTAAATTCTAACCACACTGGCAGCTGATTAGATTGTGCCCACCCAGATTAAGAATGGGTCTGGCTTTCCCAGGCCACTGACTCAAATGTTAAACTCCACTTGGCAACACCCTCGCGGACACACCCGGGATCAGTACTTTGTATGCTTCAATCCAGTCATGCTGGCACTCAGTATAAACCATCACAAATACCTTCTCTGAATAAAAACAATGTTATTTATTGTTTCCAGTTCTTATGATTTTATTTAACTGCATTATAGCATTGGATGAATCTCAATATATTGTGCTGAATGGAACCAATTAGGAGGGCATACTTGTTCTGCTCCTCACACTAACTAGGAAGCATATCCATGGGAAGAACTAATTCTCAGTTTCTGGATCTATTTTATCAGTTAAACATATCCATCTCTGTAGTTTTCTAGGAAAGCATTTTTTTGTTTGTTTATTATTCTTGAATAATCTTGAGTATAATTATTTTTATTTGCCATTTAATTTATCAAAATTCTACTATAAGCCTCTTAAAAGTATTATATTGCTTATAAGTTCATAATTTTACTCTATATATTTATTATATTTAGAAATTCAAAATACTTATTTAACCATTTAAAGCAATGAAGCAAATTTAGTAATTTATAAATATTCTTTTTTTTTTTTACATTACAGTGTCACCTAAAAGCAAATTTCATTGTCAGGGAACTACCACTAAATCTATGTATCCGTTTTAAATTGGTAAATGTAATATGTATATATATGTCTATAAATAAATGAATCTATATTTTAGATAAAAATTGCTTTTTTCTATTCAGTCTTTTCATATGTGTGTATATGTGTGTGTGTCTTGAAAAAATAAAGGCGTAGATACAATTTTAATGAGGGTGCTAGAATTTTAACTGTTAGTTTTTTATGTTTTTTTAACACTGAAATAACTCTTTTTAAAAAAATTATTATTTCAATAGTTTTGGGGGAACGGGTGGTGTTTGGTTACATGAATAAGTTCTTTAGCAGAGATTTTTGAGATTTGGGGGCACCCATTACCCCATTGAGTACACTCTACACTCAATGTATAGTATTTTCTCTCTCACCTCCCTCCCGCCCTTCTCCCCGAATCCCTAGAGATCATTATTCTTATGCCTTTGCATCCTCATAGCTTAGCTCCCACTCATAGGTGAGAACATATGATGCTTGATTTCCCATTCCTGAGTTACTTTCCTAGAATAATGGTCTCCACCTCTATTCAGGTTGTTGAAAATGCCATTATTTTATTCCATTTTGTGGCTGAGTAGTATGCCATGGTGCAGATAGATAGATAGATAGATAGATAGATAGATAGATAGATAGATAGATCACATTTTACAGTTTCTTTAACTACTTATTTATTGATGAGCATTTAAGCTGGTTTCATATTTTTGCAATTGTGGATTGTGCTGCTATAAATCTGTGTGCAAGTGCCTTTTTCATATAATGACTTTTTTTCCTCTGGGTTCATACCCAGGAGAGGGATTGAGTCAAATGGTAGTTATACTCTTAGTTCCTTAAGTTGTATCCATACTACTTTTCTTTTCTTTTGTTTTTGAGACGGCGTTTCGCTCTTGTTACCCAGGCTGGAGTGCAATGGGGCAATCTTGGCTCACCGCAACCTCCGCCTCCTGGGTTCAAGCAATTCTCCTGCCTCAGCCTCCTGAGTAGCTGGGACTACAGGCAGGCACCACCATGCCCAGCTAATTTTTTTTTTTTTTTGTATCTTTAGTAGAGATGGTGTTTCACCATGTTGACCAGAATGGTCTAGATCTCTTGAACTCGTGATCCACCCGCCTAGGCCTCCCAAAGTGCTGGGATTACAGGCTTGAGCCACCACGCCCAGCCTCCATACTACTTTTCATAGGGGTTGTGCTGGTTTAATTCCCATCAGCAGTGTCAAAGTGTTCACTTTTCACCACATTTGTGCCAACATGTATTTTTTGATCGCAGCCATTCCTGCAGGAGTAAGGTGGTATTCAATTGTGGCTTTGATTTGCATTTCTCTAATAATTAGTAATGTTGAGAGTGTTTGTTAGCCATTTGTAGATCTTCTTTTGAGAATTGTATATTCATGTTCTTAGCCCACTTTCCTTTTCTTTTGACAGCTGGTAGAGCTAGCTGAGGTTTTATTTTGAAAAAAAAAAAAAAAAAAAATTAAATTGTTTTTAGCTAGAGGCGTGGCCAAGAGGAGTAACCCAGGCAGTAAGCTACTTTCATGGTGAGTTTAGCCCACTTTTTGATGGGATTATCTTTATTATTATTATTTGCTGATTTGGTTGAGTTCCTTGTAGAATCTGGGTATTATATGTAGAGTTTGCAATATTTTCTCCCATTCTGGGTTGTCTGTTTACTCTGCTGATTTTTTTCTTTTGCTGTGCAGAAAGAAGCCTTTCAGTTCAATTAAGTCCCATCTATTTATCTTTGTTTCTGTTGCATTTGCTTTTGGGTTCTTGGTCATGGACTCTTTGCTTAAGGCAATGTCTAGAAGGATTTTTTCTGATGGCTTAGCTCAGTAGGGAAATGTAGTATAGCACAGTTTCCTTTAAGCACTCTGAGAATATATATTTCGTATTGTATTTTCACTAATATCAAGTAAACTGTTAGTCTGTTATTCATTTTGGAGGACAGCCTAATGTTTTTCTCCAGTGCTTTTAACCAAGGCATCTTCTTTGTTTGTTTTTCCTTTTGAGACACAGTCTTGCTCTGTCACCCAGGCTGGAGTGCAACAGCAAGATCACCTCCCTGGTTCAAGCAATTCTCCTGTTTCAGCCTCCCAAGTAGCTGGGATTACAGGCACCCTCCACAATGCCCAGCCAATTTTTTGTAATTTTAGTAGAAATGGAGTTTTGCCATGTTACCCAAGCTGGTTTTGAACTCCTGAGCTCAGACAATCAGCCCACCTCAGTCTCCCAAAATGCTGGGATTACAGCTGCCAGCCACGGCGCCTGGCTGTATATTCATTTATAATGCTCTAGATTTTCCTTTGGTATCTAGGTAAGGATATATATTTTTATGTTTTCTCTTTGTATTCAGAACTCATTGTTTCTGAGGATTCTTGATTTTCTTTACATCTGAATAATTATCAGTGAGAAAGTACCTCCTTTTATTACCCCTTCAAATATTGTTTCTTCAAAATTTCCTCTAGTTCTCATTCTAGGAATCCTGTTAGATGTTTTCACAAGCTGTTAAATGTGCTTTCTATTTCCTTTAACATTTTTCGCATATTTTAAACACTTTGATATTTGAGCTGTATTTTTTGAGAATTCTCTGAATAATTTAAACTTTCTCTTATATTTTTTCCAGACTAGAACTTATTCCATCTGCAATTATTTTCATTGTAATAAATATTGTCTCACTTATATTATCAATTTTATCCCTTTTCTATCAGCATATTATTTTTAAACTTCCACATATATGGTTCTGTACTTTCTTATTCTTTCATGTAGTGCCAGATCTCCATTTCCTTTTGACATATGTAAAATGCATACCCTAATTCTGTGATTTTTCTTGTTATTTCCTTGTATTGAGAATTCCGTTAGTATGATAATTTTGGGTGAGAATTTCTAGCTGTTGTTAGGAATTCAGATCACCAGTCCTGTATTAAGGGTATGAGAAATTAGTTTCTCAGTCATCAGAAAGCTGTGTTGAGATCCCAAATTCAATCACTTAGAATGTAAACATGGATATAGTTTAAAAATACCCTATAAGCGCATAGGGTAGCTAAAGATAATTGTTGATGCCGAGGTTTGTCCCATTCTCAGAATTGAAAACAGAATACATAACTAAGTCCAGAATAATATGTAAAAATTTGAGAGTGAGTAAACAGGTATAGACTAAATTTAATTTAGTTTAGTATCCCTATTTATTTTAGTAAAAGGTTATGATTATGCAATGGTCATAATGTTGATGCTAAACATTTTAACTGCATGCTTTTAATAGAGTTTATTTTCAAATAAATCATGTCCTGTTTTTATTCATGTGTTCATTGTTTGAATATGCTGCACTTTAGTACTTGAAATGATGCCATTATAGATGATGAATGAAGCTACTTCATGAAAGCTGGGAAAAGTTATTAAGATGCTACATATTTTATTTTATAGATGTAAACAGATGATCTAAGCACAGCCTGGTATACAGCTAAGGGGAAAACAGACTAATGGTCAGAAATGTCTTGTGCAGCAGGACATGGAAATCACCGGGGGAAGCCTATTGCATGAAAAGGGTGATACAGTTTCAAACCTGCATAAACTGCTTAGTCAGTCATTTGGAAAATTGTTAACAAGTATCTGGCAATCCAGAAAATAATTTGTATACAAGGGTAATGGAAGTATATAAAAATAAAACAAAAGCAAGATATAACTCTGAAGAAGATTCTAGCTATTATAACAAGAAAATATAAAGGGTCTCGTTTTGCACAAGTAACAGCATAAATGAGATGCCTATTAGTGTATCCTAACTAGATATAAGCATTATTCAATAATGTTAGTTTTTCTTCCTCATTCTTGTATTTGTTTCTTTTTTTACATAGTATGATTTTTAAAATATAGTATGATTAAATTTACAATCAAAGTAAGTCAATGCAAAACAATAATAAAGTTAATGCTATCAAACATGATAAATTAAAGTAGAGTGCTAATGGTTCTCAGTATAATAAGAAAACAGGATAGCTTGACGCCAGGAAATATAAAATAAACCTCAAAGCACGTGCGAACTGAAATGTTTAAAGATGTTAGGTAGGGAAATTTTATCTCAAAATCAGGGCAGTTAAGAGTCACAAGTAGTAAGGAGCTTTAAATGTAAAATGCCACCAAAACCAAAAGTCTAAGGAAATAGTGTAATTGTAATCAATTTTTTGTTTTGTAACTAACTAAAGGTGGCATGTGTTTAAAAGGATTTACTATATAAAGCAATACTCTTTAATCTGGACACAATTTCCTTAGAAATATTGATCTTCCCTGTTCATGTAGGGAAGTAATCTAGGTAAGTAATCTTTTTATCCTGGACAGACTAAATCATTTAGCCTCTTAGCCTGGGCTCAGTGGAAAGCAGTACAGAGGCAAAGACTTGTTTACAAGTCTTTTTATTGACTGTGGGCCCAGAGGTGGGAATAAGAGATGGAGGAGAGATGCAAGAAAGAAAGATAATACAATAAAGGATGCATCTTTAAGTTGACCCACAGTTATGGGTGACTACTGGCTGGATCCACGACTGCAAGACAGAATGAGAAAACTAAAATTTCTCTACTGGCTCTTATTCCTTACTACCCTCTAGAGCATTAACTTTGTTGATTCATATGTATGGTTGTGGAACAATCTCCCTCAGAAGCCCACACTGCAGTAACAACAGAGAATCCCTTAATATGGAAGCAAATAACACAAAATCTGCCTGTGGCAAAGTGTTGCTGTAATCCACATTGGAGATGAAAGGAAGTTGTGTAAAACTAGTCACTGGACTGCTTGGAATAAAAGAGAAAATTGAGGCCAATTATTTAGAAGTGATGCAGAAGGGGTGTCCAGGACACAGCGCTATCTCCTATGCACAAAATTAGAGCTAAATTTAGACTACTTTTAACTTACCAGATGAATGTTTGATATAATTTATTTGGTCAAATTTACCTTGTTAAACTTCACCTGTTCCCTTAGAACTAAATAAATTATCTCCAAATCCAGATTAGGATCTCAGAAGAATTTTTACCCAGCGACATACTAATTAAAGTGTGGTTCATAAGCCAACAGCATTAGGTCAAGGGTGGCCATAAGAAGTGTAGTATTTCAGGCCCATTCCCAGATCTAACAGATCAGCTTTTCATTTTGATAAGATCCTCAGGTGACTTGTAAACTCATTACAAGTTCAGGAAGGCAGTCATCCAGGGGGAACCTTTGTCAATTTTACTTTTATTGTTTTATATGACAAATAATGGACACTTAGAGGACTAAATAAATGGGAATAAATCTGGAACTAAGATATCTATCTCTGAATTAATTCACCTCTACTGAACAATTCAAAAAATACTAAAAGACTTATTCAGTATGTCATTATCCTATCCTATTATCATTAAATAACTATATTCATTATTAGAAAAAATTTATTTTTAATGAATCAAGTAAATTAATTTACTGGCACAGTGAAAAATTTGTTTATATAAATAATATATGTCATTTCAAAATTTAAGAGGAAAAAAGATGTTAAATAATCACAACCACATCATTAAGATTCACTCTATTTTTTGAACTCTTTGCATTTTATTTTATTCATTTATTTATTTAATTTTTTATTATACTTTAAGTTCTAGGATACACAGAACATTTAGCTTTGTTACATAGGTATACACATGTCATGGTGGTTTGCTGCACCCATAAACCTGTCATCTACATTAGGTATTTCTTCTAATGCTCTCCCTCCTTTGGCCCCCTACCCACCAACAGGCCCCAGTGTGTGATGTTCCCCTCCCTGTTATTATGTGTTCTCATTGTTCAACTCCCACTTATAAGTGAGAACATGTCGTGTTTGGCTTTCTCTTCTTGTGTTAGTTTCCTGGCAATGATGGTTTCCAGCTTCATTCATGTCACTGCAAAGGACATGAACTCATGCTTTTGTATGGCTGCATAGCTAGAATAAACAGTTTAGAGAAGGGCATAAATGACCCGATGGAGCTGACAAACAGCACAAGAACTTCATGAAGCATACCTAAGTATCAGTACCCAAATCAGTCAAGCAGAAGAAAGGATATGAGAGAAGCCTGTAATCCCAGCACTTCGGGAGGCCGAGGCGGGTAGATCACGAGAGATTAAGACCATCCTGGTCAACATGGGAAACCCCACCTCTACTAAAAATACAAAAAATTAGCTGGGCATGGTGGCGAGTGCCTGTAATCCCAGCTACTCAGGAGGCTGAGGCAGGAGAATTGCCTGAACCCAGGAGGCAGAGGTTGCAGTGAGCCGAGATCGCACCATTGCACTCCAGCCTGGGTAACAAGAACGAAACTCCATCTCAAAAAAAAAAAAGATCAACTTAATAATATAAAGCATAAAGACAAGATTAGAGAAAAAAGAATGAAAAGGAATGAACAAAGCCTCCAAGAAATATGGAACTATGTAAAAAGACCAAACCTACAT
Source organism: Callithrix jacchus (assembly GCF_049354715.1). Lineage (NCBI taxonomy): Eukaryota > Metazoa > Chordata > Mammalia > Primates > Cebidae > Callithrix > Callithrix jacchus. Next base: position 192,865,962 of record NC_133503.1, read on the forward strand.
TTGGTTGGTGTACCTGAAAGTGACGACAAGAATGGAACCAAGTTGGAAAACACTCTTCAGGATATTATCCAGGAGAACTTCCCTAACCTAGCAATACAAGTAAACATTTAAATTTAGAAAATACAGTGAACACTACAAAGATACTCCTTGAGAAGAGCAACTCCCAGACACATAATCATCCTATTCAAGATTGAAATGAAGGAAAAAATGTTAAGGGCAGTCAGAGAGAAAGGTCAGGTTACCCACAGAGGGAGGCCCATCAGACTAATAGCGGATATCTCTGAAGAAACCCTACAAACCAGAAGAGAGTGGGGGCCAGTATTCAACATTCTTAAAAGAATTTTCAACCCTGAATTTCATATCCAGCCAAACTAAACTTCTAAGTGAAGGAGAAATAAAATTCTTTAAGACAAGCAAATGCTGAGAGATTTTGTCACTACCAGTCCTGCCTTACAAGAGCTCCTGAAGAAAGCAGTAAACATAGAAAGGAAAAACTGGTACCAGCCACTGGAAAAAAAAATACCAAATTGTAAAGACCATTGGCACTATGAAGAAACTGCATCAACTAACAGGCAAAACAACCAGCTAGTATCAAAATGACAGGATCAAATTCATACATAACAATATTAATCTTAAATGTAAATGGGCTAAATGCCCCAATTAAGAGAGAGACTGGCAAATTGGATAAAGAGTCAAGATCTATTGAGAGTTCAACCACCACCTGCAAAGGTCTGGCCTGCAGACCCTGACTCAAACGAATGAATGAATGCATTCTCACATCATTACAGTGATTCAAGTGGGCTGGGAATGGTTGTTGGTTGCTTTCAGAGGGATAAATGCAACCAATCCACCAAGACGCCCTTTCTATTGTCAAGTTTGTTCAGTAAGATCTTACAACAGAGGTTCTAAATTAACACACTTGTGGATAATTAACGTGATTAAAAGAATGGTTTTAGACTGATAAAAGCTTTAGAGTAAATATTATTAACAGGTAATTTCCCTTTGATCTCCCCCTGACAGGACCATCCAGCACAAAATTTACATAAGTAAACAGTTATAGTATAGACAAAGGGATGTGGGGAAAACAGACTTAAATTCAGAAGTTTTTTATCTTCTCTCTTTCCTATGCTAATGTAAATGAAGTGGTTGTCTTCAGCCTGTCCCAATAAAACCTTCTGGACTTCCAAAAGTTTAGAGACTATAATCTATAATTTTCCCTATATTTTCCATAATATTTTACCAGCCACCCCAAGTGAATTCCAACAACCCATTGCTGTGATGTATTTAGGAGACACATCTCACATGCAAAGACACAGATAGACACAAAATAAAGAGATAGAGGACAATGTACTAAGCAAATGAAAAGAGAAAAAAAAAGCCAGGTTGGAATCCTAATCTCTGATAAAACAGACTTTAAACCAACAAAGATCAAAAAAGACAAAGAAGGGCATTACATAATGGCAAAGGGATTGACGCAAGAAGAAGAGATAATGATCCTAAATATATATGCACCCAATATAGGAGCACCCAGATTCATAAAGCAAGTTCTTAGAGACCTACAAAGAGACTTAGACTCCCACACAATAATAGTGGGAGATTTTAACACCCCATTGTCAGTATTAGATCAAGGAGACAGAAAATTAACAAGGGTATTCAGGACTTGAACTCAGCTCTGGACCAAGAGTATCTAATAGACGTCTCCAGAACTCTCCACCCCAAATCAACAGAATATACATTACTCCCAGCACCACATCACACTTCTTCTAAAATTGACCACATAATTGGAAGTAAAACATTCCTCAGCAAATGCAAAAGAACTGAAATTAATACAAACAGTCTCTCTGACCACTGTGCAATCAAATGAGAACTCGGGATTAAGAAACTCACTCAAAAAAGCACATCTACATGGAAACTGAACAACCTGCCTTGAATGACTCCTAGGTAAATAACGAAGTTAAGGCAGAAATAAATAAGTTATTTGAAACCAATGAGAACAAAGACACAACAAACCAGAATCTCTGGGACAGAGCTAAAGCAGCATTTAGAAGCAAACTTATAGCACTAAATCTCCACAGGAGAAAACAGGAAAGATCTAAAATCAACGCCCTAACATCACAATTAAAAGAACTAGAGAAGCAAGAGTAAACAAATTTAAAAGCTAGCAGAAGACAATAAATAAATAAATAGATAAATAAATAAATAAATAACAAAAGATCAGAACAGAACTGAAGGAGTTAGAGACACAAAAAACCCTTAAAAATCAATGAATCCAGGAGCTGGTTTTTTGAAAAGATCAACAAAATAGACTGCTGGTCAGATTAATAAAGAAGAAAAGAGAGAAGAATCAAATAGACACACACAAAAAAATAGAATCACCACTGATCCCACAGAAATACAGACTACCATCAGAGAATACTATAAACACCTCTACACATATAAACTAGAAAATCTAGAAGAAACAGTCTATTTTTTAAATATTTCTTTTGTATACCTTTATATTTGAATAAAGTTTAAACTACGTAATAGTATTACTTACAGAATAACTTTCTGAACATACACTCTGTTTTTCAAGATCACTGTCTCCAGTCTCCTATTTCCAGTAATAATTATGCTACCAAGTGTTTATTGCATTGATCCTGCTGCGTTAATGCACTGCTATCCTCAAGTTCCTCCTTAATCAGCTTAGAGGATGTGGTCTGTCGTTAAAACTGCTGCATTTTATCAGGACCAGATTTAGGGTGTAAAGTTTAGAGCGTGCCAAATTTAATCTTTTAGTGCAGCATTTTTTTTTTTTTTGATCAAACATCTTTTTTCATGAAAACATGCTCAGCAAACTGTCAACATTTTAGTAATGACAGCTTTGTCCTAATTGGTCCAAACCTTTATTCTGTGTTCTTTTCACATCATCCCAAGTGATCTTTTTAAAAATAAAAATTGCATCATGATTTAATTGCCTTCTCACAAGTAAACTCAAATGAAATGTCAACCCTGACCACATCAACAAGGGACCACTTGATCCACCCATGCATCTTGCTTTACTTTTCTTCTTCATTTTTTCCTGGAATTTTTTAGAGACTCATTTGTTTCAGCTCCTTGGATGAAATCTGTCAGAACTTTTCTTAGATTTATGGCTATTTTTCTTGAATTGCTCTGATCTCTGCTCCAGAAAATCCATTCAATTTTATTTTTATTAAAGTTAGTGTATCCATTGCCCTATCAATCTTTATTCATATTTTTATTTAATTACTGTTCTTTGTACCATATGTTCTTTCATTCAAAATCATATTTTCATTTTTTTATTATCCCCTAATAATAGATTTTGGAGCTCTGAGAGTTGTGTTGACAATCACACTTATTTCAAATAAGGATATTAAAGTCTATTCTTCAATATTTTATTCACAAAATGCATAGTCTTTGTATCTTTTTTTATAATTCCCTAGACAATATTTTTTACTTATTTATTTCTTTATTTAACAATCATATGAGTAAAGTCCTCCACTAAACTCCAGCATTCAAAGAAGCATACTATCATGATAGCTCTTCCAATAGGCTTTGTAGTTTCACTGGGGTATGGATAAATTAGAAGGTAATACTAGTTAGACAAGTCATGCTTATGTAATGATGGGAGAAGCACAAAGTTATATGTGAAGCCAAATATAAAAAGGCAAATATAACTCATAATTAATAGTTGTGAGGCACCTTTCCAGAGGCAATAGAGACAGTTAAACATAGGCATGAAAGGTAGGTAGCATACCTCAGGCAAAATGTCTGTGTGTGCAGAGAATGGAGAGCCTGCTTGCAGAGTAAGTGCTATGCATTAAAGCAAAAATTATATTTAAATATTTGAGAAGTTAAAATGACTTAAAAATGTGGAGAAGAGACTGAGTACCAAGAAGAAAGCAAGATGATGCAAGATGAGGTTTTATGAGTAGACAGGGTAGGTATCAACTAAGCTTTGAAAATTAGAATACTAAGTGTGAATTCTGCCTCAAATGAAAGGTGAAGCATTTAGAAATGGCATGATCCAATTTGTGTTTTTACATAATTCTACCTGAAGTACAGCTAATAAATTAGGGAGAAGCAAGGCAGAAGAAAATTGCCAGTTAGTATACTATTGAGGTGTTCTCTGATGACATGTTGAGGATACAGATGGGGAAATAAATACAGTTTAGACAGATAAAGGTAGCTTGATTAAAGTTTTCTTTTGGATCTAAAGTATCGATTGACTACACATATTGCAGCAATAATGATTTAGGCATTTCTTCTTGATTTCAAGAGACTTCTTCTAATTGTTAACAAATAGATATGTCTTTCCCCCATTAGTTTCTCAACTGTTTTGAGAATATAGTTTACTATACTATGAATATATATACCTATATTGCTGTATATATTGTATGAATATAGTTACACTGTATTATGGTTCTAAAGTATCTATTTCTTGTTGGTTAGTAGTTTTTTTCTTTTAAAATCATAAATATTCTAACTTAAGTGCATTTTGGTACTTATCAGCATGATTGCATCCCTTTATTCTTCAATCTACCATATATGTCTTTATGAAATTCTTTGTGCTAACCAACACTTGCCTTCAGAATGAGGCATATATGGCCAAGACATAGATTCCACTAATACTCTGCTGTATACAATGTTGAAAATTTTTGAAGCTATATTCTAAATTTTTACTTAGAAAAATATTGTGTATCATAGATAAAATATAACTTGATTATGTTAATCACATTAAAATACATCTCATGGAAATGGTAAATATGTATTTTTGAATTATGAAATGACTGTCATCAAATTATTTGATATAACATTGTGGGAATATCTAAATTTATTTAAAACTGATCATGCCATGAAACAACATCGAAATCAACAAATAAAACGTTTTCAAAACCTGTGAATCTCTTTGCATTCCCCATTTTCCAATCTCTAAATCACTGCCTCCAGAAGGTCACCAGTGTTGTGACTTTTACTTGCGTATTACTTATTTAAATGGCAACGTGCAATATGTATGGTCGACATTCTGCTTGTGAAAATGATCTGTTATGTTTTAGAGCATCCTTGCTCTTTTCTGTACAGTGTTTCAACGTGTGAGATATCAGGATTTACTGCAGTTTTCAGTCTGAGACTCATTTGTGAGTGTTCTAGCACAAACTTCTTGGTGGTCATGTATGAATATTTTGGAGTGTATTGTTAGAATGAAATCATTGAGTCATATGTATGTTTAACTTCAGTTACTGCTAAACAGTTTTCCAGTAAGATTGTGCTGACTTACCTAACTGACGTCCATTTATGAGAGTTTAGGTTGCTGTATCATCACCTCATCAACATCTGGAATTTTCTGGGTTTTGTTTTGTTTTAGAGATTCTGGTTAGTATGTAATGATAAAACATTGGGATGTATATTAATACTTTAGCAGATCTGTAATGACCAAAAGAATACAGTTCATTTCTGTACTGGCCACTTGCTAACAGTTTTGGTGGTAGATTCAGTCCATGTCTTCTATTTAGAATATGGATTGTTAAAAATTGATAGTAAAATAATTTGTCAGAGGAGTACATTTTACATTTTTTACCTTATAAGTTATATTTTGCTTCTGTTTCTGCTACATTTTTATACTTTAAGGAATTTACAGTTTGCGTGTCTCTCTCTGTGTGTGTTAGATTTCAGTTAAGTTCATCATGTTCCTTTCTATTTCTTTTACAATATAGATTAATTTTACTTGAAATTATTTTATTTTTTTTCCTAGCTTCTGGAGTTGACTGCTTGTTTTAATTACATCACCTTGGTTGATGATGACTAAAGTGAATACAATTGCATTGCATTTTGAAAATTTGTCAAAAGAGTAAAATTTAGGTACTCTTACCACCAAAAAAAGGTAATTATGTGAGGCGATGAAAGTGTTAATTTGCCTGACTGTAGTAATAGCCATACTACGTGTATCAAAGCATCATGTTGTCAGCTTAAATATATACAATTCAAAAATGTTTCTGAAAGAATTTGTTTGCTCGCAGATTGGTCACAATGCCTTGATTTTATTTCATAGACTGTATACACACGGGTGTAGAGATAAATTGATAAATTATAGATTTATAGATTATAGATATAGATAAATTGATAAAGTGTCCTCTTTTCTGTAGCATATTACATTTCAGTTTTATATTTTAATAATGTGCCCCCAAAGCAAAGATAGCCAAATATTTAGTAATTTTGGAAAAAAGGATGTTTAATACATTGCCTCCTTGTATATTTAAAATATATAGAAATATTTATATAGTGTGTGGTACATACTAGTATATTGAAATACTAGTGTATCATAGTAAAACAGTACATGAACATACATATATTAGTATACCTTATGTTAGTATACTGATATGTTTTGGCTGAATCCCCACTCAAATTTCATCTTGAATTATGTCCCATAATTCCCATGTGTTGTGGAAGGGACCCAGTAGGAGGTAATTGAATCATAGAGGCAGTTTCCTCCATACTGTTCTCTTGAAAGTGAGTAAGTCTCACAAGATCTGACAGTTTATAAGGTGTTTCTTCTTTCACTTGGCTCTCATGCTTTCTTGCTGCCCTCATGTAAGATGATGTTTCTTGCTTTTCTGCAATGATTTTGAGGCCTCCCCAGCCACGTGGAACTGTGAGTCCATTAAACCTCTTTTTCTTTATAAATTACCCAGTCTCAGGTATGTCTTTATCAGAAGCGTGTAAATGGACTAATACATACACTAAAATTTTGAGAGAGTGCAGAGTGAAAATGATTCCGTTTACTAGTTTTTATAAATATTTATAAATAACATAATATGTACCAATTCCTTATTGCTTTCTTGAAGCATTGTCCTTCTCTAACTTCCTAATAAAGAGAAGATATTCTGCTTTATCATCTTGGGATATTCTCTTCTTTTAATTATTGACTTTTCTCTTTATAAATGACCTCTCAATGTTGAGGTTTTAGTCCTGAGCCCTCTGCTGTTCTGATTCAATGTCTATTTCCTCCTTCCTAGGCCTTTTGCCAGTAATTCTGGTATCTTGCTCCTGTTCTGCATCTCTGATTTAAACATTAAACAAACTCATTGACATTAGCACTTAAATATCTCATAGTCATCTCAAAAGTATCATTTCCAAAACCAAATACTTGACTTCCGAATCTCTGCCCCCAGTAAGTATTCTCCCCCTCTGCTTTCCTTGTCACTCTGCATAAAACTACATCGCTCCAATGGTTTATACTAAAATATAGGGGACAATTTGATTCCTCTTTATTTCTCAAATATTTCACATTCATGCAACCAGCAAATCATGCCATTTTAAAGTCAAAACTATATCCTAAGTTTATCTGTTTACTTTATTTCATTTCTTTTACCACTAACCCAATCTGTCATCACACTGTCTCACTCACTGTACCTTAAGTTAAATCAAATTAACTCTGGCCTGAGAAAGCCTCTGTATTTAAATATTTGAGTCCTTATGGATGGCCTGTATTCTAAGGTAATAAGTAGGCAAACTGAAAACAGAACTTAGTGTGTTAAATAGCAGTGTTTAAGACTATCCCACTAGTCAAATGTCAACCAGTCACCCACAGTTAATTCTTCAAACCGTGTAAATAAGGCAAACACAAAGCTGTAATCAGTCTAGCAGTTTCTGTACTTCGCTTCCATTTTCTCTAATCACTTTTCTTTTTTGGTTTATACATTTTCTCCAGTAGGAGAGTTGCTCCAGAGTCTATCTGAATCTGCTGATTCTGAGACCTACCTGATTCCTGAATCATTTTTCTTTTCCTTGCTCAAATAAACTCCATTAAGTTTAATTTGGCTAAAGTTTTTCTTTTAAATTTAACAATAATTTATTAAACTTAATTTATTCCTTTCCTTGTTTTCTTGTTACCACATACAAGCAAAGGCAATTAGATGCTGCCATCTAATTGGTGGTGATTTCCAATTGGTGGTGGTGATTTCCCAACAATGTCAGAGTAAAATTTTAACTTTCTGCTATATCTTCTAAGGCCCTACATTGTGAAATTCTTACTTTGCTAAATTCCCTTATACTTGCTCCATGTGCTGCAAGTTCAGAAAATGCATCCCGTTGAGAACTTACCTTGCAGAATCTATTTAGTTGCTACTATTTAGTCTAGAAGGTGTTTAGCATTTGAAAGCATTGCGTGACTCTTTTATCCATATACTTTCATTATTATATGGACAATATTTGATACCCCCATTTCTAAAATGTTTGTTTACACATATTGTAAATATTTCAGGTTATTTGTATCTCAGCTTCTCTTTGTTGAGATCCTATGATTTGTAATGTACTACATGACTCCAGAAAAATAATCAATGATTATATATTTTATGGCAAGGATATCCACGAAACAAAATAAAGTCATAGCACATGATATCATAATCATATAAGAACTCGAACCAAGACACAGAATCCTAGCTCTTCGTCAAACACTCTCCGACAGGCTCTCTACAGTGTAACCATAAACACATATTGGTTTTTCCTTGAAGGCTTTAAAAACAGTTTTTGCTCAATCATAGGTATTTGCTTTCCTTCACAAACTTTGGGGATCCATGATATCTCATAACTCACATAGAACTGCCTAAGATTAGAAATGTCATTTCTATTGAACTCTTGTCTTGTCTCATTGAGAAAATCAACAGAAATCTTAAGCTGTGATTACTAGATTTCTGGGGAATCACTCATGAAAGGATTCACTCCAGAGTGGGTTTGTAACCTGGCTCAAAGCATTTTATTTTTTTATTTCCAGATATTCTGTATCTTTGTGTTCAAATAAACTCATCATTTCCTAGCAAGGAACATAAACACTCAGTACTTAAAATCTTCAATGATGCAGCAGTTATAGTGATTCTTTTCGTTTTTTTCTGTTCACATTTTATTGGAAGGACTCAATAATTGACACTTGGTTCTCTTGGGAGATGATAATTTAAGTTGTTTTTGTTGTTGTTGCCTGTGTTGGTCTTGATTCGGTCTCATGACCTAACCTACCAGAAAAGCCCATAAAAATTGTCAACACAAAGAGAACATTATGTGCAGCATGGCACAAGGGACAGAGGGTGGGCCCTGCAGTGAGCACGTCTTAAATTTGAGACCTGGATTAGTCACCTCACTAATCCTGAGACTTCTGAACCTCCAAGTCTTCAGTCCCTCATCTGTGAGATGGAGTTGATAACACCTGCCTCCTGGGGTGAATGGTGAGAGAGTTTTAGGGAAGACAGTGTATTTTAGGCCCATTCACAGAGTTAGTGCTCAGTATGTTAACTGCAGATTAGAAGGGAATAAAACCTCACTTTCCTTAATGCTCTCCTCATTGATTTGTTGCATTTAATTTCCTAACCTGCATTTCTAATTCCATAATCAGAACTTATTTTCTCAAAGAAAGGCTGATGGAGAATGCTAGCCAAACCTAAGAGATAAATTATTTACTTTTAAGTTTCGGAAAGGTAAATATGGAGAAATATTCGGATGAGCATTAATGAGTTAAAGGGTCAGTTTTAAAACTCAGCAGAAACTGGATAAAAAGGAAAAATTAGTAACAAAGTTTGCTGAGATGCTGACATGTCCTACCTAAATCTTCTTAATGACTCTGTGTGTGTGTGTGTGTGTGTGTGTGTGTGTGTATGAACATCCGTGCAAGAATGCATACAGAGGTGTTAATAATAGCTCAACAAGATAGGTTTGAAGATTGGAAAAAAGGAACTTTGCATGACTTAAAATATAGAACATTGTCAGGTAGAAAGTCATATCAAGATGTCACTTGTTCTCCTCTTATTTATTTTCAGACTTGATTCTTGCAGCAATAAAATTGATTTTTTAAATTTATTTAAATTGTGCAGAGAGCTTAATAAGTCATATAGAATCTAGTCTGTGCAAAAGCGATATAAAATTCAACTCCAGAATTAGAAAAACCTTGATTTTGAATTGCCTTGAAATCTAGAAATTTGGAAAACCATCACAAAACATTCAAAGTAGGTGACAATTTTTAAAATATGTTTTAACTTAAAAGCAAGAGATTGTGAACTAAAAGCATACTCTGTGTATCAGTAAGAATATATAGACTAAAGTTATACACATTAATAAACTAAACCAAACTAAAGTGGTTTTATACATCAGAGGTTTATTTCCCACTCACATCATAATTTTCAAAGATAATCTGAGATTCTGCTCTCATGATGTGGTTGACTTCACTGTAGGACCCAGGCTTATGGATCAGCCGATAGTCTATTGTTCATGAAACATAGCAGAGGTAAAGGGATTTCTAGAGGATCTTACATCAGCATTGTATACGTCAGCCCAGAAGTGGTGCATTTCTCTTTCCCATCAGCCAAAATTAGCAACATAGCCAAAACCAGTCCCAAAGAGAACCGGGAGTACAATCATGCCATTGCTTGAAAAATTATAGGGGAGCCAGAATATTGAAAAAGTACCTTGCTGTTTCTTACCTTCTATGCCACTCTCACAATAAAGAAGAGACAAAATATTGTGAAGTGATAATGGTGCTGAAAAGGATGCACATAGGAATATTCCTCCACAGAATAAATAAGGGCATGTTGATGAAAGGGGATCCTGCCTTTGGCCAGGATGATTTATGGAATTGCTGCCTGCTGTTGATACCTAAGTGATACAATAACAACTACTTTCAATTGTATTTTCAAAAGTGTGAGAATAAATCCAACTGAATTTAGAGATGTATGTTTGGAATTTATTCTTGTGCATCTAATTGTGTGTAAAGACAGGAAACTGGTAATTAAAAGGCAAATAAAACATTAGCGCCTTCTAAGGCTCCATGCTTGAGAAATCAAGACCACGTAAACAATTCTTTGGCAAATTTGGAGGGCATGGATTGGACATATGATAAAATGTATGCCTTGACTCCCTCTTGTAGAAAAGTTTATACATCCAAAGAAAACGCTCAGAAATATTTTCTGTATACTACATGTGAAAATGCAGCCAGCCTCACTGACCCAGCTGTAGTAAAAAAGAGGCAAAAGAAGAAGAAGAAGGAAAGCCATTTGTGATAATATTGGGTCATGGCTACTGAGGTCTCTTCTCAGGAAGAGGAGCAGGTAAGAGAGTGGGTTTGTAACCTGGCCAAGAGTTTCTTTGAAAAGGTCATTTTAGGGAAAGCAAAGAGGAAACTGCTCTATATTACATTCTTGCAAAGTGTTGTATAGTTGAGATGAACAATCAAAATGTTTTTATTTTCCACTAGGAAAGCAATATTGGATATGTTTTCCTTGTGCATACCACTTGTGCTTATGTGCACATCTTTCTCCGTGATATTCGAGAAGTGAAGTTGATAGGAAATAGTCATGCCAATTTTTGATTAGTCACAAATATCTAATTTCTTGTTTAAATAGCTACGCAAAGCTGAGCTCCAAGCAAAAATGCATGTATTTTTCTAGGTTGTCAAACAAATGATATTTTGGTTAGGTAAATCTTCAGTACCCTGATTGGTGAGTTAGACTAACTTTTCAAATATTCATTTATTTTTAGTTTCATGTCTATATTGTTCCAATATTGTAATCGACTTTTTCGACTTGATCTAATCAATTAGAAGCATTTTTCAATATGTTTTGACAACTTGTCATTTGTCTATAATATCTATTTAAAAATGGATTCTTTCAGATTCACATATGAAATTATAGTTTGTTATAAGAATATTTTAGCATACTGAAGTTGGTTGTTGCTTTCATTTAATTTTTGTTATGGTCAAATTTATTAGAAGTTTAATTTTATAGATTTTGCTTTTTGGGACTTGCCATAGGGGTTCATCCTTACGTTCAATTTATAAACGTATTTTGATATATTTTCTTCTATTATGGTATTATGTCAAACTAAAATTATTTTTAATCACATAAAGAATAGATAAAACTATCAGTTTATTTCTAAGTGGATCCCTAATAACTATATAGGTTCTGTAAATAAACTTATTATATTCTTTTTAAAATTCTTACAAGACAGATTTTTGTAAAAACTAAGTTTAAAAAGTTGAAGAAAGAAAATACAAAAAGAAATTTACCTGTACTACAGTAAGTCATGTTAATGCCTTATTATCTAAAGGTGACAAAAGAAAACTGGAATAGCATAGAGACACAAACTATAAATGTATGATTATATAAATATTGCCATGCAACCAAAGTGTCGTTATAAATCAAAGGAATAAATAATAAGCTAGAAAATATGTAATTCTAGAGCAAGACATCTCTATTTTCTTAAAATAGACATATATTTGTTTATATGTACGTGAGTCTATAACTATATATGTGTACACACGTGGATGTATGTAGAGATATAGTTAGATTTCAGTGATACACCATGCACACAAAGATATATTCCAGATAGATAAAAAGGCCTAAAAATAAATAGAAAAAATTTTAGAATAAGAGTAATCTAGTTATTTTATTTGCAGTAGAATAATAACACAAGTTACAGACAACCCAAACTGATAAACAGTAATAAATTTTGATAAAACGAATGCTTTCAAATTTTACATGGTAAAATATGACTGCAATAAAGTTAAAAGATAAGTGAGAGAGTATAAAGCTATATTTGCAGACATATACTATATATTTGCAAATATATAGTAATCGATGATAAGTGTCCAAGATATGTAAATATTTTAAATATGTAAATAAATTTAGGCAACAAAATTAAAAAGGAAAGTTCGATGGATTGTTACCTCAAAGTTAACCTAAATTGTAAAATGAACATAGGAAAAAATGTTTAATGTCACTTGTAATAAATCATAATAAATTATAGAACAATCATAACATATATTTCACAATTTCTATTGACTCAGTTCAAATTTTTGTTTATATTTATTATTATTTTTTTTTCTGAGATGGAGTTTTGCTCTGTTGCCCAGGCTGGAGTGCAATGGTGTGATCTCGGCTCACTGCATCCTCCACCTCCTGGGTTCAAATGGTTCTCTTGCCTCAGCCTTCTGAGTAGCTGGGATTATAGGCATGCACCAACATGCCTGGCTAATTTTTGTATTCTTAGTAGAGACAGGGTTTCAACATGTTGACCAGGCTGGTCTCAAACTCTTAACCTCATGATCTGCCTGCCTTGACCTCCCAAAGTGCTAGGATTATAGGCATGAGCCATCACTCCCAGCCTAGGTTTATTTTTAGTTTTTTACTTGTTGTCTACATATATAAAATTAAATGACACTAGTTTTCTATTAACCACGTCATCTGTTATAATGACTTAGATATTATTATATTATCTGATACAATAGAAAATATGCATCTCCCTTGTATACTAATTTCAGTTCTGAAGACCTATCACTGGAATACACAACTGTTGATGTTTTTTTTTGAAGATATATTTTAATAGGCAAAAAAGAAACTACATAAATGACCTTCAAAAGGGGAATATTGAAATATATGTCACAATAAGGAAAGGAATGCCATACAAATGATAAACAGATGTAAGTACAAAGTAAAGATACATGTACATATTTAGATATACTGTAGATAATTATCAAGAGCATAGAGTCAATAAAGGAAGTATGAAACAATTCATGTACTATATCATTTTTATAATGTCATAAAAATGCAAATATATTTAATGATACCAATAAATACACCAAATGGATAAAAATATGGATAGGGAGAATATCTGCAGATTTCAGTCATGATTACCTCTTGAGAGAGAGAGAGAGAATAGAAGATTGCAATGGTTCACTGAATCTGTGAAGTTTTCATTAAAAACAGTAAGTTTACATCAAACATGTTAAAATGTGTGACGGTTTGTAGTCCCTTTAAAAATATTCTGTACATTTGAAATGTGTTGTACTTGTTATTTTAACTAAAATCTAAATCAGTCCATTTACTAAACTTCTATTACAAAAGTTTTTCACCCAATTCCTAGATGATTAATGAGAAGATGAAAATATGTCCTGTATATATACACAGATTCTTCTTCTCAGTATGCCTAGAGGCCACCTGTAGAGTACAGATGATACTCATTTTGACACAGCCTAGATGTGTCAAAAAAAGAGTTTTATAGCAAAATACTAGCATGCAGTGTCAGCGTGTTGATGTTATCTGGGTCATGAATTCCCATTCAGGCTTATGTTAAATGTCATATTCATTCCACAATCATTGGTTTCTGAAGCTTATTAATCATAAACGGTTAGCATAATCCTAGGCAGGAAAAATACACATTCCAGCAGGTATTTTATTCACTAAAAATTTAATTGTGATTGAGACAAACCTCGGCGGGAGCTGAAAGCCTGGTTGATCCAAGATAATATATTTATTACGTGTTGTTTCTTCATGTGCAAAGCAAAACATATAGTCCAAATTACACTCTTCAAATAAGTGCATGTGGTGTGCTTTCTGCAACCTTTTTTGGCCTAATTATGATGATATTTTATATTCTTGCAGAATTTATAATGCAAAAAAGGCTACTTTTAAACATTAATTATATAAACTCTTCTATTTCACTCTAACAATCAAATCTAATATCCTTGGATTTACTGTAACCTATTACTACATATGTGGAATTTCCTCTCCACCTTTTCTGAGTTTCTGCAATACTTTGGTATAATAATTCTTGCTGAGGATCATTACAGTTTTCCTCCTATAATATCACGCTGAAATATTCACATAGTCACAGATTTAAAGTTAAAGGTATTTGCTCATGATGTCTCAAGCTATCCCTTGGAATATGTAACAGCATAAAGTAAAAACTATTAAAAATATGAGCAGTCCACTAAACTAGATAAAACATTGGATAAATATTATGTAGAAAAAAGTGACAAAAAATTTATAAGCCATGTGACTTTGAGGAAATTTCTCAACTTCTTTGCATCTCAATATTTTTGCTTACAGAATGGGGACTTTGCAATAATTAAAACAGGTAATATATGTTAACTGCTTATCGCAATAACTCAAACACATTCAGTGTTATATAAACGTTATTATCATCAGCATGATTATCTCAGAGATTTAAGATGCTTAAGGCTGTTAATAAACAACAACAATTAGTGGTCACATCCATATAGCTCATAAATATAATGTCATTTTATAATTATACTAGCATCTGTGTATGACTTATGCATCACTGCATAACATATATTAAATAATGTTTATTTATTTATTTATTTTGAGAAAGAATCTCACTCTGTCACTCAGCCTGGAGTACAGTGGAGCAATCTCGGCTCACTGCAACCTCTGCCTCCCAGGTTCAAGCAATTCTCCTGCTTCAGCCTCCTGAGTGGCTGGGATTACAGGTGTATACCAACATTCCCAGGTATTGTGTGTGTGTGTGTGTGTGTGTGTGTATTTTTGTTTGTTTTACTAGACACAGGGTTTTACTATAGGGAATCAGCCCCACATGCCACCCATGGGTACCTTGAGTTTGGTGGCAACAAAGGAATGAGAAAAAGACAGGTTAAGAATGTAAAAAGTGGGGCCAGGGGGCCATCACTTTTAGTGGAAAGAGGGAAGGCTCTGAGCTTTTATCTCGCACAGTATTTATTGGTTACAATCCCTTTTATCTATAGGGAGGCAGTGGAGTGATGGTGGGGAGAAGGTGATGTGATGGTGGGGTGAATCAGTGAGCCAGAACTGAATCAGCAAGCCAGAACTGGTGTGTCATTCTAAAGGTTTATAACAGTGGTGGGTTGGGAGTTTCACAAAACAAAAATATGTGGTTATCTTTTTAACCTATTGTCTGTGTGCAACTGATGGAATTCAGGCCTTACAAAGAGCCTACACATCTGGTTATGTCTTAGTGCTACAAAGCAGTTTTACATCCTTAAGAACAATGTTTATGGTAACAGAGCCAAGGTCACCCTGCACCAGAACATGAGGCATAGAGAAATTTGCCTGCTTGGAGGCCTCACACAGTTTTCCATGGTTTGTTGTTCACAGTTTGTATGTTACTCATAACCAATTTATGTAGGCACCCTGTAAGTTCTTTCTCCTTTGTTGCTTCTCCCAACATTTCACCATGTTGGCCAAACTGGTCTTCAACTCCAGTTTCAGAGCTTGATGACAAGGCTTTTAAATTAAGCCAGTAACACAAAAATAGAGAAAAAAGAATTAAAGTAATGAAAAAAGTATTCAATAAATATGGGATTATGTAAAACAGCCAAACCTAAGAATCATAGGTGTTCCCCCAAAAAAGAAAAATGGAAAAATTTTGAAAAACCTATTTGAGGGAATAGTTGAAGAATACTTCCTAAACTAGCTAGAAATTTAGACACTAAACTGTAAGAAGCTTAAAAAACTCCTGGGAGAATCATTACAAAAAAGTATTGCCAAGGCTTATAATCTTCAGTCTATCTAAAGTCAATGAGAAGGAAATAATCCTAAGAAGAGTGGGAAAAAAGAATGAGGCAACCTATAGACCCAGCATGGTGGCTCATGTCCGCAATCCCAGCACTTTGGAAGGCTGAGGTGGGTGGATCATGAGGTCAGGAGATCGAGACCATCCTGTCCATGGTGAAACCTTGTCTCTACTAAAATAAAAAAATTAGCCAGATGTGGTAGTGTGTGCCTGTAGTCCCAGCTACCCAGGAGGCTGGGGCAGTGAAATTGCTTGAACCTGGGAGATGAAGGTTGCCATGAGCTGAGATTGCAGCACTGCACTCCAACCTGGTGACAGAGCCAGACTCCATCTCAAACAAACAAACAAAAAAATGAGGCAACCTATAAAGGAAAATGTATCAGATTAACACAGACTTCACAGCAGAAAACTGAGGGGGCTAAAACTACAAGCCAGAAGAGATTGAAATCTTTTCTATATTGTCCTTAAACACAAAAACTGTCAGCCAAGAATTTTGCATTCAGCAAAATAAGTTTTATAAATGAGAGAGAAATAAAGTCTGTCTCAAATAAATGCCATTTGAATTTTTCACTACTAGACCAGCCCTACAGGAAGTACTAAAGGGGGTGCTAAGTCTTGAACAAATCACCAGCACGCACCAGAATAGAAAGTCCTGAAAGCATAAACTTCTCAAGGCTTATAAAATAACAACACAATGAGGAAAACAAAGTCACAAGGTAACAATCATTATGATGACAAACAATACCTCATGTATCAATATTATATGGAGTATAAATGCTTTAAATGTTCCACTAAAAAAAGTACAGATTGTCTGAGGATAAAAATTACAGACCAGTTATCTTCTGTCTTCAGGAGACACACCACCTAGTACATAATGATTCTTTTACCCTCAAGGTAAAGGGGTGGAAAACATAGTTCATGCAAATGGAAATGAAAAGTGGACAGGGATAGCCTCTTTTGTATCAAGTAAAACATCCATTAAAGCAAAAGCAGTTATAAAAAAAGACAAAAAGGTCCTTATATAATGATAGAAGGATCCATTGCACAACAACATGTAACGTATATATGATGATAAATATATATGTATCAGAGCTCCCAAATCTAGAGCTCCCAAATTCATAAAACAATGACTACTAGAACTAAAAAAGGAATAGCTAGCAACCCAATGATACTGGGAATGTCAATACTCCACTGACAGAACTAGACAGATCATTGAGGCAGAAAGTCAACAAATAAACACCGGAGTTATACTTCACTCTAGGACAAATGGACCTAGCAGATATTTACAGAACATTCTACCCCAAAACTGTAGAATATACATCTGACTCATCAGCACATGAACATACTCCAAAACAGACCACATACTAGGCCACAAAACAAGTCTCAATAAATTTTTAAAGTTTAAAACACATCAAGCATCTTCTCAGATGACAGTGGATTAAAACTAGAGATCAATTCATAAAATAACCCTGAAAACTATACAAATACATAAAAATTGAAAAGTTTGCTCCTAAATGATTTTTGGGTGAACAATGAAATCAAGAATCAATGCAAAAATGTTAAAAACCCAAAAAGTCAGAGCGTGTCTTCTCCTCCAGTTGATTGCAACACTTGTCTAGTAAGGGCACTGAACTGGGCTGAGGCTGAAATGAATTGTTAGAAGTAGGCTTCAGAAGATGGGCAGTAACAAACTTTGCTGAGCTAAAGGAGCATGTTTTAACCCATTGCAAAGAAACTAAGAATCATAATAAAACATTACAGGTGCTGATGACCAAAATAGCCAGTTTAGAGAAAATTATAAATGACCTGATGGAGCTAAAAAACACAATACAAGAACCTCATGATGCAATCACAAGTAGTAATAGATAAATAGACCAAGTAGAGAAATGAATCTCAGAGCTTGAAGACTATATAAGAAATAAGACAAGAAGAAAGGAATTCATCTTGTCTTGGAAATAAGACAAGAAGACAAGAATAGAGAAAAAAGAATAAAAATAAATGAATAAAACCTCCAAAAACATAAGTCTATGCAAAAAAGACCAAACCTATGACTAATTGTGGTACCTAAAAGAGATGGGGAGAATGGAACCAAGTTGAAAAACATACTGCAAGATATCATCCAGGAGAATCTCCCCAAACGAACAACACAGTCCAACCATCAAATTCAGGAAATGCAGAGAATTCCAATAAGATACTCCACAAGAAAATTAACCCCAAGACACACAATCATCAGATTCTACAAGGTTGAAATGAAAGAAAAAATGTTAACAACCAAGCTGAGACTCAAATAAAGGATTCAATTTATTTTTAAAAAGCTACAAAAAGTAAAAAATACCTAGAAAAATACTTAACCAAGGAAGTAAAAGACCTCTACAAAGTGAACTACAAAACACTGCTGAAAGAAATTATAGATGTCAGAAACAAATGGAAATATATCACATGTGCATGCATTGTAAGAATCAGTATTATAAAAATAACTGTATTTCCCAAAGTATTCTATACATTTAATGCAATTTATATCAATTTACCAACATCATTTTTTTCACAGAATTAGAAAAAGAATCCTAAAATTCATATGGAAAGCAAAGGCCAAATAGCCAAAGCAATTCTATGCAAAAAGAACAAAGTTGGAGGCATTATATGACCTGACTTCAAATTATACTACAAGCCTATAATAAACAAAACAACATGTACTAATAAAAAAAAATTGGATACATAGACCAAGAAAACAAAATAGAGAACCGAGAAATAAAGCCAAATACCCACAACCAACTCATCTTTAACAGACCATACAAAACATAAATTGGGTAAAGGAAACCCTATTCAATAAATGGTGCTGGGAAATTGGATCACCACGTGCAGAAGAATTGAAACTGGATCTCTCCCTCTCATAATATACAGAAGTTAACTCAAAATAGATTAAAGACTTCAATCTAATGCCTGAAACCACAACAAATCTAGAAGAAAACCTAGGAAAATCTCTTCTGTAGATTGGCTCAAGCAAATAATTTCTAAGACTCCAAAAGCAAATACAACACAAAATAAATAAATAAATGGGACCTAATTAAACTAACAAACTTCTGCACAGCAAAATGTGTAATCATCAGAGATAACAGACAACTTATAGAATGGGAGAAAATATTTGAAAATTGTGCCTTTAACAAAGGACTAATATCTAGAATCTATAAGGATCTCATACAAATCAGCAAGAAAAAAACAAATAATTCCATTAAAATGTGGGCAAATGACATAAATAAAAATTTCTCAAAAGAAAATATGCAAATGGGCAAAAAAATCTATGAAAACATGCTCAACATCATTATCATCAGGTAAGTGCAAATTAGACCCACAGTGAGAAGACATCTTACTCCAGCCAGAATGGCCATTATTAAAAACCCCCCAAAAATAGATGTTCACATGGAAGTGATGAAAAGGGAATGCTTATACCTTGCTGGTACACATATAATTAGTACAACCTCTATGAAAATCAGTACGGCAGTTTCTCAAAGAACTAAAAGTCAATATGCCATTCAATCCAGTAATCCCGTTACTGAGTATCTGCCCAAAGGAAAAGTCAGTGTATCGTGTATCAAAAAGACATGTGCATCCATATGTTTATTACAGCACAGTTAACAATTACAACCTAAATGCAAACCACCAATGAGTGGATGAAGAATGCAATGAATGGGTAAAGAAAATGTGATACACTTTCTTTGTTATGGCTGAGTAGTATTCCATGATATGTATGTACACACACACACACACACACAACATGGAATACTATTCAGCCGTAACAAAGAATAAAATAATGTCTTTTCCAGACACTTGGATGGAACTTGAAGCCATTATTCTGTGTGAAGTAACTCAGGAATCAAAAAACAAATACTGCAGGTTCTCACTTGCAAATGAGAGCTAAGCTATGGGTACACAAAGACATATAGAGTGAAATAATGGACATCAAAGACTTAAAGCAAGGGAGGGTGGGACTTGGATGAGGGATGAAAAACTAGGTATTGGGCACAATGTACACTACTTGAATAATGAGTGCACTAATATCCCAGATTTCACCACCATACAACTCATCCATGTAACAACAACAAAAAAACACTTACACCACTAAAGCTATAAATATAATTTCTAAATAATAAATTAACACATTTATTATCTCATAGTTTCTGTGGATCAGGAGTCCTGGAACAGTCTCTCTAGGTCTTCTGCTTCAGGTCTCTCAAAGCTACAGTAAAGATATTGCCCAGGGTTGTGATCTCATCTGAGGTTTGAGTAGGGAAGGGGACATTTCCAAACACACATGGTTTCCAACAGAACTCAGTTTCCATGGGATGCTTTCATAATCTCTTTTTCTGCTATAATATAATACCACAAACTGGGTAGCTTATAAACAATAGAAGTTTATTTCTTATAATTCTGGAAGCTGGGAAGGCCAAAATCAACCCTGCCAATAGATTTGGTGTCTGCAGTAGATGCATTTTCTGTTTTATAGATGACACCTTCTCAATGTGTTCTCATGTGATGGAAGGAGAAAGGGATCTATCTGAAGTCTCTCTTGAAAGGGCACTAATTCTATTCTACCCTTATGACATAATGACCTCTCAAAGGCCTCACCTCCTAACACTATCACTTTGGAGTTTAGGATTTTAACATATAATTGTTGTGAGGAGGCAAATATCAGACCATACCAGCTACTGAACTGAGGTTTTAGGTTTGTTCTGTCAGCCACAGGCTGTCCTTGGTTCCTTCCTATGTAGCAGCTCACAGTATGAGAGCTTGTTTCTTAAAACCTACAAGAGAAAGACAAAAATCTCCTTGCAAGATAAAATATAATCTTACATAATACCATCAGATTGAGGTAATTGCATAGACCACCTTTCCTGTGATCTGTTTGTTACAAGCAGGTCACAGGTTCCATTTCCATTTAAAGGGAGGGAATCAAGAAAGCACAAGGACACTGCATGTTGAAGATCATGGAGTGCACTCCAGAGTCTCCATCCACATTCCTCCTACATGCAAAAATATATTCACTCCCTTTCAAGTCTTCAAGTCTGTGATCCTATTAAAACATCTGATCAGAACCCATCATCTAAAATAGTTCCACATGTGGATGAGATTCCTTGCATATAGTAATCTTCATCTGACAATCTGGAAAGCAAACACAAGTTATTTGCCCTCCAAACTCAGAATACAATGGTGGCACGGTCATAGGATAACAGTTAGAGACATTCTTATTCAGAAATGGAGGGAAGTGAAGGCACAAAATAGTCACTAATCAATAGCCGTGCTGAAATCCAGCTGGGTAAATGTCCAGAGTTCCTTGGTTGGGATTTAAGGCCTGCAAACTGTTCCATGTTGCTCTGGGCTCCACTCTCTGTGCTGTTACTTCTGCCCTCTTTCTTTTTCATGAAAGCCAACAAGTATTTGCAGCTGAGTAGTTTTGCTTGTCTTCTGTCAGCAGACCTGAAGGAATAAAATAATATCCTTTCATTTTGTACTCTCTGTCTTTTTTGATCCAAGCTGGTAATGTCTTTGCTGAAATAACTCTCAAATATTTTGTGGGTCTCATGAAATATATCCATGTGGCTCACTCAGTTATATAAAAGCCATGCCTACAGATGGCTTTTAAGATAAGCTCTTCTTTCTTGGACTTCTGGGGACAAGGCTGGGGACATCCTGTATAGGTTTCCTAGAAATTCTATGGTTTGGTTGAAAAGTCTACAAGGCATACTCTTACTCTCTTCAAATAGTCCTTGGGTAACTATAATGTCCATGTTTCTGTCTTTCTGAAATTTTAACACAAGTTCATTCAGTCTCACCCCTGCCTTTTGTTCTTAACCTTATTTTCCTGAAGTTATTTGGAAACCTTTTCAAAATGTTAGCATTCCTTGCTATCTGGAGAGTCTGAGAATATTCAAAATTGTCAAGCCCTTCCTTTTTTATTTTTTGATTTACATGTTCTTCACTCAATTTCTCTTTTTCCTCCAAATTTTGTTCTAAGCAAAAAAATAAATAGGACCATAACTTCAACACTTATTTTGGAAATTTTTTAGGTAGACAACAAATTTCTGCTTTCCACATTAACTGGCTCTATGGGAAACAATTTTGCTAAGATTTCTTCTAGCACATAGCAAAGATAACCCTTTTTCTAATGTCCAATAGCATGTTCTTTTCTTCCTTTTGAATGTACACAAGAAGTGTAGTCAAAGTCTGGATTTTGACTAACATCTCTTCATGGAGATTTAGAAATACAGTGGTTGGTACTTTGTGGTTCACAAATTCTTAATTTTCTTTCATTGAAATATGTTTGTGGAAAGCCTTGTGTATTTTTAATCCACCCTCTTCCTGTTTCCAGAATTTAATCCTTTAAGCCAAAATACTAGAAATGATCATTTTAATTGATTTAAGACTTATCAATGCTGCAATTGAATAAGTTACTAGCTGATACTCAGCTCCTGAAAAAGATAATCTGATGCTTTTTCTATCTAAAAGACTCTTCTCAAACACCTCTGCTAGACTGGTTGTAAGTTCATTTATGTGAGTTTCATTCTCATAGAAGCAATGCTGTGAGCACAATTTACAATTTACAATTTACAATTTGACTTTTCACAATAATTCTCCACTGTTACACGTACAGTACCTTGTTATAAGATACAACAGATAACATAATATCAAAGTAAAACAGAAGAACCTTCACATGCACTTTTTCTTGTTTCCTATTGTTTTGTCAGTTTTACCACACTACATATTTAAATACTGAGTGCAATCAAAATCAAATGGTAATTCTTATAAAAAGTAGAAAGACGATTATCAAGATTCTGAGTAAATCATGTATATAAATATATCATAAGTTAAAGTTTCAAAGGTATTCAAACATGTAATTTTATATTTTCGGAAACACCCAAGAAGTAAAATAAAAGTTTGCAGTCTAGAATATTAGTCAAATATTTAGCTGCAGACTACACCTGCTTCAAAGCTTTCCTATTGGATCAAACTAACTCACACTCATTACTATAATAACAAAACAGGATATTTTGTAGAAGTTACTTATTTCTCACTATTTCTAATGTTGTCAATTAAACACCAAGGAGATTAAAGGGTTAAAGGGGAATCATCAGCAATTACGTGTTAAGAATGGCACACTGTATTACAGCAAATAACTATTTTTATAATAATCAAGACTGATCAGTAGAAAATGAAAACTATACATTAAAAACTTTGGTGTTGACCGCCCAGATCCAGGGAAACTGGGTGGCCCGGACTGGGAGGAATTCCCCACAGCACAACGTAGCTGCTATGGCAGATTGTAATCAGACTGCTTGTTGAAGTAGGACCCTGATTCATCCCTCCTTACCCTGCAGGGTCTCCCGTCAGGAATTTCAGCAATTCCAGCCAGGGTTTTATGAACAAAACTCTGATCTCTCCCTGGGATGGAGCCACCAGGGGAAGGGGCAGCCACCGTATCTGCAGCTCAGCTGACAGACTTTCCTTTCTGCTGGCTCTGGATAATCTGCGCAGTCTGGACAAGGGGCCTTCCCTGCAGTTCAGGGCACCTGCTCTGCCAAAGGGCAGCCTGACTGCTTCTTTAAGTGGGACCCTGATCCCGTTCCTCCTCTCTTTGTGAGATCTCCCAGTAGGGATCTCCACAAACCTCCTACAGAAGCATTCCAGCTGGAATCAGGTCAATACCTCCCATTAGATGGAACTTCCAGAGGAAGGAGCAGGTTGCTATATTTGCTGTTTTGTGGCCTTCACTGATGATAACTCCTGGTGCAGGAGGGTCCAAGGTGATTGTGTCTGGTGTGTACCCCTAGCAAAATGCAGCAGCCTTAAGGAAGTGGAGCCTGACTTTTAAAAGAAAAACAAAGAAAA
The DNA here is from genome assembly GCF_049354715.1 of Callithrix jacchus. Lineage (NCBI taxonomy): Eukaryota > Metazoa > Chordata > Mammalia > Primates > Cebidae > Callithrix > Callithrix jacchus. The sequence continues at coordinate 192,890,166 of NC_133503.1, forward strand.
AAATAACAATATAAAAAAGACCCCACAAAAACCCCACTCAAAGGTAAACAAACTCAAAGATTGCAAAGAATCAATGCAAAAATATTAAAAACCCAAAATACCAGAGTGCCTCTTCTCCTCCAAATGATTGCAACACCTATCTAGCAAGGGCACAGAACCGGGCTGAGGCTGAGATGAATGAACTGACAGAAGTAGGCTTCTAAAGATGGGTAATAACAAACTCTGCTAAGCTAAGGGATCATATTTTAACCCAATGCAAAGAAACTAAGAGAATCATGATAAAACATTACATGTGCCAATAACCAAAATAGTCAGTTTAAATAAAAATATAAATGACCTGATAGAGCTGAAAAACACAATACAAGAACTTCACAATGCAATCACAAGTAGTAATAGATAAATAGATCAAGTAGAGAAAGTGAATCTCAGAGCTTGAAGACTATATTTTGGAAATAAGACAAGAAGACAAGAATAGAGAAAAAAAGAATAAAAAGAAAATGAACAAAACCTCCAAAAATGTAAGACTAGGCAAAAAAGACCAAACCTGTGACTCATTGTGGTACCTAAAAGAGATGGGGAGAATGGAACCAAGTTGAAAAACATACTGCAGGATATCATCCAGGAGAACCTCCCCAACCTAACAACACAGTCCAACCATCAAATTCAGGAAATGCAAGGAATTCCAGTAAGATATTCCACAAGAAGATCAACCCCAAGAAACATAATTGTCACATTCTCCAAGGTTGCAATGAAAGAAAAAATGTTAAGGGCAGCCAGACAAAAAGGCCATGTCACTTACAAAGGAAAGCCCATCAGACTAACAGTGGCCCTCTCAGTGGAAACCCTATGAGACAGAAGAGATTGAGGGCCAATATTCAACATTCTTAAAGAAAAAATTTTCCAACCCAGAATTTCGTATCTGGCCAAACTAAGCTTCATACGCAAAGGAAAAATAAGATTCTATTCAGACAAGCAAATGCTGAGAAAATTCATCATCACCAGGCCCTTCCTTGCAAGAGCTCCTGAAGGAAGTACTAAATATGTAAAGAAAATACTGTTTACCAGCCACTACAAAAACACACTGAAGTACACAAATCAGTGACACTATGAAATGAGTACATAAACAAGTCTGCAAAATGACCAGCTAACTTCATAATGGCAAAATCAAATTCATACATAGCAATATTAACTTTAAATGTAAGTGGACTAAATGTCTCAATTAAAAGGCATAGAATAGCAACCTGGATAAGAGTCAAGCCCCATAAGTATGCTGTCTTCAAGAGACACATCTCACATGCAAAGATGCCCATACGCTCAAAATAAAGGGATGAAAAAAAACTTACCAAGCAAATGGAAAACAAAAAAGAAGGGTTGCAATCCTAGTTTCTGACAAAATGGACTTTAAACCAACAAATATAAAAAAAGACAAAGAAGGGCATTACATAATGGTAAAGGGTTAAATTCACAAAGCAAATCTAACTATCTTAAATATTATTCACCAAATACAGAAGCACCGAGATTCATATGGCAATTTTGTAGAGACCTATAAAGAGACTTAGACTCCCACACAATAATAGTGAGAGACTTTAACACATAACTGACAATATTAGACAAATCATTGAGACAGAAAATTTTAACAAAGATATTCAGGACCTGAACTCAGTTCTGAATTAAGTGGATCTGATAGATATCTACAGAACTCTCCACTCCAAAACAACAGAATATACATTCTTCTTACTGTTACATGGCACTTAACTGAAATCATAACAGTCTTTCAGATCACAACACAATCAAATTAAAACTCAAGATTGAGAAACACACTTAAAACCACACAACTATTGAAATTGAACAACCTGCTCCTGAATTTTTTAAAGTAAGGAGAACAAAGAGACATCATGCTAATCTCTGGGATGCACCTAAAGCAGTGTCAGGAGGGAAATGTATAGCACTAAATGCCCATATCAAAAACATAGAATGATCTCAAATTGACAACCTAACATCACAACTAAATGAACTGGAGAACCATGAGCAAACAAATCAGAAAGCTAGCAGAGACAAGAAATAAATAAGATGATAGTAGGACTAAGGAAGATAGAAAGATAGATGGAAGATAGGAAGATAGATGAAAAAGCCTCTAAAAAGATCAGCAAATCCAGGAGCTGGTCTTTTAAAAAAATTAATAAATAAATACACTGCTGGCTAGACTTTAAAGAAAAAAGGAAAGAATGAAATAGACATAATCAGATATGATAAGGAGAATGTCACCACTGACGTCACAGAAACAAAAACAACTATCAGAGAATATTATAAATACCTGTATGTACAAAACTAGAAAATCTAAAAGAAATGAATAAATTTCTAGACATATACACCCACCCAAGACTGAATCAGAAAGAAAGTAAATCCCTAAACAGACCAATAAAGAGTTCTGAAACTGAAGAAGTAATACATAGCTTACCAAACAAAACATCCCCAAACCAGACAAATTACAGCTAAATTCTTAGAGAGGTACTAGGAGGAGCAAGCACCATATCTTCTGAAACTATTCCAAACAATTGATAGGAGGGACTCCTCCCTAACTCACTTTATGAGGCCAGCATCATCATGATACAAAAACCTGGCAGAGATAAAACAAAAAAGAATACTTTAAGCCAATATACCTGATGAACACTTATGCAAACATCTTCAATAAAATACTGGCAAACCAAATCCAGAGGTACATCAAAAAGCTTATCCACCATGATCAAGATGGCTTCACCACCAGGATGCAAGGCTGGTTTAACATATGCAAATCAATAACTGTAATTTATCAGGTAAACAGAAATAAAGACAAAATCTACATGATTATCTCAATAAATGCAGAGAAGGCCTTCAATAAAATTTAACATCCCTTTATGTTAAAATCTCTCAGTAAATTAGAAACTGAAGGAAATACCTCAAAATAATAAGAGCCATATATGACAGAACCACAGCCAACATAATACTGAATGGGCAAAAGCTAGAACTATGCCCCTTGAAAACCCCCACAAGACAAGGATGCTGTCTCTCACCACTACTATTTAACATAGTATTGGAAGTTCTGGCCAGAGCATGGGGTAAAAGAAAGAAATAAAGGAGATTAAAATAGGAAGAGGAGAAGTCAAATTACCTTTATTTGCAGAAGATAGGATCCTATATCTAGAAAGCCCAAACATCTCAGCCCAAAAGCTTTTTAAGCAGATAGACAACTTCAGCAAAATCTCAGGATACAAAATTGATGTGCAAAAATCACTATCATTTCTACACCAACAACAGGTATGCAGAGAGCTGAGTCATGAATGAACTCACATTCACAATTGCTAAAAAGAGAATAAAATACCTAGAAATACAGCTAACAAGGCAAGAGAAGTATAACTTCAAGAGGAACTGCAAATCACTGCTCAAGGAAATCAGAGAGGATACAAAAATGGGAAAATATTCCATTCTCATGGATAGGAAGAATCAATGTTGTGAAAATGACCATATTGCCCAAAGTAATTTATAGATTAAACACTATTCCTATTATACTGCTATTGACATTCTTCACAAAAATAGAAAAAAACCCTATTTTTAAAATTTATATGAAACGAAAAAGGAGCCCAAATAGCCAAGGCAATCCGAAGCAAAAGGACCACAGCTGAAGGCATCATGCTAACCAACCTCAAACTATACTACAAGGCTGCAGTAATTAAAAGAACATGGTACCAGTACAAAAACAGACACATAGACCAGTAGAACAGAAGAGAGAACTCAGAAATAGAAACCACACAAGTGAAACAGTCTGATCTTCAACAAATCTGACAAAAAACAAGCAATGAGGGAAGGATTTCCTATTTAATAAATGGTGCTGGGAAAACTGGCTAGCCATAAGCAGAAAACTGAATTTTGAGTCCTTCCTTACACCTTATACAAAAAATTAACTGAAGATGGATGAAAGACTTAAATGTGTAAACCAAAACTATGAAACCCCTAGAAGAAATCTAGGCAATACCATTAAGGACATAGACATGGGCAAAGATTTCATGACAAAAATGCCAAAAGCAGTTGCAACAAAAGCAAAACTAGACAAATGAGATCTAATTAAACTAAAGATCTTCTGCACAGCAAAAGAAACTAGCATCAAAATGAACAGGCACACTACAGAATTGGAGAACATTTGTGCAAGATATCCATCTAACAAATGTCTAATATCCAGAGTCTAAAAGGAACTTGTAGAAAAAAACAATCTCAGTAAATTGTGGGCAAAGGTCATGAACAGACATTTATCAAAAGAAGACATACATGCACCCCAAGAAACATATTTTTTTAAAAATCTCAACATCACTTATCATTAGAGAACTGCAAGTCAAAACCACAATAAGATACCATCTCACACCAGCCAGAATGGCAATTATTAAAAAGTCAAGAATCAACAATCGAGAAATAGGGACACTCTTACACTGTTGGTGGGAATGTAAATTAGTACAATCATTGTGGAAGATGGTGTGATGATTCCACAAAGACATAGAAGCAGAAATACCATTTGACCCAGCAATCCCATTGCTTGGTCTATACCCAAAGGAATAAAAATTATTCTATTATAAAGATACATGCACACATGTTTATTGCAGCACTTCTTTCCACCCTTCTACTGCTAACCCAATGATCAAGTCCTGATATATACTGCTTAGAGGTGGTTTACAAATTCTGCACTTGAGATGTTTATTTTCTACTAGCTATTATAAAAAGATATTTACAAATTATTTACTAGCTGTACTTTTAATTTCACATTGTTATCTCAATTATTCTAAAAAGCCTAGATCTTACAAAATGAAGAATAAACCTGGTCCACAATAAATACAAGAACTTAACCAAAAAAAAAAAAAAAAAAAAAAGAAAGAAAGAAACACAAGTAGATCCTTACCCCTCCTTCATTCTGTCTTTTCTCCCCACTACACCATTTCAGCCATGTGGAGAAACAAGTCTATCTCCCAAGAGCTGGATTAATAAAGTTACTCCCTGAAGGCAGTCCTTTATAGAAACGAAATGAGGTTTATAAAGAAGTTTACTTTGTATAGAGGTTAATACTTCTACTTTTTAAATACTTTGAGCACTTAGGACTTAGAATTGTCAATATACACAGTAGTGAGGAATAAAATGCAAAGGCCAAACAATGATTATATTGTGAAACGTCTTCTGAATACTACTAGTCTGCCAGAGAACTTTCCTCTTCTGTCATCTTTATGGACTTTTTGCTCCACCTCCTCTAACCCATGAACAAATGTGGATGTGTAGCTTCTGGCTGGCTTCTACAGGTTATCAAGGTTATTTTCAGAAGACATTTCTTTTCCATGTGGTTTTGCTTTTGTAAGACCTGTGACTTTGTAACTCTACTTTATTATATGTCAGCAACCTCTTTACATGCAGAACACCTGGACATTACAATATGTTTTCTTTTAAAAGGTTTGGGTGCAAAGGGAAGTTGAGAGTAACGTTTTTTTAAATTTTCTGTGTACACACGTTTTATGAATGACCATTATACCATCTCAACAGGTAGTGGGCTAAATGCGGCCCATTGTTTTAACATTTCTTTCCAATATCAAGGTCTGAGTTGAAGAACAGGGTCCAATATTGTCTGAATCTGCATAGTTCCATGGGTTCAGTCCTGAAGGTAAGGAACAAAGTCTCTGGGTATCCACAGTGGGCAGCATGGACAAGCTCCTATTAGATCCTCACATTCTCTCAAACTAAGACTTACTATTACTATGAAAAATCCGTCTTTAGAGCTGTAATATTTTTTCCCTTAACATCTATTTTTGATGACGTTAGAACAGTTATACCTTTATCCTTTCAGTTAGTGTTTACATAATATCTACATGTTTCCTTATCTATTATATATCGACCTTCTTTATATGATATTTTCGTTTGCTAATATATTCAGTCTGATAATTTTATTTTTTAATAAAAACTTATTCCATTTATATCAAATGTAAATACTATCGTATTGGGGTTCATACGTGTAATACCACTTATTCTGTTTTCTAGTTGTTTCTTCTTTCTTTCTTTAATATTCACAGCCTATTTTGGATTTCCACCTTTTTTTTTTTTTTTTGACAGTCTGTCACTTGGTCACCCAGGCTGTAGTACAGTGGTACAATCTCAGCTTACTGCAACTTCTGCCCCCGGAACTCAAGCAATCCTTCCACCCTCCACCTCCTGAGTGGCTGGGACAACCATGTCCAGCTATATTTAGTAGCGGTCTTGCCGTGCTGTCTAGTCTGGTCTCCGATGGCTAAGTTCAAGTGATCCAACTGCCTTGGCCTCCCAAGTGCACTCGTCTTCAGTAGCCAAAGGTACTTGCTACTTTCTTGATTGGTACAGTTATTATTTTTATGTTTACCCTGAACTTTTTTTTTTTATTTTTTTTATTTTTTATTGGATTATAGGTTTTGGGGTACATGAGCAGAGCATGCAAGACAGTTGCGTAGGTACACACATGGCAGTGTGCTTTGCTTTTCTTCTCCCCTTCACCCACATTTGGCATTTCTCCCCAGGCTATCCCTCCCCACCTCCCCCTCCCACTGGCCCTCCCCTTTTCCCCCCAATAGACCCCAGTGTTTAGTACTCCCCTTTCTGTGTCCATGTGTTCTCATTTTTCATCACCCACCTATGAGTGAGTATATGCGGTGTTTCATTTTCTGTTCTTGTGTCAGTTTGCTGAGGATGATGTTTTCCAGATTCATCCATGTCCCTACAAACGACACGAACTCATCATTTCTGATTGCTGCATAATATTCCATGGTGTATATGTGCCACATTTTTCCAATCCAGTCTATTATCAATGGGCATTTGATTTACCCTGAACTTAAACACACAGTCTTGACTTGTTGATATCCTCTTTAAAGTAATATTTTTGCCACTTATTGGCTGAACAAAAGAACTTATAACATTTTAATTGTCCAACTCCATTCTTGTATACTATTTTTAATTAAGGTAAACCATACATATAAAATTTTTCATTTTAACTATTTTAAGTGAACAGTTCAGAAAAATTGTACAGTCTAGCTGTGGTGTAACCATTATCACTATCCTCTCCAGAATCTGTTTATCATACCAAGCAGAAACTCTTTATCCATTATAAAATTACCCTCCATTCCCAGTTTCATTTACTCCTGCTAATCTCTCTTCTACTTTTTGTCCCTATGAATTTGACTAGTCTATGTATCTCATATAAGTGGAATCACACAACATTTGTCCTTTCTGACTGACTGGCTTATTTCACGTAGCCTGATGTTATCAAGATTCATTCATGTGATAGCATGTTTCCAAATTTAATTTCTTTCAAAAGTTGATTAATATTTCACTGCATGCATATACCACACTTTGTTCATCCACTCAGCTGTGAATTGGCACGTGGGGGCTGTTTCCAACATTTTCCTGTTACAAATAATGTTCCTACGAATGTTGGCGTGCTCATGTCTGTTGTAGTCCCTGCTTTTGGTTATTCTTAGTATAGGCCCAGAAGTGGAGTTGGTGGATCATGTTTACCTGAACCTAAAATAAAAGTTTAAGAACAAACAAAAAACTAAAATGTATACGTGGGTCAGTTTTCTCTTTTTGTTTATAACAAACTTGTATGTCGTGCAAACTATTTCCCACCAAAACTCAACATTGACTTTTAAACTTATTTTTCTTCTAAACCTTACCACTATTACCAATTAAAGTTTGACATGCATTTTTTAACATTGAAAATAAAATCACTGAGAAACATCTCCCCCTTTCAGCTTCTCCTCCACCACACTGATTATATTCCTTCTTTCTAATGTTTCAAGTAGATGCTGTATCTCCTAGTTTCTATCAATCATGGATAATTTCTCTTTGCCGTCAACACACCATCTATAACCAAGTGAAGCAAGTCAGAGGTGATGCCTTTATGTAATTTGTCCCAAAACTTTCTACAAAGACTGTAACTTTATATAAAGTTCACACCCAACTAAATAGCTAGTCATACGTCACATCACCTAGAGATAGTTTACCAAGATTTTGTCCCACTGCTATCATATTTTAAGTGAAACTATGTAGAGACATTGAGTTATTTTCTGAGCTCTCCTAAATAAAAAATATTCAAAAGTTAAACAAAAACAACTTCTAACTCAAACCTTTGAAAATATACACCTTACTTTACATTGCAATTTTATTTGATACAAAATATAAATATGTATGTCTAAAATTAGTCATCACATGTTTAGATTATTCATTATTATAATATCTTTGTTGAATTCATAATTATTTTTGATATACAATAACATTTTTTCTGTATATAGTAGTACTCTTCAACATCTGCTATAAATGCTTATTACATATATATTTTTAAAAGGCAATTAATAGCAACTTAAATAAGAACTTATTTTATGTAGATATACATTGAGAGGTGGCACAATGGGTGTAGAGCAATTGATTTGTTTTTTATCCCATATGCTTCTTAATTCATATCCCCAATGGCTTTAAACGCATCTATGTACAAGGAAGAAAAAGATGAAAAACTGGAGAAAAGACAGCAGATTTCTACATATGTCTTAATTTCTAGAACTGCATAAAACGATCATTCAGAGGTGGAAGAAACACAGTTGATCTTGTATATCCACATCAGGAATGGATGTCTGCAACACCTTTCTATACAGCATAGTGTTCACTTTTGTTTTTCTATGTAGAGTACAAATAAAATTCAGTGAGTTGAGTGTTTTGAGAAATACCACACCTTCTTTAAGAAATATCACACCTTAGCAGGAAGAAAATATTTCTTAAAACGTTTTTCATTTTCTAGGCAACATAAAAGCAAATTAGTGATTGATTTAAAGATGAGTTAAAATTTAATTAGGCAGAATGTTAGACATTATATCTTTAACCAAAGTTGTTCTTGGATAATTCACAATGCATTCAATTTTTATCTCAACTCAGTGCCAACTTTAAACTGCATACCTGTAAAACAATATCAGAAATTTCTATCCACATATCTCATGTTCAAGATGTTGAGAAAACCATGCCAAGATTAAACATTTTCCGAATCACACAAACGAAATATGCTGCCCTTGAGAATGAAAATCTTTGTGTGGTTATTGACTTTTTTTATTCTCTGGGGGAAAATGAGAGCTCGTTTAATCAAACTATGGAAAAAATGATCAAAATAAGAGTTAAAATTTTATAGCAATGAGCAAGTCATTACACATATATACACATACAGAGGATATCAGAATGTGAGTGGTAAGAATACCAGTCATGTGTCAAATCATCCTTTTGCTTTGAAGCTGTGCTGCTCATTTTATCCATATGTAAAATGCTCATGATAGCATTATGTCGTTTACCTCCAAGATTGTATTCAAGGTAAAATGAGTAACGTATGTAAAAATAATCTGAAAAAGTAATGTCAATGAAGCTTGATGTTAGAATATGATACTATGACACTGTATTCAATGGTCGCTGATATATGAGTAAACAAATACATTAAATTAGAAACAATCTAATTTATAAATCAGTGGTTAAAGAAAGAATAGACTGAGAAGAAAATTTATTATAGAATAAATAAGAGAAGAGAGTAAGAATATCTTATGGTAGAATTAAGAAATAGATAATGCCAAAAGAAGAGAGTTTGAAAATATGGAGAAAGCACCAATTCTGTATTTATTAATTTTTCTGATTTTAATGCAGAGCATTGTACTAAGCACAATTATTTGTTTAAAAAAATCAATTGCTTAACTACATGTATTGTAAAGATCACATGGATCCCACTGACCTCTGCAGAGAGTCCAGACCAGAACTTCATAGATAATCTGAAGGAGAATGAGAAGTATTAGGTAGTGTGCGATGGGAACATGTGTTAGGTGTCAGAAAAGTTCTAATAAAACAATGAAACAACATTTAATGACAGGGTAAAATACAATAAATATTACTATTTTTTTTTAGTGACCAGCAAATTTCCAAAATTAAGCATGACTACACAGGAGGAAAAAACATGCTAACATGGGCATTAAATTATAAAATACTCTGCTCAGCTTTCAGATGAGCCAGGGATTCAGTCACACAGGTGCCTGAAGGACTTAGGAAACTGACAGAAGTATAGCAGTACAAGAATTGAAATAATCGGTTCTAAGCACAGCAGGATACAGAACGTCCAAAAAGGAAATTGTTCTTGAAAGCGTTGGTAGCGAGAGCTTAGGAAACAAAACCTGTAGAGTTTCAATAATGTGTTTTTGAAATTTCTTTGCAGAAATAAAGAAAGGGGTAAAGAGGGCTTTAGAAAAGTAATAGAAGTTCCTGGTTCCAAGTCCTAAGGGTCCTGCATTGAACTAGTTTCAGAGGGAATGAAAAGAACTTAGTAAGTAGAAATGTGAGTAGATCGAAAAATAAGAGCTAGGAGGGACTCAAGGGTAGCCACAAAAATTTAAACTTGGGATATGGGAAAATAATCTTTTCAAAAATGAAAATTGAGTGCATTTTCATTGGTGGTGCATGCCTGTAGTCCCAGCTATGGGCAGGCTAAGGTGGGAGGATCACTAAAGTGTGGGAGATTGAGGCTGCAGTAAGCCATGATCATGCCACTGCACTCCATCCTGGGTGATAGAGTGAGACCCTGTCTCAAAAAGAAAAAATTAAAATTGAAAAGTTCATAGAAATAATAATTTTTGGAGCAAAAATGGATTCAAGCTGATTGAAGGACATTCAACATGAATACATCCTGCATATGAGCAATCTGAACTAATGGAACTCAGGAGAAAGGTCAGATATAGATATAAAAACATAAAATGATTAGACAAAGCCATGGGAATAAATGGGATTTTTGAAAAACAGGGTACAAATAGTAGACCTGAGTTCAGTCCTACATATTTTCTATATTTTGGGTAAGGAAAAGAATACATAATTTAAAAAAAGAAGAATGATTCAAATAAAGAAGTACATAAATAAAAAGAGAACCAAGAGAATGCCGAATTATGAAAAGTAAGAAATACAGTATTAGTAGTCTAAGAAGTGAGCATTAAAAGTTTCAATTAAAGAAGAATCAACTATATTATATTTTATTGTGCATATATTTTTAAATGGATACTTGAAATTTTGTGTCATTTTATTATCATCTAATAAACCCATTTAGGGAAATGCCAGAGAAATGAATACACAGATAGAGACAGTGTATTTTATTGTACACTGTCTTAGTAGTTTATTGGGAGAATGTGTGTGTGTATATATCTATGTGTGTGTAAATATATACGTGTGTATATGTGCATGTATATATGGTATGTATATAAGTATACGTGTATATATGTGTATGTAAATATAAGTACATGTATGTAGACTTATATACACATATACATAAATACATAGTAAATATGTGTATGTGTAAATATGTGTGTAATTATACATACATATATTTATAAGGCATATATATTTTTATATATACACACAGATATATACCTATTTATATATGTTTAAACATATACAAACATACACACATATATTCATGTATTCTAAAGTAGAATTCTTATTAAATCAGAAAAAAACAAGAGATCCAATGTGTAAATACTCTAAATCTAGTTTTAGACTTTCCCTGGATAAATTCGCATAGTAGTACTTATAACCAGATATTATTTCAAAAGTGCAAATTCTCAAATGAGAAAAAGAAGTCACTGATAGATACTACATAATAAATTAAATGTTATGAAAAAATAAGTTTCTGGTTTATTATGGATAGGTCCAAGATAAAAATGTACAGCCATCAATTCTCAGACTTCTAATTTCCTGACACTAGAAGCAGAATCTACGGTATTTGCTGCAGTAAAGACGGGGTCCTTACTATAGCCAGTGATCTACTTAATGTAGAAGCAGTAGTTGTCCTGAATGGGCTTTTTTATACCCAGAACCTCACAATCACTCACCCCATCGTGGTATTTACAAGCTATTTTTGACATCAGATGGAATCTCTAAGATGATAAAAACACCTTCCCAAAACAGCCCCACTCTCCTGAGGACTCCACAGTTTTTATTCAGGGCCATTTTGTCGGTTCAGTACTTTTAGTCATGATGCTTCATAACCAAGAACTTTTCAAAATCCTATGAAATTGGTATCTGAGAGAAAGTTACACTGGCTCTAAAATTAAGTGGCAGAAGTCTGTGCTGTCTGTCTGATCTAACATGCAGTGGGGTTTCCAAGGTAGTACACTAATTTCCCGCCTAAAAATGGGAAACAAAATGTACCTTTTTTTGTCCTTGTAATTAAATCAGAAAAAAATCCAGATGTGTTATCTCTTTTCTAAGAAAAACAAGTGGTAGAGAAACACAGATTTATAAGTTATTTTTCATATCCTTTATGTATTTTTCAACACGAAATCTTTCAGAATTCTTAGTCCCCATTCCCAAGTTCACAAGGGAGCTTGCTAAGACTCAGTTGCCCAATGGCTGTTTAACACTTTAATGCACCTCAAGCCGTCTCAAATGTAACATGTTTCCCACTCCCAACTTTGAGCTGGAAAGCCTTAAAGAAAAGTAAAACGTAACAAACAATAACACAACGAAACCCTTCTGAATGATCAATGTCTGGTGACATTTATATTCCATTGCAAGTAATAAATATTTATATATTTGACGGCAATAAAGGATATTCACACTCTTTCTGTATTGGAATATTTTCGTTAATTTAACCAGATGATGTTAACTTTGGGCCCTTATTTCATTTATAAAAGGGACATGGCCACTTATAGATAGTGTGTCTAATAATCATACCTCTCTCTTCCTAAAAGTTCCAACCACAGGTAACAGAGGCAGCATATGTAATGGGAATCAAGGATTGAGCTATATTAAGAGAAGTCCTGTGTCCTGCAAAGTGCAGATCTCAGTGGTCAAGCTGACCTGGAGAGCACAGATGGACTAGATGCCAACGTTGTATATTCAGAGGGCAAAGCCTTTCTCTGCCCACACTTCCACTCTCAACCTTAGAATTCTCCAGGTCACAAAGAGTTTCATGACCACCATGCAAACACATCTGATATAACAAGAGAGACAAAGAGACCACACAAAACTTTTTCTTTTCCCTTTTTTATGTGATCTGAGTGGCAGAGCCATGTATATCAAGTCAAAGTAAGATTTTGTTCTTTGGAGAAAACTTAGTGAAGTTTTAAAGTGAAAACTTTGGGTGTCTAGAACTCTTGCAAGGGAGAATAGCAGGATCACTTGACACTATGGGGGTTCCAACTGTAGTCCCAATTCATGGCTGTTAATCTTATCACAGCAACAGCAATTCCCAAATATGGAAAACGTGTATGAAACTACAGTGATATTTTCTCAGGTCAGGGATATATAAGGACATTAAGATGAAAGGATTTATAACATTGTCAAGTTGTTATGAAACTTAAGGTATTTAATTAAAGAGCTTAAAATACTTATCATTAAACCCATACAGCATGCACTGAAGTTGCTATTTCTTACCTCATGGGTTAGTTGTAAGATGGAAATGTGTAGAGCTGTTTTATAATTTTAATTACCTTATCTGCTCATTCAAAACAAGTTTTAAAAGAAACAAAATGTGAAAGGCTTCTCATACTTTGTTCTTTAAGATAAAAAGTGTAAACTATCTATGTTTTTTCATTATTGTTGAAAGTCTTCAGTGTTTTTTGAGGACAAAGCACTTCTCTTTTAATATCAGTGGTTTTACTAACAATATTGTGGATTGATACATAGTTTTGTGAGATACTCATACTCCTTTTGAAAAAAGTCATAATTAAATAGGATTGTATTTTTAGTCAATCAAATACTTAGTTTTAAGCCTTGTACAATTTATATGCTGACTGTGTAATGTTAGAAAAAACATTGATGATATTTAATATATATTAAAGATGTACACATAAACTGGCTCTATTTAGAAATGTAAACCAGTTAAAAAAAAAAAAAGCAGCAGTAGGGCCGGGCGCGGTGGCTCACGCCTGTAATCCCAGCACTTTGGGAGGCCGAGGCGGGCAGATCACGAGGTCAAGAGATCGAGACCATCCTGGTTAAATTGTGAAACCCCGTCTCTACTAAAAATACAAAAAATTAGCTGGGCATGGTGGCACATGCCTGTAATCCCAGCTACTCAGGAGGCTGAGGCAAGAGAATTGACTGAACCCAGGAGGCGGAGGTTGTAGTGAGCCGAGTTAGCGCCATTGCACTCCAGCCCGGGTAACGAGCGAAACTCCGTCTTAAAAAAAAAAAAAAAAAGCAGCAGTAGGTGATTCCAGTAGATAAAAAATTATATGTTTTGTCGATTAATTATTTTACTTATACACTCACCAAAAATTTTAATATCTACTACACTCTGGCCTGGAGGTTCCTAAATAAATAATACTTTTTTAAAATTTATTTAGAAACCTCCAGGCCAGAGTGTAGTAGATATTAAATTAAATAATAATAACACAAACTCTCTTCATCTGATGCCATATAGTTACTACATTTCTCTGAAAGTTACTGCTATGGAGTTACATATGGCAGAAAGATTATTATTTAAAATAGAATCTTAAGAAATGAGTAGGGAAGAAATATCAGGGAAGGTAGTATAAGAATTGTCCCACATTCTAAATGTTTTCAGTAAACAACAAACATCTACAAACAGAACACAAATAAAGTCATTTGCATTTTCCTGATTAGATTTTGGCAATTTAGGGACAAGTAATATGGGACATCTCAACTGAATCCTCAATTATCGATACAATCAACAAAATACATTGTTTTTAAAATAATATTGAATTACAGAAAGTTGTTGATGAGAATGAGTCAGATATAGACAAATATTTTTTTTAATTTATTACTGTTAATTTGCTTAATCCTTTCTTAGAAAAACATTCAATTGTGTTTAACATAAAAATATATTATTGTATTATAGAGATAGATTGGTTTTGAAAGTAAAGAAAATACAGCAAATGAACTCTACACATCCTGTTATAAAACACAATCCACTATTCACATTTTATCATATAATATATATTTTATAGAAGTAATTTATGTTATTATTATTTTTTAAATAATAATAACATCATGAGGCAGAGTCTCACTATGTTGCCCAGGCTAGAGTGCAATGGCTATTCACAGGAGAGATCATAAGCACTACAGCCTCAAACGCCTGGGTTTAAACAATCTTCCCTCTTCAGCATCTGAGCCACTGGGACTGTAGGCATGTGTCAACATTCCTGGCTTAATTTGTTGTATAATGAGATAATGGCTTTCTTAATATTTTTCTTGAAATGATTTAAGTACCCAGTTCTAGTGGAGGTCCTATAGATAAATAAATCAACAACCAAAGTGGATTCCTGGCCTGATTACACAATTTTTTACAACCCAAAGTTGCCTAAGTGACTTTTTTGAAAGCTGACAGCTCTAGTGATATAAATGTCTGCCCAGAATCATTTACAGTGGATCTACTTAAGAACAAGGACAGGCCTGGCCTGGTGGCATGCCTGTAATCTCAGCACTTTGGGAAGCCTCAGCAGGAGCATCCCTTAACGCCAGGATTTACAGTCCAGCCTGGAGAACACAGCAAGACTCCATCTCTACAAAAAAGAGGAAAAAAGAGAAGAAAAATTGGCTCAGTGTGGTGACATTTGCCTGTAGTTCTAGTTGCCAGGGAGGCTGAGGCTGGAGGACCTCTTGAGACCAGGGGTTCCAGGTTACAGTGAGCTATAATAACAACATTGCACTCCAGCCTGGGAGACAGAGCCTTATCCTGTCTCTAACAAAATAAAAAATAAAAAAAGAACAAGAACAACATCTAGAATATTCTCTGGCTAACTTAAAGAATTTTCTCTATCCATAGCTAGATCACACCTTTTTAAATCTCTCATTATTTATAAAAATCCATTTGCTAGGTTCAACCTTGTTTATATTTGAAGTAAACTGAGACTCCATGAATTGAACAGGCTATCATAAATCATTTTCTTTCAAATTAAAATAAAGAATTATATATAATTATTACTTTGCACTGGTTAAGAGTAACAGGGATTATATTGGGGCTATGACTTAGATTTTTTTACCTTTGCTAAAATAATGAAGATAGAGTTCTTAACTAATCATTTGTTCAAAGCTTTTAAAGCTATCACAGATTTTAATAGCCAGTATTTGGATAGTTAAGAATTAACTCTGTGTGCAAAATGGAAGGTAAGTTGTGCATACATCAAAAAATGTTCAGATATTTGAAAAAAGTATAGTTGGATTAAAATAAGTGTTGCACATTTATAGTGTATTCGACGCAAAGAGTTACAGTGAATATTAACAATAATATGGATAGTTGAAGAAAGATTGAGCAAAAAGACCAGTTGAATTTGCTTTAGTTACCAGTTCCTGGAATTATTAAACTAGGGACGCTGTAGACAAGGCAAAGAATTCATGATGCGTATGTCTTTTCTTATATCCCAGTATTATAACAATAACAAACGATTATAAAAACACTTACTGCATCATGGGTGATGTGGTTTGGATTTCTGTCCCCACTGAAATCTCTCGTCAAATTGGAGGTGGACCAAGTGGGAGGTGATTGAATCATGGGGCAAACTTTCCCCATGCTGTTCTTAGTGATCGAGTTCTCAGGAGATCTGATGGTTTAAAAGTGTGTTGCAATGTTTTTGTTAATAATTCTCCTCTTCTTGACAATTCTAATTTCAGATGTAGTACTATTCTTTTCTTCAAATAATCTAGATTAAAATACACATGCACACAACAACACACACGCCTACACTACTTTCTAGTTTCGGAATAAAGAAGCCGCAAAAATCCATGCAGAAACATTCTCCCAACTGGCTATTGATGTGAAAAGTAAATTTAAATGAAGATGTACTCTCCCATTCTGTTATTAAAGCTTGGTTTTCCTGGAAGAAGTAATTGATGAATCTTCTGCACATGTATCCCAAAACCTAAAGTGCAATATATATATGATATATATATCATATATATATAATATATGATATATATATGATATATATTGTACTGAGACATTACAAAATAAATGTAATTGAAGTTGAGAGTATATATTATTCTTTGCACAGTATTGAATTTCTAAATGAAGAAAATGAATACATGATTACATATATATATATCTTAATTTTTTTCAAAGTCTCTAATGTATTTCAACAAAAAATCTCAATTATTAATTTTGTAACACTGCTTGTCATAGCCTCTATGGTTTTATAGATAATGAAACCCCATCTTACTTTCTACTTTATTCCTGGAAAATTATATTCTGGTGTCTTTTTATCAACTAAAATTGTCAAAAAGAGAATCATTTTTCTGTGCACCTGTAAATTTCATTCTATATAAAATGGGCTTTCCATTACATTTAATTTGATATACGACCCTATCATTGTCTACCTTGTTAAAAATTGCTAACATTCGTTAAATGTATTAAATGTTAATTGTGTCTTGAAATATTTAAGCATCTAAAATATAATACATGTTGACTCTCAATTTTGTTACGATATTTTGAAAGACAAATTAAGGTGCCGGTGATTCTGTAACATGTGGATGATAATCTATACATGCATTTTGTCATAATACTCTAAATCCCATAGGGAATTTACATTCATTTATCTCTCATTAATTGTTGTGTTACAATCTACTATGTGTGATATATCGTCCAGAGGAATTGCTTTTCCTTTTTCTGGCATCTCTTTAGTATTTAAGAGTTCTTGATTTACTTTTCACTGCCTATGAAGGATTCTTGTAAGAAATATTTTGCTGTATCTTCTAAATAACAACAACAAAAAAGTTTTCTAATACTTTTTATTTTTAAACTATTATTCACATAATAGTTGTTCATTGTGATTGTGAGCTCAGTTTGTATATGTATGTTGCTCTCTGGAAAGGCTATGAAAGTTAAATTGAATTTTAGTTAGGGTTAAAATACTATAGTTTGTAAGAATCTTGTATACGTTTAGTTTTTATCCAGTGACTCACTCTCTTGAAAAAGACAGAGAGAGAGAGAAATATGTTGGTTCATAGAAGGGAAGGTTTTGACACTCATGAAGGACACAATTGTGTGTTTCTACAGCGCTTGTCTTCAGGAAGAGCAATACTTTCAAGAGTTCTGTCAGAAGCATTCCTGTGAAGCAAGATCATAGTTCATATTTTAGTGGCCAGAGTAAATTTTCTTAGGAGACCTGTCTTATTGTACAGCAACACATTTTCTAACATTTCATAACTTAAAAAGAACAAATCAGGGCTACAAGCCACAGAGCTTCCTGCTGCTTCAGTGTGGCTCTGAAGAAGCAAGAAGGCATCATAGGGCTAACATTCAGCTGGCTTTTGTCTTAGATAGGCACTATTTATAATCATTACAAATGCTCATCACTGAAATCATTTGTGCTTACATTTTCTCATCTACAAACTAATGAAGTTTGCTTGCATAGTCTCTAATGTACAAACAGTATTGAAATGCATACATTATGTATATAACAGGTAAGAATTTAAATATTTGACATTTAAAGTTGAACTGAATTTCATATGAGAATCCATTAGATGAGCAAAAGTAATTCTAGAGTACTATTTGCTCAGACAAATTCCCAATTATTTTGGGAGGCCAAGGAGGGTGGTTCACTTGAGGTCAGGAGTTAGAGACTCGTCTGGCCAATATACTGAAACCCCGTCTCTACTAAAAATGCAAAAATTAGCCAGGCGTGGTTGTGGGCACCTATAATCCCAGCTACTCAGGAGGCTGAGGCAGCAGAATTGCTTGAACTGGAAAGTGCAGATTACAGTGAGTTGAGATGGTGCCACTGCGTTACAGTCTGGGCAACAGAGTGAGACTTCATTTAAAAAAAAAATCCCAAATTTTACTTATTTTCCAAATTACTAATGAGTTAATTTCCTTATTCATTTTTGCTTTATTTTATATAAGCTTCTGTGTAAAGCACACAATTTCCAGATAAAGATGGAACGATATGCCTTATTGTCTTTTGTTGTAGTAGCCATGGTATACGTGAGCTAGGTTTTCATGTTTTGTGGTGCTTTAATAGTAAATGAAACTTGGTTGTCATTCAGCTGAGTAATTGGTCTCTTAAACATACTCATTTAGTCCCAATGCACAGTAGCATAAATTAAGGGGTTTTTAAAAATCATCGCACAACTGTCTTATTTTTCTGAGGCTGTTTTGAAAACATCATTTAAAAGTCAGGAAATAACAGATAAATGAAAAGGGGAAATCCATACATTCAGAAATAATGCATTTTGAATGAAATGTAACTACAAGCTAATTCTAACATTCTGTTTATTCCAGCTTTCTTTAACTCTGTCCACGTGCATATAATGTGATGTTTTAAAGGGGAGCCAGTGGTCCTTGGATTAAATAGATCTATTTCCTTTTTTCCCGTAAATGTATCGTTTTTCTAATATTAAATTGTTGCACCTTAAAAAGAACAATGAAGAAATTATCAAAGCAAAGAAGTAATGTAAAAAATGGGTTTATTTTAAAAGAAAAAATAGACACAATGTGAAAAATGTTTAACATATTTTAAAATATAATCGTTGACTACTATTAGATGCTGCTATTTATTAAAATACTAGTATTGTTATGCAATTTAAATAAAATATCAAATAGCATGTAATGTAAAATAAATAGTAATATTTACGTTTAAGACATCATATAATTTTATGAACATTGCACATTATCAGATGCTTCATGTCATTATAATTCTGAATGTAATTTTGATGCCAGGCTTCCTTCATGTAGTGGAGCTGAAGCTTCTGAGGGTCTTTGAACTTTCATTCTTACTTGGCTTCCACTCCTCCCCGAGCCTGCCTTCCTCATGACTTTACCAGTATCTCCTCGGAGCAGTTAATTAGCCTCTTGCACATGAATTTTTAACTTTATAACTCTTTTGCAGGTGTCACATTAGACAACTCCTATCTTGCAAGAATTAAGACTGAAATTCTGTGGTATATCATTTGCCAGTAATATAGCAACAAAGAAACCGGGGCTGTTGGTGAATAGATAGTTGGAAGCCCCTGGCACACTGTAGCATGCTGATTACCAACAGAATTGCCTGAGGCATTCAGAGTGCAGTAGAGGGGAAAGAGATGCACTGGTTTCCAAAGTGGATCTGGCCTGGAGAAAAAAGGTAACTGTCACTATAAAGTCTATGAAATGGGCTAATAGTTACTCAGTGCCACTAAAACATAGAAAAGATACTGCCAGCATTATCCATCATAAGGCATGTTGGAAAAGTCAGGAGGCTTCCACATTAACATTTAAAAAGACAATTTTCTCCACTAGCCATGTTTGCAATCATGTCGAAAACCAGACCTCATACTTAGCATAACCAATTCTATGAGTAGAAGAACTTCAGGTAAATGTGGACTTTTAGCTTTAGCCAATCTTCTTTACAAGAGTGTGACACTGAAGCTGTGATGTGGGTCTCTGGATTTTGTCAAACCTACAGCAATAAACACCTCACATGTTCCTGAACAATTTGGGCAAACAACAGCGAATTCCTTTGTTTGTTAGAGTATTGTAGCTGGAGAACTATGGAGCTTTTCTTAGAGGCATCAATAGGTGTCGATGACTGACAAGACTGTATCTGCCCTCCTCAAGACTTTCTCTACCTTAGCTCTTGGCTAATACCAATATCTAGGGTTAGGAAGTTAGAATAAGTAGTAATCAGAAATGTTCTGACCACACTAAGAAGGGAATTTTCTCCAAGGGAGCTTCAGGACATCATAGATACACACCTACAGGAACTGAGAGAGCATCTCTGAGAAGAGACCTTGAGGGCAATAGACTGGGGAAGTAAAATTAATGTTAGGTAATAGAGAGCTCTTTGATGTTGGAAAGTCTCCTTTGCTGTGATAAAATGTGCTACCAGCGGGGCCAATACTGATGTGGCACTGAGCTGGCTGCTGGAAGCTTGGGGAAAAAATATGTCCTACATGAAATAAGTTGGAAATACCAAAAATGTCTTTGTAAGCTTCTGAAGAAAGAATAAAAAATTCAGCATGCTCAAACAAATTAAGTTTGCAATAATGGAGAAGCCAACAGGTGCTTCTGTTTCTTGAAAAGATCCAGAAGACATTTATAGAATTGATACTGTAAGTAATATGATGCTATAAATACAATAGTACCATAGACATGCACACTAGTGCCTGACTATCCTCTTCAGGCGACAGCTATGTGCAGCTCGTGTAGGGGATGCTGTAGATCCTAGTGTCAATGGGGATAGTAGAAATCTAGAATAGCAGCTGGTAAATGAATTAACTTAATCCCAGGGATATGGAACAATGGGAAGAGAGGCAAAAAAAAAGCCAAGGGATTTTAATCTAAAGGAATTTTGATTATGGTGAATGAATGGGCACATGAGAGTTGTACAATGTGTAAGGATCTTTATATCACATGTTAATTTTCACCAAAGGGTATCTACTGCAGAAGAAGCATTGACTAACAGTGCACAGAAGGACCTATACCAAAGATAGTGAGCCACTCTGATTTGAACTACTGCGGAGCTTGCACAAGAATTTCATGAAAATTGCTACAATGGTGGTGTATATGCAGGCTAAGAATAAGCCCCACAACATGCACTCACTGCAGCCTTGACCTCATGGGCTCAAGCGACCTTCCAACTTCAGCCACCCAAGTAAGTGAGGCCGCAGGTTTGCACCATCTAGCCTGACTAAATTTTTTAATTTTTAGTAGACACAAAATTTTGCTATGTTGCCCAGGCTACTCTTGAACTCCCAAGCCCAGTGATCCTCCTGCCTTGTCCTCCCAAAGTACTAGGGTTATAGGACACTTCAAAATTTTCAAACACTATTTGACAGAGTTTCTGAAAAACTTTAGAAGATGAAATAGAAATTATTTATCAAACATGAGAACTTGAAAGAATTTTTTACTATGCCTCTCTAGGTGATATTACTATCTTCTAAAATATGTTCCAATTTAACTGATATTGAAAAGGAAAAAATGTCTCTTACCTTATACTAACCTTGTATGGCATTTAAACTCACAAATCAATTTGATACACATTAGGATAATCCAATAATATTATTAGCTGCCTTTATATGTGTGTGTATTATTTCCCTATTAGCAATCTGGGGAGGGACTGTATGTTATATTTGTAACATATATAGCTGGAAACATAATAATAGAGTATAGAAAAGTTGATGTATCAGTATTGTGTTTTAATTGAATAAACTACTCTTACCTCTGTTTATAAATATAAACTATTCTTCTCTTTTATTCATTCAGAAAAAAATATATTTCAGATATGTCTCCAACCAAACATCTCTCTATAATATAATTTATTTATTTACACTCTATAATTTAAAGGTAAAATTCTCTGCCCATTGGAAATAAAGATAAATGGGATTAATAGGGATGTAAATAATGACTAGAAGAAAAACTAGGTTGGAGATGGAGGCAATAAAGAGCTGAAACAGATTTTTCAAAAATTTAGCAAGGGTGTTGAGCTCGATGAGACTGACAAAAAAAAGGAACAGAGAGGGGAAGAATAGAGTAAAAAAGAGAGGAGGAGAAAAGAGATTGGGATAAAAAGTTGAGTGTCAGAACTGGAGATAGAGAGAAATCTAAAATATCCCAGTGTCTAGATTTTATCTATAGCTGCTTATCTGTGTGATGTCTATTAAAAGTTTGTCCTCATTAATTACATATATATTTTACAGTCACTAAGCAGGATGTCTCCCAGACTGGCATTATCATTTAGTTAATCACAGTTGATTCATTTTTACTTAGTGATCCAAAGTACTGAAAAGAAATCTTCCCCAGGTTCTCTAAAATGTCCTAAAAAACTATCAATAAAAGGTTTCAAAATAAAAGTTACTAAGCATGGACATATTGCAATATATTTTCTCTTCAAAGATTATTGAAAACAAACTGGAAATCAAACTGTTGTCTTTATTTCGAGGTGTGGTTTATGTTGCATTTTGAATGTATATATGTGTGTTTGTGCATAAAACATGTAGTTGTATGTGTAAATATGATTACTTAATACATACATAGGCATTATTGGGCTATTTAATAAATAGACGTACAAACAAAATGTTGTAAGATACAGACATTAATAATAATGACATAGATATTCCAAAAAATATTAGCACATCAATATTTATTTCTAGATTAAACAAATCCTTTTCAATGAGCAATCATGATACGTTATTTTCATTTTTGCTTATATTCAAATGTTTTATAAATTTGTTTACTAAATTGGCTGTTTAGAAATTAAGTTAGAGACTTAAAACATAAGCACATTCATAATGAATAATGATGAAAAATTTATATGAATTAAAACAAGTCATGTTATTAAAATTATGACAAGGTATACCATTAAGATAAAAAGAAGATATCTGTCCTAAGCAATTGAATTGTATTAATGCTATCACATTCCCTCTGACAACGGAAAATAATCCAAATAATGTTTATAAAAAATGATGACTGTGATTAGTGATTTTTTTCAATTAATTCATTACAATTTATTGGAACAATATAAGAAGATAATGGGTCCAGTATTAATATTCTGCATATAACCAGCAGCGGACATTTTTCAATAGCGAATCCTTTCCCCATTGCTTGACTTTGTTAGGTGTGTTGAAGTTCAGATAGTTTTAGGTTGGTGATCTTATTTCTGGGTTCTCTATTCTGTTTCATTAGTCTGTGTGCATGTTTTCATACCAGTGCTGTGCTGTTCTTGTTACCATAGCCCTGTGGTATAGTTTGAAGTTTGGTAGCATAATGCCCCTAGCTTTGTTCTTTTTGCTTAGGGTTACCATGCTATTTATGCTCTTTTTTGGTTCCATATGAATTTTAAAATAGTTTTTTCCAATTGCATGAAGAATGATGATAACCAGATACTATGTTGAGGGCCTCGAGGGAGACTCAGACACTTGCTGATTTCAGGTGAGTCTCAGCACATTCCCAACTGTAGTGGCTGTGGGGTGAGATTCTTTGCTTGAGAAAAGTATAGGAAAAGTAAAGGGGACTTTGATTTGCACTTTAGGTACGACTCAGCCACAGATGTATGGAACACCAAGCAACCTCACTGGGACCCTGACAGGATTTCACCCTTCGACAGCATTTCTGATCCAGCCCTGGGCCACAGAGCCCACTTCCCTAAAGAGCGAGTCCTAAACCACACAGATAGCATTCATTACAGGCTGACTGAAGAGTCCTTGGGCCCTACAGGAACATTGCCAGTAGTCTAGCAGTACTGCCTGTTGGTCTGTGGTGGCAGTGGCCATGATCCTTAGCTTCAGGTAGCTCAGAGCAGAGAGCAGTACTGCATTTGTTTGAGAAGAAGTAAGGGAAGAGAACAAGATGCTCTGTCTGGTAATAGAATTCTTCTTGATCTCATCAAAGACTATCATGATGGTAGACGTTAGGAGTCTGCAAGAGCTGCACATTACTGGGCTTGGGGCTCCCATAAAAAAGATACAGCTTAGACCACAACACTCAAGTTCTTAAGAATATCTGGAAAGTCTTCCCAAGGACAGATAAAAAGAAGAACTCTTCAGTGTTCAGACACATAGGAACATCTACAAGTCTCAAGACAATCCAGGAAAATATAACCAAATGAACTAAAAAAGGCACGAGGGACCAATCCTGGAGACAGAGATATGTGACCGTTCAGGCAGAGAATTCAAAATAGCTGTTTTGAGGAAACTCACAGGAATTCAAGGTAAAACAGAGAAAGAATTCAGAATTCTATCTGATAAATTTAACAAAGAGATTGAAATAATTTAAAAAAATCAAGGAGGAATTCTCAAGCTGAAAGGTACAATAGGCATACTAAAGAATGCATTAGAGTCTTTTAATAACGGAATTGACCAAGCAGAAGAAAAAATTAGTGAGATTGAAGACAGGCTATTTTTGAAAATACACAGTCAGAGTAGACAAAAAAAAAAAAAAATTAACCATAATGAAGCACACCTATAGGATTTCTTACCATGTAAAAGAAAAAATCTCAAATAAAAAAGGTCTAAGACTTCATACTATACAAATGCAACAAGAAAACAATGGGGAAAATATCTTGGACATTGATCTAGGCAAAAATGTCCTGAGTAATACCCTACAAGTAAAGGGAACCATAGCAAAAATGGACAAATAAGATTACATCAAGCTCAAAAGCTTCTGCATAGCAAATAAAGGAAACAACAAAGTGAAGAGACAGCATACATAAAATATTTGCAGTCTACTCATCTGACAAAGGATTTGTAACTGAAACATAAAAGAAGCTAAAAAAACTCAATAGAAAAATAAGCAAAATATTTGAATAAATATTTATCAAAGGAAGACATACAAATGGCAAATAGGCATATGAAAAGGTGATCAGCATCACTGATTATCAGAGAAATGCAAATCAAAACTATAATGAGATATTATCTCACCCCAGTTAAAATGGCTTATATCCAAAAGACAGGTGATAACACAAATGCTGGTGAGGATGTGGAGAAAAGGAACACTTGTGCACTCTTAGTTTAATGTAGTGTAATCACTATGGAGAACCATCTGGAGGTTCTTCAAAAAAATAAAAATAAAGCTGTCATATGATCCAGTAATCCCACTGTTCAGCACATAAGTCAAAAGAAAGAAAAACTGTATATTGAAGGGATATCTGCACTCCCATGTTTATTGCATTACTTTTTACGATAGATAAGATTTGGAAGCCACCTAAGTGTCCATCAGCAAATGAATAGCTCAAGAAAACATGGTACTTATGTGTAGTGGAGTATTATTCAGCCATAAAGATGAATGAGATCCTGTCATTGGCAACAATGTGGATAGAAAAAGAAGTTATTATGTTAAGTAAAATAAGCCAGGCACAGAAGGACAAAAATAGTATATTCTCACTTATTTGTGAAATTTGAAATTCTAAACAATTGAACTCATGGATGTGGAGAGCAGAGGTTACCAGAATCTGGGAAAGGTACTGTGTGGGGTGCTGGGAAGGTGGTGATGGTTAATGACTACAAAAAGTACTGTAGAAAGAATATATAAGACATAGTATTTTATAACACAAGAGACTATAGTCAACAATGATATAATTGTACATTTAAAAATAACTAAAAGAGTATAACTGAATTGTTTGTAACTCAAAAGATACATGCTTGATGGGATGGTTACATCATTTTCCATAATTTGTTTTTTATGCATTGCATGCTTGTATAAAAGCATCTCATGTACTTATAAATATATATACCTATTGTGTCCCCACAAAAAATTTAAAAAAGAAAGAAAAAAGACATTACACTGTATCCCATAAATATATTAATTAGTTATGTTAATTATATAAAATATAAAACTGTTTTAAGAGAAAAATATAATTTTTTGAGACAGTGTCTCTTTGTCACCCTGGCTGGAGGATAGTGGTACAATCTTAGCTCACTGTAATCTCTGCCTCCCAGGCTTAAGTGATCCTCACACCCCGGGCTTCTGACTAACTGGGACTACAGAAGTGTGCCTCCATACCTGGCTAATTTTTATATTTCTAGTAGAGGTGGGGTTTCTTCATGTTAACCAGACTGGTCTCCAACTCCTGGGCTCAAGTTATCTGTTCACCTTGGCCTCCCAAAGTGCTGGGATAACAGGTGTGAGACACCACACCTGGCCATAAAACATTTTATGATGACAACTATTTATATTTATTCTAAAATAGAAAAAATAATGAGTATAGCTGAATTAAGAGCAAACGTTTAATAGTATATTACATTATTGTTTTTTATAAGCAATATTTTATTTAATGTGGCTTTTAGCTTTAATATAATGTAATTAAATTTTACATTGATATTAACCAAAATGTGATTAAATATTTAAAGTTTAGTTACATTTGGTACTTTTTCAAGAAAAAACACTCTATAATTACATAATCTTAATATCTTTTGTAAAAGATCATTTACTAAAACTAATTTCTTCACCATGTGAGTTAGTAACTAAAACAGAATAAATATATTAGTAGTTTTATTTTATCTTTATAGACTACAATATATTAATGAATCAGTATTTGAACTGTTCCATGATATCTTTAGTATTTTAAAAAAACATTTCTAATTAAGCAAAAGCATTGCTTGTCTTATTTACTTGCTTTTTATCTATTCTATATATACAGAGCATTTTGCTATGCGTTCAAGTTACAAGTGCAGATGAAGTATGACCCTTGCTCTCAATTGACTGATTAGAATCTGAAAAATGGAAAACAATGGCAAAACAATCCAGAAACTATTGTTAGGGTCATTGCCTCCAAAATACTTGAAAAATAGATGCCTAAAAAGCAATCAATACAGAAATGATCTAATTCAATTTCAGATAGCATTGGAGTATAAAATTATAGTTTTATTTTTAAATATTAAAAGTAATAGAATTTTCAAACAATTTTTCTAATCTATGAATTAAATAACAAAAGATTTAACTTCCAGAAGAAAAAGAGTGTAGTACTTATAAACAACCTTAGATCAATGTCTTCAAAATAGTCTCATAAATTTGAAATCTATCTATTGGATTGTATCACTGATCATAGCTAGCCTCCTATATGTAAATTTTCACAATGTGGCATGTTAAAAATCCTTACTTTCTCAATCTATGTATATACTTGAATGCCCTCTGCCATATAACTTTTCTGTCGTAATATGCCTCAGACGTTTGTGTTTTAAACCATAAACATGTGACATGTACAATTAAAAATACTTCCTGTGATCTCCCAGTGGCTTTTGAGAAAAAGAATATTGACAAGAAAGTGAAGGATAATCAACAAGAGGATGAGAGAATCTCCCTTCCTCACATTTTACATTCTTGTTTTAAGCATGCCTATTAAAAATGTGATCTAGCAACAAACAAGAAGTCTTGGTCGCTGGAATGCTCTTCAATGGTCAATAGTGTCAAAAACAAAAAATACAAAAGTGAAGGTTCCAGAAAATATCAGCTTTGCTGGTTTAGCATCAAACCCAAAGGAGAACATGGGTTGGTTTAGCTCCTTAGCGGTATCTGTAACTTTTGAGAGGATAAGTAAAACGCAGTTTTAATTAGTACTAATTGAGAGGCCCAAGGGATTTCAAACTAGGATTGAAAATAAATGTCAAACAAAATAATAAATAAATGTGACAGCTGTTCTACTCACAAACTAAAAAGAGAAAAACAAAGAGTAATGGATAACAGCATAGACAAAAATGTTACTGACAAACAAGCTTCAATAAATTTAGAGGATAAGACACCCTAACTTTTTTTGGATGACTATACTTGAGAGAACTACATACAGATTTGTCAGGTTAAAAGCTTAGAGACTTCTGAAAATTTCCGTGATTCAATCCAAACTTACTGTGATTTGTCAGTAATACAAAGTGTCCAAAAGTATACACACAAGTTTCTATGTATAATGTATCATACTACGAGTCATATAAAAATGGTATCAGTCCCCCAAACAAAATACATATACGTAAAAAGTATGGTGCAAAGTGTGCAAAACTACCAATCTACTTACACTCAAAGGCAGAAGAGCACCTTTTGGGAGATAGTGCCTCAATAATTGTAAAGATGTTTGCAGACATAATGAAATGCTTCCGTAAAACCACTCATTGAGAAGTAGTTGCATCTAGTATGTGTAAGGAAACATTCCTTATAATTCACATTAATTATTAAGCTACAAAAGGGAAATCCATGTCATTACAAAGATAAAATTAAACTAAATGCATTCAAGAGATTCTTCTCACTAGGCCTCAACACAAATGTACTAATTAACTAATAAACCAAATAAAAGAATGTGGAGTAAAAGGCTACAGTAATCAAAACTGTGTGGTACTGTTTCCAAAACAGAGATATGGACCAATGGAACAGAACAGAGGCCTCGGAAGTAACACCACACATCTACAACCATCTGATCTTTGACAAACCTGACTAAAACAAGCAATGGGGAAAGGATTCCCTGTTTAATAAATGGTGTTGGGAAAACTGGCTAGCCATATGCAGAAAGCTGAAACTGCATCCATTCCTTACACCTTATATAAAAATTAACTCCAGATGGATTAAAGATTTAAATATAAGACCTAACACCATAAAAACCCTAAAGAAAACCTAGGCAATACCATTCAGGACATAGGCATAGACAGGGACTTCATGACTAAAACACAAAGAGCAATGACAATAAAAGCCAAAATAGACAAATGCAGAAACTCCAGAGCTTCTGCACAGCAAAAAAAAAAAAAAAACTATCATTAGAGTGAATCAGCAGCTAACAGAATAGAAAAATTTTTTTCAATCTACCCATCTGACAAAGGGCTATATCCAGAATCTACAAAGAACTTAAATAAATTTACAAGAAAAAAACAACCATCAAAAAATAGGCAAAGGATATGAACACACACTTTTCAAAAGAAGACATTTATGCAGCCAACAAACATATGAAAAAAAGCACATCATCACTGGTCATGAGAGAAAGGCAAATCAAAATCGCATTGAGATACCATCTTACACCAGTTGGAATGGCAATCATTAAAAAATCTGGAGACAGCAGATGCTGGAGAGGATGTGGAGAAATAGGAACTCTTTTACACTTTTGGTGGGAGTGTAAATTAGTTCACCCTAATTTAGTTGGAAGTCAGGTAAGAGATGCCTCTGGCCTTGTTGTTCTTGTTTAGGACTGCTTTGGCTATTCAACTCCATAGGGAATTTATAATTGTTTTCTAATTCTGTAAAAAATGGCATTGGAAGTTTTATAGGAATAGCACTGAATCTTGAAAAAGCTTTGGGCAGTATGGCCATTTTAATGATGCTGATTCTTCCAATCCATTAGCATGGTATGTTTTTCAATGTATTTGTGTCATCTATTATTTCTTTCAACCACACTTTGTAATTATCCTTGTAGAGACAGTCACCCCATTAGTTAGTTGTATTCTTAGGTATTTTATTCTATGTGTGGTTATTGTAAATGAGATTACATTTTTTATTTGGCTCTCAGCTAGAATGCTTTTAGTATCATATTTTTTAAAATTGACTTGTCACTGTTATGTTCTCTGGAGTGAGTTCTTATCCAATTAAAGCTAGTTTAGAAGATAGGAAGAAAATTTCTAACATAATTTTATGCTTTGTTTACCTTGTTAGTGAATCTTAATCACCTGTAGAAACCTGAGTAAAAACCCAGTGTGCCTCTGTTCAATGTTTGCTCAATAAAAGATATGCAATTAATACTTCCTTAAACCTATGCAAGAGATACCTCTGCCTTGGGTTTCATGATTTCGAAGTTCTTATATCACAAACTAAAAAAAAAATGCATTTATCAAGCACAGTCTCTCACTAGGTGTCTAACATGCAACACTGACACAAAGGGACTTTAGCCCTAAAAACAAATGTCATGTTTCACATGGTCTCAACCCCACAGGGATTTTTTTTTGTCTTCCCATACATTGTCCGTGTCTTCAAAATAACTGGTGATTTCATCTAGATGCTGTGAATTTGTGTGGTTGTGCCCTGACAGTCGTTAGAGATGGACACTGATTCAAAGTGTGAGAAGGATATTAATGGCAGATGCAATTAGAAAGGAAGAAAAAATAATAATTACCACTTACTTCCACTGAAATTGCACCAAAGAATTATATATTTCCTTTAGTATCAACTAATGATGTTAACATGAGTATCTTGACTCTCTTTATTGCTGTAATTTGTGGATGTAGCACTATTCATAAATTAATGCATCATGTATAAGAATTGGAGAATAAAGAACATATATAATTTTCAACAATTTGTGACTCTCTGAAATCTATGCGTATGTAATTTTATATGTAAAATGCATAAAGCTTGATGTGAATAATTTATGTTGAAAGAGAGACAGTTGGGGGTGGAATTGTAGTTTTATAAAAGTATTCGGTGATATTTAGTTAAAATGGTTAAAATTAGTTTAATTTTATTATATTTTAATATTAATTTATGCATTTTATAAGAATATTGGCTTTTATAAGAATGTACATTGTTTCTTAATTTTTTAAAAATATTTCATTCCATTTACATTTTTTAGGAAGTGTACACCTGAAATATGATTGTAGCCTAAGCACTTATACATGTGCTATAGATATAGAAAACGTGAAAATAGCTTAGATTTAATCATCTAATAAGTGCTTATGTGGAAAGGAAGGCAAGAGAAATCATGCTTATATAAATATAAAATAATTTATAAATATATCCTCCACCACACTGTAGGCTCATCAGTAGAACCATGAGCATTAATCTTTACATTCAGTTATGCCTAGACAGATAACTTTACTTACATTTTCAGTTTCAACACTCTGAAGTTTCATTTCTTAAGGTAGGGAGACAAGCATATTTTATTTAATAGTTTCTCAGCTTGATTTATGACCTTAAATTTTCGGCGTGTAGTATAAACATCTTTACTTATGCTCATTCCCTGAGCCTCACAAATGTTAGGAGGAGAGTATATGTAAAGCTAAATTGTAGGAAAGTATATGTAAAGGTAAATTGTATCTGTAAAGTTAAATATTTTGTGGGAAATATTTTTATTCATTTAAATGTAAAAAACATTAATCATTAACATAGTTATCTTAACTCAGAATTAAATGTTCTTATTTTGTTCAAAGTTGCATACATTTCTAAAGAATTTTCTGTTTAAACAGTTAATGAAATGATATTAGATCATTTTGATTTTTCCAAAGTTTACAGACAAATGCATTTTTCTTTTTTTTTTCCCGAGATGGAGTTTCTCTCTTGTTACCCAGGCTGGAGTGCAATGGCACGATCTCGGCTCACTGCAACCTCCGCCTCCTGGGTTCAGGCAATTCTCCTGCCTCAGCCTCCTGAGTAGCTGGGATTACAGGCATGCGCCACCATGCCCAGCTAATTTTTTTTTGTATTTTTAGTAGAGACGGGGTTTCACTATGTTGACCAGGATGGTCTCGATCTCTTGACTTCGTGATCCACCCACCTCGGACTCCCAAACTGCTGGGATTACAGGCTTGAGTCACCGCGCCCGGCCGACAAATGCATTTTTCAATGTAATAACAACCCTACAGTACTTTAGGTAAACATATATAATGTAGCTCTATTTTAGCATGTGTTTTATCTTTAAGAAAAATGTATTATTTTGTTGGTTTTGCCAATAAAATCATAAAGAATTATAACAAAATGAATGTTCAAAATAAAATGCATGTTTGTATGGTTACAGATGGAAAACTCTGTCATTTTGGCTGTTTGTCAATAAGAAGGTATTCGCTGGTTTTTCTATATAGAGCCCAGCACTCTATTAGCTCTCATATGGATACTGAGTAAATGTAGTAGGTGTTTCTTACATTCAGGAGCCATTGTAAATAAAATGGAATTTAAGTTCATTCTTGAATTATTCATTATAATTCTTAAATAAAAATACCACATGTAAATTGGAATTGGTGGTAGCAGCTTACTCTTCCCATGATCAGCCTAAAACAATTGTTAATATTTAATTTTGAAGGAAATAAAATTAATACCTCGCTTTTATTCCTCTAAGGCACATTGTTCTTTGTAAGAAGAGGTTTATAAATTATATAATAGGTCACAGGTAATTTC
Organism: Callithrix jacchus; assembly: GCF_049354715.1. Classification (NCBI taxonomy): domain Eukaryota; kingdom Metazoa; phylum Chordata; class Mammalia; order Primates; family Cebidae; genus Callithrix; species Callithrix jacchus. The sequence continues at coordinate 192,922,699 of NC_133503.1, forward strand.
TGTTCATCCTTACGAATTGAAAATTGCACCACTGGATACAATAGAGTTACTCTGGAAAATTAAGTAAGCTTTGTATTAAAAAGAAAATGCTCTCCACTATTGTAGAATGTTAACCAAATGACTTTTGATTTAATTTCTTATTCCTGCTGCTTACCTCAAGAGCAGTCTATTGCTACCGTACCATGTACATCCAATTGAAGACAAACAAGGCCTGTGCTCCCTTTGCCCTCTCCTCACACATAAAAAAAAAAAAAACAATTTTAGTTTTTGTGTACCAAAATTAATCAGAGATGACTAATGATTGTATATTGTACTTACGTTGAAGAGAAAAATAATAAACCATTTCCAGGGAACTCAGAACCAGATTTTTTTAAATACATAAATAAGTTCTTAGGAAGTTCACTGAAGCAGGAAAAAACACTTGATGTGAACACCTGTCTATGAATTGCAACAAATAATTATGGCTTACAAGGATTCCAATTGTACATGTGCCCACACAGAGACATTTATACAAATAATGGAAATTAGCATAAACCATGTGAAATTTGTAATCATTGCTAAGTATGACTGACTCTACTGTCTTTCTGCTTTGTAAACAATTCATGACAAGCTGGAATTTATAGGGTTTATATGTCTGCTTTAGATTCATTTTCTACAAAAAATAATGCAGCTTCTATAATCTCAATTTAAAATACTTTTGGCTTATCACAATTTAGTTAGAATCAGCAGAGTAGTAAAGAGTTATATTAACAATCAAAATTTCAAACTAGGCAAATATCAACTCTTTTTCATGAAAGGGCTCATAAAAGATGGTAAGCAACAGATACAAAGAGTAGTTTATTTCATTGGACATGGTAAATGCCCAAGAGAGAAACAAAAGGTCAATTTCTTAAAATATTTCCCTTGAATTAAGAAAGTAAAAGAAAATCCTATAAAAATAGGTTGTCTGCCTATGTGGAGCTCCTTGTCTTTAAAAGATGTGTTACAGGCTTTGCTTTAGCAATATGCAGTGGGTAACCCTGGAAGTGCAGCATGCCACCATGCTCACTCTCAAACTGATCTTAGTTAGTTAAATGCAGAGAGAAGTTCAAGGACCACACGATTTTCATACAGCATGGTAACTCTTTCTTCAAAGGGAAGAAATGCTATTTACAATAGCTGTGCTATACTCTTGAGTCTAGCGCATGTACGTTATGATGAATACTAGGCAATACTTATTACTCATATCCCTAGCTACTTTTCAGAAATCATAACCATGTTGAATTTGTAAAATATGAACAACTTCAAAAATTAATAGCATTTGAGTTTTCCTGTCATATTGTGTTTGAACACTTAGTTTATTGCATAAATATCTAATTTTGCAATTAGCAAAGAAAAAAAAATGGGGCATAGCCAACAGGTGTTACATGTTTGTGGTGGTGGTTGTCCTCATAATATTTGAATTTTTAATTATTATTTTCTGTTTCAACATATTATTTCTTTGCTTGCTAAGTATTCTTCTAAACCTTTCAAGCTTCATGGACAACAAATTATTTCCTCCCCACCGCCTACCTTCACATTGACATATATAGAAAAGGCAGCTATAGGACATAGAGTGAGGGACTTTTTAATACTAAATGAAAATATGTGCAATTACTATTTGTAAGGGCATGCTGCTATGGCTGGAAAGCTTGTCTCCTTCAACATTCATTTTGAAATTTAATCGCCATTTAACAGCATTAAGAGGTGAGACTTTGAAAAGGTGATAGGCCATGAAGTCTCCACCATCATACCTGGATGGAGAAATTCAGCCCCCTCTTGCACTTCTAGCCTTCTCTCCTTCCGCCGTTTGATGATGCAGCAAAAAGGCCCTCACAGGTGCTAACACCTGGACAATAGACTTCTCACCTCCAGAAATGCAAAGAAGTAAATGTCTGTTTATTCTAAATTAGTCTTAGGTGTTTGATTGTGATAGCCAAAAACAGACCAAGACACATGCATAGACATCAAAAGATTGTTTCATTGTTTTTGTTGTTTGCTTTTTCTCAAACCACAAACTTTACCTCACATTTGTACTTCAATATTAGTGGTTAATACTGTACTTCAAATATTTGTGATGAATGAGAGCATTTTGCACTCAAGGACATAGGAAATAGTCATGTCCTATTTCTTCTCTGTTTCTCTTTGACATTATAGAATTTGTGTTATCATTTTTTTATTTTGGTATTTACATTGTCCATATTTACTAGTTGTGCAAGTCAGTAATAATTACATTCACCTAACAGATTACATGATTCTCACTTCAGAACTATGACCATTTGGAAAATAGAAGATTTAAAGATTTGTGCAAAGCGCACATATCATGATACACAAGGTAAATGCGTGATTTAAGTACTTCCCATCAACATAATTACAGAATTCAGAATATTACTATCATGGTGGTGGTAGAGACGATGATAGGGTGTATATATGTAGGGTAACAGTTTTCTGCCTCTAGGATGTATGGTCCCAATTGTCTTGGGACATCTTCTCTGGTTTGATCTTAACAAAGTCCGACACTGTGTCTGCTCCACCTGAAATCTCAGTATCAAAGACTATGCTTCTGATCTCAGACTGCATCTAGTATTATTGAGATTCTCTGCCTTTGAGGTTCAGATAACCCCTGGACCAGCAAAATGAACATATACACATGCACTTGATTGTACAAAAAATATTCAAAACATCCTAGAGTTCATTAGGTTCAAGTTTGCTTTTTCTATGGGGTGCATGTAATTTCAGTTAATAAAAGTGTACATGCCAGAATTGTACACTTGTATGTACACATAAATGATGACTGTGGAACCATCACTGATGAATTATAAACAGGCAGAATGATCAAAAATTCGAATGCTACTCTGAGATAATAAAGAGAAGATGTTCTGAAACAGAGAAGATTTTATTCCAGGCCACTTTAAAAAAATAATTAAACAGAATTTACTGGGTTTATTTATATAATTGCAGTATGTAACATGAATAATCAAACAAGTCATCTGTGTGCCTGAAGCCAGGACTATTCTGTAAAATGAAAATTTTTACCTATTAAAAATTATTTCAATCCCCACCATTATTTTATTTGTGAATGGTCAAGGATTATATTGAGGTCTTCTAAGTAAGCAAAGGCACAGAGGTTGGCTCTGGCTTTATTTACTGATCAATCAAATCAAGGGTGGTAAACAGAATTTGCGGTATAGGTCAATTGTCAAAGCATTTCAATTGTTTAAAGACACAATATAAGAATTTAAGAGGCATTTGTTTCTTTCATCTGCAGGGTCTTAGTCATGGCAAAATCATCTTCTGAGTCTCCTGTGGATTAAAAAAAGGACCAGAGGCTTATATGTTCAATGGATTCTTTGTGAGAAAACAAACTCTCCTCCAAAGCAAATAGCTTCTCTATGGAAGGAAAGAACAGATAAAATGCCTTTAGGGATTTGTCAAAAGACAACTGGGTGGAAAAAAACTAATCACACTTTTTCAATGTACTAGAAGCTTAAAGTTACTTTGTCTTTTATCATCCATACATGGAGGGTCATGTTTTAGTTTCCTAGGGCTGCTATAACAAATTACCAAAAACTCTGTGGCTTAAGACAATAGAAATTTATTGTCTCCCAGTTCAGGAGGTCAGATGCCTCCTGAAATAAGAATGACTTTCTCCTGGTGGTTTTGAGGGAGAATCTGTGTATGCTTCTTTCCTACTTTCTGGTAGTTTCCTGGAATGTGTAGCATTCCCTGCTGAGACACATTGCTACAGTTGCTGTGTCCATCCTCACAGTCACTGGTTCTCTCTATATGTTTGTCTTCTTTTCTGTCTCTTATGAGGAAACTTATCATTAGATTTAGGGTCTGGTTAAATCTTGGATAAACCGTTCTTCAGATCCTTATTATATCTGCAAAGACTCACATTCTAAGTAAGAGGTTTCAGTTGAACACATTTGATGAGATGTATCATTCAACTCACTATCATATTTTCATTTTAAAATCCTATAAATATTCTCAATTCTAATTCTTGGTATTTGATAAATAAGAAAACTGAAAAATTAGAATTTTTTTTGAGACAAGGTATATCTCTTTCGCCAAGGGTAGAGTGAAGTGGTGCAATCTTAGCTCATTACAACTTCCATCTCCTGAGCTCAAACAATCCTCAGCCTCCTGAGTAGCTGGGACTACATGTGCATGCCAGCATGCCTGGGTAATTTTTCTGTATTTATTCATTTATTCTTTTATTTCAGCAGAGACAAGGTTTAACCATGTTGCCCGAGCTGATCTCAAATTCTGGGGCTCAAGCGATCTGCCTGGCTCAGCCTCCCAAAATGCTGGAATTACAGGTAAGAGCCACTAAATCTAGAAGAATGACATGTTCAGTGATGCCAGAGTTTAGGAGGGTGATAAGCCAGTGATGCTGTCACAGCCTACATCGTGCCTATGTTCTTTTTAATGTGTGGCAACTTAAAACTCGTAACTTATATTATGCCAGTTAAAGAAATTGAACCCATTTTAAGTATCTTCCCCTCCAAAATCCCACAACCAAATTACCCAATCAGTGATTTTTTCCTAATAGCTAAAACCAAAATAACAGCAACTTTACACACATTTTTCTAAAATTAAGAAACGGAAAATATTTAAAAATTAATTTTGTGAAGCCAGTAGAACTATGATAACAAAATCTGACAAGAACATAGAGTGTATCTATATGCATAAAAACAAATTAAACAAAACATTAGCAAATAAAAATCCAGAAACAAATAAGATTAGTATTAAATTACAGATGTCTGTTTAATAAATCACGAATGCAAAGACAATGTAGAATTAAAATTAATCTTTCTACATCACCACATTAGAAATTAAATATGTATGATTGTCTTTACTGATGTGTTAAAACATTTAATGAAATTTAACAAATATTACCTTTCTAAAGCAAAGAAAATTTTTTTAAAATGTCATTTTTAATGCATCTATACAGAAAACTATCATGAATTATCACTACAAATAGATTGATACTCACATTCACCACTTCTGTTCAAATTTGTGCCAGTGATCTAAGATAGCACAACACAAAAATACCCCAAAAATTTAATATGTAATATATTCAGAAACATCACGACAGTGTTTCCTTATTCCAAATAATATGAATAAAAATAATACAAAAATTCTATATGATGTGGTTCAGCTTTGTGTTTCCACCTAAATCTCACCTTGAATTGTAGTCCCCACATGTCAAGGGCAGGACCAGATGAGGTAACTGAATCATGGGGTCAGGTTCCCCTATGCCATTCTCTTGATAATGAGTTAGTCTCATGAGATCTGATGGTTTTATAAGCATCTGGCGTTTCCCCTGCTTCCACTCATTCCCTCACCTACAGCTCTTTTAAGAGGTGCTTACCATCATGAATGTAAGTTTCCTGAGGACTCCCTAGCCATGTGGAACTGCAAGTCAATTAAACCTCTTTTCTTTACAAATTACCCTGTCTTGGGTATTTCTTTATAGCAGTTTGAGAATGGACTAGTACACTATACAAATATTAGAATTTAATAAATAAATATAATATTGGAAAAAACAAGAGCAATACAAAGAAAATCGATTGCATTTGTAAATCTCAGAAAGTTATAGAAAATAAAATTATAAATAATACCATTTATAATCATATGAAAAAATTAATTACCTATGAATATGTCTAACAAAAGATATGAACAATTTCTCTGATGAAAAGTACAACATACTCCTGAGAGATGTTAATGCATAAATACGTCTATGAGCCCTACACATAAATATAGATTTGAAGACAACATTTCTTCCAAAATATGCTTATAAATTCATGCAATCCCACAACCACCTCACAAAATATTTCCTCAGAGTTTGTTTTAATGTACATACACAGGTAAACTTTCTCTAAACCTTATATGGAAATATAAGGGTCCAAAGTAGCCCCAATAATCTTAAAAAGGTATAGCAAACTTGGAGCACTTACATTACTAAAATTCACATCTTATTTTAATACACAAATACCATATTGTGGAATCAGTGTGAGAATAGATAAACAGATAAAGAAATGAAAGAAAGAGAGATTCCAGGAGGCAGCAAGAATGTTACTGACAGGAGAGCTGAGTGGCATGTCTTCTTGCCTACAGCAGTTGATCTCTTGTAGTATAAGTTCTCCTGTACATTTTCAGGGAAAAGCTTCTCCAGGACTCCCACTTGCATTTCTTTCTTTCCTTTTTTTTTTTTTTTTGAGGAAATTTGACAGAAAAGAAACTAACTGAAGCAGTTAATGTCAAGGCCACAATCGACACACACATTTTCTCCTCCTGACATTAACCATTGTATATGTCTTCAATCAGCAAATAGCTCTGTTTGACCTCAGTTTACCTGGAGGTGAGACCTGCATCCTTGGGAGGTTTGAGTTTCTGACCTCTATGACCTTCTTAAACCAAAGCCTCTATATCTGTTTGTGTAAACCATGGTGGACAAAGAAATAGGCTCAGATGGATCACATGAGTTCTCCTTGCCCTTCGGTGTAACAGAAGTCCACTGAAAACTACCACTCAGTTTTCTGGTTTTGGTTGTTGATAAAACAAAACAAAACAAAAGATCCCAAATGCCTAGGGAGCAACCACAGTTTATAGTTCAATTGATTTCCTTATGTCTCCAGTAGAAGTGTGCTACATTTGAGGATAAGAAGCTCTATCCCTGTATATCCCAGGGTTGCAGAGATGGGAAGCATAAATTCCCCGGCATGTCATTGAGAGTGTTGCTTAGAGGGACTCCTTCTGCTTTTATCTCTTGGTTTTCTGACCCAGGTATTCGTTTTATTGATTATATAGCATTATAAAAAATTATATGATTCAACAAACTCTCACTTCCATCCCTTGATTTGTTTCTTTTGATCCAGTTTACCCTTGAGTATGGCACACCAAATTTTGTTCCTTTTTTCCTGGGACCACTCCAGGAAGTGAGTCAGAGCTTCGAGTGCAGGATACTTTTCAAGAATCAACATCAGTAAGGGAAAAGGGAACAAAGCAAGCAAGATTAGGCAAACTGCAGGACCAAGAAAGCCTCTGTGACCCAGAGGGAATGTCTGGGATGAAATTGCTCATCATCTTTGAACCACATCAAACCAAATTTTCAAACTTTTAGAGCTTTAGGCAAGGTGACTTTCTCCACTAAAGGAAGATCTTGAAGGAATCGACAACTGGAGTCTGTTCAATGACTGCGTTCTCTGAAGCTTTGCATAGATGTCTTCCTTGAAGAGTGATCTTGGTGGGATGTTTTCCTGTCTACCACACCGCACCAAAAAAAGTAATGCTATACTAATAACAATGCTTTTCATAATATTCTAAATCTGGGAACTACCTAATGTATCAAACTGAAAAGCTTAAATATAATGCAGAATATTGATATAATGTTATAACATTGATATTTGATATGGCTTGGCCATGTCCACATCCAAATTCCATCTTGAATTCCTACATGTTGTGGGATGGACCTTTTGGGAGGTAACTGAATCATGAAGGCACGTCTTTTCTCTGCTCTTCTCATAATGAGTACATCTCACAAGATCTGATGGTTCCTTAAGGGGGAGTTTCTCTGCACAAGCTCTCTCTTTTTCTGCTGCCATCTATGTAGGATGAGATTTGTTCCTCCTTGCCTTCCATCATAATTGTGAGGCCCCCCCCAGCCACTGGAACTATGTCTATTAAACCTCTTTGTTTTGTAAATTGCCCAGCCTTGGGTACATCTTTATCAGGAGAATGAGAACATATTAATACATTAAACTGCTACCAATAGAGTGGGGCACTGCTGAAAAGATACCTGAAAATGTGGAAGGGACTTTGGAACTGGGTAACAGGCAGAGGTTGGAACTGTTTGGAGGGCTCAGAAGAATACAGGAAAATTTGACACTCTTGAACTTTCTATAGACTTGTTAAATGACTTTGACCAGAATGCTGATAATGACATTGACAATGAAATCTAGGCTGAGGTGATCTCAGATGGAGATGAGGAACTTGTTGGGAACTGGAGCAAAAGTGACTCTTGTTATGTTTTAGCAAACAGACTGGGGGCATTTGGCTCCTACCCTGCAGATTTGTGGAACTTTAAACTTGACAGAGTTGATTTAGGGTATCTGGCAGAATACATTCCTAAGCAGCAAAACATTCAAGAGGTACTTGGGTACTGTTAAAGGCATTCAGTTTCATAAGCGAAGCAGAGCATAAAAGTTTGAAAATCTGGAACTTGAAGATGCTATAGAAAAGAAAATACCATTTTCTGAGAAGAAATTCAATCTGTCTGCAAAAATTTGCATAAGTAACAAGGAGCTGAATGTTCATCCCCAAGACAATGGGGAAAATGTCTCAAAGGCATGACAGAGGACTTCATGGCAGCCCCTCCCATCACAGACTCAAAGGCCTAGGAGGTAAGATGGTTTCTTGGGCTGGGCCCAGGGTCTGCATGCTGTGTGCAGTCTAGGGACTTGGTGACCTGCATCCCAGCTGCTGCAGCCATGGCTGAAAAGGCCCAATGCAGAGCATGGGCCTTGGCTTCAGAAAGTGCAAGCCCTACTAAGCCTTGGCAGCTTTCAAATGGTGCTGAGCCTGTGAGTGCACAGAAGTCAAGACTTGGGCTTTGGGAACCTCCACCTAGATTTCAGAAGATGTTTGGAAATGCCTGGATTCCCAGGCAGAGATTTGTTGCAGGGGTGGGATCCTCATGGAGAACCTCTGCTAGGGCAGTATGGAAAAGAAATGGGGGATGGAGTCCTTTGCACAGAGTCCCTACTGAGGCATTGCCTAGTGGAGCTGTGAGAAGAGGGCCACCATTCTCCATACTCCAGAATAGTAGCTCCATTGGCAGCTTGCGCCATGTGCCTGGAAATGCCTCTGACACTCAACACCAGCCTATGAAAGCAGCCGAGAGGGAGACTGATCCCTGCAAAGCTACAGGGGTGGAGCTGCCCAAGACCATGGGAAGTCACCTCTTGAATCAGCATGACCTGGATGTGAGACGTGGAATCAAAGGAGACCATTTTGGAGCTTTAGTATTTGACTGTCCTGCAGAATTTCAAACTTGCATGGGGCCTATAGCCCCCTGTTGGCCTGTAGCCAATTTCTCCCATTTGAAATGGCTGTATTTACCAAACACCTATATCCCCATTGTATCTCGGAAGTAACTAACTTGGTTTTGACTTTACAGGCTCATAGGCTGAAGGGACTTGCCTTGTCTCAGATGAGATGTTGGACTATGGACTTCTGAGTTAATGCTGAAATGAGTTAAGCCTTTGGGGGACTATTGGGAAGGCACGAGTGGTTTTGAAATGTGATGGAATGAGATTTGGGTGGGGCTGGGGTGGAATGCTATGGTTTGTCACTGTACCCACCCAAATCTCATCTTGAATTCTCACTGTTGTGGTAGGAACCTGGGGGAGGCCCTTGAATTATGGGGACAGGTCTTTTCTGTGCTGTTCTCATGATAGTGAATACATCTCACAAGATGTGATGATTTTATAAGGAGGAGTTTCCCTGCAAAAGCTCTCTCTCTTTGCTTGCTGCCATCCGTGTAACACATGATTTGCCCCTCTTTGCCTTCCACCGTAATGTGAGGCCTTCACAACCATGTGGAACTGGAAGTCTGTTAAGTCTCTTCCTTTTGTAAATTGCCCAGTTTCAGGTATGTTTTTATCAGCAGTGAGAGGACAGACTAATATAAGCATATAGGAGTAAAAATTAACATACATATTCTATGCAAGAGCATAGGTCCATTTAAAAACCATATTACTTAGAAAAAGGACAAATAATGTCAATGATTCCATTTATATAAAATTTAAAAACAATCATAACATGCCTATGATGCCACACAGTAAGGAAAGCCAGGCATCTGGTAGCCATATCTCCCTTCTAAAAAAATGTCTGGTGAGGCCTACAGTCACTTTTCTCTCATCCAAGCTGCACCCTCTTATTGGTCTCTTAAACTGGGTAATGAGAATACAGGAATAGCCCAGATTAAAGATAGCAAGAGTGTCTGAAATATTGTGTACAGTCTCTTAATCCATCCTATTAAAATAAAACCACCCATGTTCTTTCTCAGTTTTGTAACCTATTAGGTTTATTCTATGGCTGAAACTATTTTGAGTTGTTCCCCAGTCACTTGTCTTATAATGGGCCTGCATTGCACAGACTCTTGGAAACCAGTGCCCAGTTTATATCACTTGACTTTTGGAGAAACTGGGGAATGTAGATAAAATTATTACACAGATATAATATATATGTAATAATGCATCTATGATGCATATATATAATGCATCTGCACACATATATGGTACATAAATATAATGCATATATATCTATCATATATACATGTTATATATTCTATCATTTATGTATGTATTATATATACGTATGTAATTATTTTATTCCTTTTACTATGTCAGATGTCCATTTGGAAAAATAATAAAATTAACTTTCAAGAGAAAATATGAAAAGTTTTTGGTACAGTACTGTTCAGTGAAATTTTCTGAATGCCTCTCCTACTTCCAAAGAATGCACTTAATAAGAACAATCAATCACACATTACCTTCCAGTTTCAATTTTGGTAAATAAGACCGATAATTCAGTAAATCTTAGGATAATGGTGTGTATATGGTCTCTAATTAACATGGTAAAGACCAGTTGGTTAAGCCTAGTGATGTAGCAACAAAACTGTGAGAACTGAACTGTAACAGTTGAACTGAAGTAGAAGACTAGTGAATGAAAACAATTATATTTCAATGCTCATAACTATTTTCATTGTTGTTGGAGGTATAAATAACAGAAAATGAATTCTTTCCTAAGTATATAATGGGTAGAAATAAGACTGTCTTTTGAAATATTTTTTCTACCAATTTAAAAATATAACATTAAAATTTCATTTATACAGGAAATAACACAATGGGTATGAAAGAAAGAAGAAGAAAAGTTTTTTGCTGTGAGAAATATATATTTTCTCCTAAGGAGATGTCACTTTAACACAAGTAATCTGGTTGTTATATTGCAGTAATTCACCTGACAATAAAAAATCATTATCTGTTATTTTTCTTCTGTCTCTGGCAAATATACACATTATTGATATCAACGTTGTGTCTACTCAAATGGAAACAAAAATCTAATTGTAATAATCCAATACATACCAGAGTGCCATAATGAGAAAGACAGGAAAATGTGCATTCAGATGTCATGTCCTCTTTCAGTTATTTGAGATAACATTTCTAAGAGGACTTTCACCTACTCTTATGTTTATGATTCTTTTTGACTCTGCAGAAAGTGACTAGTAAAAATATTTCTTCTCAGTAGTCAAATTAAATATGTCTCATGTATTTGGTCTTTTACAGGTGTATCATATTTTTGAAAAGAAAATGTGATCGCAAAATTCTTTTTTGTGTAACCACACAAGTGAAACCTTTTCATAAATGGTAAAGCCCTCATAGAATTTTGAAAACAGTGAAAATTGTTCATTATTAAAATTAAAATCTTCTTGCTACTTGGTACATAATTTACTTTATTTTGTTGCAAAATTATTTGCAATTTAAATTATGTCAATATAATGTAAAAATTGGAGCTTAGGGATCATCTGAACTTTTTGAGAATATAGGTAAAATCTGAAGCATACTCTATTGAATTCTGAACTATTTTACACACAGAAAGAGATTTAAAATATTTACTTTTTGGGAATGGGTAGGAGGTTTTTAAGTGTATTGTAGTTGTTTGTTCATTTTTTGTTGCTATTATGATAAATCCTATTGTCACTGTCTCCATTTGTTGACAAAAAGAAACAATGCCTAAAGGAAATAATTTTCAAGTGGCATCAATTTACTACTAGTTTATGGCTTAAAAAAAAAAAAACAGGCCAGGTGTGGTGGCTCAAGCCTGTAATCCCAGCACTTTGGGAGGCCGAGGAGGGTGGATCACGAGGTCAAGAGATCGAGACCATCCTGGTCAACATGGTGAAACCCCATCTCTACTAAAAATACAAAAAATTAGCCGGGCATGGTGGCACGTGCCTGTAGTCCCAGCTACTCAGGAGGCTGAGGCAAGAGAGTTGGCTGAACCCAGGAGGCAGCGGTTGCGGTGAGCCGAGATTGCACCATTGCCCTCCAGCCTGGATAAAAAGAGCGGAACTCCGTCAAAAAAAAAAAATATATATATATATATATGAATTCCCTCTCTCTACCCTATGTAGTATTCTGATAAGTGTTGTGGTGGAGAGATACTAGGTCACAGAGTACTTGCATGGATTTTTGCTTTTCTCTTCCACTACACAAGATGACAAATTCCACTGAGCAAATCTTGATCTAACTTATTTGCTGAATAGCAGATGCGGAGAAAGTGGAAGAGAAAAACTGACTTTTGAACGTAGCAATTACATGCCCTATATGCAAAGTTACAGAAGAATACAGTTACAAAAATATCATTATAAAAAACATCCATGGGGCTGCAAAAACAGAAGAAAAGCATAGGGCTATAGAGGCAAAGCCAAAAGATCCTACCCAGAATTCTCTGCAAACACAGCCCTTGGTAGGAAGAGACAATAAGGAGGAAGAAAAAAATAGTATAGAGAAAGAAAGATTAAAAATATAAAAATTTACTCACATGAAAATAACTGCAAAAAGTAGAAGTGCCATCATCTTCAGATGAGAAGTACCCAGTGTAAAAAATCTGGTACCATGAAGATTCTGAGTGTGGTGACACCAAAAAGAATTTAACTAGCTCTCCATCAAGGGTCCCTAACCAAAATGGAAACTCAGACATGACAGATAATGAATTCAAAACATAGATTGCAAGGAAGCTCAATGAGATCCAAGACTTGGCTGAAAATCAACATAAAGAAACATCTAAAGCAATCCAGGAGATTAGGAAAGAGATAAACATCTTAAAAAGAAATCAATCAGAGCTTCTGGAATTGAACAACTCACATAAGGTACTTCAAAATACAATTGGAAGCTTTAGTAATAGACTGAACAGGGAATTTCAGAGCTTCAAGACTGGTCTTTACAAATAACCCAGTCAGATAAAAAAGAATACCTTTTTTTTTAATCAACAAAGTGTTTGAAAAATATGGTATTATGTCAAGTAATCAAACCTATAAATTATTGGCATTCCTGAGAGAGAAGGAGGAACAGCAAACAACCTAGAAAACATATTTGAAAAAAAATTGGAAAAAGGACTCTAATCTTGCTATAGAGACTAACATTTAGATACAAGAAATGCAGAGAGCACCAATGAGATATTATACAGAATGAACATAACCAAGGTATATGTTCCCCATACTGTCCAAGCTTAGTGCTGAAAAAATAAAGGATAGATCACGCATGAAGGGAGCCCCAACCAACAAACATCAGACTTCTTAGCAGAAACCAGGAGCAACTGGGAACCTATTCTCAGCCTGTTTAAAGAAAATACATTTAAACTAAGAATTTCATATGCTGTCAGCTAAGCTTCATACATGAAGGAGAAATAATTTTTTTTGCAGACAAGCAAGCACTGAGGGAATGTGTAATCAGTAGAAACCCATAAAAGAGATCCTTAAGGGAATTCTAAACATTGAAATGAAGGAACAGCACCTGCCACAAAAGAAAATACACTGAACGGCCGGGCATGGTGGCTCACACTTATAATCCTAGCATTTTGGGAGACAGAGACAGATGGATTGCCTGAGCTCAGGAGTTCGAGACCAGCCTGGGCAAGATGGTGAAACCCCATTTCTACTAAAATACAAAAAATCAGCTGGGTGTAGTGGTGGGCACCTGTAATCCCAGCTATTCAGGAAGCTGAGGCATGAGAATTGCAGTTAGCCAAGATCACACCACTGCACCTTAGCCTGAACAAGAAAGTAAAATTCTGTCTAAAAAAAAAAAAAAGAAGGAGAAGAAGAAGAAATAGAACACACTGAAGTGCATAACCCACAGACCCTGTAAGGCAATCACATGGTAGAAACCACAAAGCAGCCAGCTAAAAACTTTATGATAAGATCAAAACTTCACATATTAATATTAATCTTGAAATTAAATATTCTAAATGCCCTACTTAAAAGGCACAGAGTCTCAGGTTGCATTTAAAAAAAAACATTCATTAATCTGCTGTCTTTAAGAGATCCATCACACATGTAATGAAACACACAGATTCAAAGTAAAGGGTTGGAGGAACACCTACCATGCAAACATAAAACAAGAAAATAGCAGGGATTGCTATACTTGTATCAGATAAAACAAACTTTAAACCAACAGCAGTAAATAAAGGAAAAAGAAGACCATGGCATAATGATAAAAGGTTCCATTCAACAAAAGACTTTCCTATCATAAATATAGATATACCCAACATTAGAGAACTCAGATTCAAAATATAAGTACTTCTACACCTATGAAAAGGCTTAGGAACACAACAATAGTAGGGGAACTTTAACACCCCAGTCAGCCTCAAAAAATCATCATGGTAGAAAACTAAAAGAAACTCTGGACGTAAACTTGACACTTGAACAACTGGACCTAATAGACATCTACATAATACTCTACCCATCAGCCACAGAATGTACATTCTTCTCATCCACACAGGGAACATGTCCAAGATCAACTGCATGCAAAGCTATAAAGCAAGTCTCAATAAATTTTTAAAAAATTGAAATCATCCCAACCATGCTCTTAGACCACAGGGGAATAGAAATAGAAATCAACACCAAAAAGATCTATCAAAACCACACAATTACATGGAAATTAAACAACTTACCCCTAAATGACCTCTGGGTAAACAACAAAATTAAGATAAAAAATTTAAAAGTCTACAAAATAAATGAAAATAGAGAAATACCAAAATCTCTGGGATAAAGCAAAAACAATGTTAAGACGAAAGTTTACAGCATTAAATGTCTAAATCAAAAAGTTGGAAAAATTTCAAATTGATAATCTACCATCACACATAGAGGAATTAGAAAAACAAGAACAAACTAACCCCAAAGCTAGCAGAAGAGAATCACTAAACTCGTAATGGGGTTAAACAAAATTAAGACACAAAAATCTACATGAAGCATCAACATAACTAAAAGTTAGTTTTTTGGAAGAATGAGTAAGACTGATGGAGAGTTATCTATATTAACCAAAAAAAAGAGAAAGAAATAAGATCTAAATAAGTATGATCAGAAATGACAAATGTGACATTATAACCAATCCCACAGAAATACAAAAGATCCTCAGAGACTCTTACAAACACTTCTACGAACACAAACTAGAAAATCTAGTGGAAAGGCATACATTCCTGGAAACACACAATCTCCCAAGATTGAATCAGGAATAAATTGAAAACCTGAACAGACTAATGTTGAGTTCTGAAATTGAATCCGTAATTAAAAAAAAAATCTATCAATTAAAAAAAAACTTGAACAGATAGATTCACAGCTAAATATTACCAGGTGTACAAAGAAGTGTGTGCACCGTTTCTACTGAAACTATTCCAAACAATAGAGGAAGAGGAACTGCTTTCTCACTAATTCTATGAAGCTGACAAACCCTAATTATAAAACCTTGCAAAAACACAATTTAAATAAGAAAACTACAGGCCAATATTACTGATGAACATAGACAGACATAAAAATCCTCAACAAAATACTAGCAAACTGAATTCAATTGTACATCAAAAAGTTACTTCATCATGGTCAAGTAGGCTTTATTCCTGAAATGCAAATTTGGTTCAACATATGCAAATTAATGTGCTTCAGCACATAAACTTCATTAAAAATAAAACCCTATACTCATCTCTATAGAAGATGAGAAAGCGTTCAATAAAGTTCAACATCCCTTCATGTTTAAACTGTCAAGAAACAAAGGATCAAAGGAACATACATCAAAACAATAAGAGCTTTCTATGACAAACACATAGCCAACATCATACTCAACAGGCAAACACAAGAACCATTTCCCCTTGAGAGCTGAAACAAGACAAGAATGCCCATTTTTACCACTCCTGTTCACCATAGTTCTGAAAGTCTTAACCAGAGCAATCAACAAAGAGAATGAAATGAAAGGTATCAAAACAGCAAAAGAAGAAGTCAAACTATTTCTCTTTACAGGTGATATGATTCTATATCTGGAAAATCCCAAAGGCTTCACCAGAAGGCCCCTAGATCTGGAAAGCAACTTCAGTAATGTTTCAAGATACAAAACCAATGTACAAAAACCAGTAACATTTCTATACAGCAATAAACATTCAAAATGAGAACTAAATCAATAATGCAATCCCATTTAGCCACAAAAACTATCTAAGGATACCTCAACAAGGGATGTGAAAAACCTCTACAGGAAAAGTACAAAACACTGCAAAAAGAAATCATAGATGTTAAAAATAAATGGAAAAACATTACATACTCATGGATTGGAAGAATCAATATTGTTAAAATGCTATAATGCTCAAAGCAATCTACAAATTCAATGGTAAACCTTTCAAACTACACATGTCAATTTTCATAGAACTGGCAAAAGTAATTATAAAATTCATATAGAACCATAAAAGATCCTGAATAGCCAAAGAAATTCTAAACAAAAAGAACAAAGCCAGAGGCATCACATTATCCAACCTCAGACTACACTACAGGGCTACAGTAACCAAAACAGTATAGTACTGATACAAAAACAGACACAGGAACTGATGGAACAGAATAGCGAGCTAGAAATAAAGCCATATACCTACCACCACATGATCTTCAACAAAATTGACAATAACAAACAATAAAGAAAGGACTACCTATCCAATTATTGTTGCTGGGAAAGCTGACTAGCCATGTGCACAAGAATAAAACTGAATCCCTGCCTTTTGCCATATACAAAATTTAACTCAAGATTGATCAGATTCAAATGTAAGACCTCAAACTATAAGAATTCTAGATAAAAACCTAAAAAATACTATTCTGAACTTGGGAATGACTTTATGACTTAAGTCATCAAAAGCATTAGCTGGAAACCATATCCTAAGCAAATTAATGCAAGAAGAGAAAACCAAACACTACATATTCTCCCTTATAAGTAGAAGCTAAACATTAGTTATTCATGGCATAAAGATGGCAGTAATAGAAACTGAGGACTACTAAAGTGGGAGAAGGTAGCAGGGACAAGAGTTGAAAAACTATTGTGTACTGGAAGATGGGATTATTTATACTCCAAACCTCAGGAGAATGCAATATACCCAGGTAACAAACCTGCATATGTACTCCCTAAATCTAAGATGAAAGTAAGAAAATAAAATTATTCGTGCTTAAAAGAAAAAAAAAAGGAGAGATAAAAAAAAAAAAAAAAGTCTATGGAAAACTCACAGCTAACATGATATTAGTGGTGAAAGCCTGAAGTTCTCCCCCCTGAGATCAGGAACAGGCAATGATAGTCGCTCTTTCCAATTCTATTCAATATTATACTAGAAGTTCTAGATAGAGCGATTAGGCAAGAAAAGAAATAGAAGACATACAGATTAGAAAGGAAGCAGTAAAACTATCCCTATTCACAGATTATATGATTGTGTGTATTTGTGTATATATACACATGCACACACACATGATTTTACATGTACATACACATACATATGCAATATATTAATATATATGTTACACAACCTCATGTATATACAAGATCACATGCATACATATGTGCATATACACAAGATCACATAATTTTATATTATCTCATATATATGTGTGTATGTATATATAAACTTCTATAGAAACCATTAGAAGAAAATTCATACTAATAAGGCCAGGAAGATTATAGGATTCAAGATTAATATACAAAAATCAATTTTAGTTTTAAAGACTTTAAATAAACAATTCAAAAATGAAGTTACAATGTTATGTTTAATATCATCAGAAAGAATAAAACAGGAAAATATTTTAAAAAGTAATATAAAACTCTGAAAATTACAAAACTGTTGAAAAACATATATATATATATGGGGGAAATTTTATGTTCATGGATCAAAAGACTAAATATTGTTAAGATGGCAATATTCACTAAATTAATATATAGATTCACCACAATCTTTACAGAGTCTCAATTTTGGAAACTGACAAGCTAATCCTAAAAATCATATGGAATTGCAGGTGATCTAGAATAGACAAAATAATCCTGATCAAGAAGAAAAACTTAGAGGACTCACACTTTTCAATATTGAAGTTTACTAAAAAGCGGCAGTAATCAAGATAGTGAGGTACTGGCATTTACATACATATATAATAATAGAATCAAATCAAACATTAAGTAATAAATAATGTGTCTATGGTCAATTTATTTTGATGAGGTTTATGTGACTATTTAATGAAAAAAAGTATTTTCAACAATAGAATTTTAAACTAGAAAACTCTATGGGCAAATCTGAATACCTCTAATTTGATAATGATATTTTAGAATAATTTCATAGAAACCATTTGATAATGGTTTCTTGCAATGACAAGAAGCAAAAGAAAAATAAACAAAAAAGATAACTTGGTCTTCATCAAAATTCAATGCTTCTATGTTTCAAAAAACACAACATGAATGAAGCTGGAAGTTATCATCCTAAGAAAACCAATGTAGCCACAGAAAACCAAATACTGCCTGTTCTCACTTATAATCAGGAGCTAAGCACTTAGTACACATGGACAGAAAGATGGGAACAAAAAACACTAGGGATGATTGCAGGGAATGGAAGGGGAGTGAGCTGAAAACTGTCTATTGGATAGTATGCTCACTACCTGGGTGATGGGGTCATTCACACACTGAACCTCAGAGGCATGCAATTTACCCACTAGCAAATCTGCACATGTATTCCTGGATCTAAAATAAAACTCAAGAGAAAAAAAAAAGACAATTCGCTGAATGAAAGAAAATATTTGCAGTCATATGTCTGATAAGGAACTACATTGTATCTAAAACATGCAATGAAGACTGCAATGTGTCAGGATCTGTACACTTTAGGACACTCAGGGTGACTAGGAAAACAGCTTACCAGGAAATCAGTGTGGCTTAAATTTTACAAATGATTTCTCTGTCTCTGAGTAACTCCTGCCATTTTTAAAATACAGATTCAACCCAAGAGGAAAGTGGCCTACATGATATAGTTTATAGAGGTCAGCTTTCTAGGGAATGAATCTGAGCAAGAGATAGAAAAGTTGGATTTAAAATTCGCTCAGCAAACACATAGTAATCCATGAAACCTTTCTCTATATCAATATCTGTATCAGTCAATTTTGAAATCTGAAGACTAGGGGATGCATCTTGGGGTGAAGAAAGGAAGACTGCATCACACTACTATTTATCCACATTTCCTCTGTGTCATTCCACTAAACATACCAAGGCTATATGAAGCTTAGTAGCTTTTTTTTTTTAGAAATAGAGAAAAAAATACTTTAAAAACAAAATCAGTGTAGAATTAGTCGTTTATCTATCAGATCAAGGTACTGATGTCACTCGGCTTTACTCTGTGGTTTGGAAAGGTTTGAAGGTTAGGGAACCAATGAGTCTTAATTTTAGGCAGGACCAAGCCATCCCTTCTAGACCTACATTTCTTCTAATGTCATAATCATATCTTCATGCTCGTAATACACTGTTGATTCTCCAAAATGATTCAAGTTATTGTTATACTTAAATTTTTGCAAATTTTTATCTTGAGTCTCAACATAAACTTTTTGGTCCTAAAAAAAATCTTTAGGGAAAAAAGAAAAAACTAATCTTCCTTGAGTATGACAAAGCATAAAATTGTTATACCTTCTCAAGCTTATAAACAGCACCATTTTTCTTACTCTCTTAATAAAAAAGGCACTCCAGAATTTACATGTCTCTTATTTTCTGGCCTGGGACTCTCTAGTGTCTTGCTAATAACTAAAAAATATATGCTGGCCAGGTTCAGTGGCCTGTGCCTATAATCCCATCACTTTAAGAGGCTGAGGTAGAAGGATTGTTTGAGCCCAGGTCTTCAAGACCAGCTCGAGGAACAAAGGAACACCCCATCTCTTCAAAATAAAACTTAAAAGAAATTAGGCAGGCATGGTGGAACATTCTAGTGGTCCCAACTAACTTGGTAGGCTGATGTGGGAGGATTTCTTGAGCCCAGCAGTTTGAGACTACAAGGGGCTATGATTATGGTACTGGACTCTAGCCTGGGAGAAAGAGACTTGCTTCACCAAAAAAAAAAAAAAAAAAAGGGTATGCAATATGATGAATATATTTATTTATTTATGTTCTGTGGATTTAGGCTTTTGGACAGCAAATGAAAGTATTTAGACTTAAAAAACTGTTGCTGCATCTATGTCTTCTATAGGGTTGCCCTTAGGGTATGAGACACAGCTTGCTCACTCTGCTGTTACTGTCTTGAAACTCTAGGCAATTTTTCTTCAATTTTTTTTTTTGAGATAGAATCTCACTCTCTCCCAGGCTGGAGTGCAGTGGCATGAGCTCAGCTCACTGCAACCTCTGCCTCCCAGAAAATATGCAATTTTAAATGGCAAAAAAGTATTAATGAGAAATACATTTTAAAGTTATTTTTTACCCAAATTGAAAATATAGTGTTAAGAAGCAAACAGCCTATGCCTATGTCCTGAATGGTTTTATCTAAGTTTGCTTCTAGAGTTTTTATGGTGTTAGGTCTTATGTTTAAGTCTTTAATCCAGCTGGAGTTAATTTTAGTGTAAGCTGTCAGGAAGGGAAAGGACTTCATGACTAAAACACCAAAAGCATTGGCAACAAAAGCCAGAATAGACAAGTGGGATCTAATTAAACTCCAGAGCTTCTGTACAGCATAAGAAACAATCATTAGAGTGAACCAACAACCAACAGAATGGGAAAAAAATTTTGCAATCTACCCATCTGACAAAGGGCTAATATCCAGAATCTACAAAGAACTAAAACAGATTTACAAGAAAAAAAACAAACGAACCCATTCAAAAGTGAGCAAAGGACATAAACAGACACGTTTCAAAAGAAGACATGTATGAGGCCAGCAAACATATGAAAAAATACTCATCATCACTGGTCATTAGAGAAATGCAAATCAAAAACTACATTGAGATACCATCTCACACCAGTTAGAATGGTGATCATTAAAATATCTGGAGACAACAGATGCTAGAGAGGATGTGGAGAAATAGGAACACTTTTACACTGTTGGTGGGTGTGTAAATTAGTTCAACCATTGTGGGAGACAGTGTGGCGATTCCTCAAAGACCTAGAAATAGAAATTCCATTTGACCCAGCAATCCCATTACTGGATATATATCCAATATATTTTATTATGTATTCTATTGTAAAGACACATGCACATGTATGTTCATTGTGGCATTGTTTGCAATAGCAAAGACCTGGAACCAGCCCAAATGCCCATTGATGATAGACTGGACAAGGAATATGTGGCACATATACACCATGGAATACTATGCAGCCAAAAGAAAAGATGAGTTTGTGTCCTTTGTAGGGACCTGGATGAATCTGGAAATCATCATTCTCAGCAAACTGGTGCAAGAACAGAAAATCAAACACTGCCTGTTCTCACTCACAGGCAGGTGTTGAACAATGAGAACACATGGACACAGAGAGGGGAGCATCACACACTGGGATCCATTGTGAAGGACGAGAGGAGGGACAGTGGGGGTTAGGGAGGTTGGGAAGGGATAACATGGGAAGAAATACCAGATATAGGTGATAGGGAGATGGAGGCAGCAAACCACCTTGCCATGTACGTACCTATGCAACAATTGTGCTTGATCTGCACATGTACCCCAGAATCTAAAGTACAATAAAAAATATATTTAAAAAAAATAAGAAGTGAACAGCCATTTTGAAACTGACCCAACGGTACCATAGATAGGTTTGATGTGGTTGTTGTTGTTTGTTATTATTATTGTTTTTGATAATCTGAAGTGCACCCTTCTGGTCTTAAAATTTTAAACTTACATTTGTTTTATTTGAGTTGCTTCCTCAGAAACTGACCTTCAAGTCCCCAAAAAACTTATCAAAGAACTGAAACTCACCAGATCACCACATTCAGACAATGAAATGCCAGATTTCATTTATCATGATTGTTTCCTTGCCCCTCCCTAGTTCCTGTTTTCTTACATGTTGTTACATTTTTTTCTCTGCTATATAAACTCCTAGTTTGGTTGTCCGAGGGGAATATCAGACTGAGCTCCCATCTCCCTGGATGCAGCACCAATTAAAGCCTTCTTCCTTAGTAATACCTGTTGTCTCAGTCATTGGCTTTCTGTGCAGTGAGCATGAGAACCTAGACCAACTCTGGTGTTTAAGTAACAATTTTCAGTTCAATACAACTCACAAAGTGATTTGATTTCTTTGTCACCACCACACATCAAATGTCAGAGGTGAGGTTAAAATGTTACTGAATACATTTATATTTAAAATTAAATTCTTACATGAAACAGATTTGTATATAGTTAAATCTTTTGAGAAAATATTTTATTCCACAAGAGTTATTAGCCCTATAAGTACTACAATTTTTATTTCAAAAGAATTTATCAAAGATTTTTCTAAGTATATTAACAGTCTACAAAGTACTGTAACAGCTTTTATGCCAATTACATCAGCAGAAAGATCCTTCTCAGAATCAAAATGTATCAAAAATTATTTACAACTATGCATTTTCAAAGAGTGAATAACATCACTTTTTATTTGTATTAATTAAAAATATAGTTGCTAAATATATAACTTATAAAGTCCTAATAAATAAATTTTCAAAAAAGTTTTATTGATAAAGATTTTACATTAAGGTGTTATTATTTATTGTATTTTAGAATTTCTTTGCAATTTTACATTGTTTACACATATTATTACATTATATAAGTTATATTTTTAATGGGGAAAGTTACATATTTTAATGCCTTTAAGTATAGCTGTACAAAAATAAAGCTTTTGACCTGCATTTTTATTTTGCACTAGTCCTAATACATTATGTAGCGAGATCTACCTTCCAAAAATGTTTTTTGTTTGTTTGTTTTGTTTTTTTGTTTTTGAAATGAAGT
The DNA here is from genome assembly GCF_049354715.1 of Callithrix jacchus. Classification (NCBI taxonomy): domain Eukaryota; kingdom Metazoa; phylum Chordata; class Mammalia; order Primates; family Cebidae; genus Callithrix; species Callithrix jacchus. Next base: position 192,945,713 of record NC_133503.1, read on the forward strand.
TTCACTCCACTGTGGCCCACTGCAACCTCCACCTCCCAGGTTTAAAGCTTGATATGAATCGTGCAGTTATAAGCATTTTGTTGATATTGCATGACATGCCTTCTTCCAGAATTAGAGTTTTGTTAGAAGAAAGGAACAAAATTATTTCTAGAGGCAATAAAAATATTAAAATAATGGCCCAAGAAGTCTTAGTTGGATAGAAATGTAAGTGGAACTAGGACAGGACAAATAGTGACATCAATTAAACGAACAAGCTGAGGAAGCAGGCTGGGTATGTTTGTCAACATAGTCAGAAATTAATATTTAAAAAAATTTTTTTAATGTACTTTAGAATTAAGACAGTTTGGGATCTGACTGTGAAGAGAGTAGATAACATGAAAAACATGTTCATGGGCAACAGGTGAAAACAAAATTCCAGGTATTGGCTGTGCCTTGCAATTGTCTTAACACTGACAAGGTGATCCAGCTAAAGGATGGGTACGCACAATGATTTGAGACAGATTAGAAACTGAAGGTTGAAAGAGCATTGAAAATGTAACAATTTTCATCAGACCAGCTAATATAATGATCACACACAAAGTCCATGGCTTATAAACACAAATCAACACATGCACGTCAGGTTTTTCAGTTTCCTAATGTACCAAAAATGAAATTGAGTTAACAATTAATCTATGCCTTTGAATGATAAACTAAACAAAATATGAAATCACAAAATCAGTTACTCAATGTCCACATAAGGTAGCATTTGAGTTTTCGTTTATTTCTTTTAAGATTTGTAGTTTTTTACTTTCCTTCTCAGAAAACTATTAGCAGCAACTGTCAACTATTTCTGGTATGTAAAATGTAACATAATAACATTAAACAGCTTAAAGTAAATGTGCAGGAAAATGTCTGTGTAATTTAGATGTTATAAGTCAATATGCAACATTTGAGAACACTTAAAGCTATATAAAGTATTTTTCGAGAAAAAAGGTGACTAATATTTGGAAAGCAAATAACCCTGTAATCCCAGCACTTTGGGAGGCCGAGGTGGGTGGATCACGAGGTCAGGAGATCGAGACCATCCTGGTCAACATGGTGAAACCCCGTCTCTACTAAAAATACAAAAAATTAGCTGGGCATGGTGGCGCGTCCCTGTAATCTCAGCTACTCGGGAGGCTGAGGCAGGAGAATTGCCTGAACTTGGGAGGTGAAGGTTGCGGTGAGCCGAGATCATGCCATTGCACTCCAGCCTGGGTGACAAGAGCGAAACTCTGTCTCAAAAAAAAAAAAAAATTTAAAAATTCTTATTTCTCATACACACATAACTGAAAATTAATCAACATGGAAAGTAAAAAATAAAAAGTGTATATTGTCACCAATGCCTTTTGTGACAAAATTTAATTATACTTATTACATGAAAACATGCATAACCTACTTAATCTTTACATTAGAAGACTTTTTAATATTTTTTATATTTATATGTATGTATGTATTTAGCAAGCATATGGCATATTTTGTTCACCTATTCCCATCTTTGCCTCATGTTTTTAAAGCACACTGCTGAGTCTAGTGTGACATAACTGCTTATTGTATCTTTCTTAAAGGATCAACACACAGCTCAATAGCTAGAATTATTTTGAAAATTGTAGCAGTATTCAGAAGTCATATTTTTTTTTTTGAGATGAAGTATCATTCTGTTGCCCAGGCTGGAGTGAAGTGGTGCAATCTCAGCTCACTGAGACCTCAGCCTCCCAGATTCAAGCAATTCTCTGCCTCAGCCTCCCGAGTAGCTGGGATTTCAGGCACCCACCACCATACCTGGCTAATTTTTGTATTTTTAGTAAGATTTGTATTTTCTTCAGCTTGTCTAGGGTGGTTTTGAACTCCTGACCTCTTGATCCACCTTGCTCGGCCTCCCAAAATTCTGAGATTAAAGGTGTGAACTGCCCCACCTGGCCCAGAACTAATATTACTTTATTGAGATAATTATCTGTTGTGTTATGCAATACACCACTGTCTTTGAGATTGCAAACAGTATCATAATAATAAATATTAATTTGAAATAAAAATTTCATATTGAAGTTTTTTTACATATTAACTAAAACACTAGTTTTTGTGTGAATTTTTTCATACATTTTGACAATCTATTTTAAATTCATAATTAAGCAGTTATTCTAATATAGCCGAGGAAGCCTGTCTAAATAAAAATTATGTACTTATATATCATAATAAAAGTATCAGCTACTTTTAAAATATTTTTATATAAATCTTCAATTACAAGAAATGTATTTCTAGCTGACATAATTGTTATTGTGCCCTTTACATTTTTCTACAACATAATAGTGATATGAATAATTTATACATTATCTGCTGTCTAAAAGAATATTGTAAAATTATGATCTCTCAAAGCTCATGTCAAAATAAGTGTGAGGAGAAACTTCATTAAATTTTAAAAAGTCTTTCTTCTAGATTATAATAAAACAAAGTCAGTAAAATTTGAAGTTTACCTCTACGTGTATTTTTCATTTCCATTCTAAAGGGTGATAGTGTAGATTTTGTAGATAGATACTATTGCACGTCAACTCCTTACTCAATAACTTCTTAATCCTTGTAACTGGAATGACATGACAAAGACTGAAGCTTACATGACCCTCAGTTATTAAATAATTTAACACATATAGAAGCATCTTAGTTAGACATTTCCTTGCCATAAGCATGTTAACTACATACTAAATTTGTCATCAGAGTATGGTTTGGTGATCATTACATCAGAAAATAACTAATTGTGTTTTTCTCAAATAATTTATATTATTAAATATTTGGTGCTAAATGTGAGTGTGTCTAAAATAATAGTAATAGTCATGTTACATTACAGAATTTTAATATTCATATTTTTAATGTAAGCAGGTAAGGGTGTACTAGCTTACGTAGCCCTAAAATACTATTATTCCATAATTTTTTCTTGTTTTCTAAGATTACAATGACATATTTTTACACTCTAGGGTCTGAAAAACTTGATCTTTTCTCCTTGTTTTGTGTTTCAACTTGAAATAACACCAATTTTTATTAATTCATCATGTGTCCTTAAAGATATTTCATTATGTTTTTCTACTTTGAAATTTAACCTTTTTAAAATGTCATTTTTAAATGTATTTTACACATCCTGTTCTATTATTTTGCAGTCACACCTTTTGTAATTCCTGCTTTCATCTGTTTATTTATAAAGGCATTTATTATATCTAATTCATTCACGTGGACTTTTACAATTATCTTGACAAAATATTTAACAACATTTTTGAATTAATCAGAGGTCTTTGGTTGTCAAGAACGGAAACAGCATTACCTAACACAGGAAAGGGAAAATTTCCACAAAGAAAAATGGATTATCTTATAGAATGAGAGAACTTTTACTTTAGAAACTTTGAGAAGACATTCAAAGGGAGTCAAGTGCTCCTAGAACACCTTTGGGAATCTTTCTCTGTGGTTGTTTTTGTGTAAGCTAGCTGCCAGACACACATTTATCTTCCAGTATACACAACTCCAAAAATGGCTTCTGTGTAGTATGGTGTACATGTTTTAGATGATTTTCAATGTGGTGTTGCTACTTATATGGTACAGATACCCAACCCATATTAAGTTAAATAAGAAATAAGCAAAGAAAATGGCATGCATAAAACAACCATGATAATGACCAGGTACAAGGCTCAAATGATTATGATAGTGATGTTGATGATGATACTATTATTACAATTTTTCTTTATATCCAAGATGTAAAATCCATAATAAATAAGTACCTTTTCTGGCAAATGGAAGTGTTGCATTTTCTTTTTGAAAAAAGAGAGAAAAAAGAAAAGAAAGAAAGAGAGAAAGAAAGGAAAAAAGAATGAAAGAGAGAAAGTAAGAGGGAGCGAGAACAGGAGTCTTGCTTTATTGCCCAGGCTAGAATGCAGTCTAAAAACGGGTATTGAAAACCTCCTTTGTGCCAATAATTGTGCTTAACAATGGAGACAGGAAGGAATAAGGGAGGAAAATAACGAACAAGCAGCCAACCAATATTTCATTTAAACCTGTGAAATGCTATGCAATTACTAAGGAGTGATTTACTTCCAATTATGTAGTCACTTTTAGAGTAGGTGTGATGTGGTACTGATAAGAATGTATGTTTTGTGTATTTGGGGTGGGGATTCTATAAATGTTTATTAAGTTTACTTTTTCTGGGTCTGAGTTCAAGTCCTGGATATCATTGTTAATTTTCTGTCTCGTTGATCTTTCTAATATTAACAATGTGATGTTAAAGTCTCCCACTATTAATGGGAGTCTAAGTCTCTTTATAAGTCATTAAGAACTTGTCTTATGTATCTGGCAGCTCCTGTATTGGGTGCGTGTATATTTAGGATCGTGAGCTCTTCTTGTTGCATCGATCCTTTTACCATTATGTAATGTCCTTCTTTGCCTCTTTTGATCTTTGTTGCTTTAAAATCTATTTTATCAGAGGCGAGAATTATCAGAGGCAACTCCTGCTTTTTATTTATTTATTTATTTTTGCTCACCATTTGGTTGGTAAATCTTCCTCCATCACTTTGTTTTGAGTCTTTGTGTATCCTTGCATGTGAGATGGGTCTGGATGCAGCTTACCAATGGGTTTTGACTTTTTATCCAATTTGCTTGTCTGTGTCTTTTGATTGGGGGATTTAGTCGATTTAAATTTAGGATTAATAATAATATATGTGAGTTTAATACTGCCATTTGATGCTAGCTGGCTGTTTTGCCCATTAGTTGATGCAAATTCTTCATTATGTTGATGCTCTTTACCTTTTGGTATATTTTTGGAAAGCCTGATACTGATTGTTCCTTTCTATGTGTAGTGCTTCTTTCAGAAGCTCTTGTAAAGCAGGCCTGGTGGTGATGAAATATCTGAGTACTTGCTTGTTCACAAAAGATTTTATTTTTCCTTCGCTTATGAAGCGTAGTTTCATAACTAAGCTGGATATGAGATTCTGGGTTGAAAGTTCTTTTCTCTAAGGATGTTGAATATTGACCCCCACTCTCTTCTGGCTTGTAGGGTTTCTGCTGAGACATCTGCTGTGAGTCTGATAGGCTTCCCTTTGTAGGTAACCTGACCTTCCTTTCTGGCTGCCCTTAGCATTTTCTCCTTCATTTCAACCCTGGTGAATCTGATGATTATGTGCCTTGGGGTTGCTCTTCTTGAGGAATATCTTTGTGGTGTTCTCTGTATTACCTGGAGTTGAATATTGTCCTGCCTTGCCAAGTTGGGAAAGTTTTCCTGAATAATATCCTGAAGAATATTTTCCAGCTTGGATTCATTCTCTTTGTCACATTAAGGTACACCTATCAAATGTAGATTAGGTCTTTTCACATAGTCCCATATTTCTTGAAGACTTTGCTCATTCCTTTTTATCCATTTTTCTCTAATCTTGTCTTCTGGTTTCATTTCATTGAGTTGATCTTCAACCTCTGACATCCTTTCTTCTGCTTGATCAATTCGACTGTTGAAACTTGTGCATACTTCGTGAAGTTCTCGTGTTGTGTTTTTCAACTCCATTAATTCACTTATATTCCTCTCTAAATTGTCTATTCTCATTAGCATTTCATCAAACCTTTTTCCTAAGGTTCTTAGTTTCTTTGCATTGAGTTAGAACATGCTCTTTTAGCTCACAGAAGTTTCTTATTATCCACCTTCTGAAGCCTGATTCTGACAATTCATCACACTCATTCTCCATCAGGCCTTGTTCCCCTGCTGATGAGGAGCTGCGATCCCCTGAAGTAGAAGAGGCATTCTGATTTCAGATGTTTTCAGCCTTTTTGCACTGGTTTCTTCCCGTCTTTGTGGATTTATCCCCCTGTTATCTTTGTTATTGCTGACTTTCAGATTGGGTCTCTGAGTGGACGTCCAGCTTGTTGGTGGTGATGTTTATTCTGTTTCTTTGTTTTCCTTCAGCGGATGCCCCCTCCCCCACAGAGCTGGACCTTCCCGGGTTCAGCTGTGCTTGCTGTGAAACTCTCAATATCAGCGTTTCCAATTGCTGTTTTTTTGTGGGGATGGGACCAGTTGAGCCAGATTACCTGGATCCCTGCCTTGGAGCCCCCACTTTTCCTTTTCCTAATTGAACGGTCGATTCTCTCCCAGGTGTCCCAGTTGCCCACTGAAAAGGCACTGGAATCTATGCAATTTCCCGTGTGGCAACCACGCCGGCTGAAACAGTGGTGCTGAGATTCGTGGCGCTTTTCTGCCCGGGAATCTCCTGGTCTGGCTCCCGGCTTCAGTCCCCCTCTCAATCAGTTGAATAGGTGACTCTGCCTTCTTGGAGCTCCAAACGCCAACTAAAAGGGCACCCAGTCCTGCATACTCTGCACTGAGAACTACCGCACCAGGACGCCAGCAAAACAGCTGTGCTGGCTAAGAGAGTCACGCTGGTGACCTGTGGGGCTGCTCCGTTGAGAATCTCCTGGTCCATAGGCAACAAAAATTCGTCTGCAAGTCTGGTGTCCACTCACTCCCTGTGTCTTCACTGGGAGCTGCAACCCTGAGCTGCTGCTAGACGGCCATCTTGGGTCTCTCTCCCTGAGTTTTGGAAGTGTTGCATTTTATCAGAGGACTTTAATACCTGGAATTGATGACAACGTTCCATGTCAACAAAGCTGTATTGCAATATAATGAGTTTAGTTGCACAAAAGCACTATTGTTGACTTAGATTAAATTTCTATTTAAAAAATAGGCTTACATGTAATTGTTTCCTTTTGTCAGATGTTTTAATCTTAAAAATATTTAATATATAAATATAAACAGAAATGTCTATTAAGTCATCTTGAAATTCAAATGTCAGTCTCAATGGAATTCATAAAAAACCTAACATTATAACCCTCATATTCACATAATGAAATATATAACCAGAACAGTTGTGCAGTAAAATAAAATACATTTCTTGAAAAATAAGATGCATAAATAACTTACTAGATAACTTCCTCCATGGCCACCATATCATTTAATTTATACACACATTCTTAAATAAAAATCTTCTCTTTTATTTTTCTGAATCAACATGTAAAATAACAAAAGTAAATAAACAAATATAAGATAGTGACTTAAAAAAAATTCCTGTGTAGTTACTTTTAAACATTTGCAATAGCTTTTCTTTTTCTTACATAAAATAGATAAAGTTGTAGAATATAAATAATAGCCATGAACATAAACTCTGTAAAGTTTTGCTTTCCCATAACTACTTGTTTATTAAATGCTCCTGCCTGTAGGGACTTGAGATTTCGGAAGCTGTTATGAAAGAATGAATCAAATTTAAAATATGATCAGGGTGGTGAGTGAAGAAGGGTGGTGTTTTAAGAGGTTACATATGAATAAAATCAAATGAGAAATGCAGTACAGCCAGGGGTAAAAATTGTTGGATAAATGTGCAGAGCTTTTATATATTCTCTAATATATTATTGCCTCCCCTCCTTAATCTGTTGGAATTACAAATTGGTCTACCTTTGGAAATCTGAATGTTTCAATGTTAAATTTAGAAGAGTAAGAATAATCTGTTGATGTCTTGCAGTGCCCACTCCCCTAAATATTCAGTACCTATGGGTAGAGAAGAAAGAATAACAAGAGTGGCCAACAGCAATAGAAATCTTTCACTTAACCCTCCTCTGCCACTAACTAGCATCATGATTCTAGGCAAATCATGTCTGAATTTATTGTCTAAAGTCAAATTCGAATTTAGGCTATGGTAAGCTGATGGAGCACAAAGTCTAGAGGGGATAAGAAAAGGAAATACACTAATAAAATTGTGACACATACTGTGAAGGAAGAAAACAGATGCCAACCTCATAATGAACAAAACAGGGTGTAAAGCACATTTGAGCTAAGGCTGAATGTTTTTGAAAAGCTGCAAGGCACACACACACACACACACACACAAAAGCCCTGAATTACAAGGGCTTAACTAGGTTCAGAGAATATAAAGAAAGCCATTGATTGCATGTACGTTTGGCATGATGTCCACAATTAAAGAAGAGTAAGCACAAATTCTGATCGTCATGTTAGTGTTCATAACTGAGTGAAGATATAGAAAATTACACAGATCTCGAGTTTATCTTGGAGATTGCATATGACCTTGCAGGGAGAGGACGGAACAAGAATAGAACCAAAAAGTGTGAAAATTAGACATAACTAGAGGAGAAATATAGACTCACAGGAGATTGCAAAGGAGTGTTTTGTGAGGCAAAATACTGATGTCTAAAGGAAACCAAGACATAGGTGTTTCAGAGGAGAGCACATGGTCTAATAAGGAGGAGTTGAGTAAAATGAGGAGGGAAGCAGATCCATCAAAAGTGATACATCACTTTTGATTGAGTGGTTATAATATGACATAGATTAAAAGTAGTTGGATGAAGAAAAGGGAGTCAATCCAATAAGATAATTATGCAATTATGTTTGAAGTCACTCTGTGAAAAAAGAGCAGAGGAATAGATTCAGAAATCATTTTAAAAGATAAATGGAGTAGAGATTGCTGCTTCGATGTTTGCTTTTCATTTATTTACTGTGCTCTATGATGGTTACCCTATATCAAGCACTGTTCCAAACGCTTTACAAATTTTACACATCAAATCCTCCTAACAGTTTCATTGAACAGGTTACCTTTCTTTTCTTTTTTTTTTTTTTAATTTTTTATTGGATTTTAGGTTTTGGGGTACATGAGCAGAGCATGCAAGACAGTTGCGTAGGTACGCACATGGCAGTGTGCTTTGCTTTGCTTCTCCCCTTCACCCACATTTGGCATTTCTCCCCAGGCTATCCCTCCCCACCTTTCTTAACAAACATTTATCCTTCTTCGTTTCTTACACCTAAAAATGATTTCTGGGGCTGTGTGATACAGCTTGTGATCACAGGAGTACAGGACTAACTTATGGTCCTGAACCTGTGAAATCACGGAACAGTGGCAGTCACAGTTTCTCTCCAGACTTCCTCGTTTGTGAGAAAAACACTTTGCACTTTTCAAACCATTTAAGACTAAATTTCTTGGGGAGGGGGGCAGCTAAAGGGAATTCTATTGTAATATATTTAGTCACTTTATACATTGAGATGGGATATATATCCAGTTGAGAAAGGGAAAAAATGATGATTTGTGACAGATAAAGTTGCAAGAGATCAAACTCCCAGACAATAAAGGGTTGATAAAAGTAGAAGATAAATAGGAGTATTGATTCCTTCATTACACAAGAAGGCAAGAAGGAGGAAAAGGCAGCAAATACAGAGTGATGTGTAGGTTTGTGAATTTGTGGAATGAATATATGTTGCCTTTATTTTATTTGTGAAAAGCGATGCAGGAGCGTCACTAATGTGCAATGCGGATGGACAGAGAATGGGAATTTTGAATGACATTCATTAGTTTTCTTGTGAAATGAGAAAAAAAGCCCACTAGTGTTCTAAATTTAGTGTCAGTAGCAAGCGTTTCTCTCTTGGTTACTATAAAATCGCTCATTGCCAGTACTTTCTCTTCCCATGTATAGTCTCTTACGCCAGCTTATTTAAACAGATTCACATTTTTATCTTAAAAATTTGTCTCCATTTATCTGTATTCCCTTGAAAATGCAGGAGATCTGTTCAGAAATTTCATGAATACATGAATACACAGGGCTGTGATTCCTTAACCATTTTCCTTAGTTGATAACTTATTTCTGACTTCCAAAATCACAGAGTTAACAGCTTCTTCAATACCTTTTCCTGGGTGGGTTACAGAAGGTTCAATTCAGTCTCCCTAGAGCCTGGCCAGCCTGCTTTCCGTCTTTCTTTCCTTCCTTCCTTCCTGGCTTCCTCCCAATTCTTTCACCAAACATCAGGAAAAACACAAAATTAAGATGACATTCTTTGACAATATCTCCATCATCTCAAGCCAAAAATATGACAGCTGTACTAGGCAACCACCTATTTTTCACACACATTTTCTAACAACTGGATTTCCTCAACGTCTGCCAAGATGGTCTTTTTCCTCCAAATCAGGTTCACAGCATGATGTCATGCCTACTCCTCTGAAGGAGCCTCCTAAGGTACCTCCCTGCTCCCAGGATGTTCCACACATCTCCACATCACTTTAGGAACTCCCTTTCTGCTCTATACTTGTAATTGTATAAATAATCTTCAGAGATCCTGCACAAGACCCAATAGTTTAAGGTATATAAAGTGGAATAGCTGTTTACATTTTCTTTTGACAACTTGTCAACCTCTATTGTTTTCCTTCCGAAGGCCTGAAAGACATGAGAATACTAATAATTTTCTTTTTTGGGAGGTGAGGACATAGAATCAGCATATCTAAAATGACCGAGAGATGGCTTTACTTAATTCAGGAAGAGAACTTGATTTTCTAGTTCTCTTTCTATCTTTGTCTTGTCATTTTCCTGATATTCAAATTGTTAACAAAGTTAATACATGAGAAATAAGAATTACAATACATTTTTAAATATTAGAAAACATTGACTTAATGTAATGCAGAGTAAAAATAAGTTGTAAAATTAGTTATGTATAAGAGTGTGTGCAAATATACATCTATTCTAGTTAGATGAATGTAGTACATGTGAAGTATATGAGGTAAAAAGTTAATGTTTTGAAATCCATTTTTTTTTTTTTTGAGACGGAGTCTCACTCTGTCACCCAGGCTGGAGTTCAGTGGCTTGATATTAGCTCACTGCAACCTCCACTTCCCGAACTCAAGCTACCCTCCCACCTGCCTCTGAGTAGCTGGGACTACAGGCGTGCAACACCATGCCTAGCTAATTCTTGTATTTTTTGTAGAGACAGAGTTTCACCATGTTGCCCAGGCTGGTCTCGAACTTTGGTCTCAATAGATTAGCCTCCCTTAACCTCCCAAAGTATTAGAATTACAGATTTGAGCCACTATATCCAGCCCTGAAATCAATCTTAATGTAGTTGTAGAAGCCTTCATAGTGAAGATTCCTCGTGTCATCAAAATGAGGAAAGACCTCAGTATGCTCATGTACAGGAGGAAATAATTTAGTTCAATGAATGCAGCCTCTAGAGCTTCATTGTGACCTCAGTCTGACGATACCTTCACCATCACCTGGTCCTACATAGGTGATCTGCAGACCACAACTATTTGAAACATAAAATCTGCTTTATCAAGAGATAAGTGACTTTTCAAGTTTGTGTTAAAAAAAAGATAAATATATAAAGGTGAATTATAACAGGAGATCCAATATGTTACAATAGCATATTTTGTTGTTAGAAATAATCTGAATAACATTTGAAGTGTCGTTATGCTTGAAAAACTTTGGCTCATTAGAGAACCTGACAGATCACCCATAAGACTCAGTCTAACAATATAAAATTGATTTCAAATTTATTATTTTAATTTTAAAGATATAACATATATTTTAGTAAATACATAAAGAATGTTTGAGTATTTTAGCAAACTATTTTTACTATATTTATTGCTTTAATTTACTGAATTTGCATATGTTGTTTAAGTACTTAGGAATATTTTCTTGATAAACTCATAAACTTGTTCAATCAGGAAGCGATTAACTGCTTAAAATAAAATCCAAACTAGAAAATCAATAAATATAGTCTGAAATGCATAAAGAAAAATCATGAAATCAGTCTAAAATGGAACTAATTCATTTATAAGAAATCTATACAAGCAAATATTAATCTTGCTTATAAATTGATTTTATTTTACATGAATTTTACTTTTTGAAATTGAAATTTAAACGTAAAGAAAAATAAGGTTCTGTAATCTGTAATCTTGATAAACTACGACTCCCTCAAATCCAAGCAATCCTTTTTAAGCAGTACTTGCAGCTCTTTGATATTAAGTGTCGCACACTGATACGTAATGGACAGACACTTGAAAGTGGCTTCCAAGTATGTGAAACCGTTGCCTGAGTCTGACAAATACATATTATTGGTTTTATGAATGTTCACAATTTCCTTCATGTTTTAATATAGTAGCAAAGTAGTTCCTGTCTGCTAATTCTTGGAGAAAATCAGTTCTTTTCTCAGTCCCCAAAACTATAGCCGTTTTGACCATAAAGTCAAAATAAAAAGATTAGAAATGATGTAATGTGTCCATTCCTGCAATGTGATTAAAATTATAATTGGGACTTGGTTTTATTTCTCCTGGGATTTGATTCCAGGATTCTATCTCTGCTTCTTTCCTGAGTAAACGTCAATGAATTAATTTACTTTGTGTGCAGTTCCTTCAGTCTGGCTGTGTTAATATCTTGTTCCTTTGGGTGTTATTACATCTTAAAATAACTTTGTGCAAAAAAAAAAAAAGTGTTACTTCTGATTTCCAAAATCCTGAGGCGCTTATTAAACTTTTATTTTCTTTACCTCCAGATTATGTGGAATATCTTGAGTTCCCTACTTATCACATTCTCGGAGTCATCATATGTCATGAAAACTAACATTTATTTAGAAAAAAATTGTAATATGTATGAGATTCCTTAATTATATATAGAGTCATCTTATATTAAACTATGTAAAACTCAGTCTTCTCTTTAGTAACTTACCTTGTATTCCCTTCCCTTGTAAAACATTTTGTTTTACACTGGACTTTCCCTTTTTCTGTATTATAAATGTAGCATGTGGCAAACATAATGTTCTCTCTATGAAATAAAAACTCTAGTATGATTAATAACTCCCTCCCCAAAGTATGTCCACTGATAGAATAGGTGGACATATTTTGCTGGGGAGATGATGGCAGAGAGGGGCAGCTTGAGAACATGAGATGAAGAGAAAGAAGTTGGAAAAGCCAATATGGAGAGTGTTTTGTCAAGATCATGATCACAATTGTGGCAACCAGAGTTAATTCTGTTGATACCTCCCAATCAATGTATGAAATACCTGTTGGAATTTTCCTCCTGAAACACAAGAAAGCTTTTGTTAATCCATATGGCTAAGGAATGACCCAGGGTACCTTAACCCTTCTACATTGTGGGTAACACTTACATATCTTGGAAAATACCTGGAAATGGCACTGGAGTAGAAAATGGTAAGACTAGTAGTCCAGTCATAAGAAGGGATTTATGGGCAGAGGCTGATGCTGCAGAGAATCATCCACGGAAATCAGAGGCCTTTTAAGAAGATGAGGCATAAAGTATTAATGTCCTCTGTGTCACCACTTCCCTACCAAAGAACAGTGATATTATTATGCACTCATTTGTAACAAAATATTTATTTTACTTAAATAATTACATACTTAATGCACATGTATTACCATTTTCTAGACACCAAAGCTCATCAAATTTTCTCAACTCTACACTGCCTTATAACTTTCTCTTTTCCCTTCTGTGAAATTTAGAAGATTTACTCAATCTAGCAAAGACAATCTGTAGATACAAAAATACTACATAAGGTTGGGCATAGTGGCCTACACCAGTAATCCAAGTGTTTTGGGACGCCAAAGTGGGAGAAACACTGGAGCCCAGAGTTCAAGTCTACAGTGATTTATGATAATGCCCTGCATTCTAGCATGGACAACAGAGTGAGATTCCATCTGTAAAAACAAAACAAAAACACACACAATAATAAATAAATAAATATGAGAAGAAACACTTCATGGCGAATTGAGTTTTCTTATTGTCGGTTTTGTTGTTGCTACTGTTTTCTGCAGAGAAAGTAGAGTCACTTGAACCAAAATGAAGCAAATGGAAATATTTTAACTCTCACTGTATAATGGACTAGACAACAAGTTTCTTCAGAGACTGCCGGTCACTCAGAGAGCCTCTGGTTTTGTGAGATGCTGGTTACTGTCCCATAACGTCCGCCAAGACCCTGATATCCTAATTTCCAGGATATCTTTATGAGGAAATTGGTTTTCCAAAATGTCTGTAGAGGCTTATTCCCCCAGAGAAGTTGGGGCAATTTTGACCCCTTTGACAATTGGGATGCCATTAATGAAAGCCATGTCCAATAAACGATCTGAGACCAAAGTGAAAGAGCGATTCTAGAGTTTATAGATGTTGTAGTTTGTAAAGTTATAAACATTGTTTTACCCTGGACTTCTCCAGAAGCAGATACTATAGCCTATGTTTATTTTCTATTATATTTTTCAAAGTGCAATCCCAGGACAAAAGGGCAGGGAAAGGGGAACAAGATATCAAGCACTAATGATTGTTCCATTTTTCAGGACCCTCTTCTAAGAAGCCATGTAAATGACTATTTGTCAATTTAGCCTTTCTAGGGTTTGAATGTTTGTGTCCCCTTTAAAATCCACATTGAAACTTAATTTCCAATGCAATAATGTGAATAGGTGAGGCCTTTCGGAAAGTGATTAAGTCATGAGGACTCTGCCCCCACGAATGGATCAAGGCTCTTATAAAAGAGGCTTCACATAGGCTCACCCACTCTGCCCTTTCACTTTTCACCATGTGAGGATGCAGCCACATGGCACCATCTTCAAAGCAGAGAGTAACCCTCACTGGACACCAAAGCTACCTGTGCCCAGATCTTGGACTTCCAGTCTGCAGAATTGTAAGAAATAAATTTCTGAATTTTTAAATAAATTAGTCTGTGTGTTTCATTATTACAGCACAAATGAAGTAAGACAAGCCTGTTGGAAGGTGGAAGAAAGGAAATTGTATTTACCACTGTTTATCTCTTATTTGCTAATGTTTTGCCTTATATCCAGTCAGAATTCTTCACAGTAGTGACAAATCTTTTGACTTCCCTGGGCCACTTTTGAAGAAGATTGTTTTGGGTCACACATAAAATACACTAACACTAAGGATAGCTGATGAGCTAAAAAAAAAAAAAAATCACAAAAAAATCTCATATTTTAAGAAAGTTTATGAATTTGTGTTAGGCTGCCTGCAAAGCCGTCCTGGGCAGCTTGTGGCCCATGCAGCCCACAGGCCTTGGGATTGGACAAGCTTGTGGTAGATAATCATGGGCTTCCCAGCTCAGAGTCAACAGCAGCGATCTAGTGCAGAAGCTAAAGGGTTTAAGGCAGGAGGATGAGGTGACATCCTTTTGCATTATGATGTTTGAATTTGTCCAGAATCAACAAAATGTTGCCTCAGGGAGCCGCCATTCTAAACTAAAAGGAAATGTAAATTTTTGCTTCCTCAAAGGGAGTTGCTCCTCCCTGCAAGCTCCAAAGTCTCACCCCTCCTCTCAACCTCAATCTTAGCTATTTTAAGGAGAATAATCATTACAGGTGGGATCTAGGTGACCTCTCCCCAAGGGAGTCTGAAGGCCATACACGTCTTCTTTATTTAAGAAGGTTTATATAAAACCTTCTTTCTTATTTATCTTCACTTACCATACAGTTTAAAATTGCAACCTCAACTGAATAAAGGTTATTAATAAGTCATTCCCTCTGCTCCTTTTCTATATAGTACTGATTATCTTCTAATATACTATATATTTACCTTTTAACCTTTTTGGCATCGGGAACAGGTTTTGTGGAAGGTAATTTTTCCGTGGGCAGTTGCTGGCAGATGGTTTTGGGATGAAACTGTTCCATCTCACGTCATTAGACATTAGATTCTCGTAAGGAGCATGCAACCTAGATGCTTCGGATGCACAGTTTACAGTAGGGTTTGTGTTCCTATGAGAATCTAATGCTGCTGATCTAACAGGAGGTGGAGCTCAGATGGTAAGGCTCACTTGCCACCGCTCACCTCCTGCTGTGTGGCCTGGTTCCTAACAGGCCACAGACCTGTACTGGTCCATGGGCCAGGGGTTGGGGACACAAGCTGTAGAACATATACTCTGTTAGGAAGGAATTTCTGTTTTTCTTTGCAGTATTCTTAGCAGGCAGAGAGGTGGTTGACACATGGTAGGCATTCAGTACATAATTTGTTTTTTTTAGGTGTAAATAAATGAATATACTTTCATAATTATTCATTTTTTTTCTCAAAAGAGACTAAGGGGAAAATATCTAGATATATTCTCAATCCGTGTATAAGAAATATATAATTTTTCATGTTAAGCATTTTTTTAGGTGTAGCTTTTACATTCCATTTTATATTTGCACTTTTTGTGATTATTTAGATATAGTTCTGATGAATGGACACATTCACCAGCATATTCTTTAACGGTGAGTTAGTGAATGCTTCATTTCCTGAACCTTGGATTTGTCAAACTAATCTTCATTTTGTGTTATACAATGGATAACATGACAGCTGGTCATAAGATTGCTGGATCTATTTATTCCTTTTTCATACATTGTTGAGGTTTCTCTGCTATCCTCTGTCATCTAAAGTTACTGTGAAATATAAAATCATCTTTTTGTTTCCCTTTTTAAATGACCTCCTGTCCTTTTCCCTGGATGCTTACAGGTTTCCTTCTTTAAACCAGAAGATCAGTACATTTACCAGAATCTGTCTCAGTCTTTTTGATCATTATTAATGTTTTTGAGTCACTGAAATACACTGAGTGTTTTGAATCTAACAATTCAGGTTTCTTTTATTATAGAAACATAATAAATTCTTTTATTATGTTTCTATATTTATTCTGAATATTTTGCTTCATTTTTCCTGGTCTGCTTTCAAATACATCAGTTATGAGCGTTTATATCATAGTGTCTGTGTCCAGGGGAAAAATCTTCTTGGAACTCATTTTTATCTATTTTCCTTCACTGACTATTTGATGATATTCTCGAATATGTCTCCATTATTGCTGTTGTTTTTTTATCTAAAGAATTTATTTTGTAGGGTTTTATTTTTCCCTGTAAATAATAACAAATCACTCAGTGGCATTTCACTTATTTCTTTTATTTTATTCCTTTCTTAAATTCTACCAAGGGTGTCTTCAACTAATTTTAAATTTTATCTCAGATTGTTAATGTTTTGTTTAAAACTTTTAATTCCTCAAAATTTTGTACCACAAAAATATCCACTTTCCTAGAGTAAATTTTCAAAGTATTTTGTTAGTAACTTTTCCATTGTAAGTAAAATTGTCTCCATTGTTCACATAATAAACATATTATATGATTATATTATACATAATACGTATTCTCAATTCCCAAATGTACTTATTCACCCATACCATCAATGCCGTTTTATGTTTACTGTTCACAGGGTCATCCTTGCTATATTATAATAGCCATCCAGGAAGAAATGAATATGTCTGACATAGTTATTAATATGTCTGGCATCTATTACAACACATGCAAGTTTTTGATGCGTGAAGAAAGATTTGTTATCTAAAAAATAGCAAATCAATGTATAGTACCATTTTGACAGGAATGTTTTAAATTACCCTTATTTGTCAATTTAATCCTTACAACAATACAGGGAGGAAAGAACTATTTTACAGTTGAGGATACTGAGGCACAAATGAGTATATAACTGGATTTGGGTTAAAAGTCTCATACATGGCAGGTTTAGATCTCAAAGGAGACTTTAGTACTAAATCTGGCATCTGATTTTTTAACTATTTTGCTAAAGTATCCATCAGAAAAAGAATCTTAATTGAAATTGATTTGTCAAGTCTAAAGTCATTTAGAAGACATTTGTAGAAATTGTAATTTTGTAATTTGTAGAAATTGTATATTTGTTAGAAATTCATTTATATATGTATATAATATGTATAACATATATAACATATACATTAAAAGGTGATTTTTCTGAGGATTGTTTCATTAAGACTTCATTTTTCCTCCAGGAAACAGCCTAATTTATCCACTTAGTCTAAAAAGAACTCAAAGAATCTGAGAAGGAAACTGGATTTCCTCAGCATAGTACTGGACTCCCCACGGACGGTTTGGCACAGGACCCAGTTAGCCTTGTGAAATAAGGTGCAGTAAAATATTTATTTCCTTTCTGTTGTTTCTGTAGCCAAACAAATCCATTTCTGTGTTCCCTAAAGGGCTCTATCTCACCATTGTAAGGAACTAAGTTTATTTCGGGCTCACTTTGAAATTCAGAAAAATCAGATTCTAGGTGTTGCAAGAAATAGAAGAAAAAAAGACATAAAAAGAGGCAACAGTAATGTTCAGATTATTTTATTAATTGATATGGGAAGAGAAACAATTTAGATTTTATCGGTTCGCTAAGAGATTTAGGTGTGCATATCCACATGTGTTTGTCATAATAAAAGGAACAGCCATTGCTTGGTGTTCTAGATCTTTAACAGACATGTTCATCTACTTATGTCCTCCCTTAATGTATTTTTCACTGCCGCTCTTATAAAATTTTAAATATCATTTTATCACTTCTTAAAATATTTTATCATTTATGTGAGTGCTTCATGTAAATGTGCTTATACATACATACTCAAACACACACACACAATTGTTGCTGAATTCCATAAAAATCCTATTAAAGAGTGTATGTTTTTCTGTAGCTACCTTTTTTTCTTCACTAGAGATTAGAGATTAGGACAGGACATTGATGTTGCTGCATGTAGCTATTATTTAATTATTTCTGCAATGTGTATGATTACTTTGTGGTAATGTGTTATAACTTATTCATTTTCGCTATCAAGGCAGACTATATTTTATCTCCCCCCTTTTGTCTTTTAACATTTGGTGCAGTGCCATTTTAAGTATTGCTGTAACTCTCTTCTGTGATAAAAGGACTAGAAATTCTCATGAGTATATACAAGTGAGTGGATTTATTGACTCATCTTATATGGAAATGTTGGTCTTCACAATATCATGCCAAACCATTTAACAAAATGGATTGCAATATGTTAAACTCAGAAGCACAATATACAAGTTATCTGACTGATACAAGTGCTCTACGGAATACGATATTGCCACATTTCTTAATGTTCACCAACTGAATGAGTGTGATCTTCGTTGGAATTTACTTATAAATAATTTTGAGCATCTTTTAAACAAGATTTAAGAGGTTCAAGTGTGGTTCTATCACACAGATATATTGTACAGTGATGAAGTCTGAGCTTTTAGTATAACCATCACCCAAACACGGTATGCTGTACCTGTTAAGTGCTTTCTCAGCATCTTTAATAATGTTTCTGTGACATGTATTTCCTGTTTAATGACATGTCTTTTACATCACTACTCATTTCTTGTCCTTTTATTCCTAATTTATACAACTGCATTATATGCTTGAGTCTGTCTTTTGTCTCTTTTCTGTATTTCAAGAATCTTCAAGTGTGTAGGGTCTGATTGGCAGTCTTATAGAAGTAGTTTTTTGAATAAAAATTATTTAATTTAAATTTACAATTCTATCAGCATTTTACTATATTAAAAATGTATTTTTTTAGTTTTTACATATTCAGGGGGTACATGCACAGTTTTGTGACGTGGAGATATTGCACAGTGGCGAAGTCTGGGTTTCTAGTGGATTCATCACCTGGACAATCAAATAGTATTGTACACAACAGGTAATTTTTCAAAACTCACCCCAGAAGCACGTTTTCCCCTTTTGCAATCCCCAGTTGCTATCATTCCCCTCTGTATGGTTATAGATATCCACTGTTCAGCACCCTACATGAGAACATTTGGTATTTGCTTCTCTGTTTCTGAGTAAAATAACACTTAGTATTATGGCCTCTAGCAACATTCATGTTGCTGCAAAGATACGGTATTATTCTTTGCTATCTCAGAGTACTATTCCATGGTGTATACATACCACATTTTCTTTAGCCAACAATTAGTTTATGAAACTTATGTTGATTCCATGACTTTGCTGTTGTAAATAATGCTGCAAAAAACATATAAGTATTAAGAGTCTTTTTGATATCGCAGTTTATTTTGTGGAGGGTAAATATTTAGTTATGGGATTTCTTGATCAAAGGGTGATTCTATTTTTAATTGTTTAAGAAATCTCCATACTGTTTTTCACAGAAGTGATACTAATTTACATTCTTATCAACTGTGTATAAATCATTCCCTTTTCTCTGCATTCTTGCCAACATCTGCTGTTTTTTGATTTTTTGATAACCATTCTGACTGGCGTGAGATGGTATCTCTTTGTGGCCTTAATTTGCATTTCTCTAATGATTAATAATATTCAACATTTTCCCCTATGTTTTCTGGCTGCTTGTGTGTCTTCTTTTCAGGAATGTCTGTTTGTGTCCTTTGCCCACTTTTTAATGGTCGTATTGTTTCTGTTGCTGTTGCTAAGTTGTTTTAGTTCCTTCTAGACTCTGGATGTTAGTCCTTTATTGGAAGCATACTTTGAAAACATTCTCCTTCATTCTGGAGGTTGTATATTTACTCTGGTTGATTATTTCTTTTACTGTACAAAAGATTTTTAATTTACATATGTCCTAATTTTTTTGTTTATTTCTGTTTCTGTTGCATTTGCTTTTGAAGTCTTAGTCATAAATTCTTTTCCTGGGCCAATGTCTAAATGAGATTTTCATAGTGTTTCTTCCATAATTATGATAGTTTCAGGTCTTACATTCAAGTCTTTAATCCAGACTGAGTTAATTTTTTGTATCTGATGAGTGATAGTCCAGTTTTATTGTTCTGCATATAGCAATTCAATTTTCCCAGCACTATTTCTTGAATAGGGCATTCTTTATTAACTGTTTGTTTTTGTCAGCTTTGTTAAAGATCCATTCATTATAGGTATGTATCTTTATTATTTCTGGATTCTCTCTTCTGGTCTGTTGATTTATGTGTCCATTTTTGCACCAGTACCATGCATGCTGCTTGGGTTACTATAGGCTTACATTATAATCTGTAGTCAGGTAAGGTGATGCCTCCAGCTTCTTCTTGTGCTTACAATTGCTTTGGCTCTTTGGACTCTTTTTGGTGTTGTACATAAATTTTAGAATAGCTTTTTTAATTATATGAAAAATTATGTTGATAATTTGACAGTAATTGAATCAAATATGTATATTGCTTTGAGCAAGATGTCCATTTTAACAACATGACTCTTCCTATCTATGATCATGGAACGTTTTTTCATTTTTTTTGTATCATCTGTGATTTCTTTAAGCCATATTTTATAATTCTCATTAAACACATCTTTCACCATCCTGGTCATTTCTATTTCTAGATATTTTATTCTTTTTGTTGCTATTGTGAATAAGATTGAATTATTGATTTGGCTCTCAGCTTGATTTTCCTGGTATATAGAAATTCTACTGATTTTTGAATATTGCTTTTGTATCATAAAACTACTGAAGTTGTTTACCAGCTCAAGGGCCTTTGCACAGAAACTATGAGATTTTCTAAGTATAGAATCATATCATCTGCAAAGAGAGATAATTTGATTGCTCTCTTTCTACTTGAATGTCTTTTATTTCTTTTTCTTATCTAATTGAGAGCTAGAACTTCCACTACTCTGTTGAAGAGAAGCAGTAAGAGCAGACACACCTGTCTTTTCCTAGTTATAAATGGGAAGGCTTCCAGCTTTTGCCCATTCAGTATGATGTTGGTTTGTCATGGATGGCTCTTATGATTTTGAGGTATGTTCCTTTAATATCTAGTTTGTCGAAGGTTTTAAACAATGAAATGACCATGTGGCTTTAGTTTTAAGTTCTGTTTATGTGATGAATCACATTTATTGATGTGCATATGTTGACCTAACCTTACATACCAAGATCAAAGCCTACTTGACCATGATGGATTAGCTTTTTTATATTCTGCTGGATTTGATTTGCTGATAATTTTTATTTTTATATTCATCTAAAGTATTGGCCTGATGTTTTCTTTTTTCCATTATGTCTCTGCCACATTTTGGTATCAGAATAATGCTGTTCTCATAAAGGAAGTTAAGGAGGAGCCTCTTCTCCTCAAATTTTGGAATCATTTCACTAGGATTGGAATTAGGTCTTCTTTATGTGTCTGGTAGAATTTGGCTATGAATCAGTCTGGTATAGATCTTTTTTCTGGTTAGAATATTTCTTATTACTAATTCAATTCAGGAGCTCATAATTGGTCAGTTCGAGGAGTCAATTTCTTTCTGGTCCAATCTTATAATATATTACATTGTGAGAAATTTATCAATGTCTTCTAAGTTTTCTAGTTTGTGTACGTACTGGTGTTCATAATAGGCTCTGAGAGGGTTTTATTTATTTCTGTGGCGTCAGTGATAATGTCACATTTGTCATTTCTGATTTTGTTTGTTTGGACCTTTTTTCTTTTGTTCTTTATTAGTCTAGTTAGTTGACTATATATCCTATCTATTCTTGCAAAGAATAAACTCTTGGTTCTGTTGATCCTTTGTACAAATTTGTGTCTCAATTTCATTTAGTTCGGCTCTGATTTTAGTTATTTATTTTCTTCTGCTTACATCTGAGTTGTTTTGTTCTTATATTTCTAGTTCCTCTGGATGTGACATTAGGTTGTTTACCTGAGATCCTTCTAACACTTAGATGTAGAAATTTAGCACAATACACATGCGTGTTAGCACTGCTTTAGCTGTGTTTCAGAGTCTGAAGTGTTGTATCTTTGTTTTCATTAGCTTCAAATAACTTCTTGATTTCTACATTAATTTTATTATTTACCATAAATCATTTAGGAGGAAGTTGTTTAACCCTTTTCCCATTTTAAAGGTTTAACCCTTTTCCCACTGCCAGCAATCATTTAATTTTACATAAACATGCTCTTTGAGGCTGAAGCAAATCTGACAGATTTTCTATATGAAAATAAAACATAAAAACTACTCTTTATTTCTAAACTACTAAACCAGGATGCTATAAATAGAATAATGTCTTCTGTTCCCAAGGTCAATATTTTAGAGTGATGCAAAAATAAGAAGAAAAGCGAGATATTTCATGGCAAAGTTATCTCAGGGCAAACACCACAGCCACCAGCACTGTGGATAAGTATTCTTGGGGCCAACAAGAAAAGGGTTAATTTCCTTATAATTTTATAGTTTGAGAGCTCTTCTTGGCATACTTATTTATCTTTATTGCACTGTGATTCAAGAGTATGGTTGGTATAATTATTCTTTTTATGAATTTGTAAAGAATTGCTTTATGTCCAAGTGTGTGATCAATCTAAGAGTATGCATCATGTGCAGATGAAAACAATGTATATGCTCTGCTGCTGCTGTGGTGTTCCATAGATGCCTATTGGTCAATGGACTGTCCATTTTGAATATCTTTGTTAATGTACTGCTTCGATGATCTGTCTAACATTGTCAATGGGGTGTTGAAGTCTCATCTTTAAAAACTTAAATCTGGGTGCTGAAGTGTTGGGTGGATACATATTTTGGATAAGTAAGTTTTATTGAAATGAGCCCTTTATCATTATGTAGTGACCTTCTTTTACTTTCTGATACTCCTTGGTTTAAAGTATATTCAGTAGCAATCTGTATCAGACCGTTCTCACATTATTGTAAAAACAAATCCTGAGACTGCATAACTTATAAAGAAAAGAGAGGTGAGGCATGGTGACTTATGCCAGTAATCCCAGCACTTTGGGAGGCTAGGGCAGGATCACTTGAGCCCAGGAGTACAAGACCAGCCTGGGCAACATGACAAAACTCCTTCTCTACAAAAACTACAAAAATAGATAGGAGTGGTAACATGCATCCATTGTCCCAGCTACTCAGGAGGCTAAGGTGGGAGGATCACTTGAGTCTGGGAAGTCAAGCCTGCAGGGAGCTGTTATGATGCCACTGCACTCTAGCCTGTGTAAGAAAGTGAGATTCTATCTCAAAAAAAGAGGTTAAATTGACTCATATTTCTACAGGCTATACAGGAGGGATGATATTGGCATCTGCTCAGCTTCTGAGAGGCTTCAGGAAACTTAACAATCATGGCAGAAGGTGAAGGGCAAACAGGCACGTCATGTGGCCAGAACAGGAGCAAGGGTAAGGGGAGGTGACACACACTTTTGAATGGCCAGATCTCATGAGAGCTCACTTTCTAGCATGAGGATATTGCCAAGGTGATGGTGCCAAACCATTCATAAGTAACCTGCCCCACGATCCAATCACCACCCACCAGACCCCATCTCTGACATCAGGGATTCCATTTCAACACGAGGTTTGAGTGGAAACACACAACCAAAATGTATCAGCAACCAGTGTTCTCTTTGCTTTACATTAGATTAATAGATCTTTCTTCACTCTTAAGTTGAGTCTATAGGTGTAATTGCATGTGAGATGGGTCTTTGAAGACTGTATAGAGTTTTGTCTTGCTTCTTTATCCAAATTGCTATTCTGAGTCTTTAAGTGTCTTTATCCAAATTTCTACTCTGTGTCTTTTTTGCTCCTTTATGTTTAAGGTTAATATTTATATGTGAGGATATAATATTGTCATTGTGTTGTTAGCTGCCTATTATGGAAAGTTTTGTTGCTCTATACTGCCAGTGTACTATGTATTAAGCAGGTTTTTATGGTGGCAGGTTACATTCTTCTGTTTTGATGTTTAGCCTTCCCTCAATTGCTGCTTGTAAGGCAGTCTTGTGGCAGTAAATTCCCTTAGCATTTTCTTGTCTAATAGGATTTTCTTTCTGTTTCATTTGTGAAGCTTAGTTTGATTAAATATAAAATTCTTAGTGGGAAGTTTTTTTTTTTTTTTTTAAGGATATTGAATATAAGCTCACAATCTCTTCTGGCTTAAAAAGGCTTCAGCTGGGCAGGGCACAGTGGCTCATGCCTGTAATCTCAGCACTTTGGGAGGGTGAGGTGAGCAGATCACTTGAGGTCAGGTGTTCTAGAACAGCTTGGCCAACATGATGAAACCCTATTTCTACTAAAAATACAAAAATTAGGTGGGCATGGTGGCAGGTTCCTGTAGTCCCAGCTACTGAGAAGGTTGAGATAGGAGAATTGCTTGAACCCAATAAGCGGACATTGCAGTGAGCTGCGATCATGCCACTGCATTCCAGCAAGGGCAAGACTCAGTCTCAAAAACAAAAAGTTTCAGCTGAAAGTTCTGCTGTTAGCCTGATGAGGTTTCCTTGTCTTTTTGTTTTTTCTTACACATTGACTTTGGAGAATCTGATGACTGTGTCTTGGGGATGGTGATTTTATATAGTATCTCACTGGATTTCTTTGAATTTCCTATATTTTCATCTTGACTTCTCTATCAATATTCAGAAATTTTTCATGGACAATATTCTCAATATATTTTCCAAGTATCTTGCTCCTCCCCTTCTCTTTCTGGGACACAAACCTGTCACAGATATGGTCAGTTTACATAATCTCATATTTTTCAGCAGTTTTGTTAATTTTTAAAATTATTTTCTCTTTATTTTTTTGTCTGACTGAGTTGATTTGAATAACCAATCTCTGAGCTCTTAGATTATTTTTTCAGCTTGGTCTCTTATGCTGTTAATAATTCTGATTGTATTACAAAATTCTCATAGTGAGTTTTTTAGCTCTAGAGGATTACTTTGATTCTGTCTTAAAATGACTATTTTATTTTTCAGCTGTTTTATCATTTTATTGAATTCCTTAGATTCTTTGCATTGGTTTTCAACTTTCTCATAATCTTGATGATCTTCATTGCCATTCAGATTCTGGATTATATACCTGTCATATGAGCTTTTACATTTGGTTACAAGCCATTGCTATAGGGCTAATGCAATCATTTAAAGGTAAGAAGATATTCTGGTTTTTAGAATTGCCAGGTATCTTGCATGGGTCTTTCTCATATGTAGGGGTTATGTTACTTTAATCTTTGAAGTTGCTGTCTTTTGAATGGAACATTTTGCTTTTATATTCTTTGATTCCCTTGATGGTTTGACTGTGGTCTAATTTGGGTTTACTCCATTGGCTTAATTTCTGAATAATATCAGGGAGCCAAGGCTTAGCTCAGCACTCCTAGGCTGTGTGCTCTATTCTGGGGGCTGGGACCAGGCCCATAGCTGTTTTTCTCTGGCCCCTTAAAGTTGAGTACCTGCTGTATCTGGGGAACTGAGCTGTTCCCGGTCCATTGGCAACAACATTCTGATGAGGGGATCTGGCGAAAAGCACTTTGGTGGGGAGGCAGAGGGCAGTGGGGAGTCTCTGCGTTCACATACGCCAGCAGCAACAGGGAGAAGCAGGTTCCATGTGCATGTGAGAATGGTGGTGACGCCACAGATGGGAGGCTACAGGCAAGTGCATATTGGCAGGGCAAGAGCTATGAACACGTGCTTGCCAGTGGGAACAACCAGAAAGCACCTCAGCTGGCAGTTGAGGCTGTGCTGCAAGCAGGTGTGGCCAGGCAGCAACCCTGGGACAAGCCAGCAGTCAAGGGGTGCTCAAATCAGACTGGGCCCATCCAGTAGGGAAGATAGACCTGCCTCTTCTTGGTCAGACAGCTAATAAAGGCTAAAGCCACCTAGAAGATCATGGCAAGCCTTCTGGAATGAATACTCATGGCCATGCTCTACTGTAGCTGTTCTCAGGCCAAACCCCATGGCCTTGATGAAGGCTGGAGTTCTGTCTCTGCCAATTATCTAGGCAGTTTCTCCTGTCAGCTGAAATTTCCATGAGGGTCATGGGGTCTCCTGTAGCTAGGTTACCAGAGGTCTGTGGCAGAGTGAACCACTGCATATCTATTCCACTCACCCATTGCCCAGGAGCCGCTCACGGTGAGGAACTAGTCCTTGTGCTTGACAACTTCATGCAGGGCTCTTAGCTTCACCCTCTTTCATCCCAGAGTCTGCATCTTCTCCCTGTTCACTCTTAATGCTTTCTTTCTGTAGACCCCTTTGGGATGTGCCTAATTAATAGTATAGTCTCTTTTCGTAGAAGAAGCTCTTCCTGGCTAGGTCTAGGTGACCATCTTGGCTCAAAATATTTTAAAGTAAAAGAATTTAATATTAGCAGACCTATGACACAATAAATGTTGAGAAAGATCCTTTTGAAACATGAAAATCTACATCTCCACAGAGAAATGAAAAGTAACAAAAATTGAAAATATAAGTAAATTTTAGAAATGAATATATTTTTCTTTTTATTAAATTATTTTTTAAAAGTAATTTTCAATTTAAGGCAAGTTAATACAAAATATTTGCATATATAACATATATAAATTAGAATGTCTGTCAAGGATAGCATGTATCCTGGTAAGTGAGAAATAAAGTATAAAGTTTAGAGATTCTTATATGTGAAATGGTATAATAGTACCTGAAGGTAAACAGGTAATTAGATAAATGAAAGATGTATAAACTTGAAAGCAACCATTAAAACAAGACATATAGTTAAAGTCAACAATAAAAATATAGTAAGGGGAAACCTAGCCAATGTGTTAAAAAATAAGAAAAAGGAACCAAGTACAAATGGTAAAATCACAAATGATAGGACAGAAAACTTAAAACCAACAATATTTTAAATAAACATGGGTGTAAAAGGAAATTAGAAAGTTTTTGTTAAATCTGAATAAAACAGACTATATAAAAGTACAAATCATTTAGAATAGCCAAAACCACTGTCACAAAAAGTTTCAACCTCCTACTTCAAAATATAGTATAGATATTACTCATTAATCAAGACAAGATGGTATTGGTCTAATAATAAGAAAATACATTAGATCACAATAAAAAGTCACAACAGATACACTTCTATGTGGTCAATTAATTTTTTGCAATGATGCAAAGCCTAGGTAATGAAGAAAGAATAGTTTTTGTGTAATGTGTTGCCAGAACAAGTTGGCATCCATATGCAAAAAATAAACATCAATTCATAAGTCATATCATATAAATGATTCAAAGTGCATTATAGATCTTAATGCTAAACCTAATAGTACAAAATTTCTAGAAGGTAACACAGCAGGACTTAACATGGTTTAGCATTAGATAATGATTTCTTAGGTATGACATTAAAATGTAGTAAAAGAAAAAGCAGTAGTAGTACTTGATAAAAATTAAGAACTTATGCCTTTCCAAAGCTCAGGGCTTCAACTTCCAAACCTCTAGAGATGCACTGGGAGGAAGCGCTTGCTGAGTGGTAGTCCACACACCAGGTTTCTATAGAAGGATGATGGCTGAATGAATCCCTGTAAGTTGTCCATTGTCATCTGTTTTCCCCAGTTCTCATCTGCTGAATTTTTGTCCTGCCCTGAGTTTTCACCTGAGGCAACCTGCACAACTGACTAGAATAATTCCACTGATTTCTAAATGGAAGCAAAGTCAGATACCGGTAAGTGAAAAACATGGCTGGGATTTGTCACCTTAGGTTTTCGTTTCTTAACTAAGCTAACTACCATCTGCTTGATGAGGCAACTGCTCCCTGACTGCCTCACTGACAGAAATAGGCTTCAGTTGTCTCATGGGTTTCTCAGAGGCCAGAGGTTTGCCAGGAAAATGAATTATATTTTTCTCAGCACATCTTCCTGAGAGAGTGGATCTTGCATGAGGAAGCAACGGTCTGTGATAAAATTCCCCGTCTTGCCTCCTGCTTCCTTATAAGGTCGTCAGATGCAAAGACGTCAATGATTTGTACAACTGAGAACAACAGAAAAGTTACAACCAGTGTCAAAATCTAAACACGAGAAAATTTAGGATAGGTTTTCTAATCAAAACAGGATGTCCTTTTCTTATATAAATAATTAACAATGTTGAAACAAAAACGGTGATTATGTGGGCTGAGGGTGGTGTGCCTTATTTTTTTCTTAACAAAATCCCAATCCATGAAACAATCTCAATTACGTCATATCAGGAATTCTGTTTTTCTATTCAGTATATAAAACTCAAGTAACATTTTTATTTTGAAAATAATTTTAAACTTCTGAACAGGAATCAGAGTAGCAGAACTTATTGATATTCTACATACAAAACACACTACTGTCAAGGGACAAAAAGAACCACAACAGAGGTTTTCAACAGAGAGAAAACTAGATATTATTCTCGAAATTATCGTATCACTTCCTGGTGATTTATGGCATTAAGTGAGATGTTTCTTGTAGAACATCTAGCAGAACAGTGCTTGGTGTGGAGTAAGTACTCAAAAATGATAGCTAATATTATAAACAATATTTTCACTGCTTTAGAAGAAGAGTATCTCATTTGCTGTATAATAGCCCATACGTTCATATGGCAATGTGACAAGTTTTTATGATTTAAGAATCTCTTTGTATATATAAATTGAAGTAATTATCTTTATTTTGATGTTATTTATCGATTTTCAAAAGATTCTTAAAACATATTATCTGGTCATATATATATTTACATATACAAATATATGTAAATGTGAATTATATGTGTATATACTTTTAAGTATCACCTGCAAGCTCTCCATGATTTGGACTAGGACCCCTTTCTAACTTCAGCTCCTCCTCCAAGTCTTCCTCTAGCTTTCTAAGAATTGTCATCTCTAAATAGAAGCTTACTCTATTATGTTTTCAGGTGGCCAACTCTCTCATCATTTTAGACTCTCTTAAGTTCTCACCAGGAGATGCAGTGTTGTATAGTGATAAAGGTCATAGACCCGAGATCTGAGTGCCCAGACCTGGGGACATTACTTGACATTTTCGTGCTTCTGTTCCATCATCTGAAAGATGGGAATAAAAATATTGCTTACCTCACTGGATTCATACAAATGTACAAAACTCCAGGCAGTGAGTACTCAACTCTCATTTGCAAGTGACCTTACTAGACACTTATCTTAAAATTATTTCTACAAGATTGCAACATCTAGTTTAATTTTTTAATGGAATTTAATCTGATTTTTTTAATTTTATAAATTTGCCTAGCCTATCTCCATCTAAGAGAATGTTAGCTTCCAGAAACTGGCTATGTGGTCTATTTGGATTTCTCTTATAAGCATATTTCATTGTGTTTCATATATTAAAAAAGTAGACAGTGCTCAATAAATATTTTTGAATGAATTTTATTTTCAAGAATTTGGGAAGTTTGAGAGAAAGCAATCTTTGTGTTTTCAATAGTTGCATAGGTAAGTTTAGATTTTTTTCCAATGCCTGCAAGTTGTTTGTGCCTCTCTTATGACAAATCCAGGGGATCACCTCTGCTCTTCTTTTACCTGAACACCCAACAGCTAATTCGACATATGTGTGTTTGATGTTCCTATTTTCTGAATTACTTTTTGTAGACTTTAGTACTTGTCTTAGGAATTGGCTGCACCCTCTGCCATATTAATTAAATACGAAGTCAATCTACTCTGGTTTGACTAAAGGTGAGTATTACTACTTTCTGCTATATCTAGTGAGATTCTCAATTCTTCTTACAGTACATTAGTTCAATATAACCTTCTGTAATTATGGAAATATACTATTTCTGAGATTTTTATGACAGTAGAGACTAATCACAGACAGGTATAGACTACTTACATTTAAATTTAAAACCATATACGGATTAGTGACCACTATAACAAGCATGTCTATTCTGAAATACTCTTGCTTACCAGATAGTATTGTTGGGAGGTGGAGGTTGCAGTGACCTAAGATCATGCCATTGCACTATAGCCTGGGTGACAAGAGCGAAATTTCATCTCAAACAAACAAACAAAGAATTAAGGTATGGTATCCTCCGCCTAGATCTCAGAAGATATATGGATATATGGATGCCCAGGCAAATTATTGCTGCAGGGGCGGGCACTCATGGAGAACCACTGCTAGGGCAGTGTAGAAGGGAATTTTGGTGCTGGGTCCCCATAGACAGAGTCCCTACTGGAGCATTGCCTAGTGGAACTGTGAGAAGAGAGCCACTGTTCTCCAGACTACAAAATGGCAGATCCACTGACAGCTTGCTCAGTGCTCCTGGAAAAGGCACAGACACTCAATGCCAGCCCATGAAAGCAGCTGGGAGGGAGGCTGTATCCTGCAAACCCACAGGGGCAGAGCTTTCCAAGAATATGGGCACTCATCTCTTGCATCAGTGTGATCTGGATTTGAGACCTGGGGTCAAAGAAGATCATTTTGGGGATTTAAAATTTGACTGCCCCACTGGATTTCAGACTTACATGGGCCCTGTAACCCCTTTGTTTTGGCCAATTTCTCCTACTTGGAATGGAATGGCTGTATTTACCCAATGCCTGTACCTTCATTTTATCTAGGAAGTAACTAGCTTGTTTTTGATTGTACAGGCTCATAGGTGGAAAGAATTTGCCTTGTTTCAGATGAAACTTTGGACACTGGACTTCCGGATTAATGCTGAAATGAGTTAAGGTTTTGGAGGACCGTTGGAGAGGCATGATTGGTTTTGAAATATGAGACATGAGATTTGGAGGGGCCAGGATTGGAATGATATGGTTTGGTCATGTCCCCACCCAAATATCAACTTCAATTATATCTCCCAGAATTTCCACTTGTTCTGGGAAGGGCCCTAGAGGAGGTAATTGAATCATGAGGTCTGGTCTTTCCCATGTTATCCTCATAATAGTGAATAAGTTTCACAAGATCTGATGAGTTTTTCAGGGATTTCTGCTTTTAGTTCTTAATCATTTTCTCTTTCTGCTGCCATGTAAGAAGTGCGTTTCACCTCCTGCCATGATTCTGAGGCCTCCCCAGCCACGTGGAACTGTTAATTAAATTAAACTTTTTTTCTTCCCATTCTTGGATATGTCTTTATCAACAATGTGAAAATGGACTAATACAATATATAAAAGAAGATATACTGTTATTAGATTTTTAAAAAATTATTTTAGTAACACTTTCATATTTTGGAGACTAAGTAATTAAACATGAAATAAAAACACTTTCTTACTAATATGAAAAGCTAACTTGCAAAAACAATATTGCCTTTCTGTCAAATGTTGCTGATGATCCTAATGAGACTTATGCTCAGAAAATATGTATTTTGGTGCATTGGATAGTCATAACACTATACATGTAGAAGATTTAAAGGTCATCAACAAATCAAAAACATTAATGCTTATCTAAAATAATTTATTTTCCAATCATGTATTAAGCAAAAGTAGAATGTTTTGCCTTGATAAAAAGACTATAAAACGACTAATGCATTATTGACTTGTGATGATAACATGGTAATTTCTGAATCATTGTTTTTGGTGACAATATTACTTATGATCTAATAAACGATTATCCAATTTTAAATTATATCAAATAGGTATAATTTAAAAATTGTCTCATATCAAGTGGTTGAACTAAAAGTAAAAAAATTTGTGACAATAACATATATTAGCATTTCACTGAAATTAACATAAGAAAGATAGTATAAAAGAAAACAAATTCATTGGGGAAAGTTTTGGACAAATAAACAACAAAAAACATGGAATTAAATGAGTACTTTTTAAATTACTTTTAATATATCTTAAGATGATTTTTATAAGATTGACTTAATATTTCATTCAATATGTTTCTGCTTTTCCAAGTTTTAGTAGTGTAAATACATAGCAACTGAGGATTGGTGCATGTATGTGACAAGACCAATTAATATGGTTATGAAAATATTCCAGTGGATACCAAAAGGTAACTACTGTAGCAATTAAATTAGTAACCCACACCACTCTTTATTACAGAATATTTTCAAAGTTATTTATAATAATGTGTTTTAATAATCAACACATTTGTGAATTATAATGTTAACAACCCTTGAAGATTTAAGACCAGGCCTAACCACTAAAATCTAATTTTAGTCTAAACAATCAGTTACTCTTATATCTAAGGATAATAATTAAGAATATCTAGAACTATATTCTAGGAAATAAACCAAACTTTATATTTTAAAAATATAATATATATAAAATAATGAATTTTTCTATTTGTATACTCTACATATCAAAAGAAATAATGTAATTTCAAAATTTAAATGAACTGTTAGAAGACTTAGGAAAGCAAATAAGCAATTGCAATTTAGGATTCCTGGATTTTTTTCCCAAAGTCATGACCAAAATTGCCTTAATATTTTCTTTATTTTGACTTAATTCAGACAGTTTTCTTGATGATTATAGGTCCCTGATCTCCTTTTTCTTAGAGGATTTACAAATACTTGTAATTGCAAATTCTTCCTCTGCCCAATTTAGATGCATATAAATCTCCTTAAAAGCCTCTTCCCAGTTTTACAACTTAGCAATATCTTTCTCAAGGATTTCAGACCCATCTGTTTGAAATGCAATCATCAAGAAAGATAGCATGTCTATCTTCCAGTCTCTATGGGAAGGTAGGCACTTTCCCACTTTAATGGGCACTAATTAGCAAATATAGATGACCTAAGCACACAAAAAACCTTTGCAAACTTGGAAATAACTCAACATGCCAGACATCTCACTGATCAACCTTCCCCTGATGTCTTTCCGGGCTCTCCTACAAGCTCACACAGAGATTGAAACACTTCAGTGGAGTTCAGTTTACTCAGTCTCCCTTATTGCTGTAGTCTTGTATGAAGTCTTTCTTGCTTCTTGTATTAGTCTGTTTTTATGCTGCTAATAAAGACATAACTGAGACTGGAAAATTTACAAAGAAAAAAGAGGTTTAATAAACTCATAGTTCCACATGGCTAAGGAGACCTCACAATCATGTCATAAGGTGAAGAAGGAGCAAAGACACATCTAACAGGATGGCAGGCAAGTGAGTATGTGCAGGGGAACTGCCCTTTATAAAACCATCAGATTTCCTGAGACTTATTCACTATAATGAGAACAGGAGGGGAGAAACTGCCTATGATTGAGTTATCTCCACCAGGTCCCTTCCCCATGTGGGGATTAAACTACAATTCAAGATTAGATTTGGGTGGGAACACAAAGCCTAACCATATCACTTGTTTAAGTTCATCTGGTGCAATTTTTACTTTGACAACTATCGGATGTCAGAAATCACTTTTCATATGAATGTGACATGCATTTCAATAATAATGTTAAAATTTCCAGGATGATGTTTTTCTTTAGGCTACCACATGCTTAGAGTACCAAACTTGTTAATCTCATCGGATTTAAAACATGATATCTACATTAAGAATATTGGCCAGCATTTCTGGCTGCTATGACAATGACACGTCCAGATAACTCAATCTTCACAAATCATATGTAAGCATCTTTTCAGTTATGGAACAAAACTGGCCTTTTTACAGTTATGATTCAGAATTAAATACTATGTTTTGGAATAAGATTGTAATGTCATAAGTTATTTAATATGAGTCATTTCACTGGCAGCTTATAGAGGACATCTTATGACAAAATCATAGCATATTTTAATTATTAAGAGGTAAAAGAAATAAGAGACCTAGCTTCAATTTAAATAACAATTCATCATTTGGTACAGACATTACTCACTCTACTCTCACCTCCTAAGAAACCTTGGACTTTTTTTATTTATTCATACTAAGTTTAAAACTGCTGACTATCTTGTTAGCTTATTTTAAATCAGATGCTAACCCTCAGAAAAGTCAACTGTATCCAGAAGAAAAGAAATTATGATTGGTACAGCTTGGATCAGATGTATATATCTGAACCAATCAAGTGAGAACAACAGTATATAATATGTTAAAAATTTCAAGTCCCTCAGGATTCCCTATTTGGAGAAATGAATGGAGGTGGCGTAGGGAGAAAAAGGAATGGATTTCAGAGAAATAATGGCTGCTTCTGAAACACAGGATTCTTGGCAATCTATATAGGTCTATAAAAAGACATATTTATATTAAGAAAAGTATATTTAAAATGTCAACATAACCAGGGTTTTTCAACTAGAGGCAATTCCAACCCTAGGGCATGCATAACAAAATCTCTTAATATTTTCGTATCACACCGAAGAAGAAGGAGGGTTACTACTGGCATCTAGCATGTGGAGGCCAGGAATGCTGCTACACATCCTGTAGTGCACAGGAAAGCTACCTTCTACTCCCAAATAAAGTTTATTTAGCACATAATGTCAAAACTGCTGAACTTGAAAAAAAATTCTGGTCTACATTTACATTCTTGATGTCTACTGTATTCTTCAACTTTTGCTTCTATAATGTAATTTCACATCGTTGATACATTAATTATTCGCCTCTTACCAGCTTTTAGTTTCCTAATGCTACTTAAACTGCACTACAATATTTCTGACACACTGATTATTCAGAAGTAGCTAGCTGACCAAAGGATTTGAAGAAGAAATAAGACCAACAATATAATAAACACACTTTCCCCTTTGTATTTCAATTGTGATAGCCTAGAAACTATAATAATGAAGACATAGCTTTTTAAATCATGTCATTTTTTACTGGATAAAATACGTTTTCTTGATTTGCTTGGGTTTTCCCTATTTCTAAAATCAGCTCCATGATTAGCCCAATAAAGTTAGTTTAAATTTTGCAAAAACTATTTGACTCTTTCCTCTCACTTTCCCCCCTATATATTTAGTTATCAAAGCTAGTGATTATTCTACAAAATATATTTCCCGTGACACATGACAGTAGCATTTGTTGTAGTAGCACCAGTAATAACCACCAACTCACACCCAAAATTTGGCCTACGCCATGTGTCAAAACCTATACTATGTGTCTTACATACAATATTAATTTTAAAAAACTAGAATTTAGGTAGTAGTATTTCTAAATAGCAAATAAATTGTTTATGTACAAGTTTAATTAATATGTTTACACTTGCAAGGATTTAATTACCCAAAATCTGGCATCGAATTCTGTTTGCCTACAAAATTGCCCTTTTCCCCTTACCTGTTGTCATGTTAATTGTTTTGTTCCCATTCCTTTGCCAACTCCTTTATCCCAAGTCTGTTAATTGCAATCTTTGATCTCATTATTCTGGAAGTTTCTGCATATTGTCATCTGTTCTATCACTCTCAATGCCAATTAAATCAAATATGTTCACTGGCTTCTAATTTAATATTTAAGGCCAATCAAAATTCAGCAGATGTGTTGGTTGGAATGGCCCTGAAAAAAAAATCTGATTTTACTCAATAAAATGGAAATCACATAGATCATTAAGTATATATACTTGATGTCCAATCAGAAAATTATCCCACTTGAGTAATATCTAAAATCATGGTAAACTAATGCAGGGGATTAGTTGCAAAGCTAATAAAATAATTGGAGGATCAAGGAGACAATGAAGCATCCCAGAAACTGGGAAAAAAAAAACCAACAAGAGAGTCTCTTTTACTCTTAGGCGAGAGAGACAGAGGCAGTGGTTCAGTTGGAGCTGCAGTCCCCAGGGAAAATCTAGAATTGGAATGAGAAAGGTCAAAGAGCTCATTTAAAAAGAAGGAGACATATTTCCTATCCTCTTTCTCAAGCCTGCGGTTTCCTACTATTGGTACTCACAGTCAGAATCCTGGCACTGTGGAGAACAGGAATGAAAGTCAAAAAAATGAATGTTATAGGCCCAGGAACTTCACAGTTAAGCTGTGAAACTATCTGTTAAGTAAGATTCTTCTCTGCAAGAGACTGATTTCAATATGTGGTTTTCCTTTGTCTAATCTCTCGTAAACATGGTCCCCACACTTAAAAAATCATAATCACTCCACTTCCTTCTAGCTTCTTACATCTCTGCCCTTCTGCTTTTTGTCACTAATACTCTTGTAAACAGCCACAATTCATATTAAATTATAATTTGGAAGTGGTTAAAATTATGACTTACGCAAATGTATATGTGTGTGCATGTGCATATAAAAGTTAAAAAATAAATATTAGGATAAATTTTCTAGGTTGGATACTAAACTAGCTAGTGTCCCACAAGGATATATGATATAATTTTTAGAGGGTTTGTTTAGCAAGTTACTTCTTTAGGGGTGATATCATTTGGCTTTCTGTCTCTACCCAACTATTAACTTGAATTTTAATAGCCATAATCCCCATTGGTCAAGGTGTAGGTAATTAAATCATGGGGACATGTTTTTCCATGGTGTTCT
This sequence comes from Callithrix jacchus, assembly GCF_049354715.1. Classification (NCBI taxonomy): domain Eukaryota; kingdom Metazoa; phylum Chordata; class Mammalia; order Primates; family Cebidae; genus Callithrix; species Callithrix jacchus. Next base: position 192,982,302 of record NC_133503.1, read on the forward strand.
CATGATAGTGAGTGAGTTCTCACAAGATCTGATAGTTTTATAAGAGATTCTTCTGACCCTCTATCTGCCCTTCTTCCTCCTGCCACCTTGTGAAGAAGCCACCTGCTCATTATGATTTGGTTCTGTGTCCTCACCATAATCTCACCTGGAATTATAATAATCCCTACATGTCACCAGTAGGATCAGGTAGAGATAACTGGATCATGGAAATGACATCCCCCATGCTGTTCTCATAATAATGAGTGAGTTTCACAAGATCTGATGTTTTCCTAAGTGTCTGGCCTTTCCCATACTCACACTCATTCTCTGTCCTGCTGCCCTGTGAAGAGGTGCCTTCCACCATGATTGTAATTTTCCTGAGGCCTCCTCAGCCGTGCAGAACTGTGAATCAATTAAACCTTTTTTCTTTATAAATTATCCAGTGTCAGGTAATTCTTTTTAGCAGCATGAGATGGATTAAAACAATAAATTGGTACAAATATAGTGAGGTATTGCTCTAAGATACCTGATAGTGTGGAAGCAACTTAGGAACTGGGTAATGGGCAGAGGTTGGAACAGTATGGAGAACTCAGAAGATATAAAGGTGTGGGAAAGTTTGAAACTTCTTAGAGACTCATTGAATGGCTTTGATCAAAATGCTGATAGTGATATGAACAATGAAGTCTACGCTGAGGTGGTCTCAGATGGAGATGAGGAACTTGGAAACTGGAATAAAGGTGACTCTTCCTATGCTTTAGCAAACAGATTAGTGGCAGTTTGCCTTTGTCCTAGAAATATGTGGAATATTGAACTTGAGAGAGATGATTTAGGGTATCTGAGGGAAGAAATTTCTAAGCCTCCAAGCATTCACAATCTGACCTGGGTGATATTAAAAGCATTGAGTTTTCTCAATTTACAAAGAGATAGTTTGAAATTGGAACTTATGTTTAAAAGGAATCAGAGCATAAAAGTTTGGAAAATCTGCAGCCTGACAATGTGCTAGAAAAAAAAAAAGCAAACATTTTCTTTGAGGAGAAAATCAAGTCAGCTGCAGAATTTTGCATAAGTAATTAGGAGCCAAATGTTAATCACCAAGACAAGAGGAAAAATGTCTCTAGGGACTGTGAATGTCAGAGACCTTCACAGCAGCCCCTCCCATCACAGGCCTGGAGGCCTAGGGGGAAAAAATGGTTTCTTGTGCTGCATCCTGACACCCCATGCTGTGTGTGACCTAGAGACTTGGTGCCCTGAGTCCTAGCCACTCCAGTCATGGCTAAAAGGCAGGAAGGTACAGCTGAGATTGTGGCTTCAGAGGGTGCAAGTCCCAAGCTTTGGCAACTTCCACATGATGCTGAACCTGGAGGTATACAGAAGTCAAGAATTGAGGTTTGGGATCCTCCAGCTAGATTTCAGAGGATGTATGGAAGTGCCTGGATTTCCAAGAGAACCTTTGCTGCAGGAATAGGGCCCTCACAGAGAACCTCTCTAGGACAGTGTGTAAGGGAAATGTGGGGTTGGAGCCCCCACATAGAGTCTCCACTGGGGCCCTGCCCAATGGAGCTGTAAGAAGAAAGGCACTGTCCTCCAGACTCCAGAGTAGTAGATCCTGAAATGACTTGTACTGTGCACCTGGAAAGGCTGCAGACACTCAATGGCAGCCTGTAAAAGCAGCCAGGAGGGGAGCTTTACAATGGAGAATCACAGGGACATAGCTACCCAATGCAGTGGCAGCCCACCTCTTGCATCAGCATGACGTTGATGTGAGACAAGGAGTCAAAGGAGATTATTTTGGAACTTTTAGGTTTAATGACTGTCCAATTTGAATCTCAGAGATATGGGGCCTTTAGCCTTTTATTTGGGCCAGTTTTTCCCATTTGGAATGAGTATACTTACTCCATTGTATCTGAGAAGTAACTAACATGTTTTTGATTTTACAGTCTCATAGGCTGAAAGGACTTGCCTTGTCTCAGATACTTTGGACTTGGACTTGTGGGTTAATGCTGGAATGGGTTAATACTTTGGGGAACTTTTGGGAGGGCATGATTATGTTTTGAAATATTAGAACATGAGATTTGGGAAGGGCCAAGTGTGGGATGATGGTTGGTTTTGTGTCCCCAGCAAATATCATTTTGAACTGTAATCCCCATAAATCCCCACATGTCAAGGGCAGAACCAGGTGTAGGTAATTGAATCAGAAAAGCAGTAACCTCATGCTGTTCTTGTGGTAGTTACTGAGTTCTGACGGTTTTATAACAGGCCTATAGTATCTGATGGTTTTATAAGAGGCCCTTCCCCCCTTCACTCAGCACTTCCCTTTCCTGACAACTTTTAAAGAAGGTGGCCTGCTCTTCCTTTGCCTTTCACCATAATTGTAAGTTTCCTGAGGACTCCCTAGCAATGTGAAATTGTGAGTCAATTAAACCTCTTTTCTTTGTAAATTACCCAGTCTTGGGTATATCCTTAGAGCAGGATGAGAAGTGACCAATATAAGGGATTACTTTACTATACTTGAATACATAGTCTATCAATTTCTGGTGATAATTTTTCCACTGGACAAAAATTATTTACATCTCAACCAGATCAAAACCTGCAAATAAACCTCTACCCTTATACTGTTTAATATTTTCCGTTTTCAGTGGATAAAAAGCACAGTGCACTTGCTCTGTCAAGGAGCAGCCAGTCTGCTTCTTGAAGTGGGTCACTGATCCCATTTCTCCTGAATGAGTAAGACCTCCCAATAGGGGTCTCCAGACATTTCCTACAGGAGCATTGGGGCCTGGATGATGTCATTGCACCTCTGGGATAGAGCTCCTAGAGGAAGAAACAGACTTCCATCTTTGTTTTTTGCAGCTTTCTGTGGTGAAACATTCAGGTTTGAGAGGGACCAAGGTGATTAGGATCTGAAATAGATCCCCAGAAAACCACAGCAGCTCTGTGGAAGAGATGTCTGACTGTTAAAGGAAAAAACAAACAGGAAGCCACAGCAACATCAAAAAAGAACCCACAAAAAACCGATTTCAAGGTAGCAACCTCAAATATCAGAGGTAGGTAAGCCTAAGAAAAAGAGAAAGGAGCAATGCTGAAACACTGAAACCTCAAAAAGTCAGAGTGCCTCTTCTCCTCCAAATGATTCCAGCACCTCTCTGGCAAGGGGAATTGGCAAAAGCTGAAAACATTCCCCTTGGAAACCAGCGCAAGACAAGGATACCCTCTGTCATACCTTTTTTTTTTTTAACATAATACTGGAAGTTCTAGCCGGGGCAATCAGTCAGGAGAAAGAAATAAAGAGTATTCAAATAGAAAGAGAGAATGTCAAATTATTATTATTTTTTTGCAGATGGCATAATCCTTTATCTAGAAAACCTCAAACTTCTCATGTTCAAAGCTTCTTAAGCTGATATGCAACTTCAGTAGTCTCAGGATACAAAACAAATGTGCAAAAATTGCTAGCATTTCTATATACCAACAACAGGCAAGCAGTAAGTCAAATCATGAATTAATCCCCATTTACAATTTCTAAAAAAAGAAAATCTACTTAGGAATACAGCTAACAATGTAATTAAATTCTCTTTTTGTTTCATCTCCACTATTTCCTGCTCTAATGTCTAGTGGGAAGGGTTGTATAATGAAAGGACCACCAAAACAATAAAAGGCAGCTAATGGAAAGGAGACACAAAAGCATGGTTAATATATACACTCAATATTACCTTCAATGACTCGGGAATTGCCCATAAATTATTATAGATGATAGATTGCATGTCATAATCCATGTGGTTCAACACAGCCACCTATGTGTTATCATCACAGCTTTGGCTGCTGTTATAGAATCCAGCTCTCTATTTTAATAAAGATAGTCTTAAAGCTGAGGCAATGCTCCCTCTTCTCTCTCTCTCTCTCTCTCTCTATGATTTACCATAGAATTAGAATGATTAGATTGAAACACATGTTGTTATCTGTTTTAATACTGACTACATTGATTCATTACTTTCATTTTCTGACAAAATCAAATTAACTAGAGTCAGTGTTAAGTATTTTAAATGGTGCTAAAGCCAATGTATTTGGATGCTTGCACTGCTGGTTGTGTATCGTCAATATGAACCTTTTATCCAATGACTCGACTTTAATTACATCGAGGTTAGACTTGCTCACATTCAGTTTGTACAGTTGTTTGTAGACTTACTATGTTTTTGAAAGTGGTAACTTCTACCAAATGAGGAGAAGTTTCCATTATCAAAAAAACAAAGACCTGCTTGCAGTATTCATGTTGACAAAAGAGCAAAAGAGAATAATGTAAAGAATTACTGCAAATATTTCCTGTTCATGTTACTGGACTTTCTTTGAAAGTATTATAAAGTGTTAATTGTGTATTTGTATTAAGTGCTCTATGGTTTTCCCCTCATGTATCCAAGTAATTTCTATTTACATACAATCAAATAAATGTTGTTCTCTTTGAAAAAAAAAAGGACATCTCCAAGAGAACTAGAAACCACTACTGAAGGAAATTAGAGAGAACATAAACAAGTGGAAAAACATTCCATGCTCATGAATGAGAAGAATCAATATCATCAAAATGGCCATACTGCCCAAAGCAATTTATAGATTCAATGCTATTCCTGTTAAACAACCATTGATATTTTTTACAGAACTAGAGAAAAACTACTTTTAAATTTAATTAAAACAAAAGAAAGCTTGTATAGCCAAGATAATCTTAAGCAAAAAGAATAAAGCTGGAGGCATCAGACTATCTGACTTCAAAGTATACTACAAAGCTACAGTAACCAAAACAGCATGGTAGCAGTACAAATACAAACACATAGACCAGTGCAACAGAATAGAGAACTCAGAGTTAAGACTCCAAACCTACAACCATCTGATCTTTGACAAGCCTGACAAAAACAAGCAATGGATAAAGGATTCCATATTTAACAAATAGTGCTGAGAGAACTGGCTAGCCCTATACAGAAAACTGAAGCTGGACCCCCTTCTTTATACCTTATAAACACACACACACACACACACACACACACACACACACATACACACACACACACAAATTAAGTCTTGACAGATTCAAGACTTAAATGTAAAGCCACAAACTATAAAAAAACTCTAGAAGAAAATCTAGCCAATACCAGTCAGGACATTGGCCCAGAGATTTCATGACAAAAATGACAAAAGCCAAAATTGACAAATAGGATCTAATTAAACTAAACAGATTCTGCACAACAAAATAAACTATCATCTGACTGAAGAGACAACCTACAGATTGAGAGAACATTTTTGCAAGCTATCTATCTGACAAAGGTCTAATATCCAGAGTCTACAAGAAACTTGAACAAATTTACAAAAAAAATCTATTAAAAAATGGGCAAAAGACATGAACAGACTCTTCTCAAAAGGGGCTGGGGGGATAGAGGAGGGATAGCATTAGGAGAAATACCTAATGTAGATGATGGGGTGACGGATGCAGCAAACCATAATGGCAACGTGTATACCTATGTAACAAACCTCCATGATCTGCATATGTACCCCAGAAATTAAAATATAATTTAAAAAAAGAAAAAAAGACATTGACGTAGTCAGCAAACATTAAAAAAAAGTTCAACATCACTGATCATTAGGATGTTGAATCAAATCAAAACCATAATGAGATACCATCTCACTTCAGTCTGAATGGTGATTATGAAAAAGACAAGAAACAACAGATGCTGGCAAATTAGCAGAGAAAAAAGAATGGTTTTACACTGTTGATGGGAGTGTAATTTAGTTCAACTATTGTGGAAGACAGCGTGACAATTTCTCAAAGATCCAGAAACAGAAATACCATTTTACCCAGCAAACTCATTACTGGGTATCTACCTAAAGAAATATAAATCAGGGGAGACCGACTCAAGATGGCATGGTGAGAACAACCCAGGATTGAAGATCTCGGTGAATGCGCAGAGGGTGGCTCAGGGCCGCATTTTCAGACCGATCTTTGTTGCCCACAGAACGGGGAAATTCACAGGTATAAAAGAGACGTGGGATGCCAGTGAAGCAGTTTTGGCTGGCGCAGTGGCGCTCAACAGCGCTCCGCACAAAGAGCACTGGTCCGGGTGCCCTGTTGAACCAGCAATATGAGACTTGAGAGGGAAGATTGGCATATCCATCTGATGGAATGGGACTTGGACAGTGAGCCAGGCTGGGAGATTCCAAAGAAACTGCATTTGGGCCAGGGCAGTGGGCCAAATAAAATGGCATTCCAAACGCTCCTGGTTGAGAGTTTCACTACGGGCACAGCTGAACCCAGGATGGTGCAGCTCGGTGAGGGAGGGGCATTTACCATTACCGAGGCAACCCACCCCTACTGAGGTACACTCCCATTGCTGATGCAGCCTGCCATTGCCAAGTCAACCTGCCACAACGGAGAGACTCCGCAGCAGGGCCTAGCCCGTGACAGAAGGGCGGAGACCTCAGCAGCAGAGCAGAGCCTGAAGCAACAGGGCGGACCTCACTCCAGCAGGGCGGAGCCTCTGCAGGCAAATAGTGACTAGACTGCCTCCTAGCTGGGCAGGACAGCGCAACAGACACATAAAACCCCAACTTCCCGAGACAGAGCATCTGAGAAAAAAAGGGGTTTTTTAATGAGTTCTGCTGCAGCAGAATTAAATGTAGCAGCCTAACAGCACTGAATGAGCAACAGAACTCACAGATCAGCACTTGAGCTCCTATAAAGTACAGACTGTCTCCTCAAGCAGCTCCCTGACCCCTCTATATCCAGAAGACTGATATTTGGCAGGCATCATTCTGGGACAAAGATAGCAGGAAAGGAAACTGGTAGCATCCCTTACTGTTCCACAGCCACTATAGGTGCACCCCAGACAAGCAGGGCCTGGAGTGGATCTCAGCAGTCATACAGTGGAGGGGCTAGACTGGTAGAAGGAAAACCAAGTAACAGAAATACTTCATCATCAACAATCTGGGCATCCACTCAGAGGCCCAATCGAAAAGTCAGCAACTACTCAGACGACAGGTGGATAAATCCACAAAGATGGAAAGAAACCAGTGCAAAAAGGAGAAAAACACCTGAAACCAGAACACCTTGCCTCCTAGAAAGGACCAAAACTCCTCACCAGCAAGGGAACAAAGCTGGATGGAGAATGACTGTGATGAAATGATGGAATTACACTTCAGAAGGAGAATAATGAGAAACTTTTGTGAGCTAAAAGAACATGTTTTAAATCAATAGAAAGAAACTAAGAACCTTGAATAAAAATTTGAAAAAAGATTGCAGGAAATGATAACAAGAATGGATAACTTAGAGAGGAATATGAATGAACTGAAGGAGCTGAAAAACACAATACGAGAACTTCACGGAGCATGCACAAGTTTCAACAGCTGAATTGACCAAGCAGAAGAAGGAATATCAGAAGGCAAAGATCAACTAAATGAAATAAAACAAGAAATCAAGATTAGAGAAAAAAGCCAAAAAGGAATGAACAAAGTCTCCAAGAAATGTGGGACTATGTGAAAAGACCTAACCTACGTTTGATAGGTGTACCAGAAGGGGACGAAGAGAATGAATCCAAGATGGAAAATGCTTTTCAGGATATTATCCAGGAAAATTTCCCCCACATAGCAAGGCAGGACAACACTCAAATGCAGGAAACCCAGAGAACACCACAAAGATATTCCGCAAGAAAAGCAACACCAAGGCGCATAATTGACAGATTCAACAGGGTTGAAATGAAGAAAAAAATACTAAGGGCAGTCAGAGAGAAAGGTCGGGTCACCCACAAAGGGAAGCCCATCAGAATCACAGCAGATCTCTCGGCAGAAACTCTACAAGCCAGAAGAGAGTGGGGACCAATAGTCAACATTCTTAAAGAAAAGAACTTTCAACCCAGAATTTCATATCCAGCCAAACTGAGCTTCAGAAGTGAAGGAAAAATAAAATCCTTTGTGAAAAAGCAAGTACTCAGAGATTTTGTCACCACCAGGCCTGCTTTACAAGAGCTCCTGAAAGAGGCACTACATATAGAAAGAAACAACCAGTACCAGCCATTCCAAAATCACACTAAATGCTAAAGAGCATCAACGTAATGAAGAATCTACAACAACTAACAGGCAAAACAGCCACTTAGCATCAAAATGGCAGTATCAAATTCACACATAACAATATTAACCCTAAATGTAAATGGACTAAATGCACCAATCAGAAGACACAGACTGGCAAATTGGATGAAAAACCAAAACCCAGCAGTGTGCTGTATCCAGGAAACCCATCTCACATGCAAGGATACACAAAGGAAAGGCTCAAAATAAAGGAATGGAGGAAGATTTACCAAGCAAATGGAGAGCAAAAAAAAAGCTGGAGTTGCAATTCTCATCTCTGATAAAATAGACTTTAAAGCAACAAAGATCAAAAGAGACAAAGAAGGCCATTACATAATGGTAAAAGGATTGATACAACAAGAAGAGCTAACAATCCTAAACATATATGGACCCAATACAGGAGCACACAGATACATAAGGCAAGCTCTTAATGACTTACAAAGAGACTTAGACTCCCACACAATAATAGTGGGAGACTTTAGCACTCCACTGTCAATAATAAGACAGATCAACCAGACAGAAAATCAACAAGGATATCCAGGGCTTGAACTCAGACCTGGAACAAGCAAACCTGATAGACATTTACAGAACTCTCCACCCCAAATCCACAGAATATACATTCTTCTCAGCACTACATCACACCTACTCTAAAATTGACCACATAATTGGAAGTAAAGCACTCCTCAGCAAATGCAAAACAACTAAAATCATAAGAAACAGTCTCTCAGACTATAGTGCAATCAAGTTAGAACTCAGAATTCAGAAACTAACTCAGAACCGCACAGCATCATGGAAACTAAACAACTGGCTCTTGAATGTTGATTGGATAAACAAAGAAATAAAGGCAGAAATAAAGAAGTTCTTTGAAACCAACGAGAACGAAGACATAACATACTAGAACCTCTGAAACACGTTTAAAGCAGTCTCCAGAGGAAAATATATAGCAATAAGTGCCTACATGAGAAGAGTGGAGAGATCCAAAATTAACACCCTATCATCAAAATTGAAAGAGCTAGAGGAGCAAGATCAAAAAAACTCAAAACCTAGCAGAAGACAAGAAATAACGAAGATCAGAGCACAACTGAAGGAGATAGAGACACGAAAAACACTTCAAAAAATCAATAAATCCAAGAGCTGGTTTTTTGAAAAGATCAACAAAATAGACCACAAGCCAGATTGATAGAAAAGAAAAGAGAGAACAACCAAATAGATGCAATAAAAAGTGATAAAGGGGAAATCACCACAGAATCCACAGAAATTCAAACCATCATCAGAGAATATTACAAATAACTCTATGCACATAAACTGGTAAACCTCGAAGAAATGGATAAATTCCTGGATTCCTGTGTCCTCCCAAGCCTAAACCAGGAGGAAGCTGAAACTATGAATAGACCAATAACAAGGTCAGAAGTCAAGGCAGCAATTAAGAGCCTACCACACAAAAAAAGCCCAGGTCCAGATGGGTTCAGAGCCAAGTTCTACCAGACACACAGAGAGGAGCTGGTACCATTCCTCCTGAAACTATTCCAAATAATCCAAAAAGAGGGAATCCTTCCCAAAACATTTTATGAGACCAACATCATCCTGATACCAAAACCCAGCAGAGACCCAACAAGAAAAGAAAACTTCAGGCCAATATCCATGATGAACATAGATGCAAAAATCTTCAATAAAATATTGGCAAGCCGATTGCAACAGCAAATCAAAAAACTTATCCACCATGATCAAGTAGGATTCACCCCAGGGATGCAAGGCTGGTTCAACATACGCAAGTCTATCAACATAATTCACCACATAAACAGAACCAAAAACAAAAACCATATGATTATCTCAACTGACGCAGAAAAGGCATTCAACAAAATTCAACTGCCCTTTATGCTAAAAACCCTCAATAAACTCGGTATCGATGGAACGTATCTCAAAGTAATAAAAGCTATTTATGACAAACCAACAGCCAATATCATACTGGATGGGCAAAAACTGGAAACATTTCATTTTAAATTTGGCACTAGACAAGGATGCCCTCTTTCACCACTCCTATTCAATATAGTACTGGAAGTTCTAGCCAGAGCAATCAGGCAAGAAAAAGAAATAAAGGGTATTCAAATAGGAAAGGTGGAAGCCAAATTGTCTCTATTTGAAGACGACATGATAGTATACCTAGAAGACCCCATTGCCTCAGCCCAAAAACTCCTGAAACTGATAAGCAACTTCAGCAAAGTCTCAGGATACAAAATCAATGTGCAAAAATCACAAACATTCCTATACACCAATAACAGACTTAAAGAAAACCAAATCAAGAACAAACTGCCATTCACAATAGCTACAAAAAGAATAAAATACCTAGGAATACAACTCACAAGGAACGTAAGGGACCTCTTCAAGGAGAACTACAAACCACTGCTCAACGAAATCAGAGAGGACACAAACAGATGGAGAAACATTTCATGTTCATGGTTAGGAAGAATCAATATCGTGAAAATGGCTTTACTGCCCAAAGTAATTTACAAAACCAACACTATTCCCATCAAGCTACCATTGACTTTCTTCCCAGAACTGGAAAAAACCACCATGAACTTCATATGGAGTCAAAAGAGAACCCATATAGCCAAGTCAATTCTAAGCAAAAAGAACACAGCGGGGGGCATCACACTACCGGATTTCAAACTATACTACAAGCCTACAGTAATCAAAACAGCATGGTACTGGTACCAAAACAGAGATATAGACCAATGGAACAAAACAGAGGCATCGGAGGCAACACAACATATCTACAACCATACAATCTTTGATAAACCTGACAAAAACAAGCAATGGGGAAACGATTCCCTGTTTAATAAATGGTGTTGGGAAAACTGGCTAGCCATGTGTAGAAAGCAGAAACTGGAGCCCTTTCTGACACCTTACACTAAAATTAACTCCAGATGGATTAAAGACTTAAACATAAGACCTGGCACCATAAAAACCCTAGAAGGAAATCTAGGCAAAACCATCCAGGACATAGGAGTAGGCAAGGAGTTCATGAACAAAACACCAAAAGCATTGGCATCAAAAGCCAAAATAGACAAATGGGACCTAATCAAACTCCACAGCTTCTGCACAGCAAAAGAAACAGTCACTAGAGTGAATCAGCAACCAACAGAATGGGAAAAAAATTTTTGCAGTTTACCCATCTGACAAAGGGCTGATATCCAGAATTTACAAAGAACTCAAATAGATTTACAGGAAAAAAACAAACAAGCCCATTCAAAAATGGGCAAGGGATATGAACAGACACTTTACAAAAGAAGACATATATGAGGCCAACAATCATATGGAAAAATGCTCATCATCACTGGTCATTAGAGAGATGCAAATCAAAACCACATTGAGATACCATCTCATGCCAGTTAGAATGGCGATCATTAAAAAAAATCTGGAAACAACAGATGCTGAAGAGGATTTGGAGAAAAAGGAACACTTTTACACTGTTGGTGGGAGTGTAAATTAGTTCAACCATTGTGGAAGACAGTGTGGCGATTCCTCAAGGCCTTAGGAATAGAAATTCCATTTGACCCAGCAATCCCATTACTGGGTATATATCCAAAGGACTATAAAGCGTTCTACTATAAGGACACATGCACACGTATGTTCAATGCAGCACTGTTTACAATAGCAAAGACCTGGAACCAACCCAAATGCCCATCGATGATAGACTGGATTGGGAAAATGTGGCACATATACACCATGGAATATTATGCAGCAATCAGAAATGATGCATTTGTGTCATTTGTAGGGACATGGATGAGTCTGGAGAACATCATTCTCAGCAAACTGACACAAGAACAGAAAATGAAATACCACATATTCTCACTCATAGGAGGGTGATGAAAAATGAGAACACATGGACACAGGGAGGGGTGTACCAAACACTGGGGTCTATTGGGGGGAAAAGGGGAGGGCCAGTGGGATGTGGGGGAGCTGGGATGGATAGCCTGGGGAGAAATGCCAAATGTGGGTGAAGGGGAGAAAGGAAGCAAACACACTGCCATGTGTGTACCTATGCAACTGTCTTGCATGTTCTGCACATGTATCCCAAAATCTAAAATGCAATAGAAAAAAAAGAAATAAAGCACACTGCCATGTGTGTTCCTACGCAACTGTCTTACATGCTCTGCTCATGTACCCCAAAACCTAAAATCCAATAAAAAATTAAAAAAAAAAAGAAATATAATTCATTCTATTATAATTTTTTTTTTACTACAGCACTATTCACAATAGTAAAGTCATGGAATCAGCTCAAATGCCCATCAATAATAGACTTCATAAAGAAAATGTGGTGTATATCCACCACGGAATACTACACAGATATAAAAAGGAGCAAGACCATGTTCTTTGCAGGGACATGGATAGAGCTGGAAGCCATTATTCCTCAGCAAACCGATATAGAAACAGGAAACCAAAAGGTGTATGTTCTCACTTATAAGTGTGAGCTGAACAGTAAACACAGATAGACAAATGTAGGGAAACAACACACACTGAGGACTGTTGAAGGGAGGTGGAGGGAAAACAGAGAATATCAGGAAGAATAGTTCATAGATGCTGGGCTTAATACCTAGGCAATGGGTTGATCTCTGCAGCAAACCATATTGGCACACATTTATCTATTTAACAAAACTGCACATACCGCACATGTACCCAGGTACTTAAAATAAAAGCTGAAGGGAAAAAAAATATTGTCCAGTTAAGAAAATCTCAAACTTTCAAGCATGCTTCCTAGAGTCCCCCTACAAGCCTTTCTTAGAATAAAGATAAGTAGGCCAGGTGTGGTGGCTCATGCCTGAGTCCTAGCAGTTTGGAAGGCAGAGGCAGGTGGATCACTGGTCAGGAGTTCAAGACCAGCCTGGCCAACATGATGAAACCCTGTCTGTACTAAAAATACAAAATTTAGCTGGGTGTGGTGGCACACCTCTAATCCCACCTACTCAAGAGACTGAGATAGGAGAATCACTGGAACTCTGGGGGCAAGGTTGCAGTGAGCCGAGATCACACAATTGCACTACAGCCTGGGTGACAGAGCAAGACTCTGTCTCAAAAAGATTAAACAAATAAATAAATATAAGTAATCACAATCTACTCATTGATTGTTTCCAACTAAGAATACCTCAGGCCTTATTGTTTGAAAAGAAGTTTCCCAACTACCTACATTTACAATTGTCTTTCAGGTATGGTTGGAATAATATTCTTTTTAAACATCATGTGTTGAAATTTAATGCCAATATGACAGTAGTAAGAGGCAGGATCTTTAGAAGGTGATTAACTTATAAAGGCAGAGCCTTAGTGAGTGGACTTCAGAGTTTTATAAAGGATGCTTCATCAAAAAAGGGCGTTACATAATGGTAAAGGGTTTACTTCATTGAGAAGATCTAACTATCTTAAATTTATATGCACCCAACAGAGGAGCATAGAGATTTAAAAAGCAAGTTTGTAGTGATCTTCAAAGAGATTTAGATTCCCATACATTAATAATAGAAGACCTTAACAACCCACTAACAATATTAGGCAGATTACTGAGACAGACAATTAACAAAGACATTCAGGACCTGAACTCAGCACTGAATTAAATGGACCTGATGAATATTTATAGAACTCTCCACTCAAAAAAACAACAAAACATATATTATTTTCATTGCTACATGGCTCTTATTTCAAATTTCATCATATAATTGAAGCTAAAACACTCCTCAGCAAATACAAAACAACTGAAATCGTAACAATCATTCTCTTGGACCACAACACAAGCAAGTTTGAAATCAAGACTAAAAAATTCACTTAAAATCATACAATTACATGGAAATTGAATAACCTTCTTTTGAATGACCTTGCAGTAAATAATGAAATTCAGGGAAAAATCAAGAAGTTCTTTGAAACTAATAAAGATACACTGTAACAGAATCCCTGGGACACAGCTAAGACAGTGTTCAAAGGGAAATTTATAGAATTTATAGCACTAAACGGCCACATTAAAAAAATCAGAAAAATCTAAACTTAATCACTCAACATTACAACTAAAAGAACTAGAGAACCAAGAGGAAACAAATTCCAAAGCTAGTAGAAGACAGGAAATAAACAAATCCAAGCTGAACTGAAGGAGATAAAGACCTCAAAAAATTCAAAAGATTAACAAATCTGTGAGCTGACATTTTGGAAAAAAAATAATAGATAAACCACTAGTTAAAGATATAAAGAAGAAAGGAGAGAAGATTCAAATAAACACAATCAGAAACGACAAGGGGTATAGTACCACTGACCTCACAGAAAAGCAATCAACAGAGAATATTATGAACACCTCTATGCACATAAACTAGAAAATTTAGAAGAAATGAATAATTCCTGTACCCATACAACCTGCCAAGGCTGAGCTAGAAAGAAATTGGGTCCCTAAACAGATCAACATTAAGTTCTGTCATTGAGGCAGTAATAAATAGACTACACTCCAAAGAAAGCCCAGCATCGGACGGATTCACAGCTGAATTCTTCCAGAAGTACAAAGAAGAACTGGCATCATTACTACTAAAAATATTCCAAAAAAAAATTTAAAAAGAGGGACTCCTCCCTAACTCATTCTATGAGACCAGGATCATCCTAATCCCCAAAGCCGGCAGAGTTAAAACAACAAAAAAGAACACTTTGGGACAATATCCTTGATGAATACAGATGCAAAAATCCCCCACAAAATACTGACAAACTAAACCCAGCAGCACATCAGAAAGCTTATTCACCACAATCAAGTAGGCTTCATCCCCAGGATGCAAGTTTCATTCAACATAACAAATGGTTCATCACACAAACAGAACTAAAGAAAAAAATCATAGGATTATATCAACAGATACAGAAATAGGCTTTTGATAAAATACAGCATCCATTCATGTTAAAAACTCTCAGTAAACTAGGTATTGAAGGGATATACATCAAAATTATAAGAACCATCTGTAACAGACACACAGCCAACCTTATACTGAATGGGCAAAAGCTGGAAGCATCCCCCTTGAAAACCAGCAAAAGACAAGGATGTCCTCTCTCACCACTCCTATTTAACATAGCATTGGAATTTCTGGCTATGGCAATTAGGCAATATAAAGAAATAAAGTGGATCCAAACAGGAAGAGAGGAGGTCATATTACTCCTGTTTTCAGATGACATAATCCAGTATCTAGAAATCCCCATAGTCTTAGTCCAAAAGCTTAATAAGGTGATAACTTCAACAAGTCTCAGAATACAAAATTAATGTGCAAAAATCACTAGAATTTCTATAGAAAAAGTCGGTCTGAGAGTAAAATCAAGAACAAATTACCATTTACAATTGTCTCAAAAAGAATATATTACTTAGGAATATAAATAACAAGGAAGGTGAAGGACCTCTTCAAGGAGTACTACAAATCACTGCTCAAAGAAATCAGAGATGGCAGTAACAAATAGAAAAACATTACATTCTCATGGATTGGAAGAATGAATATCATGAAAATGGCCACACTGCCCAAAGCAATTTACAGATTCAGTGCTATTCCTATGACACTATTAGTGACATTCTTCATAGAACTAGAGAAAACAATTTTAAAATTCATATGGAACCAAAAAAAGAGCCTAAATAGGCAAGACAATGTGAAACAAAAGAACAAAGCTGGAGGCATCACACTACCTGACTTCAAACTATACTATGGGGCTACAGTAACCAAAACAGAATGGTAGTGGTACAAAAACAGACACATAGTCCAGTGGAACAGAATAGAGAACCCAGAAATAAGGCTGCATACCTACAACTACATGATCTTTGACAAACCTGACAAAAACAAGCAAAGGGAGAATAATTTCCTATTCAATAAATGTTGCTCAGATAACTGGCTAGTCATATGCAAAGATTTAAACTGGACCCTTTTCTTACACCATACACAAAAATTAACTCAAGATGAATTGAAGACTTAAATATAAAACCCAAAACTATAGAAAAAAAACCTGGAAGACAAGCAGGCAATACCATCAGGACATAGGCATGGAAAAATTTTGTAACAAAGATGCCAAAAGCAACTGCAATAAAAGCAAAAATTGACAAATGGGATCCAGTTGAACTAAAGAACCTCTACACAGAAAAGGACCTATCAAAAGAGTAAAAAGATATTTTACAAAATGGGACAAAATTTTTGCAAACTATGCATCTGACAAAGGTCTAATACCCAGCCTCTATAAGGAACTTAAACAAATTTAAGGGAAAGAACAGACAACAGACAGAATTAGTCCATTGTGAGGCTGCTAATAAAGACACACCCAAGATTCAGTAATTTATAAAGGAAATAGGTTTAATTGATTCACAAATCATCATGGCTGTGGAGACCTAAGGAAACTTATGATCATGGTGGATGGGGAAGCAAACACGTCCTTCTCCTCGTCTGCAGAGCAAAATCAAGGCAAGCCCCTTATAAAACCATCAAATTCCATGAGAACTCATTCACTATTACCAGAACAACAGGAGGGTAACTGCTCCCATGATTCAATTACCTCCCACTGGGTCCCTTCCACAACACGTGGAGATTATGGGAACTACAATTCAAGATGAGACTTGGGTGGGGACACAGCCAAACCATATCACAACCTCATTAAAAAGCAGACAAACACATGAATAGACATTTTTCAAAAGAAGACATACATGTGGCCAGCAATCATATGAAAAAAAGCTCAGCATCACTGATCATTAGAGAAATGCAAATCAAAACTACAATGCGATATCATCTCACACCAGTCAGAATGGTTATTATAAAAAGTCGAAAACTAACAGATGCTGGCTAGGTTGTGGAGAGTAAAGAGCACTTATGTAGCATTGGAGGAAGAGTAAATTAGTTCAGCCATTGTGAAAGACAGTGTGGTGACTCCTCAAAGCCTAAAAACAGAACTACCATTTGACCCAGCAATCCCATGACCGGGTATATACCCAAATGAATACAAATAATTCTATTATAAAGACATGTGCATGTGTATGTTTATTGTAGCACTATTCACATAATAAAACTATGGAATCAAGCTATATGCCCAACAATGGTAGAATGGGTAAGGAAAATGTGGTACAAATACACCACAAAATACTATGGAGCCATAGAAAGTATGAGATCATGTTCTTTGTAGGAATACGGATGGAACTGTGGGCATGATATTTACCAAAATAATGCAAGAACAGAAAACCAAATATCACATGTTCTTACTTATAAGTGTGTGCTAAATTAAGGGAACACATGGAAAGATAGAGGAGAACGATACATACTGGGGATTTTCAAAAGGTAGAAGATGGGAGGAGGGAGAGGATCAGGAAAAATAAAAAATGGGTACCAGGCTTGATACCTGGGTGATAAAATAATCTGTGCAACAAGCCCCATGACACAGGTTTACCTATGTAACAAATCTGCACATGTATCCCCTGGACTTAAAAGCTAAATAACAAATAAAAAGACTTCACACAGCAGTTACCCCTTTTTTTCCCTTCTACCATGTGAGAACACGAAGTTTCTCCCCTCCAGAAGATGCAGTAACAAAGGTGACATCTGGGAAACAGAAACGAAGCCATTACTAGACATCACCTGCTGGCGCCTTGATCTTGAACTTCCAAGCCTACAGAACTGAGAAACAAATGTCTGTTTTTTTTTATTAAGAACCCAGTGAGAGGTATTTTGTTATAGCTGTACTAATGGACTAAGACACTCTCCTTCCATAACCTTTGTAATTTAACTTTGCTGATTGCTGCCTTTGATTTTAATGAGTATAATTTTTCTTCTCAATTAATGTTTACATCTTTGAATGTGAACATTAGACCCTATATTTAATTGCAGTTCTTCATAGCATAGAATATCACTATGTGTTGAACATTAAAATTTTTCTTATTGCCTGCATGGTCTTACATAAAGCACCTACTATCTAAGTCACAGTTTTCTTACCTGCAATATAGGATTTTCTAAAGAACAAATTAAACACATAGGCTGATATCCAGCACTTGACACAAATTAGCTTTATATGCTTTTTTCCTTCCTATCAATATAAGTAGCATAGACTTCTTCCAATATTTCATGTATTTCTTTCACACATATACACATTTTAATCCACAGAGCATGTCACACAAAACCATAATTAACAAATCAAGATACATACATAAAATCTTCACAACTGACAATTTTATTCTGAAAAGGTTAAAACCCAGGAATAAAAGAGAGTGCCATTCTCCTTTTCGGATGTGGCAATAAAATAAGTGTGTGAAAGTTTGCTTAAGGGCTAAACAATTCTTTATAGGTAAAAAGAGAAAGTTATTGTAAAGCAAGGACATATATTTTCAAATACAGAAATCTGGCCTGATAATAACAAAAGTCTGATAATAATGAAAAGTGCTATTACTTAAATTTTCTGTGTCAGTTTCCTCCACAATAAGGAGAAACTCAAGATAACAACAGATTATGCCCATATTTAATCTCAGGCCTGTGCTACGCAGTTATTTAGATGAAATCTATACAGAGACTTGGAATCTTTTTATGTTAGATCATTGTTTCCTCATTCCGTTTACCCACACCTGTCAAGTGTGTATACAATTACTATTTTTTAATAGCTCATTTTTTAATGTCATAGATGTTATAGTTCTAGAAATATACACTAGACATTTAGTAAACCACTACAAAAAGTGATTCACTATTTTAACAAAAATTATTGATTGGCCCCCATGACATGTGTCAGACACATCCAATGATAACCATAAACATAGATGCCCAGTCCTGTCTCTCACAAAGCCTGTATTAATAGGGAGGCAAGTAGATCTGGAAATAATAACTATCAATATTTTTAAAATTTGAATGAATACTGTGTTCTCTGAAGTCATGAATTCTACGAGATCCAGTCCAGTATTGAGAGGACAAGAGAGGCTTGCCAGAGGCAAGGACATTACCTGAGAAACACATTGGAGTGAATCAAGGGCATAAATAATGGCCGTCTAAGTACGATTAGGCAATTTTTATTTGGCCTACCACCTGCTAACTATATGAACTAGTGCTGTTACTTAAATTTTGTCTCAGTTTCCTCCACAATAAATTTGTATAGCAATTATTTTCTTCCTCTAAGACTGTTTCTGATAATAAGATATATACATTAAAGGTGCCTATCACATTGTAATTGCTCAATATTTTTAATGCCATTATTATATTGAAGAAAACACACATTTATGTGTAGTTTTTGATCTTATAAATGTAGAAAAAATCGTTTAGCAAAGCAGGTGAGAGGTGATCATCTCCTAACTTATAGCAACATCATTGTAGAGGGAAGGGTGTTAATCGAAACCTCTTTAGGAGACAGAGCCAGGAGGACCTGATGAGAGACATGGACCACAGGAGAGATGAGAAGGTAAAGATATTGACTGAGTTCCAGGACAGGAAAGAAGCATGACACCATTTACACCTGGGGCCAAATAGGAGGAGCACACTGTGAGTGTAAGATAATCAGTTCAATTTGGGACATATTCGCTTACAGATGCTTTCAAAATCATCTATCTATCTATCTATCTATCTATCTATCTATCTATATCTATCTATCTATCTATCTATCTATCTATCATCTATCTAATCTATCTATCTACCTATCTATCTATCTAATCTATCTATCTATCTATCTATCTATCTATCTATCTATCTATCTATCTATCTACCTATCTATCTAATCTATCTATCTATCTATCTATCTACCTACCTATCTATCTATCTACCTATCTATCTATCTATCTATCTAATCTATCTATCTATCTATCTATCTATATCTATCTATCTATCTTTCTACCTATCTATCTATCTATCTATCTAATCTATCTATCTATGTATCTATCTATCTAATCTATCTATCTATCTATATCTATCTATCTATCTATCTACCTATCTATCTAATCTATCTATCTATCTATCTATCTAATCTATCTATCTATCTATATCTATCTATCTATCTATCTATATCTATCTATCTATCTTTCTACCTATCTATCTATCTATCTATCTAATCTATCTATCTATCTATCTAATCTATCTATCTATCTATATCTATCTATCTATCTACCTATCTATCTAATCTATCTATCTATCTATCTATCTAATCTATCTATCTATATCTATCTATCTATCTATCTACCTATCTATCTAATCTATCTATCTATCTATCTAATCTATCTATCTATCTATCTATCTACCTATCAATCTAATCTATCTATCTATCTATCTATCTAATATATCTATCTATCTAATCTATCTATCTATCTATCTATCTATCTAATCTATCTATCTATCTATCTATCTATCTAATCTATCTATCTATCTAATCTATCTATCTATCTAATCTATCTATCTACCTATCTATCTAATCTATCTATCTATCTATCTACCTATCTATCTAATCTATCTATCTATCTATCTATCTATCTATCTATCTATCTATCTATCTATCTATCTATCTAATCTATCTATCTATCTATCTATCTATCTATCTATCTATCTATCTACCTACCTACCTATCTATCTATCTATCTATCTATCTATCTAGTCACGTCCTTAGTTACATTTGTAGTTTGGTAAATGATCAAAACATAGATGGTAATGAACGCTAGCATTCCAGATAAACTCATTTATGGAGAAAGACCAAGAAAAGGAACAGAGCAACTAAATGTATTCTATTATATACTTCAGTGACCTGGAGATACCTATTATAAAGTTTCAAATGAGAAAAGAACATGGCAAATAAGCATATGAATAATATGGCATCTTGATTAAAAAAGAAAAGTATTCCTATAGAATTCCATTTGTGTTTACTATTAGAAAACTTTAGTTGATTCTTCTGTATTGATTATGTACATTTAATGATAAAATAAATTAATAATCAGCTTATCTTTTAGACTTAAAATTAATAATAATGTCATTATTAAAATTAATATATTATATATCATTATTTTGATTGTTATTACTATAGCTAACAGAACATATGAGCCAGACAATCATCTAAGCACATTTCAAATCATTTCATATATCAACTCATTTAATCCTCACAGCAATGCTGTGAGACAGACACCGTTATTAACCCAATTTATAGATAAGAAAACCAGGGCACAGAGAGATTTGGTAATTCACTCTACATAGGTAGCATAAGGCAAAATTCACATTGGAACTCCAGAGTCTTATTACGAAACCTATGCTCCATCATTACACTGGTATGATGTAAATGCATATACATAGAACTAAATGGTGTATAAGTCTGGTCTCCTATACCTTAAAATTTCTCACAGTACTATGTTATTACTATATATATATGTACATATGCAAAATATATAAATATGAATGGGTTTAAAAATTACTTTCCTAATTGAAGAAATTATCATTATTTCAGAGTATTTTAGTAGTTCCAGATGTCTTTAGTCATTTATTAGTTGGTTGCAGTTTCTTGAATATAATGTATTATGCCACAAACCATTAAGACATGAAAACATTAGTATACATCTCTCACTCTCTCTCTCTCACACACACACATGCACACACACACACATACACACAGAAAATGTTATAGAGATGTGTGTAAACTAATTTCGCCTATATAATAGTATTAATAGTTTATTACTAAGTAATATATTCAATATCATATTTTATTAAGCAAAAGTATAGGTTAAAATATTCAGACAAACCTAAAATAAATGGCATTTTAATAAATTACAAGTGGCACTGCATTTTTATATTGTCACCCTCTAATGAAAAAACATGTAAGATGTCTAAATGAAAGTACACATAGTGAATGAGAGAAAAATCTATTGCTTAGGGAAATAAATCAAAGCATAAACTATGCATTGTATTTATACAAATTTGTCTGTGTATATGGTGATATACTTTTGTCAATAGATCATTTTTCTTTCTTTCATTTCCTAAATCATAGTATATTGACTGACAGGCTGCACGCTAGGTTTTATGTGTTGTTCTAACCACACTGACACAAAGTTTATAAGTAAACTGGTTTCAGGTCTAATGATTTGAAATTGACAATTTCAGTTCTCTAAATATTTTTCTTTTATCAGGATGTTAGCACCTTTTATCCTCTATGTTAGGATCTGAAATTACTGACATCTTTTGCTTTGTACCAACACAGTATGTTTTTAGAGCTTCTGATTTACCTCTTTGTATTCTTAACTATGGGCCATACTGAGAAAGATATACTGTATTATACCAAAGTAAGCCTGAGAATAAGCCTGATAAGGAACAAAATTGGAAAGTCAGTGGAATGGATTTCTCTCCATGTCATATAATTGATGGATGCCCTTCTGTTCTGGGTCTTTATTTTGGTACTCCTTCAATTTTCTAAAACTATTTGTGTTTCTGACATATCAGATGACTTTATCTATTAAATTTGTTTTTACCATGCTGTGACTGAGCTTGAAAAACATTTATTTCTATATGTATCCATTTGGAATTACAAAATACTAAGTGTGTTTTAAAATAATAGGATATGTTTCCCTTTAGTGCCC
The DNA here is from genome assembly GCF_049354715.1 of Callithrix jacchus. Classification (NCBI taxonomy): domain Eukaryota; kingdom Metazoa; phylum Chordata; class Mammalia; order Primates; family Cebidae; genus Callithrix; species Callithrix jacchus. Next base: position 193,004,914 of record NC_133503.1, read on the forward strand.
TTTTCAGCTTCAGTCTAATGCCACAAATAGGCGATAGCTTTTTGTCACCGTTTTCTCTTTTGGACTTGCATTGTTCATTTTCCAGTGACCTCAACCATCGCTATTAGCTTTAGCTGCACCAGTAGAATGGTTTGAGTTTCTTCAGTGACTTGATCAATTTGAAAAAATTTGAACAACTACTTCTGTAAGGTACAAAACTGATGGGTGAATTCTTAATAATCTAAAAGTTTAAGGCAATTCAAGGCCATAAATTTTCCTATTCTCCTTAAGAAATACTTCATAAAATAATCCTTGATATGGTACAGAAGCAAACTCCTTCATTGCCTTTTCTGGCAGAGAATTTTAAATCTGATGGTGTGTGTGTTATTTACTTGTTCTACCAACTTAGGGGAAATTTCTGAAATGGTACGCATGACTCATCAAGCTGTAAGCATTTTCTTTGTCCTTCAAAGATTATCATAATTGCCAACTATGAGGAAATGAATCTCATAAAAAAAAAAAACTTGTGTATCAGTGTCATTTGCAATAAGTAAGCCCAAAGAAAAGGGTGCTACAGTGCTTGATACTTTATGTTCCCAAAACTCTAAAAGTAGAAAGGGCATTGTGATGGTTAATATTGAGTGTCAACTTGACTGGATGGAGGGATGCAAAGCATTTTCCTGGGAGTGTCTGTGAGGTGGTTGCCAAAAGAGATTAACATTAGAGTCGGTGGACTAGGAGAAGCAGACCCACCCTCACTCTGGGTGGGCATCATCTAATCCACTGCAAGCACAGTCAGAATAAAAGCAGGCAGAAGAACATGGAAAGACTAGACAGGTTTAGTTTTCTGGCCTACATCTTTCTCCCATGCTGGCTGCTTCCTGACCTCGAGTATCAGACTCCAAATTCTTCAGCTTTGGGACTGGAACCGGCTTCCTTACAACTCCACTTGCAGACAGCCTATTGTGGGACCTCACCTTGCAATCGTGTGATTCCAAACTCCTTAATAAACTCCTCATTATATTTATCTTATTAGTTTTGTCCCTGACTAATATAGGCATCTTTACATGCTTATTTCCAATAAATCACGAGAGCATTATTAATCCTAAATTTCTACTATGTGTTCACATATAAACCCATGCCATCATGACCTGAGATGCTGTTTATTTATTTGGTCATTTATTTTTTTATATTGATGCATTGTAATTATACATATTTATGTGATACAATTGAGAAAACATATTTATGTTGCTCATATCTCTAATGAGGAAATCCGGACAGTCAGTAAATTCATCACTGCAAACATATTATTTCTTTCTGGTGAGAGCATTTAAAAGCCTCTTTTCTGGCTATTTTATAATACCCATACCTTCCTGCTAAACATCATCACATTACTGTGCAATAGAACACCAGATCTTCTTTATTCTATCTAACTGTAACTTTGTGACCAATGACCACCACTATTCTGCTTTCTACTTCTATAATACCAACTATTTTTATCTTCAGATTCCAAACATGAGTGAGATCATGCAATATTTGTGTTTCTGTGTCTGGCATATTTCACTTAATATAACATTCCCCAAATACATTCGTGTTGTCCCAAATAACAGGATTTTATATTTTATGACTGAATAGCATTTTGTGTGTGTGTGTGTGTGTGTGTGTGTGTGTGTGTCCGTGTGTGTGTACATGCCATATATAAATAGAAATGTTAGATACACACATACACACCACATGTTCTTTATTCATTTATCTGTCATAAGACACTTGAGCTGTTACAAAATAGTGCTGCAATAGACATAAGCATGCAAGTAACTCATTGATACACTAATTTTATTTCTTTAAATATATATCTGCTAGTGAGATAGCTAGATCATATTATAGTCCTATGTTTAATGATTTAAGGAAGCTTTATACTGTTTTCCATAGCGGCTGTAGTCATTTCAATGTCACTGACAGTGTTTAAGTGTTTCTTTTTTCCACATCCTCACCAACACTTGGTCTTCTTGATAATAGCCATTCAAACTAGAGTCCAGTGGTATCTTATTGTGCTTTTGATTTCCATTTCCCTGGTGATTCGTGATGTTGAGCACTAATTCACATACTTGTTGATCATCATATGGCTTCAGAGAAATTTCTCTTAAGGTATTGTGCTCATTTTAAAAATCAGGTTACTTGTCTTTTATGCTGCTGAGCTGCTTGAGTTTCTTACATATTCTGGATATTAACTCCTTGCCAGATATATAGTTTTGAATGTTTTTTCCCATTCTGCAGGTTGGTTTTTGAACCTGTTAATTGTTTCTTTGGCTGTGCAAAGCTTATTATTTGATGTAACCCCATTTGTCTACTTTTGCTTTTGTCGCTTACACTTTTGAGGACTTATTTTAAAAATACTAGCCCAACGCAGTGTCATAAAGCATTTCACCTATATTTACTTATGGCAGTTTCATAGTTTCTGGTTTTACATTTAAGTCTTTAATCTATTTTGAATTTGTTTTTGTATATGGTGAGAGGTAGATTTCTAGGTTATTTTTGTCGTTTTTTTGAGACTGAGTTTTGCTCTTGTTGCCCAGGCTGGGTGCAATAGTGTTATCTTGGCTCAGTGCAACCTCTACCTCCTGGGTTCAGTGATTATCCTGTCTCAGCCTCCCATGTAGCTGGAATTACAGACATGCGCTACCATGCCCAGCTAATTTTCTATTTTTAGTAGCGATGGGGTTTCTCTATGTTGGTCAGGCTGCTCTTGAACTCCCAACCTCAGGTGATACACCCACCTCAGCCTCCCAAAATGCCGGGATTACAGGCGTGGGCTATCACACCTGGCTTAGAGGTCTAGTCTTATTATTATGCATGTAGATATCCAATTTCTGCAACAACATTTATTGAAAAGACTGTCTTTCCCTCAGTGAGTGTTTTTGATACCTTTGTCAAATATCAGATGGCTGTTAGTGTATGAATTTATTTTAGAGCTCTCTATTCTGTTCTAATGGCCTATGTGTCTGTTTTTATGCTAGTATCATGCTTCTCTTATTACTATAAATATATTTTAAGATTGTTTTTCTATTTCTAAGAAGAATGTCATTGGTATTATGATAGGATTTGCGTTAAATTTGTAGATTCTTGATATGCTAATTTTAACAATATTTATTTTTCCAGTCCATGCACATGGGCTATCTTTCTATTTTGTTATGCCTTCAATTTTTTTTCACTAATATTTTATGGCTTTTAGTGTAGAGCTCTTTTACCTACTTGGTCAAGTTCATTCACAGGGATACCTTTTTGTTTTGTGGCTGGTGGATATAGAATTGTTTTTCTATTTTTTTCAGATACTTCACTTTTAGCATATAAAAATGCAATTATAATTTAACTGTACAGTTTAAAATAACAAAAAAAGTATAATTACATTTTTTGTAACACAAAGGATAAATTCTTGAGGGTATAGAGACCCCATTTTCCATGATGTGATTATAATACATTACATGCTTGTATATATACCTACTATGTACCCACAGAAATGGAAAATAGTTGTTTTTAATGCTACCAATTTCTGTATGCTAATTTTGTGTTGTTTCTTTGCTGAATTTGTGTATTAGTTATAACAGTTCTTTTGGGGAACAGTTCTTTAGAGTTTTCCGTATGTTGAAACACGTCACTACAGAGATTTTGTGACTTCCTCCCATTCAATTTGGATGCCTTTTATTACTTGTCTTGCCCTGATGGTAGAGTAAAAGTTTTCATCTTTTCCTCATTCCATGTGATGTTGACTGTTGTTTGGTCATACATGGTCTTTATTATGTTGAGGTACATTCCTTCTATAATTTTTTCAGAGGACTACTGAATTTTGTCAAATGTTTTTCCTGTTATCTATTGAAGTGATGATTTTTATTTTTATTGTTAATGTAGTATATCATGTTTGTTAATTTACACATATTAAACTATACTTGCATCTCAGGGATGAATTTCGCTTGATCATAATGAATGATCTTTTTAATGTACTGTATTATTTGGTTTGTTAGTATATTGTTGAGACGTTTTGTATCTGGGTTTATCAGAAATATTGGCCATTTTCTTGCTGTGTTCTTGTCTGATTTTGAAATAAAGGCAATGCTGGCTTCATAAAGTTAGTTTGAAAATATCTCCTCCTCTTCAATTTCTGAAATAGTTTGAATGGTATTAGGTTTTCCTTAAATGTATGGTAGAATTCAGAGGTGAGATAATCAGAGGCTAGTCATTTTTTTTTTAAAAAAGAATACTTTTTATTACTGATTCAGTTTTCTCACTTGTTCTGATTACATTTTTTTTCATAATTTAATCTTGATCGGTTGTATGTGTCCAGGAATTTATCTATTTTTTCTACATTCTCAAATTTGTGGTATAGAATGGTTTATAATAGTCTCATGATCTTTTGTATTTCTGTGACATCAGTTTAATGATTTCTTTTTCTTCTCTGACTTTATTTGTTTGGGACTTTTTATTGTACTTATCCTGGCTAAAGATTTGTTAATTGTTTATCTTTCCAAAAGCCCAACCCTATGTTTTGTTGATCTTTTGAATTGTTTTAGTGTTTACATTGCTCATTTCTTCTCTGAGCTTCATTATTACCTTTCTTCTACCAATTTCGGGTTTAGTTTGTTCTCATGTTTCTAGTTCCTTGAGGTGCATGATTAGGTTATTTATGAGATATCTTTCCTCTTTATTGATGTAGGCATGTATTTATTATGAACTTTCTCTTAGAAATGCTTTTGCTGTGTCCCGTAGGTTTTGTTATGCTGTGTTTCCATTTTCATTCATCTCAACAATTTTTAAAATTTTCCTTTTTTACTTTTCATTGATTCATGGTTTATTTAAGAGCATGATATTTCATTTCCTTGTATTTGTCTTTCCAAAGTTCTCTTATTGTTGATTTCTAGTTTTATACCACTGTGGTCTGAAAAGACACTTAATATGATTTCTGTTTTCTTAAATTTGCTAAGACTTGTGGACTAACATATGATGTATCCTGGAAAATGTTCCATGTGCAGTCGAGAAGAATGTGTATTCTGTTGCTGTTGGGTGGATTGTTTTCTAAACGTCTGCTAGGTCCTTCTGGTCTAAGATTTAGTTGAAATTCTGTAGTTTTTTTGTTGATTTTCTGTATAGATGATCTGACCATTGTTGAAAGAGGAGTGTTGATATTATTGTACTGCAATTTATCTCTTCTTTTATACCAAGTAGTATTTGCTTTATCTATTTGAGTCTTCCAGGCTGCATGCACATATTTTTACAATTTTGTCTCTTTTTATACTGTTTGAATTATAGTCTATTTAATGAAAGTATGGCTACTCCTGCTTTCTTGTGGTTTCCATTTGGATGGAATATATTTTTCATCCTTTCACTTTCACTCTACTTTTTTTTTTTTTTTTTTTTTACGAATAGGATAAGTCTCTTCTAGATAGAATTTGGCTGAGTCTTGTATTTTGATCTCCATGGAGAATTTGTATGTTTAATTGGAGAATTTAATGTATTTACAAAGTTAGTGTTGATATATAAATACCTGCTATATTTTGTTAATTGTTGGGAATGTTGTATTGATTTTGATTCTAGGTAGATGTGGTAGCATGGTTTCCTGGTAAATTAGGTGCTTCATGGATTCAGATGTTGGGATTTTGGTCCTCAGTCATGCCTAGGCTCTAAGCAGCCAAGGTGTTGGTGCTGCAGACACCTGTATGAATGTAGTGGGCTGATGGTGGGGTCTCAGGAGATAGCTAGAGGTCAGTGAGTACTGGCTTCCAGAACAAAATGTACTCCTGTTGACACTGGGCCATAGCAGCTTATGTTGGAGGGGTGAGATGGGGTGTTCCAAAGGAGTTGCTGCTCTCATGCAAAACAACTGGAAAATGCCCAGAAATTGCCTATGTTGAATTCAAACCTGTGAGAACAGAAGGACCCTCTTGTAGCAATGACTACTGGCATCTACAGTGGTGATGCAGATGGCATAGGGCCGCCACCTTACCTTTATCCTGTAAGATGTCTCCCCTGGCTCTGAGCTGATTCTGTTGGGGGAAACAGTGTGGCAGAGGCTGGATACCTTGCTCCCCTCTGCATAGTGCTATCCTGGGCTTCAACCTCCACAAAAACTTTTCTGTTTGCCTGGTTCTCTCCAGCATACATCCTCAATCACTCCAGTCAAATTATAGTTGTTTATTTGTTGATATGATCGCTTTTGCCAGGGACAAATGTCAAACAATTCTAGTGGCCATCTTGCCACTCTCCATGATTATTTTTTGAACACAATGACAATTCTTCTAAATGTATTAACAAAGTTTAACTATCCAACAATTATTTTCTGTGGGGAAAAAGTTTTCACTAAATTCAAGAATATGAATTATCTAGCACCAATTCATTAAGCAAACATTCATTTGGCATTTTAAAAATATGTGCTTCGTATCTGTGACTATGCAAGAAACTGAAAATACAGGACTTAAGGTGAAAAGCACTGTCAAAGAAGTTACTGCCTAATGAGAGATGCAATTTAATACAGAGCCAGAAATGTGAATTTTGCTGTTTGACCAGAATATTAAGTACATCCTTATTTTGCAAAGGTAGGTATGAAAATCTTAACTGAAATTGGGAGACATTTGATTTAAACATTGATAACTAACATTTGAATTGACATTCTATTTTCCATACTATAATTTATATATGAATTTTAAAATCAGTTAGTGGAATAAACTGAGGCATTATGTGACTAGAGAAAGAACTGATGATTTAATTCAAACATGTGGAAAAGAGCTGATACATATCAGCTTCAGTTGGACAGAATAAAGGAGGAGTTAGTAGTGGCTTTATCTATATGATATGAACATAAGCACAATGGATATATTGTGTCCACCATTATTTTTATGTGTAATATTTATTAGTAGGACAGCTTCTCTCCCTTCATGCCCTCTCACATTCCCACCATTAAGCTTTAGATAAAGTGCAGAGGCCACAGAGTAGAAGATCACCAAAAAACCTTCTTTTCTGAACCACTACATTATGGGATGCAAAGGAAGACTGGTGAAAATGTGTGTTCCAATCTCCTGCTCCAGAGCTCTACAAACGTGGGCAAGTATTTGCTGAATTGTGTGGGTAAAAGGAATAGCAAATTCAAAATAACTTTATTCTCTCCCTTTTGGAAGTACAGATGATAGGCACTGGGTAGCAAGAATGTGACAGAGGCTGCAGTGAGGTCAACCTAGGCTACTGTCACACAGCAGATGTGGCTCAGAGAAACACATGGTACCAAGAGGCCACCAATTGTAGGAGTGAGCCCACAGATGACAAATTGACCATAAGTCAGAGGACAAGAGAAAGTGCACATGCAAGGACCGACATAGATCCCAAAGCCCTATCATGCCAAGAACAAGTAAGTACCATCATAATTTATCTGTTAGATGAAGAAGAGAAATTAGGAAAAACCTGAAAGAATAAGAAATTTAGTAAAAAGACTGAGTTAAACATGAACAGTAAGAACAAAACATATGTAACATTACTTTCAGACACTGTACCAAAATCTTTACACAAACAATTTACAGTTTTAAAAATAATAAAATCCTAGGTAATTATTCTCTTATCTGTTTTAAAGTGAGGTGATAGTTATGTTAATTAATTTGATTTAATTATTCCACATTGTTTACATATATCAAAACATCACATTGTACTCCATTAATATATACAAATTTTATCTGTCAGAAATAATAGGGTATTAATCTGTTCTCACATTGCCATGAAGAACTACCTGAGACCTGGTCATTTATAAAGAAAAGAGGTTTAATTCTCTCATCTCTCCACAGGCTATAGAAGGAGCATGGCTGGGGAGGTCATAGGAAACTTACAATCATGGCAGAAGGGAAAGAGGTACCTCTTCTTACATGGCTGGAGTGTGAGGAAGAGGAAGAAGCAGGAGATGCTACACACTTTTAAGCAACCAGATCTCAGGTCACTCACTATCACAAGAACAGAAAGGGGACGTTCTCTCCCCATGATCCAAACACTTCCATCAGCCCTTCCTCCAACTTTGGGGATTACAGTTCAACATGAGATTTGGGCAGGGACAAATATGCAAACCATATCAAATAGCAAGTAAAACAGTTTTTAGGGAAAATATAAATGAAGGAAAAAGAGTAGTACACCACTCACTATTGCCTCAATTAATGTGAGTTTCCTCCTTTAAAAAAAATAAGGCTGCCAAGGGACATGGAGGTGACAAAACTGACCCAGGTGCCAGGCTTCAGTCCCAGGCAGTCTGCCTCCAAATCTCACATGTCAAATTCATGTGCCACACTGTTTTTCTGTTTGGCTAAGTGAGAAAATAATATGCATTCAAATGTCATTTCAGTAGTTTTGTTGTACCAACACTGAAATAAATTTATATATAGTATAATGCTAAAATACTTTGGAAATTTTTTTTAAATTTTTCATTTCTAACATAATTATTTGGGTATAATTTAACATATTTATTTAGGTATAATTAATTTCTAATGTATACAATTTGAATGTGTTTTGACCTATGAATATACCTGCAATACCATCACTTCAATATCCATTACTTGCAGATGTTTCTCTGTGTCCCCTAGTTTTTGTTTTGTCTTGTTTTTTTTTGTTTCTTAGTACAAACACTTAGTATGAGATGGATTGAAGTTGAATACTTGTTCCTGACCAAATCTCCTGTTAAATTGCAATCTCCATTGTTGGAGGTGGAGCCTGGTGGAAGGTGTTTGCATTATGGGCATGGATCTCCATGGATCCCCATGTCTTGGGCCATAGCTTTGCTGGTAAGTGAGCCCTCTAAGTTCTTGTGAGATCTGATCATTTAAAAGTGTGTGGTACCTTTCCCCACCTGACTCTTTCTTGCTTGCTCCTGCTTTTGTCATGTGACATGCCTGCTCCCCATTTGTCTTCTGCCATGATTGGAAGCTTCCTTAGACCTACTCAGATGCAGATGCCACTATGCTTCTTGTAAAGCCTGAAGAAGTATTTGCCAATTGAACCTCCTTTCTTGATAAATTATTCAGTCTTAGTATTTACAGCAATGCGAGAATGACCTAACACTGAAAAATGGTACTGAAAGTTGGGTATTGCTATGAAAATACTTGAAAATGTGAAAGTGACTTCGGAACTGGATAATGGGCAGAAGTTGGAAGTGTTTAAGAGCTCAGAATAAGATAGGAAGATGAGAAAAAGTTTGAAACATCCTAGAGACTACTTAAATGATTATGACCAAAATGCTGATGGTGAAGAGCAGGCTGATGAGGTCTCAGATGGAGATGAGGAACTTATGGGAAACTGGAGTAAAGGTCACACCTGCTATGCTTTAGCAAATAACTTTGCTGCACTGTGTAGATGCCCTAGGGATCTGTGGAAGTTTGAACTGGAGAGTGATGAGTTAGGGTATCCAGTGGAAGAAATTTCTAAGCAGCAAAGCACTCAAGATATGGACTGGCTGCTTCTAACATCCTATGCTCAGCTGTTGGAGCAAAGAAGTTGTTTAAAGCTGGATCTTATATTTAAAAGGAAAGCAGAGTGTAAAAGTTTGTAAAATTTGCAGCTAGTCATATGCCAAAGAAAGAAAAAGTTTTTTCAGGAGAGGAATTCAAGCAGGCAGTGGAGAAACCACTTGTTAGAGATTTGCATAACTAAAAATGAGTCATGTGCTAATAACCAAGTCAGTGGGAAAATGTCCTTGAAGACATTTCAGAAATCATCCAGGTAGCCCCTCATATTACAAGCCCTGAGGCCTAGGAGTAGGGAATGGTTTCATGGGCCAGATTCATAACCCTGCTACCCTGTACAGCCTTGGAACACTGACCCCAGTATCCCAGTCATTCTGGCTCTAGCCATGACTTAAAGGGGTCCAGATAAAGCTTAGGCTGCTGCTCCAGAGGGTGCAAGCCATAAACCTTGGTGGCTTCCACGTGGTGTTAGGTTTGCAGGCATACAAGACGCAAAAGTGAATGAGGCTTGGGAGCCTCTGCCTGCATTTCAGAGGATGTGGGAAAAAGTCTGGGTGCTGAGGCAGAAGCAGATGTTACATATAGTTCTGCATGGGAGGAACCCTAACAGAGAACTTTACTAGGGCAGTGAAGAGGAAAAATGCGGGATTGGAGGCCCCATAAAGAGCCTCAACAGGACATTGCCTAATAGAGCTAAGAGAAGGAGCCCACTGCCCTCCTAATCACAGATTGATAGATTCACTGGTGGCTCGGCTTCCTCCTTGCACCTAGAAAAGCTGTAAGCACTCAATAACCTGTGAGAGCAGTTTTGGGGCTGAATCCCGCAAAGACACAGGGGTGGTGCTGCCAAAGCCTTGGGAGTCCACCCCTAGTGACAGTGTACACTGGATATAGGACATGGAACCAAAGGAAATTAATTTGGAACTTTAAGATTTAATGGCTTCCCTGTTGGGTTTTGAACTTACGTGGAACCTATAGTACATTTTGTTTGCTAATTTCTTTCTTCAGAATGAGAATATTTATCCAACGTCATATCCCCATTGCATCTTGGAAGTAAATAACTTGTTTTTCTTTTTACAGGTACATATGTGGAAGGGACTTGCCTTTTTCAAGATGTGCCTTTAAACTTCAGAGTTAATGTTGGGATGAGCTGGAATTTGGGAAACTCCTGAGAAGGCATAACTGTATTTTGCAATGTGGGAAAGACAGGAGATTTGGGAGGGGCTAGGGTCCCTGCCCAAATCTCATGCTGAATTATAATCCCCAATATTGGATGTAGAGCCTGGTGTAAAATATTTGAATCACTGGGGCAGATGGCTTGGGCCATCTTCTTGGTGATGTAAGTTCTCTGGGTTATCACAAGATCTGATCATTTACAAGTGTGTGGTGCCTCTCTCCATCACTTTCTCTCTCTCTCTCTCTCTAGTTTCTGCTTTCGCCATGTGGTGCACAAGCTCCTGCTTCACCTTTTGCCTTGAGTAAAAACTCCCAGAGGCTCCCTTAAAAGCAGATACAAGCATTCAACTTCCTGTACAGCCTGCAGAATTGTGAGTTAATTAAATCTCTTTTAAGTTCCTTAGTGTCAGGTATCTCTTTGTAGTAATGCAAAATGGCTTAATTCAGAGATCTACCCTCTTCAAAAATGTTTATGTGCACAATGCCATATTAATTGTAGGCACAATGTTGTACAGTCTATCTCTAGAACTTCTCCTCCTCTATAATAGTAACTTTATACCCACTGAGCAATTCCCTATTTCCCCCTGTCCCCAGATCCTGGCATACATCATTCTATTTCCTACTTCAATAGGTTTCATTGTTTTTAATACCTCATATAAGTGGAATCATGCAGCATTTATCTGTTACTAACCTATACTTAACACAACTAGTTTTACAGGTCTATTCATATTGTACTAAATGGTAGGATTTTCTGTTATTAAAGAATGAATAATGGACTCATGTGTTTCCATTTATGTAATGTATTTACATACACTTTCTTTACTAATTAATCTGACAGTGAACATTGAGGTTGTTTCCATACATTGACTATTATGAATAATAGTGCAGCAAACATGAGAGTAAAGCTATCTCTTCAAAATTCTTATTTCCATTTTTTATATAGACCCAGAAATGAGATTGTTGGATTATATGGTAGTTTTATTTTTAATTTTTTGAGAGGCCTCCATAATGTTTTCCACAGCAGTTGCACCGCTTTAAATGAAATGGAAGAGGTTTCTTAACTTCAGATACGCATTTGTGTGTGTATGTGTCCCCACATACAGAGACATCCATGCACACACATACATGAGACATAAACGGTATTTTTATTATATGTATTATAAATATATAAACGGTATTTGGTATTTGATACATGATGTTTCAGAAATGTTTCTAGTAAGTCATCTCATAAATTAAATGTCTACTGAAAACACATGGAGATATGCTGATTTAAAGATCCTAAACTTTTATTTTATTCCTATGGTAAATTTTGGCATGACAGTGTTCTTATTTCTATTGGGGGTGATAGAATCAGGCTCTTCTATCCATAGTTTAGAAATTCGTTTCTCTCGTAACTTAAAGAACAAGCTTATGTGGTGTGCATGAGACATAAAAAGTAAAGTCTATGGTCATAAAATACTTCCAAAAGGGCATAGAAAATTGAAGCTTGCAGGGATTTTGCTGAGTGATTTTATCACTTCCATTTTCTAAAAAAAAGAAAAACCAAAACAACTCATTTTTTATCCTCAGACTATTTTCATTAATGATGTTTGTGTAGTAATGATTATTTTCTAAACTTTCTTATTAGAAGAGTTTAAACAAAAACTTGGCATCAATTTCTCTGTGCTTCTGTTCATACTTTTTAAGGCTTTCTTCCCAATATATTTTCTTGTTTACTTCTACAGTTGCTGTCGTACCCTTTGTACAATATAGGTAACATTGTACAATGCATATTTTCCAATATCATTAAAACACTTCACTGTGTATAATTATCTGTTCATGTTTCTATGTTAAAAGTTGGCTAAATATTTGTATTTATAGGATATTAGGTCTTTTTAGTAATTCATTATGGCTGAAAATATTGCAATTCATATTGTTTTTCATAAATATTTGGCTATATTTTTAATCCCTTTTTAGGATAGAATGTCAAATTGAGGGGGAGATTGTTTATTGATTCATTCAACATATATTTACAAAACAGTTTGTGCCAAGAATTGTTCTTGCCACCTGCTGTAACGAAAACACACACACACACACACATGTGTACATCTACATTTATGAATATTAAGGTGGGGAAGACAGTTAAAAAAGCAAATCAACAAATAAATATAGATGTATGTCAAATATGGGAACAGACATTTATATGGGGCAGCTCTTATATTTGGTGGTCAAGGAAATTATTTCTAATATGAGCTTCATGTATGCATTAGGTGAGCAATCCATAGGGCAAATAAATTTAGATGGAATAAAGAAGAATAGTAAAGGTCTATAGGCATTTGTACTAGGCTTGTTCAAGGAAACAGAGGTCAAGCAGGTTGATGCAGAGTGAGTAATGAGGAGAGTCATAGGGGATAGTGTAAAATCATAGAAAAAGTATAGATAACCAAAACAGACCACTTAGGACCATGTACCCATCACTTTTTGATGACTGAGACAAAGAGTAGCATTTTCACTTACACCTCCTCCCAGTTTAACCTATAGTAAGTATTGCCAGGTTATCATCTTGGTTAATTTGTATGGCAAATTAGTTAATCTTTTATCTGTTATTTCAACGAGTCTTTCTTTTAATTATACATTTTCTGATTTTTTAACCTGTATATTTCTCCTCTGGAACTGGAATGTAATATTTCTCTTATCTAATTATATGACAACTCTTCATATTAAAGGTACCAAACATAAGTTTATGTTATTTGCTGAAAATATGTTTACAGCTTCTTTGTCTTTTTATTATACATAAGGTATCCAGTGATTGTGTTTTTTGTAGTTAAATAATTATTTCTAATGGCTATTTTTATCTCTAAGGTTTAGAAAGTATTTTCAAAACTGAGAAATTACGTAGTGATTCACATATAGATAAATCTAATTTTAGTCTAATTTAATGAAGTTGCTTAAAACACTTATTGTCAGGCTTAAACTAAATATGTAAAGATTGAGTTAACTAAGCCAGCACACTGATTGACTTCTTTCGAGATCCCTCTCTTATCCTTAGTGCTTTGGAACAGGTATTTTTTAAATTCAGCTGCCTACAAAATCCATGCAGATGACATGAATAAATAAGGTAGGTTGGATATGAGATAGCAGAGTGTCAATCCTCTGGGAATCAGAGATTGCATACATAGGCTAAGCTGAACACATACAGTTTACTAGAACCTATTGAGACAAATATGATGATGAGCATGCCATTAGAGTGACTAGAAAAAAAAGTGCTTGTTTTAATAAAGATACTTCATGCAGATATTTATTGGCCAGAATATGATGGAGTAGATAGCTCTTACCTTCAGATATTTATTGATTGACTTAGATGTTGCTACATCTACATCTGTTTTTCTTGTGAAACAGAATTTGGAGAGATACCATATCACTGCCTCAGTAAAATAATATTATTAATTGAACAGTGTTTCATTCCAGTCCAATATTTTCACTTAAACATTTGGCACATTAACAGAATAATCAATTCAGTGAAATGAGTTTCACCTCATTTTTCTCCTCTGGCATGTTTGTATCCAAATTGTTTGACCTTCACAACATGTAAAAATGGGTACAATGAAACAGTCCCCTCACACCCTATTACCGAAAAATCTCTCTGCTAATCCTGTTACTTAAATACTTTATTCTGGTGTAATTATTAGATATTTGGGGTAAGGTATTTCTAGATATTTATATAAAAGTATATATAAATATTTATAGATATGTATACATAGGTAATATATCAGTGTATGAATATAAAAGTATATGTATATTATATATGCTATATATGTAAATATTATATATGTAGTTTCACATTGATAATCATTTAGACAAGTTTTAGTATTCTGCAATTCATGCAATGCCCTTATAAGTAACCCTGTATGCAGATGAATCATTTGTCAAGAACGCTAACTTATCAGTGTGCTAAATTCTGAGTAGAATTTGAGTATGTACATTTAGAATTTTAAAGGAATTCACCACCTTGTTTTCCTTAAGAGTTTTACATATTTACATCCCCCCAGTATTTTATGACAACTTCCACTTCTTTACACCTTTGCTATCACAGTGTGTTGTAAATATACTGACATCTTCGCCACCAGATGCATTATTTTGAGAGTTTTTCTAAGTGCAATTTGTAGTTTCTTTACTCTGAACTGTGGGTTCATATCTTTGACCATTTTTTTTTTAAACTGGGCAAATGGTTCTTTCATCATTGTTGGAAAGAACTCTGTATATATTAGGAGAGTTTGCTATTTGCCTGCTATATTTTGCAAGTATCACACCCTGATTGCTTTTCTATCTTGCTTATGGTACTTTTGCTATGTTGTACCAGCAGCCAATTAGTGATATAGATATTAAAATTTCCTACTATTGTGGATTTGCTTATTTTGACTTTCTACATTATTTTGAATGTATATAGTGTTGACAGCATACATAGTTAGGATTAGCTCTTTTTATTATAAAAATAACTTATGTCTTACAATGCTTTATTTTATTTTATTTTGCTCGTAGTCTAGTGCTATACTATCACTATCCTAATTTCTGAAAGTAGTATAACCACAGAAAATTTCTTTCGGTTAGTGCTTAGGAAATACATACCTTACCCTTTTCTTTTCAACCATTCTGTACCCTCGTGCATACCACCAAGTAAAATGCATTTACATTATTTATATTTATATTTTAAAATTATGTTTATATGTATGTAAAAATCATTTAGATTAATTTAATCACTGCTGTATCTGGATTTATATTATAAAACTATTTGTTTTCTATTTGGCCCACTGCTTTTATTTTTTTTAATATTTACTTGTCTTCCCTTTAATTTTTCCATTTTTCATTTTTCCCCATTGCCCATCCACTCGCTTGCTAATTACACATTCATAATTTCTTTCATAGTCTTTTTAGTGAAAACCCCAATGATTACAACATCGTAACTGTTCTAGAAGGGAACACTTTTGGCCTGGCATGGTAGCTAACAGCTGTAATCACACCACTTTGAGAGGCCGAGGTGGAGAGATCACCTACAGTCAGGAGTCCCAGACCAGCCTGGTCAACATGGTGAAACCCCTTTTCTACTAAAATTGTAAAAAAAATTAGCCAGGCATGGTGGCAATCACCTGTAATCCCAGCTACACAGGAGGCTAAAGCAGGAGAATCACTTGACCCTGGGAGGCGGAGTTTGAAGTGAGTCAAGATCGCACCATTGCACTCCAGCCTGGGCAACAGAGCAAGACTCCATTCAAAATAAACAAAATAAAATAAAACAGTGAACATTTTTATGGACTGTGACTTCTATTAATTTTTGAATGTTGCTAGAATTTTAGAACACTTTAGCTCCAATTATTCATTTCCACTGTTTCGTTTTTTGGTTTTCAGAGTGTTTCATTCTTTCGGTATTTTAAAAACCCAGAGCATTATTATTATAGTTGTGTATCTTTTGTGTTTATTTGCTTTTCCATATCCCTATTTTAAACTTGTTCCCCTCATTTCTTTCAATATTTTCATTGATCTTGGATACTTTTCCTTCTGACTAATAAAATTACCTTTAGTAATTCACTTAGTACTGGTTAACTAGCAACAAATTTTCTCATATTTGCTTGCCTGAAAACATCATTATTACATATTAAGTTTCAAAGTGAAGCTTATGGGTGTATAATTTACATATAATAAAAGCACTCATTTAAAAAGTACTGTGAAATGAATTTTGCCAAAGATAAACATCCATGTAACCACAGCAACACACATACACGTGAGTGCACATGAGCAGAAATATGACTTTTATTTTCATTTTAACAATGTAGTCTTTTAAAGTACAGATATTTCAAGCCTTGACATTTAAAATTTAAAATTTTGATGAAGTCCATTTTACAGCTTTTTAAATATATATTTATTTTCATGCCCTATCAGAACAATTGTGAAGATTTTATCCTGTTTTCTTCTAGAGATTTTAGACTTTTAGGATTTGTATTACTAAATGCTTCTTGTTCACTTTTAGTTCATTTATGGTATAGTATACAGACTGAGGCTCATTTTTTTAATGTGGTAATCCAATTTCACTAGAACCATCTGTGGATAAGATGAGGCTTATCCTCTACTGAGTTAACACAGCATCTTTGTTGAAAATCAACATGTACATATTTGTGGGTCAATGTCTATATCCTCTATTTTATTTCACTGATCTATATGTATCCTTAGGCTGGTATTACACTTTCTTGATTGCTATATTTTTATATTTGTATTTAAATTTGCAATAATGTAGTGTATGCCATCTAAATTTTTTCTTAATTTTTAAGGATTCCTTTAGGTAATTCTAGATATTTTACATTTTAATATAACTATTGGAAATACCTTATTAGTTTAAGAAATACCTTCAGAGAATTTGAATAGAAATTTATTCTATCTCTAGATGACTTTCCAGATAATTGACATCTTAATAATTATTGTCTCTGAATCCATGAACTGACATATCTCTGTTCTTTTTTAATTTTTTCAATTTATATTAGCATTGTCTTAAAATTTTCAGTGTCTAAATCTTGCTCAAAGTATTTTGTATTTATAAACTATTGAAAATAGTATTTTGTTCCATCTTCTTCTTACCTTTCAGTTTATAGAAATGCAATCTATTTTTGTTTATTGACTTCATATTCCACAACCTACTTAAAGTCTTCACTTGTTCTAGCATATTTTTTTGTAAATTCTCTAAGACTTTATATGTGCTTATTCACATGTTTGAAACAAGAGTTTATTTCAATGTCTGACATAGAGTTTTGCACTCTTCTTACAATCTCTAATAAATCATGATGATTCATTTTAAGTTGCTAAATTTTATTTGTTAATACTTAAGATTTTTTCTATTGATATTTATGACATATATTCATCTTTTGTTTTGTTTTCTTCAATTATTTGTCTTATTTTGGCATCAGGATAACTCAGGCTTCATAAAGGAGTAAAAATATATCTTCGTAGTTTTCTTAAAGAGATACTTCAAAATTGGCAGTACTTAATTTTTAATACAAAAATCAATTGGTATTTCATATATACTGCAATACATATTTTCTGTCTTGTTTTTTGTTAGTTTTTGGATACTGGGATTTTCAAGGAATTTGCCAACATCATCTAAGTTTTTTAATTTATTGTTATACATTTGTTTATTATAGCCCCTTGTTATACTTCTAATACATGTAAGATCTGCTGTAATATCTACTTTTTGCTCATAGTAATAATTTGTGTCTTCTATCATTTTACTGATTAATCTGGCTAACATTAGTTTTATTAATATTGATGTTTCAAAAACTAATTTGAAGTTATTTTTGTTTATATGCTTTCTATTTAATTGACTTCAACTTTTTTCCTTAGAAGGTCCACTCTTTAACTTATTTTGCCTGAATAAACAGACTGTATTTTGCAACTTCCCTTCATGTTAGTTTTGGTGCACTTAATTTAATCTCAAATAAAATGTGAGCATATTGATGTGTATCACTTATGGACCAGAGCAGAGCTCTCGCTGATTTTTAGTCTCCCTTCTCCTTGTGCAGATACCATGATATTAAATTTTTCCATTGCTTAATATAAAGGAAACTGGATTTCTGATTTATTTTCTGAAAGGTGACTTCTAGAGACAAAACTAATTTTAATCATACTTTAACTTAAGTGAAAATAAACCTTTAATATATCAACTCCCTGGTATTTTCCTATAATAAATTTGCTTGTTATAGGAACTAGCATTCATTTACCATGATTCATATAGAATCATCTGAAAACATACACAATAGAAGAGAGCCATGGCTACCAATTTGGAAGCAATGTGTGGTTTGATGTTGGGGGGCATGAGCTAAACTAGACTGGCAAAAAATGGCTTTTTATTTTTTTAAATACATGAATTTCTTAATTGGCAGTATTTTATTGATTTTTTCTGATTTTACAATTAAATTAAGCTTAATTGTGAAATGAATACATCTTGATAAACTAAAGATAATAAAGCAAATCAAAATGGTGAGAAGATACAGGAGAGGGGAAGCAGAAAAACAAAAATGAAGTAAGGTTTCATTCATGTGGTGAATGAAAAAATATTGCTTAAATTTATCCAATCATGGAACACAGGTATTTAGCTGTGTTTAACTGATAATGCATGGCCAATTATTCTGCATAATTTACTATTCAAAGAAGAAGAGATATAGCAGTGAACAGAACAGGCAGTATTCATGAGGCCATGTAGTTTACATTCTAGTATGGGAGAAATCATAAACAAACAAACAAAATTGAACAGCTGGAGCACAGTCATGATTATTTATACAAAAAGGAAACATGTCGATTGAGCAGAATGATTTTAATTTGGTATGGTCTGTGTAGGCTAATAAAGAAAAGTCTTAATCAAGTAGTCATATTTGAGCAGAGAGCAAAGAATAGAGTGCAAAAGAACCATGTAAATGTTTTACTAAGGAATATTTCATAAAGAATAAACAAAAAATGTAAAGGCATAAGCTAAGGAAGGCCATCACACCTCAGGTAAGATGAGTAAGAAAGGCAATGGCACAGGTGAGTCTAGAGGAATCACCTATGATCAGAGAACACAGGGTCTTACAAGTTGGAAACAAAACACGAAGGTTGAAAGATTGAATACAGAAACAGACAATGGCCTGTACCATATATAGAAATGGAACTTTGACCCACAACCTTCAGCAAGCTGTCCAGGAAACCAAACTCTTATCTACAGTAAAGAACTTACGAAGCCAGCTGTAAGGCAGACTTGCAGGGAGCCGGAATTCTGTCTCCAGTGACAATGCAGGAAGCTGAATGATAACTTATGTAGCAATTGGTAAAAAATGGCCAGGAATTGATTAGTAACTGATGGTTTCCTTAATTTTTGTTCCTACTTCCAAATAGGGCCAACCAGAGAAAGCCAAACATGCACCCTTAACCAATCACATGGGATGTTCTGATTCTACTTAATACCATTGGGGCTTCTCTAGACCAACAGGGCACACCCAATGCCTTCACTTTCTCCTCTATAAATTTTCTCTCTCCTCTGCCTGCTTCTGAGTCTCTGTCAAAGACAAGTGATAATGTCCAACTCCTTTGCTATAGCAAGTAAAGAATAAATGACCTTGTTTTTCTCATCTAGTTGTTCTTCGTATATTTCTATAGGTAGTAAATGTAAACAGTACATTAAGAGAAAATTGACACTATGCCTTTTTTATCAGAAGTAAAACTTGCACTCACAAAGTAAGCAAAGAAAAAACATAGTTCATGTACAAACAGACAGAATAAAATAAAGCACTAAAAACACATAGCATCAAATAAAAAATGACCTTAAGAACGCATCCTCCAGTAATTTCCAATATCTGAAATCTTCAACCCGCCCAGAAATTTACAGAGATTTATCACTATTGACTCCAGCCTGCAGCAGCTCCTCTAAGAATATTGAAAAGTTTGCAGCATTTTCTGACTTTAACCTTTTAGAGTGTAGCAGTTTGGCTAAAGTGCCGTTGAGTTTTACATTTCTGTTATGTCAGTAAAATACCCAGTGGTGCCTGGTTGAGTATTAAATTTAAATATGTACTTCATTTATATAACTAAAGATACTAAAAAATTAGGAAAAGCCATGAGTAAACATCTTCTTTTGTCTCCTTTAAAACTAAAGTGAAAAATATTATAGATAAAGATTAAATTCTGTCAGATGCTTAAAGAATTTGGGGCAGCCTCCCAATCTTGAAAAGTTAAGAGCAGGATGGTTTTGCAATTAGTCATATTTTCTCTCTCCCTAGGTTAAGATATTTTAAGAATTATAGCAGAGGCCAGTTCATGTCTATATGGAAAGTCATGTCATATTACCAATGGATAGTCTTTCTTACCAACAAAGCAAAAGCCTAATGTACATGCAAAACTCAAAAGTGTTTCAATCCTAAACACAACAAAAAGTTTTCTCCACTCCATTCAAGTCTTTATATGGCAATACATTTTGATGACATCTGATATTTCTAAAAGCCACAAAATCCTTCATGAAAGAGAAAGATGCTACTGACTTGTAGTAGATAATGTGATTTGACACAAATAATGTTTCAATATCTCATTACATTTAACATTTTTTAAATCTAATGTAAATCTATGTTCTTGTAGGGGGGAAATGTAGAACAACAGAAATAAAAATAACTATACAAAATGCTTGAAGAAAACACTTTGACACTAATGCAATTATTTTACAATGAATTCTCATGAAAATTACTAATTCAACAACTATATTTTTACATAGAAATACAGAAGTTCCTGGCCGGGCGTGGTGGCTGAGGCCTGTAATCCCAGCACTTTGGGAGGCCGAGGGGGGTGGATCACGAGGTCAAGAGATTCAGACCAAGCTGGTCAACATGGTGAAACCCCGTCTCTACTAAAAATACAAAAAATTACCTGGGCATGGTGGCGCGTGCCTGTAATCCCAGCTACTCAGGAGGCTGAGGCAGGAGAATTGCCTGAACCCAGGAGGCAGAGGTTGTGGTGAGCCAAGATCGCACCATTGCACCCCAGCCTGGGTAACAAGAGCAAAACTCCGTCTCAAAAAAAAAAAAAAAAAGAAAGAAAAAGAAATACAGAAGTTCCACATTCACTCTTGTTCTTCTTACATTCATTAACAAAAAAGTCATTTTGACATTTTTAGTCTCATTATGTTTAGTACTGAAAGATCAAAAAAGGTATATTACTTTAAATATTTTACAGTTTAAGCTAGTCCTGGAGAAAAAAAGGCAAATATCTATAATCATAGTCATGGAAGGTGTTTCCTTTAATCCTAATAAATGTAATTGACTCTAATCATACTATGACCAATTCTTGGAGTGATTCATCTGGTTACTTTGTGCACACGTGTGCTATTTTTTTTCTGCACTTAGTTTTTATTTAAGAATTTTTTAGATTTAGCACTTAAATTTTAGATCTTTATTTATTTTGAGTTAAGTTGTGTATGCATGTGAAGTAGAGGTCCAAATTCAGGGACAGTTACTGGAAGTGGCTTGCTAGTACTCTGTTGAGGATTTTTTCGTCTTCCCAAGTCATACTGGCTTGTAGCTTTGTGTTTTTGTGATGTCTTTACCTAATTTTGGTTTTAGGGTAATACTGGCCTCCCAGAATGAGTTGAGAAGTGTACTAACATTTCTATTTTTGGAAGAGTTTATGAAGGATGGGCATTAATTCTTCTTTAAATGTTTGGTAAAACTCATCAGTAGAAGCCTTCTGATTTCTTGATTTGGCTTTCGGCTTGGCTATTGTTGAGATATAAAAATGATAGTGATTTTTGTACATTGATTTTATATCCTGAAATCTTGCTGAATTTATGAGCTGTAGGAGTTTTTAGGCCAAGACTACGGGGTTTTAGAGGTAAAGAATCATGTTGTCTGCTAACAGAAATAGTTTGACTTCTCTTCTCATTTGGATATGCTCTGTTTATTTCTGTTGCCTGATTGCTCTGGCCAGGACTTCCAATACTATGTTGAATAGGAGTGCTGTGAGAGGGCATCCTTGTCTTGTGCTGATTTATAAGGGGAATGCTTTCAGCTTTTGCACATTCAGTATGATGTTGGCTGTGGGTTTGTCACAGATGGATCTTATTATTTTGATGCATGTTCTTTTAATATGTAGATTGTTGAGAGCCTTTAACATGAAGGGTTGTTGAATTTTATCAGAAGCCTTTCTGCATTTATTGAAATAATCATATGGTTTTTGTCTTTAGTTCTGTTTATGTGATGAATCGCAATTAATGATTTGCATATATTGAACCAATCTTGCATTCCGGGGATAAAGCCTACTTAATCGTGGTGAATTAGCTTTATGGTGTGCTGTTGGTTTTGGTTTATTATTATTTTGTTGAGGATTTTTGTGTAGATGTTCATCAAAGATATGGGCCTGAAGTTTTATTTTCTTGTCATGTCTCTGGCAGGTTTTGGTATCAGGATGATGATGGCCTCATAGAATGGGTTAGGAAAGCATTCATTCTTCTTCATTTTTTGAAATGATTTCAGTAGAAATGATACCAGCTTTACTTGGTACATATGGTGGAATTTGGCTATGAATCATCTTGTCCTGTCCTGGGCTTTTTTAAATCACTAGGCTATTTATTTTTTATTCAATTTTGAAGACCGTTATTGATCTCTTGAGGGATTCCATTCCTGGTTCAGTCTTGGGAGGATGTATGTGTCCAGAAATTTATCCATTTCTTCTAGATTTTCTAGTTTGTGTGCATAGATGTGTTTGGAATAATCTCTAATGTTTATTTGCATTTTTGTGGGGTCAGTGGTAATAACCCCTTTGTCATATGCGATTGTTTATTTGGATCTTCTCTCTTTCTGTTAGAGTCTAGCTAGTGGTCTATCTTGTTACTTTACAAAAAGAAGAAGAAGAACAGCTCCCAGGCTTTTTGATCTTTTGGATGGTTTTTCGTTTCTCGGTCTCCTTCAATTAGCTCTGATTTTGGTTTTCTTCTGCTAGATTTGGGGTAGGTCTGCTCTTTCTTCTCTAGTTCTTTTACTTGTGATTTTAGGCTATTATTTGAAATCTTCCTTTTTCTTTTGATGTGAGTATTTAGTGCTATAAAATTCCCTCTTAACACTGTCTTGACTGTGTCTCAGAGATTCTGGTTTGTTGACTCTCTGTTCTCATTAGTTTCAAAAGACTTCTTGATTTCTGCCTTTATTTCATTATTTACAATCTTTGTTCTCATTAGTTTCAAAAGACTTCTTGATTTCTGCCTTTATTTCATTATTTACCTAACAGTCATTCAGGACCAGGTTGTTTAATCCCCATTTAATTGTATTGTTTTGAGAGATTTCTTCATCTTGTATTCTATGGTGATTGTGCTGTGATCTGAGAGAGCAGTTGGTATAATTTCTAATCCTTTCCATTTGCTAAGATTGTTTTATGTCTGATTGTGTGGCCAATTTTAGGGTATGTGCTATGTGCAGGTGAGAAGAATATAGTGTTCTACATTGAGAGTTCTGTAGATGTCTATCAGATTCATTTGGTCCAGCGTTGAGTTCAGGTCCTGAATATCTTTGTTATTTTTCTGCCTCCATGATCTGCCTAACACTGTCACTGGGATGTTGAAATCTCCCGCTATTATTGTGTGAGAGTGTCAGTCTTGCTGAAGGTCTCTAAGAACTTCTGGGTTCTCCTTTGTTGGCTGCGTATGTATTTAGGATAGTTATGTCTTGTTGCATTGAATCCTTTGCAATTATGTAATGCTTTTCTTTTTCCGTTTTTGCCTTAGTGGTTTAAAGTTGGTTTTGACCTGAAGTTAGGATTGCAGCCTCTACTTTTTTTCTGTTTTCTGTTTGCTTGGTGCATTTTTCTCCATGCCTTTATTTTGAGCCCACAGTGTCATGCATATGAGATTGGTCTCTTGAAGACAGTATACAATTCAGTCTTGCTTCTTTATTCAATTTGCCTGTCTGTGCTTTTAAGTGGGGCATTTAGCCTGTATATGTGATAATTTGATTCTTTCATTATATTAGTAGCTGGTGGTTTTGTAGACATGATTATACAGTTGCTTCACAATGTCAGAGTACCAGGTACTTAAGTATGATTTTGTGGTGGCAGATTATGGTCTTCTACTTCCACGTTTAACATTCCCTTAAGTACCTCTTGTAAGGTAGGTCTTGTGGTAATAAATTGCCTTAGCATTTTCTTATCTGAATAAGACTTTATTTATCTTTCACTTATGGAGCTTAATTTGTCTAGATGTGAAATTCCTTTAAGTATGCTGAATATAGACCCCTGATCTCTTCTGGCTTGTGCTTAGTGTGATGGCCTTCCTTTTGTAAGTAACCTGTCCTTTCTCTCTAGCTACCTTTAAACTTTTTTTCATTCATTTCAACTTTGGAGAATCTGGTATTTATGTCTTGGGGATGATCTTCATGGGAAGTATTTTTCAGGGGTTCTCTGCATTTCCTGAATTGAATGTTGTCTTCTCTAGCTAGATTGGAGACGTTCTTATGGATAATATCCTCAACTATGTTTTCCAAGTTGCTTTCCTTCTTCCCATCTCTTTCAGGGACACCAATGAGTCATAGATTCAGTCTCTTTACATTATTCCATATTGCTCAGCTGTTCTGTTTGTTCCTTTTCATTCTTTTCTCTTTATTCCTGTCTGACTGTTTTATTTCATAAAGCTAGTCTTCAAGTTCTGAGATTCTTTGCTTGGCTTTGTCTAATCTGCTGTTAATACTTGTGATTGCATTACAAATTTCTTCTGGAATGTTTTCCAGCTCTGTCAGGTTGGTTACGTTCTATTCTGTAATAGTTATCTTGTCTGTCAGCTCATTTACTGTTTTATTGAGATTCCTAACTTCCTTAGATTTGGTTTTGATGTTCTGAATCTTGATGATATTCCTTCCGATTCATATTCTGAATTCTATTTCTGCCATTGTAGACATCCCATGTGGTTAAGAACCCTTGAGGGAACTAGTGCAGTCATCTGGAGGAAAGACACTCTGGCTTTTTGAGTTGTTAGTGTTCTTGTGCTGGTTCTTTCTCCTCTTTGTTGGCTGATGTTCTTTCATTCTTTTGATGTTTCTGTCCCTTAGATGGGTCTTTTTCTTTTTTGATGACTTTAGGGGTTTGATTGTGGTCAGCTGACTGGCTTCATTTAGGCATCCAAGGTTTATCTCAGGACCTCTGGACTGGGTTAGGCCCTGGCTTTGTTCTCTGGCTACTCAAGGTTAGTAACCTGCCATACTGGAGGGGTTGAAGTACCTCCAGACCCTTGATAACAACACTGTGAGGGGTAGTGCCAGCCAAAACACTTTGTAAGGTGGTTGACAGTTGGATCCATCTTTGTTCATATATGCCAGCAGCAGTGGTAGTGGCAGTCGTCAGGGCACATGCTCGATGTCTGAGGAAGGGTACGGTGTCAGCCCCTGTGTGCACCTGAGTAGCAGCAGTGGTGACCGTACTCCTCAGTAGGAGGTGGCCCCTGCCAGCTACTGTGCATGTGTTCACATTAGGTGGTGTTAGCACAGGGATGGGCACATGTGGGATCAAGACTGTGTTTATCTGCTGTGTGCATTTATGCAGGCAGTAGTGGCCATTCAAGGCTGAGGTGAGGTTCATTTTTTTCCATGCCTAATTTCATGCTGTTGGCAGTGTTGGTATAGGAGCAGTGTACTGGTGGGGTTGGGGCTGGTGGGCTCTGTGCCTGACAATGCTCTGACCACAGTGGTAGTGTGATGGGGGAAGAGGCAGTGGGATGCACTCACACCAGCTGTAGTGGGGCAGCATGGTACAAATGCACATTGGCAGTGGTGGGGAAGCCAAGCACCCATGCAAACATGCTCCAACAAAGCAGCATAGGGGGTGTCTTTGGGCAAGTGCTTGCAGGGAAAGGGCCATGGAGAAGGCTGCAATAGGGAAAGGGCACAGGCAGGCTGGTGTGGGTCAACAGGCACCTCTCTGCTGGAGCACTCTGTCAATTATGTGTGGCCCAGCAATGCAGGAGCTATATGTGGGCACCCAGGAGGTGCAACAGAGCTACACTTTAAGCAGACCTGGCCCTATTTAGGCTCCAGGAGAGCCATTAGACCAAAAGGTGCTCAGACTGTACTTGCCCAATCTCATGTACAAGACCACCCTGAAGGGTTCAGGTCTAACAGTTCTCTTACAGCTAAAGTCTCCTAAGTAAGCAAGTCAGGCCTAGGGGGTTGGGCAGCCCTGGCTGGGTTCCACCACAGATGCTCCTGCGCCAACTCCCTTGGGCTCTGCACTAACTGGGGTTCTGCCCCCTACCACTTCT
The DNA here is from genome assembly GCF_049354715.1 of Callithrix jacchus. Lineage (NCBI taxonomy): Eukaryota > Metazoa > Chordata > Mammalia > Primates > Cebidae > Callithrix > Callithrix jacchus. The sequence continues at coordinate 193,031,314 of NC_133503.1, forward strand.
ACAAGTAACTTTCCCTGTCAACTCAAATGTCCCTGGTGGTCAAGGTATCTCCTCCTGTTGGGATTCCAGAGGCCCATGACAAGAGCAGGTTGCACCCTGCCTGTTCAACTCACCTCCTCCACAAGAGTCACCAGGGCCCAGGAACATGGTAGTGTAATAAGCTTGTGTGAGATTCCCAGATTCCTCCCCCTTCAGCTCAGCATCTGTATTTTCCCTCTGTCTGCTCTCAATGCCTTCCTTCTGAAGATCTGCTAGGAGCATGCCAATCTTCCTCATGTCCTTGTCCCTCTGTGGGAGGTGTTCTTCCTGGCTGTGTCTAGTCAGCTGTTTTGGAGCAAGACCACACCTATGCTTTATATCTAATTGAAAAGATGAATACCTGAAATTCACTAGGCCACCTTCTTTAGGGACTGAAAGAGAAAATGGTAAGGACTTTTCTGCCTTGGTCTTTGTTTCTTTCATTTCTTCATATCTTATATAATCAGACATACATTTCTCTCTCACACTCTCTCTCTGTCTCTCACACACACACATATACACCTCTCTTGTAATTCAAAAGGTGAATTACATAAACCACAAACTATGGGAATTTTATGGGTTCACCTGGACAGACCCTAACATATAGATTGGGTAAGAAGAGTAAGAAAGAATGAGCTCATTGGTAACCTCAATTTCACCTCAAGATTAAAATGTGTACTCCAACGACTTACCAGGAACCTGTGGAGTAATAGCGAGATGACTCTGTTTTATAACTAAATCTAACTTTGCTGCCTATGTTCTTTTTCAAAGTACATAAAATTCATAAGGGAAGAAGGGGTAATTCTTTGACTTCATTACCTTCCACATTCTCCTATGTAATGATGTGTTATTTGAAAGTGTTATTTAGTATTCATAGGTAAGTCTTCACAATACCAAACACAACCATCGTGTTAACATTTGAGATGTGATTGACTGATGCTATGGAATAAGGTAAAAGTACTTCACAAGGTTTTAATAAAAAATCCCTTGTGTAAACTCCCAATATAATAAGGAATTTAGTGGACGAGGAACATGACACTTGATCCTTATCAATGACAAGGGACAAAGCACTTGATCCTTATCAAAATTATTTTTTATGCTTTCCTGTATTTTACCACAAAAGACAATTATATTTGGCTTGGATTTTGTACTTTTCCAGGAATCAAGTACTTTTTTGTTTGTTTGTTTGTTTGTTTGTTTTTTTGAGACCGAGTTTCGCTCCTGTTACCCAGGCTGGATCTCGGCTCACTGCAAAGTCCGCCCCCGGGTTCAGGCAATTCTCCTGCCTCAGCCCCCAGAGTAGCTGGGATTACAGGCACGCGCCACCGTGCCCAGGTGATTTTTTGTAATTTTAGTAGAGACGGGGTTTCACCATGTTGACCAGGATGGTCTCGATCTGTTGACCTCGTGATCCACCCGCCTCAGCCTCCCAAAGTGCTGGGATTACAGGCTTGAGCCACCGCCCCCGGCCCTCAAGTATTTTTTTTATAATTTAATAATCCTTTAACAGTTGTTGACGATTATTCATTCTTTAAATTAAAAATAACAGTTTAAAAATGACCATAATTTAAGCAATTACATCTCATTTATTGATAGGAACTTGTGCACGCCCTGTCACTAAATAAGATTTTTTAAAAATGAATAAAAACATGGGAAGAGCATGAGCCCCTTTGTTACAAATAAAACACAGATGACATTTTTGAAGAATAAAAATTGTATCTCTTTATTTCATTGTGCATTGTACATTGAGTGCCAGAGCAAATTTTATTTCATTAGCTTTGCTTTATAGATTAAATAATACAATTCTTGTAGTAAGTACATTGGTAAACCCACAAAAGTATAAACAGAAATATGCTTCATAGTTTGAAATTAGTTCAATATAGAGATTTTAATCATCATGATGCCTGGGAGACTGTTAAGCTTATTTATATTTATATTCTAATTTCCTGAATTTTTTTTAAAAAGTTTTTTTGCACTAAAGTTGAGCTACCTGGTTTATAAAATTGTACTAATATTTATATCTGAGAACCTGACACAGCATATCTTTTTGGATAACACTGCAGACTTCAGAGTCAGAAAATTGGTACTAAAAAAGGGGAAAAGGAAGGGGAGTACTAACCTCATTTAACAAATATTAATTGTGCATATGTCATTATTGAAGATCACAGGGCTAACTTTTAGAAATATAGTTCTGAAACAGCAGACAAGGACCTAACTCTCACAAAATTCATCTTCTTATAGAGAGAAACATACAATAAGTGAAAAAACAAACAGAGAAGATTATCCAGGGGTTGGTGTTCTTATAGAGGGATAAATAATCATGATACAGAAACTTCTTCAGTCAAGGGTTCAGGGAAAGCCACTCTTAGAAGATGACTTTTAGGGTGAGATCTAAATAAAAGGAAGGATTAAGTCATTTGAAGAAAGGTAGAAGACTCTAGATTAGGCGTCAAGAGAACAAGAAAGCTGGGTGGCATATATATATATATACGTTGAAATGTAGTCAACTTCGTATCATGATATCTTTTAGGATATAGTCATGAGTGTCAAATTTCTTTCTGAATATTAAAATTATAATGGGCATATGAAGAATTAATATTTATATCTTAATATCCAGGGCTTTTTTTCACACACAAAAAAAATGTCCACCAGCAGTGTCCTAGATTTAAAGTTAATGTTAATTTACTGCCATAAATATTTTAAAACTTATTTTCATTTGACATACAAATTATAATATTCTATTTATAATTCAAGAGCATTTCCTAGGGAAATCTGATTAATGTTCTATCAACTTTAGTTGAACAGACTAAGTTCTCAGAAACATTTAGGACTTAGTTAATGCAATTTCATTAATCATTTTTAAAAGAATTTTTGAATGTAATCTATTTGACAGTCATTTGAAGCATTTCAAAGCCAAATTGGGCAGGATTTGAAGTTTAAGCAGCAAATATTCCAAATGATTTTACAGTCCTTGTGAATCTAGTATATTAAAATCATTAATACACTTCCAATTCATTTGAACAGTTTACAGTTTTAATAAATAAGACATTTTTCTCGTGTAGCTCAGAGTTAAATCACAACAATAAAATAAATTACCCAATTCTAATTTGAATTACAAACTATAATTTTGTAAGCTTGAATATCTCACAAACACTTTAAGTACCAAAAATACACAAATTCTTTTAGTAATTACTAAATGTACTCCTAGCACTGTACATAAGGCATTTGAACAATAAGAGGATGACATATATTTAATTATTATATAAGAGCGGCCGCAATCTCTCCATCTGTAGATGCTACGAAGGCCAAATTGAATAACACCCAATCTATTTTCCTCCAAACATTTTCTAGTACCTCAGCTGTTTTCATTTTTTCTTTCTTTTTAAAACTTGATTGGATAAACCAGACTAACAGATCTAAGTTATTAGCATTCCCATTTTTTTTTCTAATTTCCTATTGTCTATTTTCATGAAAATGGTAAATCTAAGAGGCACTCCAGCATGTCTCTTGAATTACATTCATTCAGTAGCAGGAATCAAAACTGCCTTTGTTAATTGGGATCAGTTACCTTGGGTAACATAGTGACATCCTTCTTTATTATTTTATTGGTATCATGAGCTAAAAATAGAAAGACACAATTTAGTTATCATTCCTTTTTTCTTTGTAATTTCAACTTTTATTTTAGATTTGGGGATATATGTACAGCTTTATTACATGGGTATATTGAGTGATACTGACATGTGATTGATCCTGTCACCCAGGTAGTGAGCATAGTACCTAAAACTTAGTTTTCCAACACTTGCCCTCCATCTGTCCTCCACCCTCACATAGTCCTCAGTGTCTATTGCTCCTTTCTTTGTGCTCATCTATATTCAGTTTTTAGTTCCCACTTAGAAGTGGAAACGCGCAGTACTTGGTTTTGTTTTCCTGGGTTTATGCACCTAAGATAATGGCCTTCAGCTGCATCTATGTTGCTGCAAAGAATATTATTTCATTTATTTTTTATGGCTGTGTACCACTCCATGGTGTATATGTACCACATTTTCTTTATCCAATCCACCACTGATGGGTACCTAGGTTGATTTCATGTCTTTGCTGTTGTTAGTAGTTTGTACTTACAACAGCAAAGAGTAGTTTGGCTCTCATTCTTAATAAATCAATAATTAAGTCCGTATTTATCCTGGGCTCTGAAATATGTATTTATTCATTAAATCAACATATATTAGCATTGACCTTTGCTCTTGAAATTTTGATTTCTTGGCAGGTTCAGTGACCAAATGAAATTAGTCTTGGTAAGGTAAAATAAAATGTGTTTAGCCCACTAGTATCTCACATCTGATGTCTTTAGCATCTGTATACATGGGCCCATTGAACAAAACCATGTTAATTTGGGAAGGTGGCTGATTTTCATCCACAGGAAGATTTCACTTATTACCATGATTATTGAGAACACCTCTTTTGTGTATGCTTTTTTGAGGCCTTTACTTAGCCTGTGAAGACCTGGCCAATCCAATAATTACAACCTAAATCTCTGACCATCTCTTTTTCTGTCAAAATTTGAAAATTCAACTGTTTTCCGACAGTGCTATCAACTGTTGAAAATTTTTCTTAGCACTGTTTTTAGGCTATCCCTTATTAGGGACCACTTCTGGTGGATCTAAGCATACCAGGAAAATGTGTAAATCTTCCTTGTCTGTTAACTAAATAGAAAACTCAAAGGTTGTTCTCCGTATTTGGTTAACAGACAAGGAATGTAGATGTAACCTGTTTTACAGCCTCTGTGCTTGTCCTCCAGCCACATCTATGGCAGAGATGCTGTAAAACAGATTACATGGGAATCTGTTTTGCCCACTTACATGTTGTCACTTATATTTGGGGGCCTATTGCTTTACATGAAGAAGGTATCTTTTTAAATGAATGTTGCTGAGCACAGCTTACTTTATGATTTACTGTGCCAGATAACAACCCATTCAAGATAGAGACTGAAGGAGCATTGTCACTTGCTTGTCACTGTCAGACCTTCCTTCGTTACTGAACTCCAAGAGTAAGCCTACCTTCTCTCAAACAGAGAATACTTATTGTCAATGAAAAATGTTTCTACCCAAAATCTCTATTAATTTTCTCTCCTCTGGGTCTCATGAGAGGTTCCATCAAGGAATCCGAATAAACACAGACTCTTCCAATATCATAGTTCTGATAGTCCCTAATATCTAATGCAACAGCATCTAGATCCCTGCAACTTGGACCTGGCATGAATCATGCCTTAGCAGTAGGCCCACTCAAAACTGGAAAATGTAGGGGATACTCAGTAAATATGTGGTGACAGCACACACAAATCTAACTCATATTACCTCAAGAATCCAAACAAGCCTACCAATCATTGTGCCTTTTGTAGACAGCATAAGGTCCAGCAAATTGTCTCATACTTGAAAGATCTTGGTATGCCTAAGGCCATGGAAACCCTAGCATATTTACTGATTTGACTGATATCTGAACTTTTCAACATTATTCCCCGCCCTCTGGCACACGCCATTAAAACGTCTTGTGCTTTTGCTTTATTCTGTGCGAAAATGCAGTCAGCTTAATCCGTCAAGCATATGAGCCATTAGTATGCTTTGTAAGATGTCAAGCTCATCAAGATATCTCCAGACTATGATGACAGAGATAAGAGGCATACTATCTTCTTGATAGAAGAAAGCCTAAATATTCTGCTATTTCTATAAAATGAAGGCAAATTGTTCTAGTTTTCTATTTTGAAGAAAATAACAAAAAAATATTTTCTAGGTCAATAATTATATACCAAGTGCCAGAGCTGACACTGATTCACTCCAGTCAAAATAGCACATCTGGGAAAGCATCAGCAATTGACAACAAAACCTTAATATTAATATTTTATCCAAAGTTGATTCACATCTTGACAGACAACCAGGTGAACTTACTAGGTATACAGAAAGAAGTCACCGTCCCGAATATTTCAAGTGTTTGATGGTAGTGCTAATTTATTCTACTTCTTTGGGCTGTAGTATTGCTTTAAATGTGTAGTTTTGCTAAGTTAACAGTTGGGTAATTGGTTCTAGGGCCTTCTTGGACCTTCATGAGTCATAGTCTTCATGAGTCAGGAACTCAAAAGCAGAACTTTACAGTATGTAAAATGTATGTCCATTCCCACTATGCATATAGCCTGGGGTAAAAATCAAAGTGAGGATTCCTATGCACATCGAACGTAGTAGGAAAGTATCCAGGGCCAGAGCTACATGTATGATCCAGCCTTCAGATGCACTAAATGTTTTCAAAGTCATTTAATTTACATATTAGTAACACTGGTTTTCAAAAAGAGTATTTTGTATGTCTGTGGAAGCTCTGGGTATTTTCATTTCCCCAATTTACATTTTCCTTGACAAATGATTAAGAGTCTCTGTGGGGAAAGTTTGGGGAGAAAGCTGCAAAACGTATTTGTGATAACGTTTGTTAAGGGATTTATATTCTTCCCTCAACCAGTTAATGTACTGTCTTTTGAATTAGTTTGTTTGTGAACTGGGCAACAGGCCAGGATTACTCACTGTGACTTGATCTTGACCTCTTTTGCTTATATATGTCATGTATCATCTCATTAGACTCCTTATTCTTCAATCCTAAGGTTTTTGTGATCATAGGCATTACCACACATCCAATTTTTGCATCTCCAACTATGAACTCTGGAGTGAAGAGGTCAGCCACAGGAGAAATTTTCAAGTGCAAAGTGTCCACCTTACAAAAATATTGCTGAATTCTTTGGTGAAGAGAGAAACTTCTAGGTCTTTATGGATTAAGGGTTGAGTAGGTATTGATTGAGAAGGCTATAAACAACACACCTTCTCCATCAGCCTCACCTCCTTGAACCTTCAAACCCCTTCTTATACATTATGCCAAGGAAATTATGGTATCCAAAACTCATCTGCTCTGTTTGATTTGTTCCAGGTATTCCACTCAGGCTGACAGCACCAGTGTAAAGGGGAACCTTGTAGAAACGAAAATATTCAGTTTTCATCTCTGATGTGCAGAATTCTAAGACAACTGTCAAGATTCCCAGTCCCTGGTGTAGATGTTCTTGTACTGAATATGGCTGCCTCAGTTTAATAATTAATCTGTTTACTTTAAATTAATATAAAACAAGATTATCCTGGGTAATGCTGGCCTAATAAGGTGAGCTCTTAAAAGAGATTAAAACATCAAAGAGATTCTGATTCCAGTCTCCAAGAAGAGAACCAAACAGCTATGTTCAAAACCGCATATAGACAAAGCTAGCTTCTAGCAACTGAGGGTCTCAGTGTTACAACCTCAAAGAGTTAAAGTCTGCTAATCACAAGGACAGACTTGAAAAAGCATCCCAAGATCAAGATGAGGACCACATCTCAAAAGATGAGCCCTTGAACACACTGAGCAGAGGATCTAACTAAGCGAGGCACAAATTCTGGCCCATGTTGTATTAGTTAGAAATTCTGAAAGTGGAAACTAACAATCTGTGTTTTGGCAAGCCTTGCATACAGGCTTCACTTAAACAACCTAACAGACTGTTGATATCCTTTAAGTTAACTTATCAACCTTCTAACACTATGCGTGTATTCATAGTGATAAATCCAGAAATATTGAATCTTATATTCTGCCTTCTTCGGTCTAACACCCTAAGAATGCATTCCCATATGTTCTCCACACTTATGCCAAAAACGGTGTCAAGATGTAAGCGTATAAACTCTCTTCCAACAAGATCATGCTTTGCACTTTTCCATCTGGGAGTTGCTGGGATCCAGCACACCAGGGTCTGTTAGAGGGGAATAATGAGGGAGAGTGGGGGATAGGGAGGTTGGGGAGGGATAACATGGGGAGAAATACAAGATGTAGGTGACGGGAGGAAGGAGGCAGCAAACCACATTGCCATGTGTGTACCTCGGCAACAATCTTGCATGTTGTGCACATGTACTCCAGAACCTAAAGTGCAGTGATATATATATATATATGTAATATATAATATGTAATGTAATATATATATGTAATATATAATATGTAATGTAATACATATATGTAATATATAATATGTAATGTAATATATATATGTAATATATAATATGTAATGTAATATATATATATATATAAAAGAAAGAAACTTGACCAAAAACAGTACAAAAAAAAAAAAAAGAACTTGGAAGGAGTGAGGTGCAGTCAAGGGAGTGGAAGTTCTGGTACATTGCCTAGATCTTTTCAACATCAAGGTACTCACTGACCCAAATGCAGGAAAGTTTGTCTGCTATGGCTCATGAATGAATCTCTCTTCAAGAATTCTAATGAACCAAAGAGTTGCAGCCTGCAGTGGTTTGTTTCTAAGGATGTCAGCAACAGCATCCCCCATCCAGCCTGCTTTTTGCAATGAGAATTTGCTACTCTTGTTGTCAAAGAGTGAATGGTATGTTCTCTTCTCTTGAACTGAATTGACTCTATGATTTTCTTTGACCAATAGTATGTGGTAGAAGAGAGTCAGTGGCTTCCAAGGCTAGCCTATAAGTGGGCTTTTAGATTAAAACCAAAATAAAACCTGTTGAGGGCCCAATCTAAAGACAAGGAGGGAAGTGGCAGAAATATGGCTGAATCCTGGCCACAATGAAACAACTGAGTGCAACCACATGAGTGATTTCAAGTGAGACCAAAAGAAGAATCACAAGGTAATACACAGACTAATGAAAAATCATTATTTTTTATTTAGGCTTCTAAATTTGGAAATGGTTTGTAATACAGTAATATATTAACTGAAAAATGACCCCTCTCAGGGAAGACCTACATCCACTTGGTTGTGGATAGAGGGTAGAAAGCCTAGTTCCTTTCTGTCAATTGAAGACTCTCTGAAGGATCATCCTAGCTTCACAGTTCCCCTAAGATCAGCTGAAACATCTGAAGCCATGTATCACATTTCAGTTTCTCCCTCTGCCTGTTGTGCCTCCTCATTTCCTAACATGTGTTGTTCCTGAAAGATTTCCCACGTCTTCTTAAACTAGTGATTTATGAAGCATTTATTTGCTTCCAACTCTGGAACTCTTACAATTCTTACGATCAATCTTCAGCCATGTATGCCCTGAATCTGAATCTGCCATAGAGGTAGCCAGATACAGATTGACCTGCACTTTGAGATAGAAATTCAAAATTTTCTATCATTGCTCTTTGTATCATTGCTCAAAGTGTTCTATTATTGCTCAATGATTGTATCATTGTAATACAATCTACATCATTCAGCAGAAAACATAATCAATAAACGATCTTTTTACCATGGCCATTGAGTGTCATTTCCACTTGTCTCCTAATGCCTTGTCTTCCATTTGCATTCAAGCCCTTGCAGTATCAATGATAATGTGTGTGATTGTGATACACCACTCTATGCTATATTATTTTAAATCCCATTTTCACTTCAGCATGGAGATTTTTTGAGCAGTCATTAGATGAATATCTTTATTCTATAATCTAGTTTTGTGGATTTTTTTCTTGAGGCCACCATAGTACTAACTGGCAGATAATTTTGGTGCAAAAAGAGATGGTACATGTAAAAGGGTAATTTAAAAAATAATAAAGTCCTGTTTAGAAACATATGGAGAGGATTAAGGAAATTAAGATGGTATGGTACAGAGGAGTCATTCATAGCCCTAGATCTGCAGATGATTTGGGAGAGAACAGTGCTATTGGAAACCAAAAATTGCTGTAATTCTGGGGCAAAGCTACCTAAGAGAGACTAAAGCCAGAAGTTGCAAAACACAGTCTTCCATCCACAGTGAAATAACGGCAAGGCAGGAAGTTATACGTCTCTTTTTGCCTTCCTATCTCTTATTTGTTCCCCCTTGATACCACTCAACTGGAAGCCAGAAAGCACAAGGGCTTTGGTCATGCAACCTGTAGGAATCAGTCTCCCAAAATAAAGCAGAGGGCAGAGAAAGAAACATAGTGAAGAGCAGACACGGAGAGACAGGATAACCAGATCAAGTGTCCTGCCCCATTTCTATCTTTAGTTTGTAACAACCATCCTTCCCTTCAATTCCAGTCATCTTTGTTTTAATCTGTTGACTGTTTCAGACTTCAATTTGATTATCTTTCTTTCTTCCTGGACCTCTGCTTTCATCCTTCATTTTCAATTTCTCCCTTTTCTGTTTTTCTTCCCATCCTTTATTCCTTCCCTGAAACAGTCGCTGTCTCATAAAACCAAAGCATGGTTCAAAGCATGATAGGAGACACAGGATGTTAAAACGTAGCCACACAAGCTCAGGCCTTGCAATTTAATTGTTCAGTTGTGATATGGGTACCCATAATAACACCAAAAACATTTGACAAACATGATAACTATTTCTTGAGGACCTGTTCAGTTCCAGCTACCTCATTCCTTATGCATTTACAGAAGTCATTATTTTTAACTCTGATGAAACATGTAAAGAAAAGCAATAAATTGTTTCTTTTACACTGAAGTATGTATAAAATATGAGTATGTATTAATAGATAAAATACACAGATATTTAGTATATTATATGCTGATATACATCATTTTATACATCTTATAAACAACTAATTATATAGCCTAGATTATTCATACAGTAAGTGGAGAATCTACACCTATATTCTTTCTGAATTCAGCAGCAAGTTCAGCACAATGCTGGATACCCACTAGGTAGTTTCTAAATACTTATCGGCTTTACTTAGGTTTTTTTAGGGATTGAGTCATATGAATCAGATTTTGAGAAAATTCTTACATTTTTATAACCATGCAATTACAAAATATGATAATTCTTATCTTACATTTAGTTTTCATTTTATACATTATCACTTAAAAACATAAAGAAATAAACCATGTTTCGGGGAGACCGACTCAAGATGGCTCTGTGAGAACAACCCAGGATTGAAGCTCTCAGTGAATACGTGGAAGGTAAGTCAGGGCCACATTTCCAGACAGATCTTTGTTGCCCACAGAATGGGGAATTTCCCAGGTATAAAAGAGACGTGGGGTGCCAGCACAGTGGTTTTGGCTGGTACAGCCGGCAGCCGGTGCAGCCGGCAGCCGGCACTGCAGGGCAGCAGCGCTCCACAGGGCTCCGTACAAAGCACACTGGTCCGGGTGCCCTGTTGAATAACCAATCTGAGACTTGAGAGAGCAGACGGGCATATCCATCTGATTGAATGGGACTTGGACAGTGAGCCAGGCCAGGAGATTCCAGGAAAACGGCGTTTGGGCCGGGGCAGTGGGACAAACAAAATGGCGATTCCAAACTCTCCGGATGGAGAGTTTCACTGTGGGCACAGCTGAACCCAGGATGGTGCAGCTCAGTGGGGGAGGGAAATCCACCATTCCCGAGGCTATCTGCCCCTACTGAGGTACACTCTCATTGATGATGCAGCCTGCCATTGCCAATGCAACCCGCCACAACACAGAGTCTCTGCCGCAGGGCATAGCCTGTGTCAGCAGGGCGGAGACTGCAGCAGCAGGGCAGAGCCTGCAGTAACAGGGCAGACCTCACACCAGCAGGGCAGAGCCTCGGCAGGCAAATAGTGACTAGACTGCCTCCTAGCTGGGCCGGACAGCACAACAGACACTCATAAAGAAAACTCCAACCCCCGAGACAGAGCATCTGAGAAAAAAAGGTTTTTTTTTTATGAGTTCTGCTGCAGCAGAATTAAATGTAGCAGCCTGACAGCCCTTAATGAACAACAGAGCTCACAGATCAGCACTTGAGCTCCTATAAAGTACAGACTGTCTCCTCAAGCAGCTCCCTGACCCCTCTATATCCAGAAGACTGACATTTGGCAGGCATCATTCTGGGACAAAGATAGCAGGAAAAGAAACTGGTAGCATCCGTCACTGTTTCGAGCCACTATAGGTGCACACCAGACAAGCAGGGCCTGGAGTGGACCTCAGCAGTCGTACAGTGGAGGGGCTAGACTGGTAGAAGAAAAACCAAGTAACAGAAATACTTCATCATCAACAATCTGGGAGTCCACTCAGAGACCCAATCAAAAAGTTAGCAACTACTCAGACGACAGGTGGATAAATCCACAAAGATGGGAAGAAACCAGCGCACAAAGAAGGAAAACACCTGAAACCAGAACACCTTGCCTCCTACAAAGGACCAAAATTCCTCACCAGCAAGGGAACAAAGCTGGACAGAGAATGACTGTGATGAAATGACAGAATTAAACTTCAGAAGGTGGATAATGAGAAACTTTTGTGAGCTAAAAAACATATTTTAAATCAATGCAAAGAAACTAAGAACATTGAAAACAGATTTGAAAAAAGATTCGAAGAAATGATAACAAGAATGGATAACTTAGAGAGGAATATGAATGAATTGAAGGAGCTGAAAAACACAATATGATAACTTTGCAAAGCATGCACAAGTTTCAACAGCCGAACTGACCAAGCAGAAGAAAGAATATAAGAAGTCGAAGATCAACTCAATGAAATAAAACGAGAAACCAAGATTAGAGAAAAAAGTGCAAAAAGGAATGAACAAAGTCTCCAAGAAATATGGGACTATGTGAAGAGACCAACCTACGTTTGATAGGTGTACCAGAATGTGATGAAGAGAATGAATCCAAGCTGTAAAATACTCTTCAGGATATTATCCAGGAAAATTTCCCCCACCTAGCAAGGCAGGCCAACACTCAAACCCAGGAAATACAGAGAACACCACAAAGATATTCTGCAAGAAGAGCAACCCAAAGGCACATAATTGTCACATTCACCAGGGTTGAAATAAAGGAGAAAACACTAAGGGCAGCCAGAGAGAAAGGTCAGGTCACCCACAAAGAGAAGCCCATCAGACTCACAGGAGATCTCTCGGCAGAAACTCTACAAGCCAGAAGGCAGTGGGGGCCAATATTCAACATCCTGAAAGAAAAGAACTTCCAACCCAGAATTTCATATCCAGCCAAACTGAGCTTCAGAAGTGAAGAAAAAATAAAATCCTTTGTGAACAAGCAAGTACTCAGAGATTTTGTCACCACCAGCCCTGCTTTACAAGAGTTCCTGAAAGAGGCACTACACATAGAAAGGAACAACCAGTACCAGCCATTCCAAAATCACACTAAATGCTAAAGAGCATCAACATAATGAAGAATCTACATCAACTAACGGGAAAAACAGCCAGCCAGCATCAAAATGGCAGTATCAAATTCACACATAACAATATTAACCCTAAATGAAAATGAACTAAATGCACCAATCAAAAGACACAGACTGGCAAATTGAATAAAAAACCAAAATCCATAAGTGTGCTGTATCCAGGAAACCCATCTCACATGCAAGGATACACAAAGGCTCAAAATAAAGGGATGGAGGAAGATTTTCCAAGAAAATGGAGAGCAAAAAAAGCTGGAGTTGTGATTCTCATCTCTGATAAAATAGACTTTAAGGCAACAAAGATCAAAAGAGACAAAGAAGGCCATTACATAATGGTAAAAGGATTGATACAACAAGAAGAGCTAACGATCCTAAATATATATGGACCCAATGCAGGAGCACCCAGATACATAAGGCAAGTTCTTGATGACTTACAAAGAGACTTAGACTCCCACACAATAATAGTGGAAGACTTTAACACTCCACTGTCAATATTAGACAGATCAACCAGACAGAAAATCAACAAGGATATCCAGGGCTTGAACTCAGATCTGGAATAAGCAAACCTGATAGACATTTACAGAACTCTCCACCCCAAATCCACAGAATATACATTCTTCTCAGCACCACATCACACGTACTCTAAAATTGACCACATAATTGGAAGTAAAGCACTCCTCAGCAAATGCAAAACAACTGAAATTATAACAAACAGTCTCTCAGACCATAGTGCAATCAAGTTAGAACTGAAAATTCAGAAACCAACCCAGAACTGCACAGCTTCATGGAAACTGAACAACTGGCTCTTGAATTTTGACTGGATAAACAATGAAATGAAGGCAGAAAGAAAGGAGTTCTTTGAAACCAATGAGAATGAAGACACAACATGCCAGAATCTCTGGGACACATTTAAAGCAGTCTCTAGAAGAAAATATATACCAGTAAGTGCCTATATGAGGAGAATGGAGAGATCCAAAATTGACACCCTATCGTCAAAATTGAAAGAGCTAAAGGAGCAAGATCAAAAAAACTCAAAACATAGCAGAAGACAAGAAATAACGAAGATCAGAGCTGAACTGAAGGAGATTGAGACACGAAAAACCCTTCAAAAAATCAATAAATCCAAGAGCTGGTTTTTAGGAAAGATCAACAAAATAGACAGACCACTAGCCAGATTGATTAAAAAGAAAAGAGAGAACAGCCAAATAGATGCAATCAAAAATGATAAAGGGGAAATCACAACAGATTCCACAGAAATTCAAACCATCATCAGAGAATATTACGAACAACTCTATGCACATAAACAAGTAAACCTGGAAGAAATGGATAAATTCCTGGACTCCTGTGTCCTCCCAAGCCTAAACCAGGAGGAAGCTGAAACTATGAATAGACCAATAACAAGGGCAGAAGTCGAGGCAGCAATTAAGAGCCTACCACACAATAAAAGCCCAGGTCCAGACGGGTTCACAGCCAAGTTCTACAAGACACACAAAGAGGAGCTGGTACCATTCCTCCTGAAACTATTCCAAATAATCCAAAAAGAGGGAATCCTTCCCAAATCATTTTATGAGACCAACATCATCCTGATAACAAAACCCAGCAGAGACCCAACAAGAAAAGAAAACTTCAGGCCAATATCCATGATGAACATAGATGCAAAAGTCTTCAATAAAATATTGGAAGCCGATTGCAATAGCAAATCAAAGAACTTATCCATCATGGTCAAGTAGGATTCATCCCGGGGATGCAAGGCTGGCTCAACATACGCAAGTCTATCAACGTAATTCACCACATAAACAGAACCGAAAACAAAAACCACATGATTATCTCAATTGACGCAGAGAAGGCATGCCACAAAATTCACCAGCCCTTTATACTAAAAATCCTCAATAAACTCGGTATCGATAAAACGTATCTCAAAGTAATAAAAGCTATTTACGACAAACCAACAGCCAATATCATACTGAATGGGCAAAAACTGGAAGCATTCCCTTTGAAATCCGGCACTAGACAAGGATGCCCTCTTTCACCACTCCCATTCAATATAGTACTGGAAGTTCTAGCCAGAGCAATCAGGCAAGAAAAAAAAAAGGGCATTCAAATAGGAAAGGTGGAAGCCAAATTGTCTCTATTTGCAGACGACATGATAGTATACCTAGAAGACCCCATTGCCTCAGCCCAAAAACTCCTGAAACTGATAAGCAACTTCAGCAAAGTCTCAGGATATAAAATCAATGTGCAAAAATCACAAGCATTCGTCTACACCAATAACAGACTTAAAGAAAGCGAAATCAAGAACAAACTGCAATTCACAATTGCTACAAAAATAATAAAATACCTAGGAATACAACTCACAAGAAATGTAAGGGACCTCTTCAAGGAAAACTACAAACCACTGCTCAACAAAATAAGAGAGGACATAAACAGATGGGGAAACATTCCATGTTCATGGTTAGGAAGAATTAATATCGTGAAAATGGCTATACTGCCCAAAGTAATTTACAGAATCAACACTATCCTCATCAAGCTACCATTGACTTTCTTCACAGAACTGGAAAAAACCACCATGAACTTCATACGGAACCAAAAGAGAGCCCGTATAGCCAAGTCAATTCTAAGCAAAAAGAACGCAGCAGGGGGCATCACACTACCGAATTTTCAACTATACTACAAGGCTACAGTAATCAAAACAGCATGGTACTGGTACCAAAACAGAGATATAGACCAATGGAACAAAACAGAGGCACCAGAGGCAACACAACATATCTACAACCATACAATCTTTGATAAACCTGACAAAAACAAGCAATGGGGAAAGGATTCCCTGTTTAATAAATGGTGTTGAGAAAACTGGCTAGCCATGTGCAGAAAGCAGAAACTGGACCCCTTCCTGACACCTTACACTAAAATTAACTCCAGATAGATTAAAGACTTAAACATAAGACCTGGCACCATAAAAATCCTAGAAGAAAATCTAGGCGAAACCATTCAGGACATAGAAGTAGGCAAGGACTTCATGAACAAAACACCAAAAGCATTGGCAACAAAAGCCAAAATAGACAAATGGGACCTAATGAAACTCCACAGCTTCTGCACGGCAAAAGAAACAGTCACTAGAGTGGATCGGCAACCAACAGAATGGGAAAAAATTTTTGCAGTTTACCCATCTGACAAAGGGCTGATATCCAGAATTTACAAAGAACTCAAATAGATTTACAGGAAAAAAACAAACAAGCCCATTCAAAAGTGGGCAAAGAATATGAACAGACACTTTACAAAAGAAGACATATATGAGGCCAACAATCATATGAAAAAATGCTCATGATCACTGGTCATTAGAGAGATACAAATCAAAACCGCATTGAGATACCATCTCACGCCAGTTAGAATGGCGATCATTAAAAAATCTGGAGACAACAGATGCTGGAGAGGATGTGGAGAAAACAGAACACTTTTACACTGTTGGTGGGAGTGTAAATTAGTCCAACCATTGTGGAAGACAGTGTGGTGATTCCTCAATGCCTTAGAAATAGAAATTCCATTTGACCCAGCAATCCTATTACTGGGTATATATCCAAAGGACTATAAATTGTTCTACTATAAGGACATGTGCACACGAATGTTCATTGCAGCACTGTTTACAATAGCAAAGACCTGGAACCAACCCAAGTGCCCATTGATGATAGACTGGATTGGGAAAATGTGGCACATATACACCATGGAATATTTTGCAGCAATCAGAAATGATGCGTTCATGTCGTTTGTAGGGACATGGATGAATCTGGAGAACATCATTCTCAGCAAACTGACACAAGAACAGAAAATGAAATACCGCATATTCTCACTCATAGGCGGGTGAAGAAAAACGAGAACACATGGACACAGGGAGGGGAATACTAAACACTGGGGTCTATTAGGGGGAAAAGGGGAGGTCCAGTGGTGGGTGGGAGCTGGGGAGGGATAGCCTGGGGAGAAATGTCAAATGTGGGTGAAGGGGAGAAAGGAAGCAAAACACACTGCCTTGTGTGTACCTATGCAACTGTCTTGCATGTTCTGCACATGTACCCCCAAACCTAAAATGCAATAAAAAATTTAAAAAAAAAGAAGAAAGAAACCATGTTTAAGGCATATTCAAAACACTGATAAAAGTACTGTTTATAGGGTAATTTTAGAACACTATAAATCTCTGGATTTTTGAATTCATAAAAGAGATAAATTACTAAGAAAAAACTGTGAGTATCAAACATACTTAACTTTTTTGTTTTCTAAAAAGTTGATTTTTTTTACTTTTGCCAGTGTGTATTTTATTGAGTATATGATAAAAACATTTTTAAGAGTAAGCTAAATTATAGTAAATAGGAAGGGAGTTCTTAGAAATGGGTTATTTTTAAAAGCAAAACCATCAATTTAAAAAGATGTAATTTTAGTAAAATGTGGCTCTATCACTTATATGTGCAGATATGAAACATCTGTGGCTGAAATATATGAATATATGAAGGAATATTTTAATAATGCAAAAAACTAAAATATTTTTCATTTCTATAATATTGTAGAGTATTATTTAACATGCTGATAAAGTTACTATGAATAATCATTAAAGTTATTTGAAATGATTTTTACAATAAGACTTCATCCTATACACAAGATAAAGATGTTATCATAATTACCACTCTTATTTCATCAAGATGATATTCTTGTGATTAGACTGAATTTCTTTTATCTCACCAAGTGGAATAACATTTGATGTGTTTATTCTTTCCACACAGAAGGAACTGGCCTCAAAAATATTTCAAAACTTGTACTTCAAAATTTAGATTACTTTGTTCTCCAGGGATTGCTGAAATTACAGAGTCAAGTCTCTCAACAGGCACACAGTTGCCGTCTTCTAGAGGAAGAAAATGGCATAAGTATTAACAGGAACAACAGCATCATTAAAAAGTCCCACCATTTTTCACAGCCTCACTAAGGAATTTTGTAAGAAAAGAAAGCACATTTTTGAGTAGTAGCTTGAATATGAAGTTTGTTGTGAAATGCATAGGATAATGTTAAGGGATACAGGAACATGAGACATATATATAATATATATTTACACAAACTACATTTCCAATAACAGCTATTTTCAAAGATAATAATAATTTTTCTTTTAACTAATTTCAAAATATTGAACATTGGAGGTGATTATGATTAAATTTATAATAACCAAGCTTGACTGGTTTTCACTTTCTGGCCCGTAGATAATTTGTAGCCTATCACATGTAAGTCTTAAAAAAAAATCAATTCTCTGAAGTAATGTCTTATAACTGTGCTGTCTTTCCTTAAATCCCCTCGAGTAAGGGATGCAAAATATAAAATAATTCTGTATTTGGGTGTCTTCATTATAATTGTCTTCCTGGTTATGATTATTTCAAAGAGATCAAACATTAAAACATTTAACACATATGTATTTTAAGATTACATTTATTTTTACAAAAAAAAAGTTGCTAGTGTTTCTGTCAAAGCCACTATTTCAATTAATTGAAATCTATGAAGCACAACAAAGAAATGAATTGAAATCCTCCCTTTCATTAAGAAACCTGAAGGAAACCTTGGAGAAGGTTACAGGCAAGGTATCTTTTATACATAAAAGTATGACTTGCAGTACATAACCAGCTTTGAAATGTGGAAACTAAAATGGGAATAATAAAAAAAAAATTGCTTCACTAAGTATAGAAAAATATACGATAATTGAGAGAGTCACATGTTTTGTAGAAAGGAATTAAACATTCTAACGAAGTCTGAAATTCTGAAAGCATGTTTACATATAGTAAATGAAATTAAAAGCAAATCAAATTGTTAGAAGTTTAAGGAAAGCATAAGTCCTCTTGCATTGGTTTGCTAGAGTTGCCATAACAAAATATCACTAACTGGGTGCCTTAAACAACAGCAGTTTATTTTGTCATAGTTCTGGATGCAGGGAGTCCAAGATCGAGGTGCCAGCAAGATTGGTTTCTCTTAAGGGCTCTCTCTGGGCTTGCAAGATGGCCACCTTCTCTCTATGTCCTGACTTGGCCTCTCCTCTGTGCACCGGCATTCCTAGTGTTTCTTCCTCTTTTACTAAGGACACCAGTCCTGTTGGATTAGAACCCAACACTTTTTTTTTTTTAAGTATTTTTTAACAGGAGAAAGCTTGAACGCAGTCCCCCACTACCACAAATTATGCAGTCGAGTTTCTCACATTTGGGGAAATCGCAGGGATCAGCACATCCGCGGCGCAATGGATAAGCTTTGCCCTGGGAAAGCCACCTTCGATCATGGTATCTCCCCTGCCAGGTAAGTATAGAACCCAACTCTTGTCACCTCACTTCACCCTACTCACCTCTTTAAAGGCCTTATCCCCAAACATAGTCACATTCTGAGGTTCTAGGAGATAGAGACTCTGAAATACTAGGAATTAAAAGTTCAGCATATGAACTTTGAGGAGATACAGAATTCATTGCATGACACATCTGAAGTTTCTAATAAAATTAGAGACTGTATTAAATTATCTACAAAACCTTTGAATTTTTCTCTTTAAGCAGTGTTATAAAAAGTAAGCTAAATTTCACCATATTATATTCACTAATCTATAGGGACATCTCAAATTATTATTCTGATGAAACATCCAGTTGTGCATAGAGCAAAATCTCACAGTCGTATTGCCAGAATTTCACATTTTAGTATTGCTCAAGCTTTGTTCATTTGAGTCATCCGGTCCTCATCAATGTCAATTTCGCATACTGCTGGGGAAGCTTTGAATACCTGTTACCAACTCTTTTAATGCAGACATTAAACTCCACTGACCAGAATCATACACAGAGGTCTACTGTTACAGAACTTGTCTCTGCCAGATAGTTTCTTCAATCTCGTTCCTGCTTGTTGACAGAGAGATGGATGACAGGGATCTCAAAGCAGTAGCAGCATGCGCCTGCTCTCTGTTCCATTCCACATGTGTGACCTGCTCAGAGAGCCCACACTGGAGAAAAACCTAGGGAGACTGCAATTCCCTTTACTAAAAATTTTAGTGAAAGTCAAACTGATTATTACTCAGTTAATTATTCATCCTTAAGTCCTTCTAAAAATATGACTTAGATTTTTATAGGCAAGGTATCTTTTATACATAAAAGATACTGAGAATTACTTAGATTTTCATATTATTCACAAATTTTTCAGCAAAAATTCTTATGTCGAAAAATAATGGTAATTTGCAATGCTCTGAATAGTAAATGGGTCAAAAAAATAAGAACGTCAAACACATACAAGGTAAAAATATCTCTTGACATCTTGGTTTCTGTTTAAAGTATGTATATTTCGAGCTATTAAATCAATTGTTATTGACAAATATACTTCTTTTCAATTTGAAATTTTATATATTTTGGAGGAATAGAAAATTACATTGGTTGTGCTAATTATATTTCACTTAACTAATAAAGAAGGTAAAGATCCCTAGAAAAAGAAATTCCATTTGACCCAGCAATCCCGTTACTGGGTATATACACAAAGAACTATAAATCTTTCTACTATTAAGACACATGCACACATATGTTCATTGCAGCCCTGTGTACAATAGCAAAGACCTGAAACCAACCCAAATACCCATCAATGATAGAATGGACAAAGAAAATGTGGTATATATACACCATGGAATACCACTCAGGAAGAGGAGCATCACACACTGGGGGAAGTAGGGGTGGGGAGGCTGGGAGGGGAGGGAGGGATAACATGGGGAGAAATGCCAGATATAATGTGCACCTAAAGTTAAATAAATAAATTAAATAAATAAATATAGTTTTAAGCCAAAAAAAAAAAAACACTTCATAAATGTGCAGAGAGTCTCTGTATGGTTGTTTGTATGCTGACATAATTTCTGGTGTTGGAGTTCCCAACACTGGGTGCAAGGGCACCAAAAGTTGGCACATTATGAACATCACAGAGTCCATAAGTTCCCTGCAAGTATATCAAACATATTGTGAATATATGAAAAAAATAGGCCGGGCGTGGTGGCTCAAGACTGTAATCCCAGCACTTTGGGAGGCTGAGGCAGGTGGATCAGGAGATCAAGAGCTCGAGACCATTTTGGTCAACATGGTGAAACCCCGTCTCTACTAAAGATACAAAAAATTAGCTGGGCATGGTGGTGCGTGCCTGTAATCCCAGCTACTCAGGAGGCTGAGGCAGGAGAATTGCCTGAACCCAGGAGGCGGAAGTTGCAGTGAGCCGAGATCACGCCATTGCACTCCAGCCTGGGTAACAAGAGCGAAACTCCGTCTCAAAATAAATAAATAAATAAAGTAAAGATCCCAAATTTTGCTTATGAACTACTTTTACAGTAATAGCAAGTGAGCAGAGTTAGAGAGGACATTAGTGTCATGAGTGAGTAAACCAATGAGAAAGCATTTTTCCTTTAGGGTCGTATCACAAGGGCCTAAGTAGCTGATGACGCTAACAAAAATAAAATAGTTTGATTAACTTCAAATGCTTTAAATTCAAATAGGCACAGAGAAGTCACATGAATGTTTACATATTTAAGCTTTTCTTCTATACTAAGTTGACAGGCAGTTCACAGAAATCACTGCCTCTTGCTTGTCATATATACAAGAAAAAATGATCAGTCTGTGAACTATTTGAGTGCTGTTATCAGAGTTCATTAAACAAGCAGCATCTAATCAGTGCAGGAAAGCACAACAACGCCTTCAGGATATGCAACCTTGTACTCTTGGGAATTTAGATACAAAGAATTACAAAAATGGAAGTTGAATTACGATCAGAGGAAGAGTTTATTTTACCTGTTTTCAGCTCCTCAAATAATAGCTTCAAGTTTGATTTAGAATAGATTATTTATAATTTTGTATTTTGTATTTTATTGGGAAATTAAAATCTTTAATTTGTTATTAAATATTTGAATGTATTCTAATAACAAACATTGGCTTTCTAAAGGATCTTTACCTTTTAATTTTTTGTTTTTAATGATTATTGCTACCTAACAGTTGTACATATTTATGGGATACATGTGGTATTTTGATAGAAGCATACAATGTGTAATGATCAAATCAGGATAATTGCAGTATCTGTCACCTCAAGCATTGCTCATTTCCCTGTGTTAAGACAGTTGGTTTCACCTATTCCAATCATCCAGATATTGACAAAAAGCTTTCTATTACATCCCTAGTAGTTGGTGATTTGTTGTGTCCTAGTGAACTGCCAATGTCAGATCTAGATTTCTGTCATTTTAAAAAATGGATAAAGTATGTAATATAATACAACATATACTAGAATTTCAGTCATGAGAGATGCTGACGTTAACTCTCTTGGGCACAAAATGACCTCAAATGGGATATTGTTAAAGGCTTTAAGTGATTAAAAAATCCAGTAAGACATTTCATTAAATTGAAATTGAACCAAAAAGCTAAATTAAGAATATGGTGTTTATCTGAACCTCTATGGTGGGTAAAATAACTCAGAGCCAGGCTCAAATTAAAGACAGATATTCTTCCCATTTCTTGCTCAATACAGACAATGCCAAAATATGAAAAAAATGGAAATGAGAGGAGAAAACAAATAAATAGCTAACTTAGTCTAAAAATAATTTTCATTTATACACTTGTAAGTGGAATTTACTAGAGTAAAATAGACAGGAACCATTCATTTGCTAGAAATGCATTACCCATGAAATTTCAGTACCGCTTTGCTCAAGAATCAAAACAAAATTGGACACGCTTTTCCTAAAGCAAGAGGCTAAGAAATGCATTCACGAACATCCACAACAAATTTTGCCAAGGAAAATAAAGGGAAGTAAATAGAACCTCCCTGAGGGAAACATGCTCCCAGAAGGAAAAGAAAGTAAGACTAAAAGAATCTCAAAGTTAAATCACAACTAGAACTAGCCACCCTCAGGGTAGAAAGACTTCTAAGTCTCTGCTCCATGACATTGCAAAATTCATACATGCAACCAACTGTTTGTGTTTTCTTTATTTCTTCAGTTCAAAAGAAAGACCTTAATTTGTTATCTGTTCTACTTATAACATTCATGTGTGTGTGTGTATTTAGAAGATGTATCTTTTTTTTTTTTTTTTAGGCATAGTCTCCCTCTGTCTCCAGGCTGGATGCAGTGGTGCCATCTCGGCTCACTGCAAACTCTGCCTCCCTGGTTCAAGTGCTTCTCCTGCATCAGCCTACCCTGTAGCTGGGACTATAGGCATGTGCCAACATGCCCAGCTAATTTTTGTATTTTTAGTAGTGACGGGTCTTCACCATGTTGGCCAGGATAGTCTCGATGTCTTGACCTTGTGATCTGCCCACCTTGGCCTCCCAAAGTGCTGGGATTACAGGCGTGAGCCACTGTGCACGGCCCATATCTTTTTAACTAACATATGTATACACCAGAAGTTGTTAATTGAGATATGATGGAGACTACAGCAAGAGCTCGTCTTAGACGACAAGCTGGACACAATGAATTCGATAAAGCTCTGGAATGTCTTCAAAGAAGAGGGTGTGCTCTGACCTCTGACTCTGAGTAGGAGAAAAAAGGGAAAAAAATAATTGATGTCCAGGAAATGGTTGAGGTACATATTGCCTTGATGATATTCAACTCTTCTTTCCATCATAGACACATGGAAAGACCACATCTTTTCATTGCCTTGCACTGCCGCGAGGCTGCATGCCTCACTGCAACCTATAGCTGTTGACTGTAACGCCACGTGTTACTTCCGGGCCAAAGTAATTAACGTCCTATGCACATGCCTCCAGTTCTCTCTTGACCCTCGATGCCAAATATTAAAATGATGGAGCCAAGACAAAGAGAGTCTGATTAATGATTTGGAAGGGGATTCTGTACCCAGTGGGAAATTGGTATATGTAGTAAATAAACTTGTAGATTTAAGCAATTGCGTGTCAGAGTTTATTTGTTATGGTAGCATATCAAACCCTAACCTACCAAATTCAACATTATATCCAAAATATGTATTAACAAAGCCACATGACTAAATTCTTTAAGACATTCTATGAAAACTGATTTAGGAAATTTATTTAGTTTTGTTTATATGTGAAAGAGTTTGGTCTTCTAGATGCTAAATGAAGGAAGATATGAATATTTGAGTAGGTTATTTTCTTGAGCCTTCAAACACGTAAGAATACTACCAAACATGAAATCTACATTAAGGAAATTCTAACTAATGGTTTTCAAAATAAAAAGAAATTCTAGCTAAATTTAATTTGAGCATCTAATTCTGAATTTGAGTTTTTATTTAACTGTAATCTCTCACCATCCTATCCAGTAAGAAGTTTGATATTTTGGGGGAATGGGTACCTTCCTTTGAGAAAGTGAGTGTCGCTTTAACACAAGAGAGCAGGATACCTGTACCCCATGCACTTCCTCCAAAGCCAGTGTCAGGTTTTCAGCAGCAATGGCAATCTCTCTCCCATGATTTTAAACTAGCGTTCTACCTGGGTAAGCTGAAAGTGATGAGGATAAAGTGTACTTTCAGTACACTACATGTACAATTATTACAAATTAGTACTAAATGGCATTAACTAAACCTCAGCTTACCTGATAATACAAAAGAATAATGTCAAGCTTGCACTTTCTTCAATCTGCTTTCTTTTTTTTTTAAGACAGAGTTTTGCTCTTGTTACCCAGGCTGGAGTGCAATGGTGTGATCTCGGCTCACCGCAAACTCCGCTTCCTGGGTTCAGGCATTCTCCTGCCTCAGCTTCCTGAGTTGCTGGGATTACAGGCACGTGCCACCATGCCCAGCTAATTTTTTGTATTTTTAGTAGAGACGGGGTTTCACCATGTTGACCAGGATGGTCTCGATCTCTTGACCTCGTGATCCACCGGCCTCGGCCTCCCAAAGTGCTAGGATTACAGGCGTGAGCCACCGCGCCCAGCCCAATCTGCTTTCTAATTTCAGGATTGTTTATAGCCAGAGCTCTACTTAATGTACTGTGCACTTTTATAAGAATAGTTTTCTAAGTACTTTACCTCAACAGCAATCTCTTCACTTGAGTGAGTTGATATTTTCTGCATGCCAGTCTCTTGAGAAAGACGGGGCTTACTCAAAATGATTAAATCTGTTCTTCTATAACAGAAGGTAACAACTGCAATATTAAATTCTGCAATTTAGTAGTCCTGGTACTACCCTGACTGACACCGAAATCAAAGTATCACAGTTTCATTTGCTTTTAAATGAAATTCCATTTTAGATGTAGACACAGGAGCCAGTCTCTACTATTCTGTGGAATAAATGTGTAAGACATCAGTGTTCCACAGTATAGTAGATGCAAAAGATACTCAAGAGACATGATGGCAGATATTACTTATATACTGAAAATTCTGAGGCTAAAATCTGTCAACTATAACCTCACACATACAATTATTGGCACTTTGAGTGTGATTGACCTCTGCATGGAGAAAATCTAGGCTTTTTATTGCAGCATTGTTTGTAATATTTCAGAAATCAGCAACAAACTAAACAGATATGTAAATTAAAGGTACATATAAATTAATCTATAATTAAATAAGCAAATATAAATGCACAAATATAAAAAACATGCTTAGCAAAATTGAACATGAAGACTGTATCATACTGCATTTTTACTTGGAGTTGAAAAATACATAAATCAACAACACAAATTGTTAATATGTACATTCTCATGTAGAAGAAGCATAAATATATGAAACTATAAACACGCAGTTCAGAAAACTCATTAAGACTGAGAGGTATGAGGATTGGATATAAATGTGTACACTGAAAGCTTTAAGTGGATTTTAAAAAATACTTTGTATTTAGAGAAAATCAAGATTCACATGCAGTTAAAGACATAGTACAGAGATCCTTTGTACACCTTACAAAGTTTCTTAGTAGTAATGGGCTGAATAACTCTGTTACAATATCACAATCAAGAAGTTCACATTGACAGAATCCGTCAACCATTATTTATATTTCATGTGCTCATTTGCATTTATGTGTATTTATTTCTATTCAATTTAATACATATTTACATTTGTTGTATGTTATTAGCAGTTTTTAATGATAAATTGACAAGTTATAGCTTTGTATATTTGTGGGATACAAAGTGATGTTACGATTCATGGATACAATGTGGAATAATTAAATCAAGCTGACTAATATGTTCATTGCCTCAAACACTTACCGTTTTTCCTAGTGAGATAATTTGAAATTTAACCCCAGAGATTTTTAAATTGTACAATGCATTATTTACACACTGTGTAAATCCACCACGCTGTGCAATACGTCGAATATATACGTGTATATATACTTCCTCCAGAGCCGGTGGAAGGAGGTTTGCAGCAGCAGTCGTAGTCTCTCTCCCATGCTTTTAAAATAGTTTTCTACTTGGGTTAGTTGAAAATGAAGAGGAGGCCGGGCGCAGTGGCTCAAGCCTGTAATCCCAGCACTTTGGGAGGCCGAGGGGGGTGGATCACGAGGTCAAGAGATCGAGACCATCCTGGTCAACATGGTGAAACTCCGTCTCTACTAAAAATACAAAAAAAAAAAAAAAAAATTATCTGGGCGTGGTGGCACATGCCTGTAATCCCAGCTACTCGGGAGGCTGAGGCAGGAGAATTGCCTGAACCCAGGAGGTGGAGGTTGCGGTGAGCCGAGATCGCGCCATTGCACTCCAGCCTGGGTAACAAGAGTGAAACTCCGTCTCAAAAAAAAAAAGAAAGTGAAGAGGATAAAGGCTATATAATATATGTAGACACAGATAGTATATATAAAATATATACACATTCTTCCTGTCAACGTATATATATGTAGTGTATATATAAATGTGTACGCATATATATATATATATGTTTAGACAGGAGGAATGTATATATGTTCCAATATGTATACATCTAGCTGTCTTAGACATGAGCTGGACACAATGGGTTGGATAAAATTCTGGAATGTCTTCTTTGAAGAGGTTGTGCTCTGACTCTGAGTAGGGGGCAAAAACAAACAAAACTCATGTCCAGGAAACGGCTGAGGCACATATTGCCTTTATGATATTCACCTCTTCTCTCCATCATAGACACATGGGAAGACCACATCTTATATGGTATACTTATATATGTATATATGTCGGAATATGTAGGTATTCCTCCTAATTGTGGCTTTGTACCCTTTGACCACAATTTCCACATTTCCCCCACTCTCCAGCCTCTAGTCACCACCATTCTACTCTCTGCTGCTTTTTGAGTGTTTTAGATTCCACATAAAGCAAGAACTCACGGTATCGGTCTATCTCTTCCTGGCTTATTTGATGTAGCCTCATGTTCTCCAGTTCCATCCATGTTGTCACAAGGACAAAATTTCTTCATTTGTTAGACTGCATAGTATTTAATCATGTACCACACACCACATTTTCTTTACCCATTCATCTATGGGTGGACATTTAAATTGATTTCATAACTTGGTTATTGTCAATACAATGAATACGGAAGTGCAGACATATCTTCAACATAATTATTTCAAATGTTTTGGGTAAAAACCATCCGTGGGATTGTGGAATCATATTGTTTCTGGGTTTTGGGGTTCAGGGAAGCACTCAGCTCCCCTGAGAGTATTTTTTTTCCAGGCTCTTGGTCTCTCACTCACCCAAGAATGTGAGAGGGATCACAGCGCTGTGCGCTCATAAGAAAATATCAGACCCAAAGGGTTTTTGCAGAAAAGTGATTTATTTAGGCCGAGAGAAAGAGAGAGGAATAAAAAGACGGGGGCGGGGGGAGAAACAGCTAATCCTCACACTGATTGAGAAGAAGGAAAAGCCACTCTCACACTGAGTAAGAAGCGTTCCTAGAGGGGGAAAACCAAGAAGGAAAGCTCCTCTCACACTGAGTGAGAGAATCCAGAAACATGGAATCCAAGAGGGGAAAGCAGCTTCCACTAGGATTCTGGAAGGGGACCGCAGAGGGAGAAATCCTGGAGAGAGAGCAGTTTCCATGAAGATCGTGGAAGGGGATCCAAACATGGAGTGCAAAGGGGTGTGGAAGAAGGGGACTTTTAACCGGAGAGGAAGTCCCACATTCTTCAAGCCCCCTGGCCAATGAAAAGAGTACCTTTAAACTTCCACTGGAGTGATGAACTGTTGACCTTTTCCTGCGCCCTTGAAAATTTAAACAAAGACGGTGGATGGAGAGAGGGGAGGCGGCATTGGGAAGTTCTTGCCCTTGAGACTACGCCCCCTTCTGGACCTGGGAAGAGAATGCATTCCCTCAATACGGTAATTCTATTTTATAGTTTGTGAAAAAATAACTCCTTACAGTTTTCCTTAATGACAGTACTAATTTAAATTCCCACCAACAGCATGCAGTTTCCTTTTACTCCACATCCTTGTCAACAGTTATTATTATTTATGTTTTTGATAATAGTCATTCTGAGAGGTGTGACCTGATGTCTTATTGTAATTTTAATGTTCATTTCCCTGGTGATTAATGATGTTAAACATTTTTTTCATATATCTGTTGACCATTTGTATGTCTTCTTTTAAGAAAAGTATTCCAGGTTCCTTATTTTTTTTATTGTTTAATCTAATTTTATTTAATAAATTATAGATTCAGGTGATCTAGGTGCAGGTTTTCTCACATGGATATATTGTACAATGGTAAGGTCTGAGCTTCTAGTGTAGTTATCACCTAAATATAGGAGATACGACTATATATAACATTTTCTTTTCCAATCACCTGTTTATGGACACTTAAGTTGTCTCCATATTTTTGCTATTATGAATAGTTCTGTTGTAAACATACAAGTGTAGGTCTTTAGAGGTCATAATAATTGGAGTGGTCCCTTTTCTCTGCATCCTCAACATCTATTGTGTTTAATAGTATCAGACTATTCAGTTTTTTTCTATAGAGCTGATTAGGTTTCACATATATATTGGATATAACTTCCTTATTTTATTTTATGTACGTCTCATCCTTTATCAGATCTGTAGTTTGCATATATTCTTACCCATTCTGTAGGTCATCTTTTCATTCTGTTGATTTTTTCTTTGGTTGTGCAGAATTTTTTACATTGATGTTACCTCATTTATTCATTTTTGCCATTGTTGCCTGTGCTTTTATGTCTAACAAAATCCTTGCCCAGAAAAGTGTCATGAGGTGTGTCCCTTGTGTTTTCTTCTAGTAGATTTCTCATTTTGAGTCTCATATTTAACTCTTTAACCCATTTTTTCCTTTTTTTAAAATTATACTTTAAGTTCTGGGGTTCATGTGCAGCTCTTACAGGATTGTTACATATGTATTCATATGCCGTGGTGGTTTGCTACATCCTGTCACCTACATACATTAGGTATTTCTCCTAATGTTATCACTCCCCAATCTCCCCACCCCCTGCTATCCCTCTCCTAGCCCTCCTATCCCCCAACAGGCCCCAGTATATGATGTTCTCCTTCCTGTGTCCATGTGTTCTCATTGTTCAACACTCACTTAGGAGGGAGAACATGCAGTGTTTGGTTTTCTGTTCTTATGTCAGTTTGCTGAGAATGATGGTTTCCAGATTCATCCATGTGTCCCTGCAAAAGACATCAACTATCCTTTTTTATGGCTGCATAGTATTCCATGGTGTATATGTGCCACCTTTTATTTATCCAGTCTATCACTGATGGGCACTTGGGTTGGTTCTAAGTCTTTGTTATTGTAAACAGTGCCACAGTGAACATACATGTACATGTATCTTTATAATAGAACAATTTATAATCCTTTGGATATAAACCCAGTAATGGGATTTCTGAGTCAAATGATATTTCTATTTCTAGATCTTTAACCCATTTTTAATTAATTTGTATATGGGGGTGAGAGGTGGGTGTCTAGTCTCACTCTTCTGCATGCAGATATTCAATTTTCCCAGGACCATTTATTGAAGATGCTCTCCTTTCTTTAATGTGTGTTGAAACACATTGTTGAAAATCAGTTGGCTGTAAGTATGAGGACTCGTTTCTGTATTCTCTGTTCTGTAACATTGGTCTATATTTCTATCTTTATGTCAGTGAAATGCTCTTTTGGTTACCATAGTTTTCTAGTATATTTTAAAGTCAGATAGAGTGATGTCTATGGCTCTGTTCTCTTTCCTTAAGATTGATTTGGTTAGTGTGAACACTTTGTGATTCCATATATTTTAATAATGCTTTTCTCTCTCTGTGAAAATGTCATTGTTTTGTTGATAGGGACTACACTGATTCTGTATATCTCCTAGGACGGTATAAACCTTAACAATATTATTTCTCCCAATCCATAAATACAGATTATTTTTTCATTTTTTTACATCCTGTTCAATTTGTTTAATCAATGTTTTACAGTTTCCATTGTAGAGATCTTTCACTTATTTTGTTAAACATACCCCTATGGGGTTTTTTTTTCTCTTTTTCATGGGTATTGCAAATAAAATTACTGTCTTAATATCTTGTTGAGATGAACTGTATCACTATAGATATGTAAGACATTACTGGTTTTTGTATGGTCACTTTGTATCCTTTAGCTTTACTGAATTGTTTTATTGGTTATAACAATTTTTGGTGGAGTCTTTAAGTTTTTCTTTATAAAAGTTAATGTCATCTGCGAACAAAGATAATTTTGCTTTCTCCATTTGAGTTTGGATGTCCTTCATTTTCTTTTCTTACTAATAGTGGTGATTATAACTTCTGGTATTCTACTAAATAAAAGTGGCAAAAGTGAACATCCTTGTCTTGTTCCAGATCTTAAGAGAATTTTTCTTTTTACTTTTCCTGTTCAGTCTGATAATAGCTATGGGTTTTTATTGTGTTGAGTATTTTCCTTCTATACCTAATTTGTTGAGAGTTTTTTTTTTATCATAAAGGGATGTTGAATTTTATCAAGTGAGTTTTTGCAACTATTGAAATGATTATGTTTTTTTTTTTCACTTTGTTGCTGTCAACATGATGTATCACATTTATTGATTTCTCTATGTTAAACCACTCTCATATCCTGGGGTGAATTTTACTTGATCACATTAAACGACCATTTTAATATGCTGTTGAATTCTGTTTGCTAGTATTTAATTGAGGATTTTGGAGCTTTTTTCATCATGGATATTGGTCTGAAGATTTGTGGGTTTCTCTTTTCTTTTTTATCATTTTTGTGTCTTCTCTTGTTTTGTTGTCAGGGTGATGCTGGTCTGGCAGAATGAGTTTGGAAGAACTTCCTTCTCTAAAATGTTTCAGAATTATTTAAAAAGATTTGGTATTCATATTTCTTCCAATGTTTGGTAGAATACAACAGTGAAACCATCGGGTCCTGAGTCTTTCTTTGATGGTAGACCTTTTATTACCCATTCAATCTTGTTACTCACAATTGGTCTGTTCAGATTTTTATTTCTTTATGATGCAATTTCAGTCAGTTTCAGGTGTCTTACAATTTCTCCTTTTTCTTTTATTTATTTGACCTTTCATTTTTTAAATCTAAAGTTTTGATGATGTTTCTTGTAAAAGTCCATGTTAATACTGCTATGAAGAAATATGCAGGACTGAGTAATTCATAAAGAAAAAGAGGTTTAATGGACTCACAGCTCCAGATGGCTAAGGAGACTGCACAATCATGGTGGAAGGTGAAGGAAGAAAAAAGACACATCTTATATGGCTGCAGGCAAAACAGCCTGTGCAGGGGAAACACCCTTTATAAAACCATCAGATCTCATGAGATTTATTCACTGTCAAGAGAACACCATGGGAAAAACTCACTGCCATCATTCAATTACTTCTCACAGGGTCCCTTTCATGACATGTGGGAATTATGGGAGCCACAATTCAAGATGAGATTTGGGTGAAGATTCAGCTAAACCACATCCTTCCACTCCTGACCCTTCCAAAATCTCATGTTCTTACATTTCAAAGCCAATCACATCTTCTCAACAGTCCCCAAAAGTCCTAAATAATTTCAGCATTAACTCAGAAGTCCAAGGTCCAAAGTCTGATCTGAGACAAGGCAAGTCCCTTCTGCCTATGACCCTGTAAAATCAAAAGCAGGTTAGCTTACTTTCTTGATACAACTGGGGTACAGAAATTTGGTAAATACACCTGTTCCAAATGGCAGAAATTGGCCAAAACAAGGGTGCCACAGGCCCCATGCACAAGTTTGTAATGCAGCAGGGCAGTCAAATCTTAAAGCTCCAAAATGATCTCTTTTGACTCCATGTCTCACATCCAGGTCACATTGATGCAAGTGGTCTCTCACAACCTTGGTCAGCTCTGCCTCTGTGGCTTTGGAGGGTACAGCTCTGCTTATGGCTGCTTTCACTGATTGGCCTTGAGTGTCTGTGGCTTTTCAAGGCACACAGTGCAAGCTTTTGGGTAGAGCTACCATTCTGGGGTCTGGAGAATGATGACCCTCTTCTCACAGTTCTACTAGGCAGTGGCCCAGTTGGGATTCTGTGTGGGGGCTCCAACCCTACACATTTTTCTTCTGCACTGCATTAGCAGAAGTTCTTCATAAGGGCTCTTCCCCTGAAGAACACCTGTGCCTTGACATCCACGGGTTTCATAAATCCTCTGAAATCAAGGCAGAGGTTACCAAACCTCAGTTCTTGTTTTCTGCATACCCACAGGACCAACATCATGTGGAAGCTGCCAAGGCTTTGGACTTGCAACCTCTGAAGCCATGGTCTGAGCCGTACCTTGCCCTTTGTACCCATGGATGGAGTGACTGGGTTGCAGGTCACCAAGTCCCTATGCTGCACACAGCAAGGTGTGCCTGGGCCTGGCCCATGAAACAATTTTTTCCTTCTAGGTCTCCAGAACTGTAATGGGAGGGGTGGCAGTGAAGATGTCTGACAGGTCCTGGAGACACTCCCCATTATCATGGTGATTAACATATGGCCCCTCATCTGTGATGCAAATTTTTGCAGCTGGCTTGAGTTTCTATTCAGAAAATGGGTTTTTCTTTTCTACAGCAACTGGCCACAAATTTTCCAAACTTTTCTGCTCTGTCACCTCTTGAACACTTTGCTGCTTAGAAATTTCTTCTGCCAGATACCATAAATTATCTCTCTCAGGTTCAAAGTTCCACAGATCTCTAGGGCAGGGGCAAAATGCCACCAGTGTCTTTGCATAGCAAGAGACACTGTTACTCCAGTTTGCAACAAGTTTTTCATCTCCATCTGAGATCACCTCAGCCTGGACTTTATTATCTATATCACGATTAGCATTTTCATCAAAGCCATTCAGCAAGTCTCTATGAAGTTCCAAACTTTTCCATATCTTCCTGTCTCCTTCTGAGCCCTCCAAACTCTTCTAAACTCTGCCTGTTTCCCAGTTCCAAAGTCACTTCCACATTTTCAGGTATCTTAATAGAAGTACCCCACTCCTGGTATCAACTTACTGTATTAGTCCATTTTTATACCACTACGAAGAAATACCCAAGACCAGGTAGTTAATAAAGAAAAAGAGGTTTAATGGACTCACATTTCCACATGGCTGGGAAGGTCTCATAATCATGGCAGAAGGCAAAGGAGAAGCAAAGGATGTCTTACTTGGCAACAGGCAAGACAGCATGTGCAGGGGACCCGCCCTTTTTAAAAGCATCAGATTTTGTGGGACTTTTTCACTATTATGAGAACAGCATGAGAAAACCTGCCCCCTGATTCAATTTTCAACCACCAGGTCCCTCCCATAACACAGGCAGATTATGGAAGCTACAATTCAGGATGAGATTTGGGTGAGAACACAGCCAAACCATATCATTTATCTTTTCAGCAAAAATAACTTCATTTCATTGATCCTTTGTACTGATGTCAAAGTACAATAGTCTCTATTTTGTTCATGTCTTTTCTGATATTATTTGTTTTCTTCTTTTAATTTTAGGTTTAGTTGGTTCTTTTCTAATTTTTTGAAGTTCAAGGTTAGACTTCGAGATCTTTCTGATATTTTGAGTAGGTGCATATTTCTATAAACTTCCTGGAACTACTTTTGTGGTATTCCACAAGTTTTCATATATTGTGTTATATTTTCATCTGTTAAATAACACTTTCTTTTTTATTTCTTCATTGACTTATTTGTTTCTCAGAAATAGGTTTTTTAATTTCAATTTTTTTAGTTTCCAAAGTTTTATTTTCTGTTATTGATTTTGTTTTATTTATTTATGGTGAAAAAGACGGTTTTTATTATTTAAGTTTCTTGAGACTTGTTTTGTGAATTAACATATGAACTACTCCAGATAAAGTTCCATTTGTTAAAGAAAATAATGTGCATTCTTCAGCTGTTGGGTAGAATATTCTGCAAATATTAGTTTGTTTTTTCTGATCTAGACTGCAATTTAAGTTTGATTTTTCTTTGTTGATTTTCTTTTTGGATAATTTGTCTATTGCAGAAATTGGGGTGTTAGAAACTTATCCAATCATTGTATGAAAATGTATCTCTTATTATATCTGGGCCCTCTCATGTTGGAGGCATATATATTTATATTTTTTATATACTCTTGCTGAATTGATACATTTATCATTATATCATGGTTATATTTGTGTCTTTTTACAGTTTTTGACTTAAAGTCTTTGTTATTTGATGTAAGTGTTGCTACTTCTACTTTCTTTTGGTTTCCATTTGCAAGACATACCATTTTCTATCCCTTTACTTTCAGTTGGTGTCTCTTGTAGGCAGCATGTAGTAGGGTCATGCTTTTTCTTTTATTTATTTAGCCACTCTACATCTTTTAATTGAAGAATTTAGGCCATGTGCATTCAAGGTTATTACTGAGACATAGCGACTTACAGCGACCATCTGTTGTTTCCTTATTATTTTGTAGATCTTTTATGTCTTTTTTCCTCTCTTCTTGTTTTCCTTTGTGGTTTGGTGATTTTCTGTAATGATAAGCTTTGATTTTATTCTCTTTCTTATTTATGTGTCTGCTGTGATGTTTTCCATTGTGATTAGTCTAGGGCTTATATTAAAAATCATATAGAATGCTGAGTGCAGTGGTTCATGCCTGTAATCCCCCACACTTTGGGACCAAGGTGTGCAGATCTCTTGAGGCCAGGAGTTGAGGCCTGGCCAACATAGTGAAACCCCATCTCTATTAAAAATGCAGAACTTATTCAGGCATGGTGGTGCACACCTGTAATCACAGCTATTACTTGGGAGGCTGAGGATGAGAGTTGCTTAAACCCAGGTGGAAGAGCTTGCAGTGAGCCAAAGTTGAACCACTGTACCCCAGCCTGGGTGACAGAGCAAGACTGTGTCTCAAAAAAAAATAATAAATTCTTATAGATGACCATTTAAAGCTGGTAGTAATTTAAATTTGGTTGCATGCATATACTTTATATTTTTTAATCCTCCCCCACAATTTATAATCTGAGGCCTTAATGTACATATTTCACATGTGTATTCTTTAACAGCTCATTGTAGCTGTGATTATAGTTGATCATTTTGACTTTTAACCTTCACACTAGAGATCTGAAATATTATATAACACCATTATAGTAATAGAATATTCCAAATTGATTTTGTGGTCATTTTTACAAGTAAGTTTTATACTTTCTTTCTGTCTTTTTTTTCTTTTTGGACACAGATTCTAAATCTATCACCAAGGCTGGAGTTCAGTGGCACTAACTCACCTCACCTAACTGCAACCGCCACCTCCCAGGCAATTCTCATGCCTCAACTTCCCAAGTGGCTGGAATTACAGGTACATACCACCACAAGTTTTACACTTTCATGTGATTTTATGGTAGTAATTAATGTCCTTTTACCTCTGGTTAAGGTAGTGCCTTAAGCATTTCTTGTAAGATCAATCTATTGGTGATGAATTCCTTCAGCTTTTATTTGTCTGAAAACTATGTTATTTCCCCTTTATTTCTGAAGGATTGCTTTGCTGGACATACAGTATTTGGAATTGTCAGGTTGTTTTATTTCTTCATCACTTTGAATATATCATCCCATTCTGTCTTGGCCTGCAAGATATCTCCTGAGAAATATGCTGACTGTCTATTGTGTATTTCCTTATATGTGCCTTGATGTTTTTAGAATTCTCTCTGTTTTTTACTTTTTTATAGCTTAATTTTAATGTGCCTCAGAGTGAACTTCTTTGGATAATATCTAATTGAAATTCTTTGAGGTCCCCAGATGTAAATGTCCATATATTTTCAAAGACTTGAGTTTTCAGCTATTATTTTATTAAGTAAGCTTTTTGCACCTTTGCTCATTTTTTCTCCCAATCAAACTACTATAATAAGCAAATATTTACTTGTTTAATAATGTATCATAAGTCTCATAGACTTTCTTTGCTATTTTTCATTCTTTTTATCTTTCCTTTTTCCCTAACTGGGTTGTTTCAAAAGACCTATATTTAAGTTTCGAAATTCTTTCAACAGAAAAGAAATTATCAACAGAGTTAATATACAACTTACAGAATGGGAGAAAATATTTGCAAAGTATGCATCTGACAAAAGTCTGAAATCCAGAATCTGAAAGGAATTTGAACAAATCAACAAGTAAAACATGAAAAACTCCTTGAAAAACATGCAAAGGACATGAACAAACATTTTTTAAAAGAAGACACACAAACAGCCAACAAACATATGGAAAAATACTCAACATGACTAATTATTAGAGAAATACAAATTAAAACCACAATGAAATGCCATTTCACATCAGCCAGAATGATTATCATTAAAAAGTAAAAAAAAATAACTGACACTGATGAGGCTGCAGAGAAAAGGAAACTTATATACCACTGGAGGAAATGTAAATTTGTTTAGCCATTGTAGAAAGCAGTTTGCATATTTGCCACAGAACTTAAAACAGAATTATAATTCAACCCAGAAATCCCATTACCGGATGTATCCTCAAAGGAATATGAATTATTCTTCCCTTAAGAAACATGAACACATATGTTCATCACAGCACTTTTCATAATAACAAAGGCATAAAATCAACCCATGCTTACCATGGCTGAACTGAATAAAGAAAATGTGGTATATATACACTGTGGAGTACTATGCAGCCATAAAAGAATGAAACTATGTTCTTTGCTGCAACATGAATGGACTCAGAGGCCATTATTCTAAGCAAATTAATGCAGTCCCAAAAAACTACATACCATGTATTCTCACTTATAAATGGGAGATAAGCATCAAAAATACATGGACACTAAGATGAGAACAATAGGTATACATGGACACAAAGTAAAAAACAATAAACACTGGTACTTACTTGAGGGTGCAGTGTGGAAGAAGGGTGAGGATAAAAGAAACACCTATCAGATAATTTGTACAGCAAACCCCAGTGACACACAATTTAGCCACCTAACAAATCTGCTCATGTAACCTCTGAGACTAAAATAAATGTTAGAAGAAACAATAAATGATATAAATAAATAATTATTCTAAACTATTAGAAATATTACAAAGTCATTGTCACTTGAATAGGTGATCAGCCAAACAAAAAGGAAGACAAAGGTACTACAGAGTTGTGTCATGAAATTGTTAAGAAAAAACTATGTTTTTTGGACATCTCATGTTCTTGGTATTTATTTTTTCAAAATTTAAATGTTTTTGTGATATTTTTCTGATTCTAAACATACGTTTACTTTGTATCTTAAATAATCCATTTCTTCTGTTTGATCTAGTCTGTTTTTCAAGCTTTAGGTTGTATATTTATCTCATTTATTGACATTTTCAGCTTCAAAATTTCTGAGATTCTTTTTATGATATCTACATTTTTTAAAATTTCTCATTCGGATTATGAATTTTTTCCTGATTGCACTGTAGTTTCTATCTAGATTCTTTTTTAGCTTACTGAGTTTCCCTAAGAGCATCATTTTTATTTATTTTTCAGACAGTTTATACATTTCCATTTCCAAGTGGTCAGTCCCTGTGTCATTTGTGTTTACTGTTTCATGTTTCTTGTATCCTTGCTTTGATATCTGCACATCTGAAAGAGACAGAACAACTGCCTCTTTCAATTTTATAAGCTGCTTTCTGAGGGAAAGATTTTCACCTCCAGATGTGTTATAGGATTTTGGTGAGGTGTGGTGCATCAGCTTTGATTCTGGGTAGGCATTGTAGTATTGTCTTCATACAGTTTCAACTGTTGTTAACATCAGTGATACCTCAATGGCCTAGGCTGCAGGAATCTGTGCAGCTGCTCAAATATCTTTCCCAAACCTGTATCTACACCACTCAGGGTGAGGGTACCAACTATCTATTTAATATCACCTGCCATTTTCTGATTTGATTATTTGATTTTAACTTTTGAGGTTTAAACATTTTTATATGGATAATATATATTAGTCCTCTGCCATGTAAAAATTTATAAATGTTTTCTCCAAGTCTATAGTTTACCTTTGCATCCTCTTCATAGCACCAATTTTTAAAAATTTTAATAAAGTCCTTTTCCTTATATAAAACATGCTTTCATAGTCAATGCTAACATATCTTTCCTTAAACCTAGATTCGGAATGTTTCATGTCATTCTGCTTACTTTTAATATTGTTCCCTTGTCTTTAGTTGTGAGAAATTTAGTTATGATCTGTCTTGGCATATATTTCTTTGAAGTTACCTGTTTGGTATTTACATGGTTTCTTGAAATTGTTTCTATCTTTCGACAAACTTGTGACATTTTTGTTCGTTATCTCTTAGAATACTTTTTAATCACCTCATTCATTCTCCTTTCTTTCTGATATTTTGATGATATAAATTCAGATCCTTTTATCATCCCACATGTCCATGAGGCTTTGTTTATTTTAGATTCTATTTTATCTTTGTTGTTCAGATGAGATAAATTCCAATTATCTTTTCTAACATCCTGGCTTTTGTCATCTTTGCTACTGATGCATTCCATGGAGTGCATATTTGTTATTGCAGTTTGTTATTTTACCATTTCCATTTGGAGTTTTTATAGTTTGTATTTATATTTTTGAGGCTTCTTATTTTTACTTGCATTAATGAAATTTGTAATTTGAGAAATCTACTTAATAATTCCTGATATGAACTCTTTGCCAGATAGCTCCAATAACCATTTCATCTCAGTGTTGGTATAACTTGATTATCTTTTACTCATTTAAGTTGAGATTTTTTTGACTCTTGATATGATGAGTAATACTCAATTATATTCTGTTTATATTTGATATTATCTGAAGACATTCTTGATTCTGTTTAAATCTTCTAATTTAGCTAGCTATCAAAATGTTTAGGTTTATAATGTAAGTTCTGACAGCCCTCACTGTATCTGTTGACATTACCACTGTAGTCAGAAGGAGCTACAGCTACCAGTGGGTGTAAAAGAAGGGATAACTTGGCCCATTCAACCTCTGCTGGTAATGATTCATTAGGCAGATTGAGCCACCATTCCCACTAGGTATGGATCTTCATACTGAATTTCTACTGGGGTTCTCCTTTATCAGTCTTTGGTCAGCCAGAGTACACTTTTCTATCTTTTTGTCTTTATTTTTTCCCTATCTCTGTTTGCAGTCTGAGTGTGCAGAGCACTCTGGCACCCAGTATGAGATATACTAGAAATGAAAATAAAGCCAAAGAAACTCAACACACTTTCATTCTTCAAGCCATGAGGTATCTAGTTCGTTTATTTTCTTCTTGCCAGATTTTAGAGCCATTTATAATATTCTATTTCATTATTTCAATGGGATTCAGTCAAGATAGTTTTACACATTTTATACTCAGATTTACACTGCATATTTCTGAATTTATCTGATGATTTGTGTTAGTTCTCTGACACTTTTACTCATTATTTTATTAATTAAATATTTTATTAGTATGTAAGTCCTTTGTGGTATCATAGCCTTTTGAGTTAAAATATCCAGCATCTTAATTCTTGTTTTATCTCTTATAAGCTCTGTAACATTTAGATAGTTAAACTACTTGAATATCAATGTTGTTATTTATAAATGGGAAAAATAGCCACACATAAAATGATTTTTAAAGCATGAAATAAGGTATTTTGAATAATTAGTAATTAGTAAATATTTAATAATTCAATAATTCATAAATATAGAAAGCATTTGAATCAAACAAATATTGCAAATTGAGTAATAAATCTTCACATTTTAAAATGGAGGCTCTATATGCCCAAATTCACTTTAATTGCTTGAGAAGACCACAGTGAAAGATTTTGGTGTAGTCTCCAATTTCATGGCACTTTTGTTCCTGTGCACAGGAAGTGAAACAGTAAGCCAATAGATACGTTTACAAGTTTACAAAATATGCACTTTACATCTGAATATGATAGTTGTAATAAAGAAAAATAAAGGAAAATAATAGTCATGAAGACTTTCAGTGTTTTATGAGGGTACTTTAAAAACACTGATAGGGAGAATACTCTGTGTTATAGTGATTTGGAGGCAGAAACCTAAATACAGTGAAAAACAACGCAATACAGACATCTGGAGGAAGGTGGTCATGAGCAGATGGGACAGGAAAAAAAATGTTCTGAGAGAGGCCATGCTTGACATATCCA
The DNA here is from genome assembly GCF_049354715.1 of Callithrix jacchus. Lineage (NCBI taxonomy): Eukaryota > Metazoa > Chordata > Mammalia > Primates > Cebidae > Callithrix > Callithrix jacchus. Next base: position 193,071,887 of record NC_133503.1, read on the forward strand.
CCGGACATCAAGTGGGCTAATGCTTCTGACGTGGTGTATGATGGAACTGTGGTAGGAAATGAAGCAAGGGTCCAGAGTCTGGAGAGTTCTAAGAAGTACTGAGTGCTAATTTTACTTGGCTTCAGATGGGAAGCAGAGGAGTTTCCTTAAATGAAATTACTTCGATTGTTTTATGGAGAATATACATGTGTTGGGGAGGGTGGGATACGAGGGAAACAAAGTGCGTAAGGCAGGAAAACAGTTAAGATACCATTGCAGAAATCCACACAAAAAATGTGACTGGGCTATGATGGCACAGGAGATTAGATATGGAGAGATGCAGACGTGTTTGGATTGAGAAGCCTATATGACTTAGTTATGGAGTGGTTACACCATAAAAAAGAGATCAGTCAAAAATAACTCCCATTTGGGGCCTAAGCAATGGGTAGATTGATGTGATGGTTAATTCTGTGTCAATTTGACTAGGCTACAGAGTCCAGTTGTGAGGTGAAGCACCAGTAAAATATTGCTATGAAAGTATTTTTTAGGTATGATTGAATCAGTAGACTTTGTGTAAAGCATATTATCTTCTGTAATGCAGATTGGCCTCATTCAATCAGGTAAAAGCATAACGAGCAAAGACCAAGATTTCCCAAAGAAGAACTGATTCTCTTCAAAAATGCACCATAGAAACCCTAATTGTATTTCCAGTCTACTAGCTTCTCTTCAGATTTTGAACTTGCTAGATTACACGATTATGTCATCCAGTCCCTTTTTTTAAAAAAAGTTATTATTATACTTTAAGTTCCGGGGTATATGTGCGGAACGTGCAGGTTCGTTACATAGATATACACGTGCCATGGTGGTTTGCTGCACCCATCAACCCCTCATCTACATTAGGTATTTCTCCTAATGCTATCCCTCCCTGAGCCTCCCACCCCACAACAGGCCTCAGTGTGCAATGCTCCCTTCCCTGTGTCCATGTGTTCTCATTGTTCATCTCTCACTTATGAGTGAGAACATTTTGGTGTTTGGTTTTCTGTTCCTGTGTTAGTTTACTGAGAATGATGGTTTCCAGCTTCATCCATGTCCCTGCAAACAATATGAACTCATCCCTGTTTATGGCAAAGGATATGAACAGACACTTCTCAGAAGAAGACATTCATGCAGCCAACAAACATATGAAAAAAAAGCTCATCATCACTGGTCATTAGAGAAATGCAAATCAAAACCACAATGAGAGCCAGTCTCTTAAAACCTCCCTCTGCTTCTCTTTCTTTCTCCCTCTGTCCATCTCTTTCTGTATGTGTGCATGTGTTCATATACATATTCTCTCTTCATTTTGCTTTTCTGGGAGACTATAAAGTGTTTAGTGTAATTGAAATTACTGTGCTCTCTGGAATACAATAAAGCCCCTTAAAAACTGAAGTAGATTATATATTGTTAGATAAGCATCATGTTGTCTAACTTATGCAGAATAAGAAAACATAGCTTATTCAGACAGGTATAAGTCTACCTACATAAAATATTTCAAAAATGTAAATAATTTTGATGACATTTAACTCCGGAAATTGAAATTAAAATGTAATTTAGGAAGATACTTTCACCTACTGTTAAAACATTTATATGATTCTTAGGATCCTCGCCATTTGCCATTTTCTAAATTAACACATAAAAAGATTCAAAATATATTTATGAAATAACTTATTTGTAATTGGCACAGAGAGAAAGTAATGAATATAATCGACATGACTGCTGTTTGTACGAAACTAGGACATTTTGGGGAAGACAAGTAAACTCAGAAATAGAAAATCGAAGTACACAGTGGGAAAAAGCAACGATTCCAGGACTTTTAAAGAAATTCTGGCTTTTAAAGCATCCCTGCAGTTAGAGTAGCAGAAGTAAGGGTTCAGGAAGAATCTAAACTATAGATATCTCAGTCAGGTTTTGTGAAAAATAGATACAAAACACCAGAGAGGAGTTTTGAAACTGTTGTGATATTTTAACTGTATGTAGAAAGTGGAGTAGGTCCCAAGAGGAGGGTGTGACAGTTTGTGTGGAGAAAATGAATATGGATTAGTGATTGTAATAAAACTAAAGCATATGGATGGATTAAAGACACTCTTTCTCAAAGAAAGAATTTATACAGTGTGAAGTATATTGTACTATTGATATTTTCTATCCAAATATTGAAAAATGCTGATGTAAAAATTTGTTAATTGTTTATTTTCATTTCAGTTTCTCTGCCTTGTGGGTCAGTTATGTGGTTCTCTGCATTTTCCAGGTGAATGTTATTTGTGTTTTATGATGAGAATTTAGGACAAGACATTATTTATAATAAGGCATATTTCAATAACAGCAAGAGCAGCAATTTTCTCCTTCTTTTCAGTAGGAAAAATCATTGGAGTTAACAATTTACTCTGCTTGCATACGTTAATGGGCCAAGGTAAGGGAAGATTTTTTTTCCTATAAAAAGGGAAATAAAAAGAGCAGGAGATAAAGATCATCAAGTGAAATGAAATGAGAACAGTAAACTATACATCATTTTGCTACAACATTTTCAAAATCACTGAAAATATGGCATTTCCATTTCTGTCTCTCTGTCTCTGTGTCTCTTCTCTTTGTATCTCACTTCCTCACTCTTGTACTATTTGTATCTTTACTTTTATTTATTTCTTATAAAGGCAACTATTTTCTTTCATCTCCCTCACTCAATACATCCACGGGTAAGGAAATCTCAAATGAGAAGGGTTACCTGAAGAGCTGCCAGCTTTAGGAATTTGCACAAGTAATCCAACCAAAATATTTCTAGAACTTCTGTTTTAAAAACTTTAGATAGTTTAAAAGATATTGAAGTCTTTGCTTTCCCAGTGAAAAATTATACTTATCTTCCAAACAAGATTTTCTCTTACATGAATGTTAATATTCATTAGACTTAATACCAAATAAATTTTTATTTTGTATTAAATAACAAAAAGCATTTGCCCCCTACTGAAAGTCATAAATAATTTCAGTCACATCACAATTATAAAGGCAAAAGGCAAGACAAAGAAGAGCCTCCTAAAAGTGGCCGGAAAGAGTTAGGAGTTAATTTGTCTCACATACTGATTCTTAATGTGACTCTACAGGAGATTCAGCTTTTTACACTATCAGGACTGGCTAAGTTGTGATTGGCTTGGAATTTTTCTTATAGCCATTTGACAGCTGTCACACCTTTAATAAATTATATCCTTGTTTAATGTAAGATAGTTGAGAACAGGCATGGTGACTCATGCCTGTAATCCCAGCACTTTGGGAGGCCAAGGCGGATGGATTGTTTGAGCTCAGGAGTTGGAGACGAGACTGGACAACATGGCAAAATCCTGTCACTACAAAAAAATACAACAATTAGCCAGGCATTGGTGGCTTGTCCCTGTAATCCCAGCTACACAGAAGGCTGAGAGTGGAGACTCACTTGAGACCAGGAACCTGAGGTTGCAGGGAGCTAAGATAGAGCCACTGCACTCCATTCTGGGGACTAGACTGAGACCATGTCTCCAAAAACAGACAAACAAAAAGATAGTTGAAAACAGATCTTGGGTTATGAGTCAGCAGAGTTCATTGCAATCTTGAAAATGTGATGTGGCAACATGGTTTTGGAGACCTACAAAAATGTGTGCTACTTGGCTTCCAAATTTCTCTAATAGCAAATATCTTAAGAAAATTATGAAGTATGCACAAATATGAATATTTCAGAATATGCACCTCAATTCTTACACTGGAAGAATCAATTTGAGTGTAGTTATAAATAACTTAACATTGGCTTAGGCAGTCATACTTTTTAAATGTTTATAGCTATTATTTCCACCTATCAAAACATATTTTACATGTATTTTTAATTATTTTTCATGCTTTTCTAAATGTTTTAAATTTTCTGGAATTAGGATCTACTATGTTAATAAAATGAAGATATTTAATAAAAGTGAAAGAAGTTTCGCTACTGATTCTGAAGACAATTGCATGCACAATTGCAGAAATGGTTAAAGCAATACAACATACTGGAATATATAGAGACTTCCGAAGAGTCTTCGTAAAAATTCGGTGATAATCCTTGGAATGCAGTTTTGGTACATCAGTCTTAAAGCCAGAGGCTGTTATTTTATAACCACAACACACTGAAAACGTGAACTGCAGCATTCATATTTTCCCTACCTGAGAAGCGGCACCAATGTAAGACTTCATGTACTCACAATTCAGTAAATAAAGTGGTTTTCAAAAGTGATTCCAAACGATGTTATTTTATATCATTGCTGCTTCAATTGGCTGTTAGGTCTTAGCCCATTTTTAACATCCCTAAATGTAGAAATTCTCTCCTGTTTTCTATCAGGATATTAAAAGTAGACCCTGATAATTTGGAGGACGGCATTAGATGCAGAAAAATGTTTTCTCCTTTAACAAACATATGTGAAAAAATGAAGAAAAATATTGTGGCTAAAAATGTATGTGGTCATTCACCAAATTTTAGAATTATAATTTCCATGAAAATGTCTCTAACAACAATTTCTATGTAGTTATGTCATATACAGTACAGTTGGCTTCCTGAATCGTATATGATTGCTGTGTATGCTGTGTCATCGTTTCCAATGATACTGGTAGCAGTATTGTCAATGTCCTAACATTGGCGTGTCTGCCTTATTAAACAGTATTGCACAGTCTTAAAGGCAACCCAAACTCAGAATCATTCTTCTTTAGTCCACAGTTCAAAATACCTTCTACTAATATCGATCTAAACTGACCTGTATTAGATGCCTGGAAATAGTCAGACAAAAATGATATGACACAGCCAAATAATATTGATCACAGCACGAAGTTCAAACCACCAAAAATCATTAACATGGTTCTATTGCGAGCTGCAAAACCTGCATTTTATCCCTCTCTCCCTGAGGTACTTTGCAGGAAGTCAAATGGATGACCTACTTTTCTCTATGATTTTATGCACAAGAACAAATATTATAAAAAACAAAATGATGAAGCTGGAATGAATTACACATTACCTTCCAGGACCTAATGGTGATGAGAGAATTGTTGTACAAATTAGTAAAACAGTGGATGCATTTTAACCAAATTTTTTTCAGGCATGCTAATTTAGAAAGACATGAATAATCTTAGCTATATTTTTCAATATCATGTGATCCAAAACTGTCCAAGTTTTACATGCCTAATACTAACATGACTAAATCAGATTCCCTTCATTATTTTTATATTACTTTGTAAACAACATGATTAAACATCTGGCTTCCCAAGACAAATCCTAGGGGTTCAATCTTGGCCCCATTTTCCTTTTATATCTTATTCATCCACTAATCTCAAGCACACACACACACACACGCACTCACGCGCGCGTACATACACCACTTATTTTGTGACTTAGTGATAAACACAGGGACATAATCTAATTCTCTTAATTCAGGTAATGATTTTAAATGACAGAGGTTTCTACATACAGCTACACAGGATAGGACACACCACAGCCTTCTCTCTAGGAATAGGAAACTTCACTGGGTTTCTAACGTCCGGATCATCAATGTTCTTTTTTAAATTCACACTGGGCATATTCTTTACACTCCAAACACCTCCCGATATTTCTAGGGACAGTGATCTGCAAACCTGTCCCAAGTACAGATGGAGGACATTCTTGAATGGCTTGTTGGGAAGTTGATATGAAAGTCAATTCACATGAATGCATTTTTCCCAAGTCCCAGACAAACAGATCTGCATCTGAAAAATATTACACACATATCCCCATTACCTTTGCTATAACAGTTGCCTGCACTTGAGACATCTCTATGTCGAAGTGGTCCAGGATATCAACAGCTATGTGAAGACTTGGGAATTCCACAAATTCATCTCAATGCTAGATAGTGTCATTAACCAGGCAGACTATTCCTTTAATATCATTCATTTCCATGCTTCCCCATTGCCCTCCACAGCCAAGCCTCTGCCAGTGTGACCACAGTTCATCATATATGGCACCAATGACAAAAGGAAATGACCTCTATTCCAACAACTCCTATTTGATTACTTGTACAAGAGGATGCATAAGGCTAAAGTGCCATCTAATTTTTCTCACCTGCAGCAGCCAACTCTTACGTTTTTCTCAGACAAGACACCATAATTAATGAAAAGTTTATTTTGACATCACTATTTATATAACAAGGATATTTCTTTCTTTTTTAAAAAAATTTTGTTTATTATACTTTAAGTTCTGGGGTACATGTGCAGATTGCGCAGGTTCGTTATATAGGTATACACGTGCCATGGTGGTGGTTTGCTACATCCATCGCCCCATTGTCTACATTAGGTATTTCTCCTAATGCTTTCCCTCCCCAATCTCCCGACCCCTTGCTATTCCTCCCCTAGGACTCCAGACCTTAGGCCCCAGTGTATAATGTTCCCCTCCCTGTGTCTCTGCGATCTCATTGTTCAACACCCACTTATAAGTAAGAACGTGAGTTGCCTGGTTTTCTGTTCTTGTGCCAGTTTATTGAGAAGGATGGTTTCATCCATGTCCCTGCAAAGGATGTTAACTCATCCTTGTTTTATGGTCACCTAGTATTCTATGGTGTATATATGCCACATTTTCTTTAACCAGTTTATCACTGATGGACATTTGGGTTGGTTGCAAGTCTTTGCTATTGTGAATGGCATCACAATAAACATATGTGTGCATGTGTCTTTATAATAGAATAATTTATAATCCTTTTGGTATATACCCAGTAATGGGATTGCTGGGTCAAATGGTATTTCTATTTCCAGATCCTTGAGGAATCACCACACTGTCTTCCACAATGGTTGAATTAATTTACACTCCAACCAACAGTGTAAAAATGTTCCTATTTCTCCACATCCTCTCCAGCATCTGTTGTCTCCCAATTTTTTAATGATCACCATTTTAACTGGTGTAAGGTGGTATCTCAATGTGGTTTTGATTTGCATTTCTCTAATGACCAGTAATGATGAGTTTTTTATATATATATATATATTTTTGCCACATAAATGTCTTATTTTGAAAATTTTCTATTCATACTCTATGCCCACTTTTTGATGGAGTTGTTTGCTTTTTTCTTATAACAGAGGGATTTCAAAGTTATTGGTGTGCGTACACCAAGGAAGGTATCTTAGCTCACTAGGAATCAGACAAAGAATAGAGGTATGAAAGCAAGAAGAGAGGGAAGAAAGAATAAGGAGGAGGAGGAGGAGGAGAAAGAAGGAGAAGGAGAAAGAAGAGGAGTTGAAAGGGGAAGAAAGAACAAGAAGAAAAAGAGGAAAGAAAGAAAAGGAAGAAAAAACAAGAAGGAAGGAAGGAAAAAGGAAAGGAGAGGACAGGGGAGGGGAGAGGATGGGAGGGAAGGGAAGGAAAGGGAAGGCCAGGAAGGGAAGAAGAAATGGAAGGGGAATGGGGAGGGGAAAGGGAAGGGGAAACAGAAGGAGAAAGGGAGGGGAAGGGGAAGGGGAAAAGGAAGAGGAAAGGGAAGGAAAGGGGAAAGGGAAGGGGAAGAGGAAGGGAAGGGAAAAGGGAAGAGGAAAGGGAAGGGGAAAGGGAGGGGAAGGGGAAAGGGAAAGGGAAGAGTAAGGAGAAAGGGAAAGGGAAGGAGAAGGGAAAGGGGAAAGGGAAGGGGAAGGGGAAGGGAAGGGGAAAAGGAAGAGGAAGGGAAAGAGGAAATGGGACTTTTATGTACCTACTGAGCAAGGAAGAAGTTAAGCCTGCGAAACTGATTACCACATACGTTATATGGAGTCTTATTTCCTGAGAAACAGAATGTGTTTCATCCTACAGACAAAGAGGTTATTAAGCGATGGAATGATACTGGGATTATATTTTAATGATTATAGATGCTGTTTGAAGGACAGTGAGTGTTGATGCTGAGGATAAAGTTAAAAAGATACTTTGTGTCAGTTCAGATATAAAACCTGACAGCAGTAGAGAAGACAGAGTCTTCCAGAAATATCTGGCAAATAGTTGGTGTAAACTAGGCATATGAATGAGAAAAGGAGCCCAATTGGGGAATATAATATATTTTGGTTGTTGTCACTTAGGGGTCGATACCTGAATGATAGGCATGACAATCATTAAGACATGAGAACTTCAGGCATCAGAATTAAGATTACCTTCACTCACTATTGCACGTGAAAACTGACACCTGTGCCAACATGACTTAACCACTTGTTCAATGAAACACTCTCAGTCAGAAATATAAAGCTGTAATTCACAAATATTTTTACTGTTGACTCCATAAAATTTCTGAAAATCAATTTATAGAGGCAGTATTTCTTCTGAGACAGCAGTTCTTCTCTGGACAATAGATTGCCCACCTGGGCAAAGAACTCCCCTAACAGGCAGCTGTTTATTTATTGTGACTCATTTTAACCACCCTCCTGTCATCTGTACCTGCCAGTCCCAAATTATTATGCCATAAATTTTGTCCAATCCCAATCAGCTTCCCACCTTCAATCAATATCAGTATCTTTTTCCAAAGTCTCTATTTCAAGATTGTATTGAGTTTCTACCTAAGTGGTGTCCTCTGTTATTATATTAGATCTAATAAACTCACCTTTGCTTGGTCAAAGTTTTTATTGATCATGTATTTGTTGGGGGGAGGAGTTGGCAGTAAACAAGCAGAGATAGTATTAATGCTGAACCTGGTAAGTACAGATTTGAAGACACGGATTTTGAAGGGCTTATAAAATATCTCAATAGACATTCCTGAATATCACTTAGAAATAGTGATTCTTCATGAAGAAACTGTTAATTTTAGCAAAATTTTAGATAATAATAGCTAAATGCTATGACCCGAATAGTTGTGTCTCCCCAGAATTCATATATTAACATATTAACCCATTAAGTAATGGTATGAGGAGGTGAGATCTTTGGAAAGTGAATAGGTCATGGGGGCAGAGCCCTAGTTATAAGAGGTCCCAGAGAGAGAGAGAGCCGCCTTACCCTTTTCCACCTGGTGAAGACAGAGAGAGACTGAAATCTATGAACCAGGAAAGAGGCCCTCAACAGACATTGAATCTTCTGGCCTTGATCTTGGACTTCTCAGCCACCAGATTTTTTTGTAAGTTTCTGTTGTTTATAAGCTACCCTGTCTATGGTATTTTCTTCCAGCAGTCTGAACGAACTAATTCATTGACATTTACTCAGAATATACTGTCTTCCAGGCATTGTCCTAAGATTTTACAGGTATTCATATACAGAACAACACTTTGAGGCAGTTATAATTATCTCTGCTGTGTGGATGAGAAAATTGAGGGACACAGAATTGAAGTAATTTACCCCAGGCTACAGAATCACTGGACACTTTTTAAAACTGTACTATGCTGTCTCTTTGTGTATGATTTTTGTTCTTTCACTTCCAATCTACCCTCTCACACATATGTATTCTACTATTTGACTACTGGCACCCAAAATATTACCAATTCAGTGTATTTTATTTGTGTACTTTCAGAAACATATTTAAATTGTTTCTAATGATTGATTTCCACAATCTATTTTTAGTTTTAATTATTGATTTTTGTAACATATTTTTAAATGCTGAAGATGTTTATATTTATTTGTACTGGTACAATTGTAGAACATGCATTTGACCACCATTGTAAAGCTACATTTAATCTGTTTCATTCGAATTTCTAGGGAAAAAAAAATGTATTTCTAGCATCACTGCCTATAGTGAGTAAGTATAAAAGGGAGACCATGTATCTTTTCACATCTGAACACATACACTTTACAAGCAACAAAAAGCACATCTACCTTTAATAAAATGGACAATATTTATTTCTACCAATGTCATCGTTCTACAGGGTTGCAGGGGACGACACATCAACTCATAAGAAATTATGACTCAGAGGCCAGGCGCGGTGGCTCAAGCCTGTAATCCCAGCACTTTGGGAGGCCGAGGCGGATGGATCACGAGGTCAAGAGATCGAGACCATCCTGGTCAACATGGTGAAACCCCGTCTCTACTAAAAATGCAAAAAATTAGCTGGGCATGGTGACGCATGCCTGTAATCCCAGCTACTCAGGAGGCTGAGGCAGGAGAATTGCCTGAACCCAGGAAACGGAGGTTGCAGTGAGCCGAGATCACACCATTGCACTCCAGCCTGGGTAACAAGAGAGAAATTCTGTCTCAAAAGAAAAAAGAAGAAGAATAAATTATGACTAAGAACAGAACATTGAATTTGACCGTTAAATCACATTCATGAACTTTAGCTACAAAACCTACTGTCTGACTATAAGCTTCTTCCTGACTTGCATTCTACTTTAAAAATAATGTAAATAAATAATAAATACATAAATCAGTTGCTTTCCATTTGAGTAATAAGCTTTGATTGTCACGCTTTATTTTCACATCTGATGATAATTTTGCTCAACATAGCGAGCTGTGTGTGATGCACTGTGGGGTGGGGCCTTGGGCTACTCAAAAATGTGGTCTGTGAGTCAGCAGCAGCAGTGTCACCTGGGAGCTGTCTAAAAATGCAGACTTACTTACTGAATCAGATGCAAAACCTCCAGGCTATTCCTATGTACATTAATGCTTAAGAAGCACAGCCCTAGGCATAAATGTGCATAAAATTCCTCATCCTCCTTGAAATCTTTGAGGAGTTAAGATGTGCGCATCTCGCCTATTAGTTAATCTTCATACAATCACAACACTGTAGAGAAAAGATATTTGAGTGTGATTGAGAATAAGTTATTCCCTATGTTAGAAACCATTTATTCTGCAGATAATTATACAAAATTATATTTCCCAAAGTCATCTTGAATTTCTTGCATTTTGTTAACCTACTGACCATAATAATGTTCTTTCAAAAGTTCATCTATTCAATTCATTATGAAAACATTCTCTTGCATCACTATTAAGTTTGACATTTGAATTTAAAATGTCAGCAAATTCGGAGAAGAGCCTGTGAGCAATCAGAACATGCCCTTCACTTTATTTTAAAATAAAGACAATATTGTCACTTTGAGGTTCTGTTAACATTTTGTAAGAGAACAAATAAGGTCCTCTAAGGGTAATCACACATTTAGAAAAAAAGTGTGAGCATTTATGGTAACTATTCATATTCACAGCAACTATTTCATCATGACCACATCATGCTGATAAAAATCAGTAGTGACATTAAACATATATGTACCATCTTTGCAGAACAAACAAATTAATACCATCAATGCATAGTAATGAGGGAGGAACATACTAATTCAGTTGTCTATTTCCCAAATATAACATGTCAATAATGATCTTCACTAAAATCCATCTTGCTAGGTGTCTCCAATAAAACCAATTTAATTACATTGTCTTTTAACTGAAATAGAATTTTGTCATTCAATTTTATTCCCTTGGATCAATACTGCTCTAAATTACTTTTTTTTTTTTAGCTTAACTTTTCTTTTTGGAAAAATTACTTTTTAAATTACTATTCTTACCTCTTGGCTTGCATTGAATTATTGCCTCATTTCTTGTGTGATGTTTTAAAAGAATTAGAAAACATAACTTCAAACCATTGCCTTTTCATCAACCTTCCTAAAATACTTCCCAAACTAAATGTTTTTGACACTTCTTTATTCAAACTACATATTTCCCAGCTTCCAATACTAAGCAATCACCTTAGTGCTCAGACTACTTATAATTAGAATGCTTATAAGTATTTCATTCCTATCCCTTTTACATAAAGAGCCTCAAGTGAGAGACCCTCACTGAGAACAAGGAGGAGCTGAAGAATTACATCTACCAGCAACTGAAGGAGGATTGAAGTTAGGGACAATAAACTGCCAACTTTTTGCTACGGTTGACCCCATTCCCTCTACTATTTGATTACTGATGTTCAACTCCACTGGTAGTGAGAACTACATGGTGTTTTATCCTTGATGACAAACTCTTAGGTTTAAGAAGTTTGTGATGCTCCAACTTAAGATATTGTCTCGGTTTAATGGAGTCTATGTTTCTGACCCTATTACACTATTTGATTCACAATGTCAGATTTTCCTCCAATGTTTCAAGTGAAATAAAATTATATTGCAAGGACCATCAAAAAGACTTCATATGTGAGATAAAAAGGTGCAGGGATTTTTTTTTAAGTTTAGATTTTGGTTATGCTAACATGGAGACAATACAAAATAAATGTAAGGATCACTTCAATAGCACCACCAAGAAAAAAAATCACTGTTAACATATTTGCAAAAATGTATATACTGTAGATGCACATTAATATGTATGTATTTTTAACATAAATTAAAATACCTTGTATGGTTTAGCATCTGATTTTTATTCTCTTAATAAATTCATTGTGTGATTCACAGTTGTCTTGTTTTCCATGTTTTAACCCTCTTCTTTCTTTCTTTTTCATCTAGCCTAGGTTCCAGATTACTTTGATCCTTGAAATCAACATCAAATACCCTGTCCAGGCCAATAATGGCCGCCAGATTCCAAGATTTAACTCCTGGAAACTGTAACTATTAACAAATTTATTTGGGAAAAATGTCTTTTCTAATATAATAAAGTTAATGATCTAAAAATGGGAAGTTTATCCCAGATTTTCCAAGTGGTTCTTAAATGCAGTAGCATGTATTCTTATAAGAGAAAGGGATAGGGAGATTTGACACACACAGATGAGAAGGCAATGTGACAAAAGAGGCAGAGATCGGAGTGAATCTCTGATAAAAAGGTGCAGGGAATGCCTACAGCCACCAGAGGCAGGAAGAAGTAAGGAACAGGTTTCCCTGGAGTCTCCAAAAGGAAAGTGGACCTATGAATCCTTTGATTTCCACCTAATTCAGACTGATTTGAGATTCTGACCTCCATAACTATAAAAGAACAAATATTCATTGTTTTAAGCCACCAAATGTGTGCTCATTGTTACAGCAGCCACAATAAACTAACACTATTCCCAACGTGTTTCTTTTTCTTTTTCCATCACCTTCTTATTAAAAATCCAGTCTGAACTGACCCGACCACCTACAAGCCACAGACAGACTCCAGTAGCCAAACACTGTTGGAAAAGCCTGCAGTAGAAATGACTGATGCCACTAAAGCCAGTGCTGCCCAATCACAGCGCATCTTCCACCTTCTCTACCGTGTCAGTTTTTAAATGAATCTTCGTCCTTACACTGCTCAGGGGGCTTTCACTGCTCTTGTTCGCTATTGCATTCTTTCCAGGTATAAGACAGTTTATTATTCCAGTCTAAGGCAGAAATATTTAGGGGAAAAAACATTATGCAGCCTTCACTCTCTCACTTCCCACTGGGTCTTCTTTATATGACAATCTTCTTTTTTTGATTTCATTGAATTTTCTACTGAAAATGACACTCCAGTGATATCCATGCTGTTAAATCTAAAGAGAATATAAAGTCTTTTTCTCAGGAATGTGGACATAATTTTTCATTAATTCTAAATATCTTTTATTTTATTTTGATTAAAAGTATAGTTTAATATAGACAAAACGTAATTTCTCTGATTGTTGTTGGTTTTCAAGGAAACCTGAGGATTTGAAGATATCTTTTTTTTTTTTTTTAATTTTTTATTGGATTATAGGTTTTGGGGTACATGAGCAGAGCATGCAAGACAGTTGCGTAGGTACACACATGGCAGTGTGCTTTGCTTTTCTTCTCCCCTTCACCCACATTTGGCATTTCTCCCCAGGCTATCCCTCCCCACCTCCCCCTCCCACTGGCCCTCCCCTTTTCCCCCCCAATAGACCCCACTGTTTAGTACTCCCCTTTCTGTGTCCATGTGTTCTCATTTTTCATCACCCACCTATGAGTGAGAATACGCGGTGTTTCATTTTCTGTTCTTGTGTCAGTTTGCTGAGGATGATGTTCTCCAGATTCATCCATGTCCCTACAAACGACACAAACTCATCATTTCTGATTGCTGCATAATATTCCATGGTGTATATGTGCCACATTTTTCCAATCCAGTCTATTATCAATGGGCATTTGGGTTGATTCCAGGTCTTTGCTATTATAAACAGTGCTGCAATGAACATTCGTGTACATGTGTCCTTATAGTAGAACGATTTATAGTCTTTTGGCTATATACCCAGTAATGGGATTGCTGGGTCAAATGGAATTTCTATTTCTAAGGCCTTGAGGAATCGCAACACTGTCTTCCACAATGGTTGAACTAATTTACACTCCCACCAACAGTGTAAAAGTGTTCCTTTTTCTCCACATCCTCTCCAGCATCTGTTGTCTCCAGATTTTTAAATGATCGCCATTCTAACTGGCGTGAGATGGTATCTCAATGTGGTTTTGATTTGCATCTCTCTGATGACCAGTGACGATGAGCATTTTTTCATATGATTCTTGGCCTCATATATGTCTTCTTTCGTAAAGTATCTGTTCATATCCTTTGCCCACTTTTGAATAAGCTTGTTTGTTTTTTTTTCTGTAAATCTGTTTGAGTTCTTTGTAAATTCTGGATATCAGCCCTTTGTCAGATGGGTAGACTGCAAAAATTTTTTCCCATTCTGTTGGTTGCCGATCCACTCTAGTGACTGTTTCTTTTGCCGTGCAGAAGCTGTGGAGTTTCATTAGGTCCCATTTGTCTATTTTGGCTTTTGTTGCCAATGCTTTTGGTGTTTTGTTCATGAAGTCCTTTCCTACTCCTATATCCTGGATGGTTTTGCCTAGATTTCCTTCTACGGTTTTTATGGTGCCAGGTCTTATGTTTAAGTCTTTAATCCATCTGGAGTTAATTTTAATGTAAGGTGTCAGGAAGGGGTCCAGTTTCTGCTTTCTGCACATGGCTAGCCAGTTTTCCCAACACCATTTATTAAATATGGAATCCTTTCCCCATTGCTTGTTTTTGTCGGGTTTATCAAAGATTGTATAGTTGTATGTATGTTGTGTTGCCTCCAGTGCCTCTGTTTTGTTCCATTGGTCTATATCTCTGTTTTGGTACCAGTACCATGCTGTTTTGATTACTGTAGCCTTGTAGTATAGTTTGAAATCCGGTAGTGTGATGCCCCCCGCTGTGTTCTTTTTGCTTAGAATTGACTTGGCTATGCGGGCTCTCTTTTGGTTCCATATGAAGTTCATGGTGGTTTTTTCCAGTTCTGTGAAGAAAGTCAATGGTAGCTTGATGGGGATAGCGTTGATTCTGTAAATTACTTTGGGCAGTATAGCCATTTTCACGATGTTAATTCTTCCTAACCATGAACATGGAATGTTTCTCCATCTGTTTGTGTCCTTTCTGATTTCGTTGAGCAGTGGTTTGTAGTTCTCCTTGAAGAGGTCTCTTACGTTCCTTGTGAGTTGTATTCCAAGGTATTTTATTCTTTTTGTAGCAATTGCGAATGGCAGTTCGCTCTTGATTTGGCTTTCTTTAAGTCTGTTATTGGTGTAGACGAATGCTTGTGATTTTTGCACATTGATTTTATATCCTGAGACTTTGCTGAAGTTGCTTATCAGTTTCAGGAGTTTTTGGGCTGAGGCAATGGGGTCTTCTAGGTATACTATCATGTCGTCTGCAAATACAGACAATTTGGCTTCCACCTTTCCTATTTGAATACCCTTTATTTCTTTTTCTTGCCTGATTGCTCTGGCTAGAACTTCCAGTACTATATTGAATAGGAGTGGTGAGAGAGGGCATCCTTGTCTAGTGCCAGATTTTAAAGGGAATGCTTCCAGTTTTTGCCCATTCAGTATGATATTGGCTGTTAGTTTGTCATAAATAGCTTTTATTACTTTGAGATACGTTCCATCGATACCGAGTTTATTGAGGGTTTTTAGCATAAAGGGCTGTTGAATTTTGTCAAATGCCTTCTCTGCATCAATTGAGATAATCATGTGGTTTTTGTTTTTGGTTCTGTTTATGTGGTGAATTACGTTGATAGACTTGCGTATGTTGAACCAGCCTTGCATCCCTGGGATGAATCCTACTTGATCATGATGAATAAGTTTTTTGATTTGCTGTTGCAATCGGCTTGCCGATATTTTATTGAAGATTTTTGCATCTATGTTCATCATGGATATTGGCCTGAAGTTTTCTTTTCTCGTTGGGTCTCTGCCGGGTTTTGGTATCAGGATGATGTTGGTCTCATAAAATGATTTGGGAAGGATTCCCTCTTTTTGGATTGTTTGAAATAGTTTTAGAAGGAATGGTACCAGCTCCTCTTTGTGTGTCTGGTAGAATTCGGCTGTGAACCCGTCTGGACCTGGGCTTTTTTTGTGTGGTAGGCTCTTAATTGCTGCCTCAACTTCAGACCTTGTTATTGGTCTATTCATAGTTTCAGCTTCCTCCTGGTTTAGGCTTGGGAGGACACAGGAGTCCAGGAATTTATCCATTTCTTTCAGGTTTACTAGTTTATGCACATAGAGTTGTTTGTAATATTCTCTGATGATGGTTTGAATTTCTGTGGAATCTGTGGTGATTTCTCCTTCATCATTTTTTATTGCATCTATTTGGTTGTTCTCTCTTTTCTTTTTAATCAATCTGGCTAGTGGTCTGTCTATTTTGTTGATCTTTTCAAAAAACCAGCTCTTGGATTTATTGATTTTTTGAAGGGTTTTTCGTGTCTCAATCTCCTTCAGCTCAGCTCTGATCTTAGTTATTTCTTGTCTTCTGCTGGGTTTTGAGTTTTGTTGATATCTTGCTCCTCTAGCTCTTTCAATTATGACGATAGGGTGTCAATTTTGGATCTCTCCATTCTCCTCATATGGGCACTTATTGCTATATACTTTCCTCTAGAGACTGCTTTAAATGTGTCCCAGAGGTTCTGGCACATTGTGTCTTCATTCTCGTTGGTTTCGAAGAACTTCTTTATTTCTGCCTTCATTTCGTTGTTTGCCCAGTCAACATTCAAGAGCCAGTTGTTCAGTTTCCATGAAGCTGTGCGGTTCTGGGTCGGTTTCTGAATTCTGAGTTCTAACTTGATTGCACTATGGTCTGAGAGGCTGTTTGTTATGATTTCAGTTGTTTTGCATTTGTTGAGCAGTGCTTTACTTCCAATTATGTGGTCAATTTTCGAGTAGGTGTGATGTGGTGCTGAGAAGAATGTGTATTCTGTGGATTTGGGGTGGAGAGTTCTGTAAATGTCTATCAGGTTTGCTTATTCCAGGTCTGAGTTCAAGCCCTGGATATCCTTGTTGATTTTCTGTCTGGTTGATCTGTCTAGTATTGACAGTGGAGTGTTAAAGTCTCCCACTATTATTGTGTGGGAGTCTAAGTCCTTTGGTACGTCATTAAGAACTGGCCTTATGTATCTGGGTGCTCCTGCATTGGGTCCATATATGTTTAGGATTGTTAGCTCTTCTTGTTGTATCGATCCTTTTACCATTATGTAATGGCCTTCTTTGTCTCTTTTGATCTTTGTTGCTTTAAAGTCTATTTTATCAGAGATGAGAATTGCAACTCCTGCTTTTTTTTGCTTCCTATTAGCTTGGTATATCTTCCTCCATCCCTTTATTTTGAGCCTTTGTGTATCCTTGCATGTGAGATGGGTTTCCTGGATACAGCACACTGATGGGTTTTGGATTTTTATCCAATTTGCCAGTCTGTGTCTTTTGATTGGTGCATTTAGTCCATTTACATTTAGGGTTAATATCATTATGTGTGAATTTGATACTGCCATTTTGATTCTAAGTGGCTGTTTTGCCTGTTAGTTGTTGTAGATTCTTCATTATGTTGAAGCTCTTTAGCATTCAGTGTGATTTTGGAATGGCTGGTACTGGTTGATTCTTTCTATGTGTAGTGCCTCTTTTAGGAGCTCTTGTAAAGCAGGCCTGGTGGTGACAAAATCTCTGAGTACTTGCTTGTTCGCAAAGGATTTTATTTTTCCTTCACTTCTGAAGCTCAGTTTGGCTGGATATGAAATTCTGGGTTGAAAGTTCTTTTCTTTAAGAATGTTGAATATTGGCCCCCACTCTCTTCTGGCTTGTAGTGTTTCTGCCGAGAGATCTGCTGTGATTCTGATGGCTTCCCTTTGTGGGTGACCCGACCTTTCTCTCTGGCTGCCCTTAGTATTCTCTCCTTTATTTCAACCCTGTTGAATCTGACGATTATGTGCCTTGGGGTTGCTCTTCTTGCGGAATATCTTTGTGGTGTTCTCTGTATTTCCTGCATTTGAGTGTTGGCCTGTCTTGCTAGTGGGGGAAATTTTCCTGGATGATGTCCTGAAGAGTATTTTCCAGCTTGGATTCATTCTCTTCGTCCCCTTCTGGTACACCTATCAAACGTAGGTTAGGTCTTTTCACATAGTCCCACATTTCTTGGAGACTTTGTTCATTCCTTTTTGCGCTTTTTTCTCTGATCTTGGTTTCTCGTTTTATTTCATTGAGTTGGTCTTCGACTTCAGATATTCTTTCTTCTGCTTGGTCAATTCGGGTATTGAAACTTGTGTTTGCTTCGCGAAGTTCTCGTATTGTGTTTTTCAGCTCCTTTAATTCATTCATATTCCTCTCTAAGTTATCCATTCTTGTTATCATTTCCTCGAATCTTTTTTCAAATCTTTTTTCAAGGTTCTTAGTTTCTTTGCATTGATTTAATACATGATCTTTTAGCTCACAAAAGTTTCTCATTATCCATCTTCTGAAGTCTAATTCCGTCATTTCGTCACAGTCATTCTCCATCCAGCTTTGTTCCCTTGCTGGTGAGGAGTTTTGGTCCTTTCTAGGAGGCGAGGTGTTCTGGTTTCGGGTGTTTTCCTCCTTTTTGCGCTGGTTTCTTCCCATCTTTGTGGATTCGTCCGCTGGTCGTTTGTGTAGTTGCTGACTTTTCGATTGGGTCTCTGAGTGGATACCCGGAGTGTTGATGATGAAGTATTTCTGTTGCTTGGTTTTCCTTCTACCAGTCTAGCCCCTTTGCTGTACAACTGCTGAGGTCCACTCCAGACCCTGCTTTTCTGGGGTGCACCTCTAGCAGCTGTGGCACAGCGAGGGATGCTACCAGTTTCTTTTTCTGCTATCTTTGTCCCAGGATGATGCCTGCCTAATGTCAGTCTTTTGGATATAGAGGGGTCAGGGAGCTGCTTGAGGAGACAGTTTGTACTTTATACGGGCTTAATTGCTGAGCTGTGCGCTCTGTTGTTCATTCAGGGCTGTTAGGCTGCTATGTTTGATTCTGCTGCAACAGAGCTCATTAAAAAACCCTTTTTTTTTTTTTTTTCTCAAAAGCTCTGTGTTGAGGGGTTTGGGCTTTATTTTTGGATGTTCGATGAGGTGTCCTGCCCAGCTAGAAGGCAGACTAGCCACTGTTTGGCTGCCGAGGCTCCACCCTGCTGTTGTGTGATTCGCGCTGTTCCTGCAGGCTCTGCTGTGGTCTCTGCCACGCCCTGCAGTGGAGTCTCTTCTTTGTAGCATGTTGCCTCAGCAACGGCAGGCTGCGTCAGCAGTGGGCGTGTATCTCAGTTGGGGCGGGTTGCCTCGGCAATGGCTGGCTGCGTCAGCAGTGGGCGTGTATCTCAGTAGGGACAGGTTGCCTCAGCAACGGCAGGCTGCGTCAGCAGTGGGCGTGTATCTCAGTTGGGGCGGGTTGCCTCGGCAATGGCTGGCTGCGTCAGCAGTGGGCGTGTATCTCAGTAGGGACAGGTTGCCTCAGCAACGGCAGGCTGCGTCAGCAGTGGGCGTGTATCTCAGTTGGGGCGGGTTGCCTCGGCAACGGCTGGCTGCGTCAGCAGTGGGCGTGTATCTCAGTTGGGGCGGGTTGCCTCGGTAGTGGTGGACGCCCCTCCCCCACAGAGCGTCTCGGACCGTCTGCTCGGGATAGTCTGAAATCGTGGTTTTGTTCATCCCACTGGGTATCCCAAACGATCTGTTGCTGCAATCCCCTGGGCTGGGCTACTGTCCAAGTCTCATTCAGTCTCAAGTCCAGCCCTCTCATGTCTCAGGTTGCCGGTTCAACAGGGCACCCGGACACGCGCGCCCTGTGGGGATTGCTGGGTAGGGCCGGCCACCGCCGCCCCGGCTGCTGGCTTCGCCAGGCAGACCTACTGCCTGGCGTTCCGTGTCTTTTTATACTTGGGAGTTTCCCCGTTCTGTGGGCAACAATGATCAGTCTGTAAATGCAGCTCAGACTCACCGTTTGCGGATTCAACGCGAGCTCCAATCCTGGGTTGTTCTCACAGCGCCATCTTGAGTCCTCTCCCTTGAAGATATCTTTGCAGTTATTTTTGTGAATACTGCACTATATTCGATATTTTACTTTATTTAAAAAGGAAAAAAGAAGGAAATTTTGTACGTATTGGGTACAAGTTTAACAAAAAACATTTAAGTGTAATCTGTATCTGTTATATTTTGTGTCGCCATAAATTTAAGTTTCTATTTGTCTTTTAATTAAAGGGGGACAAAGAAAACTTACTGTAGTATTAAACACTTAATCATTTAAGGAGCTATTTTCTTAAACCTCAAATTACTAATGTTTGCTTGAAGAAACTGATTTAGTAGAATACTTACTTAACTGTGTACTGTTTTTCAACTAATGTTATTACTATGTTAAACCTCAAATTACTAATGTTTGCTTGAAGAAACTGATTTAATAGAATACTTATTTACCTGTGTGCTGTTTTTCAACTAATGTTATTACTATAGGCATCCCAAGATCTAAACACAAACAAGTTAACTCAGATAAAATATATAACATACACTCTTAAAATTAGGAACAGATATAAGGCCATTCTATTATGTAATATACTGATAAATGAGTGAACTCATTAGATTATTTTTAAAACACAATGCACACAGCCCCAAAGAATTTCACACACTTTTTCTTTGTTGTTGATATCTAAAGGTCTAATAGAATTAATGAAAAGCCACTATTTGAGAGCTTACTATGGTAAGCAGGTCAGTTTCCAACACTTTCTTTCGGGTAGAAAATTGAAGAACTTGAAAGAATAGTGAGTTTTATGGAATAAAATAAGGGACTATCAAGACAGGCCTGGCGCAGTGGCTCACCCCTGTAATCCTGGCACTTTGGGAGGCTGAGGCAGGCAGATCACTTGAGGTCATGAGTTCAAGATCAGCCTGGTCAACATAGAAAAACCCTATCTCTACTAAAAATACAAAACTTAACCAGGCGTGGTGTCACACCCTTGTAATCCCAGCCACTTGGGAGGCTGAGGTGGGAGGATCACTTGATACAGAAATGAAAGTTGCAGTGAGCTAAGATCATGCCACTGCACTTTAGCCTGGGCCACAAGTGAGAATCTGCCTCAAAAAAAAAAACAAAAAAAAAATATATATATATATATACACACATACAAAATCATTAATTGGTGTGTGTGTTCTCTTAGGTAAAATTATTTATTAGGGTTGGATTATTTTTCAAAAAAATGAAAATTCTTTTTTTTTTTTTTCTTTTAAATAGAGATGGGGTTTCACCATGTTGTCCAGGCTGGTTTCAAACTCCTGACCTCAGGTGATCCGCCCACCTCAGCCACCCAAAATGTTGGGATTACATGAGTGATCCACCATGCCCAGCCTCCAAAATGATGAAAATTCTACTTGCCTTTTGTGTAGATTTGACAGTGTTTTACATACTAATACCTTGATGGAAGTTTTTATGGCTGCGTAGTATAACATGGCTTTTCCTGTTTCAACTGAAAAAATATCTGGAGTCTAAGTCTTGTGTAAGCAGTTCTGCACTTTGATATCTCATTCTTATTTTCTTCTTATTTCTCAAGTCAATGTTATTTACATTTTGCCTACATCTACTCATGTTCCCAATTTTCAGATGTTGGGTTTCTTCAGAAACAATCTTGCTATTGTGTTCTTTCATTCTATAATTTCAGCCTTGGAGATTGCATTCATTGTCATTGCTCTAAATAACCCTTATATCTCTATCTCTAACTAAGCACCCTCTTCTGAAATCCAGCTACAACTGCCTATGCAACATCTGCATATTAGGGGTAAATACATACATAATTTGGCTCTTGACCAAAAGATTAGACCTTTTTTTCCAGACAAGTCAATGGCTTCACCATTTTATTAGAACAGATCTTAACTTTTTACCAAAAAATTAATTAGATAGTACAGAGATTTATTATATCTATCCCTCTCTCTCTCACACACACATATTTCCCTATTACTAATATCTTGCACTTGTGTGGGATCTTTATGACAATTTATGATCCAATATTGATACTTTAT
Organism: Callithrix jacchus; assembly: GCF_049354715.1. Taxonomy (NCBI): domain Eukaryota; kingdom Metazoa; phylum Chordata; class Mammalia; order Primates; family Cebidae; genus Callithrix; species Callithrix jacchus. Next base: position 193,093,986 of record NC_133503.1, read on the forward strand.
TGGTAACTAAATACCACAGTTTACATAAAAGTTCACGTTTTGTATTCTGCAGTTCTATGGGATACATAATGTCATGGGTTCATTATTAAGTATCATACAGAATAGTTTACCAACTGTTAAATACAACGCCAGACAATAAAGTGGTAAAAATAGATTTTATACAAGAATTATTGCAATATGGTAAAATAAACCTCAGTATAGAACTTGGATTAATTCTGAATATACCATGGGCAGATGGGGCTGGATAGCTAACAAGCAGGGTAGGGAGGGTGGATGGAAAAGTACTCAGAGGGAATATCAGGAGTGAGGTTGAGGGATTCCAACTAAAACTACTTGACAGAATTCTTGTTGAAAGCAAGTCAGGTGTTGAATATCAAGGGTGATGGTTTCTCTCCAAACTGACTTAGAAGGAAGCTTGCTACAGCTGGGCAGTATAAGCCCCACAGGGATAAATGCAAATGCCCAGGCTTGCAGGGATTGGATCTGTCTAAAGTTTTTCTCAGGAATGTCTTTGTCACAGCCTCCTGGTCCCCTGAGCGTCACCAGTTTTTACATGGAGGTTCCTTTTATGTTCCAGGATCCAATCCAGTTATCAGTTTCTCAGTTTTTCTTTTAATTCATTACTTTGGCAGTTTTTTTATTTTATTGTAAATTAACAAATTACATTCGTATATATTCATGGGTATTAAGTAATGTTACAATTTATGAATACAACACAAAATAATGAAAAGAAGGCAAGAAAACATCTACCACCTCAGATGCTGATCATTTTGGGGGCTGGAAAGTTTGAGATTCATTCTTAGCTGTGTTGAGATATACAATGTCCTGTCATATTAGATATACTTCCTTGGTCAGACTTGTGTTTTTCAAATACTCTCTTCCTGTCTGGGTTTCTCTTTTCATTCTAACTGGGTCTTTCACAGAGGAAAAGTTTTTAAAGTTGGTAAAGTCCAACTTATCAATGTTTTTTCTTACATGAATTGTATTTTTTGTATTGTATCTAAAACTTCAACACCATACTCAACGTCCCTTAAATCTTCTATATTGGGTTCTAGAAGTAGTATATTTTACCTTTCACAATTCTGGTCAATAATCAATCTCCTAGGAGTAATTTTTTGGAAAAGATATAAAATCAGTGTCTACATTTATTATTTTTGCCTACTTATTTTCAAATTTTCCAGCACCATTTATAAATTGTCTTTTACCTTTGAATAGTTTTGGCCCCTTTGTTAAAGATGAGTTGACAATGTATGACTGGGGCTAGTTTTAGGCTTTCTATTCTGTTCCACTGATTTTTTTTTGTCTAGTCTTTTGCCAGTTCCACACTTGATACTGTCTTGATACTGTAGCTTTATGATGAGCCTTAAAATTGGGTAGTGATAGTCTCTCAACTTTGCTCTTTTTAAGTATTGTGTTAACTAATCTTGGGGTTTTTTCATGTTTCTATATACACTTTAGATTTAATTTGCTGTTATCAATAAAATAGCTTACTGGGATTGCAATTGGCATTGTATAGAACCTATACATCTATGTGGGAATAGTTAAAATCTTAACAATATTGAGTTTTCCAATCTAAGGACAAAAAATATATCTCCTTTAATTTAGATGATCTTTGATTTCTTTCATTAGAGTGTTATAATTTTTTTCTAACACTTATTCTGTACATTTTTGTTGTGCTCCTATCTATTTAATGTTGTATTGTTCATGTAAATTTAATTTTACATTTTTAATTTCAACTAACAATTGTTCATTGCTAGTATAAGAAAGCAATTTACTTTTATATAGAAGTCTTCTTTTCTACAACCTTGTTAGGGCTATTAGTTTCAGGAATTTATTTTGTTCATTCCTTGGAATATTATACATAAACAATTATGTTACTTGTGAACATACAGCATTATTTATTTCTTTCCAATTAATGTAGGTACTTACTTATTTATTTCATTAACCATGAAATACATTATATTGTTCTATAGAAATGGTGATGGGGGCATCTTTGTCTTGTTCCTAATCTTAGGATCAAAGTATCTAGTTTCTCACAATAAAGTGTAATGTCAGCTGTGGGTTTATATAGATTCTCTTTATCTAATTGAGGAAGTTCACTCTATTTCTGGATTACTGAGAGTTTTCATCATGATTGGTGTTTAATTTTGTCAAATGCATGTTCTGCTTTAGACAAGTTATGTAAGTCCGTTTTTACACTGCTATAAAGAACTACCTAAGACTGGGTAGTTTGTAAAGAAAAGAGGTTTAATTTAGTCAATTTTTCATATGACTGGGGAAGCCTCAGGAAATTTAAAGTCATGGAAGAAGGCAAAGGGACAGCAAGGCATGTCTCACATGGCAGCAGGAGGGAATGGGGGACTGCCAAACACATGTAAACCATCAGATCTTGTGAGAATTTACTACTATGAAAACAGCATAGGAAAAATCACCCACATGATCCAATTACCTTCTACCAGGTCTCTTCCTTAACACATGGGAATTACAATTTGAGATGAGATTTGGGTGCAAACCATATCATTCTTCCCCTGATTCCTCCTAAATCTCATGTCCTCCTCACATTTCAAGACACAATCATGTCTTCCCAACAGTATCCCAGAGTCTTAACTCATTTTATACTAACTCAAAAGTCCAAATCCAAAGTCTCATTTGAGACAAGCAAAGCAAGTTCCTTCCACCTATGAGACTGTAAAATCAAAAACAAGTTAGTTACTTCTAAGATACAATGGTGATCTAGGCATTGGGTAAATGCTCCCATTCTAAATGGAAGAAATTGGACAAAACAAAGGGGATACAAGCCCTATGTAAGTCCAAAACCCATCAGGGCAGTCATTACATTGTACAGCTCCAAAATGATCTCCTTTGACTCCCTGTCACACAGCCAGGACATGCTGAAGCAAGGAATGGGCTCCAAGGTGTTGGACAGCTGCTCCCTTGTGGCTTTGCAGGGTACAGCCCCTGCAGTGGCTCTCACAAGCTAGTGTTGAGTACCTGAGGCTTTTCCAGACTCATGGTGCAAGCTATCATTGGACCTATCATTCTGGGATCTGGAGGATTGTGGCCATTTATTCACAGCACCACTAAGCAGTGCCGCAGTGGAGACTCTGTGTGGGGGCTCTAATCGCATATTTCCCTTCAGTTCTGCCATACTACAGGTTCTCCCTGAGGGCTCCACCTCTGCAGCAGACTTCTACCTGGACATCCAGGTGTTTTCACACATTCTCTGAAATCTAGGTGGAGGCTTCTAAACCTCAACTCTTGTCTTCTACACACCCACAGGCTGAACATCATGTTGAAACTGCCAATTCTTAGGGCTTGCACTCTCTGAAGCAATGGACTGAGCTGTACCTTGTCCCCTTTTAGCCACAATAGGAGCTGAAGCATCTGGGATGCAGGTCACTATATCCTGAGACTGCATATAGCAGGGAGGCCATGGGCCTGGCCCAGAAAATCATTTTCTCTCCTAGACCTATAGGCATTTGATGGGAAGGGCTGCCATGAATGACTCTGAAATGCCCTGAGACATTTTCCTGATTGTCTTGGCTCTTAACACTCAGCTTCCCTTTATTTATGCAAATTTCTGCAGATAAAAGCTTGAATTTCTCCCCAGAAAATGGATTTTTCTATTCTGCTGCATGATTAAAATGCAAATTTTCCAAACTTTTATACTCTGCTTCTCTTTTAAACATAAGTTCCAATGTCAGATTATGTCTTTGTGAATGCATGTGACTATATGCCTTCAGAAAAAGTCAAGTGATATCTTGAATGCTTTGCTGCTTAGGAATTTATTCTGCCAGATACCCTAAATCATTTCTCTCAAGTTCAACCTTCCACAGATCCATAGGGCAGAAGCAAAATGCAGCCAGTCTCTTTGCTAAAGTATAGCAAGATTCACCTTTGCTCCAGTTCCTAAGAAGTTCCACATCTCCATCGGAGACCACCTTAGCTTGAACTTCATTGTCCATATCGCTATCAGCATTTTGATCAAAATCATTCAACAAGTATCTAGGAAATTTCAAACTTTCCCACAGTTTCCTGTCTTCTTCTGAGCCCTCCAAACTGTTCCAATCTCTGCCTATTACCCAGTTCCACATTTTCAGGTTATCTTTATAGTAGTGCCCCACTATCCTGGTACCAATTTTCTGTATTAGTCTGTTTTCACAACGCTGTAAAGAACTACCTGAGAGTGGGTAGTTTGTAGAGAAAAGAAATTTAATTGACGCATAGTTCCATATGGCTAGGGAGGCCTCCACTTACAATCCACTTACAATCATGGTGGAAAGTGAAGGGGAAGCAAGGTATATTTTACATGGTGGCAGGAGGTGCTAGAAAACTGTCAAACACTTTTAAACCATCAGAACATTTGAGAATTCACTCACTATCATGAGGACAGTATGAGGAAAACCACCTTAATGATCCAATCACCTCCCACCAAGTCCCTCCCTTGACATAGGGATTACAATTCAAGATGAAATTTGCATGGGGACATGGAGCCAAACTGTACCACAAGTGAATCTGAATTTTAGAAATTTGGATGCAAATCATTGGTATAAATATTTTATCTTGAGTTTTAAAAAATACAAGAACAACTTGTTTTTTAGGATACTTTATGAGCAACCAATAAAATATGAAATATATTAAAAACTAAACTTTTAAATGTATATTTTTATAAAATAAATTTATCAAGTGTAGATTATTTAATTATTTATTGTAAAATATGAAATTATTCTAGTCTTTTTTGGAGTAAAATGTACGTATAGCTGATATTTGTCCAAGAGACTTTTGTTATTTTATAGTGTACTGATCCTTGGAAATTTTAGAAGGTTGGGGTAAAATTAATCTCTTTAAGATAATCTCTATATAAAGGACAGACAATTTACTAAATACTTTTCTAGGTTTTTTATTGATTATAATTCACATACAATAAAATTCACTTATTTTAGTTTTATCATTCAATGTTTCCAAAGAATGTATGCAGCTGTAAAACAGCCACCACAATCATGATATAGAACATTTCCATCAAGAAAATTCACTTCTTACAATTACAGTCTCCTTTCTCCCACCAAAAATCTGGCAACCACTGATCTGCTAACTCTGACCGTCATTTTGCTTTTTCTAATAATTTATGTAAATGCGATCATAAAGTCTTTTACATCTGGTTTCCCTTAGCATAATGCTCTTGAGATCGATCTCTCTTTCATAAACAGAAAAAAAAACCCACCTATTTCAAAGACTAAGTTAAACTTGGTAAAGATGAAAGAAATCTAATGGGAGACCCAAAGGTGACTAACATTTGTCTGTGTCTTGGTGTCAGTTTTCCTTTCCTGACCAGTTTGTTGATTGGAGACAGAGTTAGTTAATTTGGGGAACAACAACTTGCAATTGACAAAGCAAACATGAGGATGGTTAATTATAATATCTTTTTTTTAAAGATTTTCTTGCTTATTAATCAGTTGTTACTGATCAAATTTTACAGATTTACTAATCCAGTCACTTACCTTTGTCTTGAGTAAAACTCAGGTTTTCTTTCTAGCAAATTGTAGCAGTATTAAGGTGTGAAGCAGGCAGAGTACAATCCCAGGAATGACAAAGATGAGGGAAATACAGGAGTGCACTTCATTTTTCCCATGACTGTAACTAGAGTTTTTTCAGCTGACTGTGTTAAAGCACCAGGTTGCTATGTTCTGGCACTGGAAAGACAAATCATTGTTCAAATATGTAACAATGAAAGCAGATTGGAAAATGAAAGCATTTTTATGGTGATTTAAATTATCTAGGCGAGAGGAAAAAATGATGATATAGGAAACAGCAGGGAAAGCTGCTGGCATTATGTGCATAAGTAGCTGGGGGAAACGGGTTTGAGAGCAATGGCAGAAGCATTGCTCTGTGAGAGGGCATTTACCCAGTCTGTAAAGATATGAATTCAGGCATAAATGCAGATAGTGAATAGGTATGGTGGTAGGAATTTGCCTAAGTTCTTTCTGGCCACTTATTTATGAGAAGATGGGATTATTAGTAAAGACCTTGGCAGGAAGGGCTGACATAAATTCAAGAAATAGGAATATTAGCAAATAGAAAATCCAGTTACTGAGAAGCTCAGGTCATTGAACTGTGAGTTTTGCCTCAGGAAGAGTGTTAATGTGACCACATGTCAGAAGGGAAAATTTTCAGAGTATTAGGACAGTGATAAAGGTTAGGTAGGTGACCTGCAAGAAGGAGATAATGTATTTGGTGCAATGTGATATTACTAAGTTCATAGCTAGTGTTTTAAGGAAAGAGAGGTATGAATTGTCTGGAAGTGGCCACAAGGAGTAAGGAAGACACCCCACCTCTAGACCAAAGTTCTAAGATTTACAAGAGAGAAAAAGCTCCCACTGGAGAAGACCGCAGGGGTCACTCATTCCTTGCATAAAGTTCTGTATTGCTGTTAGAGCCAGAAAGGCAACGGCATACTCAGAGAAGAGATGAATCTTCAGGAGACTCTGCTGCTGACAGGCCAGGAGTTCCATGAGCAATAAGGAGTATTTGAGGAGTTGGTTAAATGGTTGTAGGGAAAAGGTTGTAGGGAATCACCAGAGGGATTACAGTGACAAGTAAGGAGTTTGGGGTGAAGAAGATCTAGTAGTCCTGGGCTTCTCTGGTGACTGAGATAAACAGAGTTAATATGATGAAACTAATCCTCATGGTCTCAAGACAGAAAAGGCGGTGAAGGTGGATGTGGTTGTAAGAGATGGGTGGTGGTCCTTCCAGAAATAACTCAAGGTCTTGGACTCTCCTCATTTCTGCCCATGAGGCACTGGAGGTCAAGAAAGATCTAACAAAGAGAAATCTTTGATAATCCACAAAGTAAATATTTGAAATATAATATTAAATGTAATAAGAAAAAATATTTTTTAAAAAACGGAAATTAATTTTGCCTAAAAATTTTATTTTTTTATCTGAAATTTTATCTTTTTAAATCGTGACTTTTATTTTAGATACAGGGGTGCGTGTGCAGATTTGGTGCATGGGAGCTGCATGATGCTGGAGTTTGGAGTAGAGATCCTGTCACCCACGCAGTCAGCACAGTACCTGATAGGTCGTTTTTTATCCCAACATTTTCCCTCCACTCTCTACTGGTCCACGGTGTCTATTATTCACATATTTATGTCCATGTGTGCTCAATGTTTTGCTTCCATTTTAGTAGAAACCAGTCCGTATTTTTTTTAAATGTGGATATTGTAGAATAAGACACTCCCGTGGCTGCATATTTTCAGTAAGGTCTCAATGCACTGTCTGAATTTAATTACAAAACTCATCAGGCGTCTTGAAGGGCTGACTCTTTACCTTAAATAAGTAAGTTTAACAGAATAGGGAAAGACAGAAGACCCAGACTAGGTACAAACTATTTCTGAGCCCTAATAGAGCATGTTTCGGAAAGAATATCTCATGGGTTTTTTTTTTGTTTGTTTTCCTTTGTTTCATTTTCCTTTTGTTCCCCTCCTCCTGCATCCCAACTTCCCCATCTGAAAACATCGGAGGAAGAAATACTAAGCTACTGCAGTTGTCTGTGGCAGGTCTAAGCTGCTGGTCTGATGGACCTTAATTGTTGTGAAAGAGAAAATGATGGGTCCACACTAATAATTATCCTTCCAACAGTTGAATTATTGTTACAGTAGTGCACCAACATCCCTTTCCATAATCACTAATGAAAATGACTTTATATCACCTGATGAGCCACAATAATTGTATATAAAGAAGATGTCTTTAAATTTTGCTATTTCACATAACATTAGACTATAAGATTTAGCTGGATTGTACGAAGGAATCAATACTCCATACCTCACTCTCTGGCCAAAAAGGAAGAAGGATATTTTCTGGCTGACTGGTTGTCTGAGACCAATTTTTGATTTGCTAGCAGTAAAGCGATGTAGGTACCTTCCTGTGAATAGAAAAAGATAGAACATATTTTGGAACTGACTTTTATATATCCAGCCAGCTGAGCTACTTTTTGATAAAATACCTTGAGTGAGAAAAGGGAGCCAGTTAATCAACAGCTCTTTCTCTTTCCAATGACAGGTTAAAAAGGGGAATTATCCTTAAATATTTTTTCTTGTTTCCATATTTTCCACTCACAACTGATCTATGAAATTTTACATCCTTGCACATAAGTACAAATTATGAATTCAGAGCTCAGCTTCTAGATTCAGACTTCTCAGTGCAGAATCCTGATTCCACCTTCTATTAAAATGCTGATCCTTATCAGATTATTTACATCCCCTGTTCCTGAGTTTTCTCATTTGCAACAGGTGAAGAGTGATTTCGTAGGATTGGTATAAGGATTTAAAAAAATGAAAGACAATACATACACTAATCTATGGCATCTAGTAAATGATAAAAAGAATTCCAGCAATTATTGTTTTCCCAAAAGATATTTTCTACATCAACATAGCAAGTATCATTGTAGGTACGCAATGCTTAGTTAATAAAATGCAAAGTTCCAGATATCACATAATAGAGTTTCAAATTTAACTCCCAGTACAGTTCGGATGTCTGAAAAAAATGGAGCTACTCTTATCTCTGACCAGTCTGAACTTTCCTCTGGCATGACTCTTACTGATAAAAGAAAACAAAATAAATACATGACCAAATTAGTTTGAAGTTAGTCTTATAAGATTATTTAAAGATGATCTTTAGAAATGTGTTAATTTGTGTAAATTTGTCCTCCAGCCTCCACCTGCCTATCTCTAAAACAGAATTCAGTATCAGCGGCATTGTGTTAAGAAGGACCAGCTGAGTGTTGAGAAGGACCAGCTGAGGGCTGGGCGCAGTAGCTCAGGCCTGTAATTCCAGCACATTTGGAGGCCAAGGCTGGTGGATCGCCTGAGGTCAGGAGTTTGAGACTAGCCTGACCAACATGAAGAAACCCCATCTCTACTGAATATACAAAAAGTTAGCTGGGCATGATGGTGCATGTGTGTAATCCCAGCTACAAGGGAGGCTGAGGCAGGAGAATCTCTCAAACCTGGGAGGTGGAGGTTGCATGGAGTCGAGATCGCGCCATTGCACTCCAGCCTGGGCAACAAGAGCAAAACTCCATCTCAAAAGAAAAAAAAAAAAGAAAAGAATGACCAGCTGACCTTGCACAGGTGCCTCCTTTTGTATTTGTCTCTAGAGCTTGTCTCTCACCCCTGAGTATTGCTTGCCCTTGTTGCCATTTGGGCTGATGTGTTAGCTGCTGTAACTCAGTTTTTTCTTTTTTTGCCTGGGAAGTGCCCACTTGGGCACTGATCACATCCTGCATGCTCTACTCATCCAGCACCCTGACCTCCTACCTCTGCCACTGTGTGCCACTGTGGGTCACCCTTGCCCACTGGTCCTGGCACTCTAAATTCAAGGACATTTAGGCAAAGGTAATTGGCAGATATTTTTTCTTCTGGTCACACAGCATTTTTCTGGGGCAGCTCCCCAGGTGGGTAGGGCAACCGTAACCCAATTTCTTAATGTAAGCTACTTAGCCTATACTTACTTCTCCTTTTCCCAAGTCTTTGACTGTGTAGGGTCAGAGGGTTTGTACAGTCACTCCTCCAAACCCAAGAAGCACGGGGAGGGGTTGGCTTTTCTGATCTTTCCCCCTCTCTTGTGTCATTTCCCTCCCAAAAAAACCATCCTGGTTGCCAACGGTCAGACATTTTCTGGGAGAGAGTATGTGATTTTGCTTTTGTTTTGAGGAGTAGGGCTTCAGGCAATGAGTTTCTACGGAGATTATTTCCCATAATTCAAATGAAGGAAATCTGTAGATACTACAAATGTGTAGGCATTTTCTTTTTTTGCAAGAGCATTTTAACTCAATTAAATTGGAAGAAAATCTTATCTTATGGTCAAGAAAATCTCTAAAAGTAATTTTTGTGGTGAGAGTTTACTATGTGATTTGGAGCACATGACACTCAGAAGTTCAAAGAATTAATTAATATTGCCCAAAAAGTTTGGCATTTTTAAAATTAATATTACAAACATTTTTATACATATATTTTTAAATAAATAAGAAACATACAAAAATTAGAATAGACATTAAATGCAGGCTGATTTTAGAAATAAGTAAATTAAAAACTACATAAATTGAGTTTTTAAAAGTTCTATCTCAATGATGTGTTCCAATAATTCATTGATTTTGTGTTTAATAGTTGCCTCTCAAAGCTTTAAATATACTGTGGCGTCTTATCAATTGTTTACAAATAAAGATTACAACTACATCCAGTCTAAAATTAGAAACAAGTCCTGACGTTCCTGCTTTTAATGGTGCTTTTAATGAAATGCCTTTGGATGACTTACTTTACCATTTGACACCTCAGTTTCGTCACATGTCCAATATTTAACTCTAATTCATAGAGCCTAAATATGAATTGAGTTAATATAATTACTATACTTACATACAGACTGGGCCATAGTAAGTACTCAATGAAAATAGTAAACTATGATTACTATAATTATACCATTATTATTATTAATATAGTCAGTGTAATATATTAGTTTTCTATTAGTACCATAATGAATTACCACAAACTTAGTGTGCTAAAACAACATGAATTTATTATCTACAGTTCTGTGTGTCAAAAGAATAATAATTTCAACAGATTAAAATCAAGACATTGGTAGTGTTAGTAATGCTTCATTCTGCTGTGGTGGTGACCATGGGATGAGGTTCCTCTGCTTTGGGAAAGGGAAAGGAAGAGTGGGAAGGTCAGCATCCAGTGGTTTGAGTGCAAGCTCATCTGCAGTACGGTAGAACACCAGGTAGACTTCTAAGCTTTTTTAATATAGACCCTGGCTCCCTGACAGCACCTCTGGACCCTCAGGGTTCCTGGCAAACTCGTCACCCTAAAAAGAAAGACCCAGGACTGACTGGATTTGCCACCTGCTGATTATATAGCCACAAGGCTTTGCGTGAACATAGGCAGTAGCCAAGGAGAACTTACAGCAGACCTTGCGTGAGACCCAGTGATGTACTAGCTTCAGATCTGACCCAGCACAGTCAAAGTGGTGATGGTCACCAAGGTGATTGTGTCATTCCACCCCCAGCTTCAGGTGGCTCAGAAACTAGAGAGTTTCCCTAATAGTTTGGGAGAAAGTGAGTGAAGAGAGCAAGAGTCTCTGCCTAGTAATCCAGAGAATTCTCCCAGATCATGTCCGAGATCATCAAGGCAGTACGTCTATGAGTCTTTACAAACCTCAGCATTATTGGGCTTGCAGTGTCCCCTACAGCAGTTACAGCTTAGATCACAATACCCACGTCTGTGAATATCTGGAAGGTGTTTCCAAGGATGGGTACAAACAAGCCCAGACTGTGAATATTACAATAAACTTAACTATTCAATACTCAAACACAGATGACTATCTACAAGTATCAAAACAATCCAGGAATACACAACTTCATCAAGAGAACTAAATAAAGCAACAGGGAGCAATTCTGGAGAAAAAGAGATCTCTGACCTTTCAGAAAGAGAATTCAAAATAGCTGTCTTGAGGAAATTTGAATAAATTCAAGATATTACCAAGAAGGAATTCAGAATTCTGTCAGATAAATTCAACAAAGAGATTGAAGTAATTAAAAAGACTCAAGCAGAAATTCTGGAGCCAAAAATTGCAGTAGACATGCTGAAGAGTGCACCAGAGTTTTAAATACAGATTTACCACACAGAGGAAGAATTGCTGACCTTGATGACAGAAATACACCATCAGAGGAGACACACACACAAAAAAAAGAGTAAAAAAAATGAAGCATGACTACAGGATCTAGAAAATAGCCGCCAGTGGGCAAATCTAAGAGTTCAACTGAAAGAGGAGGTAGAGAAAGAGACAGGGGAAGAAAGTTTATTCAAAGGGATAATAACAGAGAACTTCCCAAATTTAGACAGATGTCAATGTCCAAGTACAAGAATGGTATAAAATATCAAGCAGATTTAATCCAAAGACTACCTCACAGCAGCTAATAATCAAACTCCCAAAGATCAAGGATAAAGAAAGTATTCTAAAAGCAGCAAGAGAAAGGAACAAATAACATACAATGGAGCTCCAATATGCCTGGCAGCAGACTTCTTAGTGGAAATGTTACAGACAAGAGAGTGGCATGACATATTTAAAGTGCTGAAGGAAAAAAAATGATCCCTTTACCCTGGAATAGTCTATCTGGTGAACACTCCAGGTATACAGGTTAGATCCTTCAAACATGAAGAAGAAATAGATTTCCCCAGACAAACAAAAGCTGAGGGATTTCATCAACACTATACCTGTCCTACAAGAAATTCTAAAGGGAGTACTTTAATTAGAAAGAAACAGACATTAAGGACCAATAAGTAATCACCTGAAGGTACACAATTCACTGGTTATAATAAGTGCCCAGGAAAACACAGAACATTAAACACTGTAACTGTGGTTACGGTTATTACTTAACTTATACTAAGTAGAAGGACTAAATGAAGAAGCCATAAAAACAGTAACTACAACAACTTTGCAAGATATAAACAATACAATATGTAAATAGAAACAAAAAATCAAAAGTGGGAAATGAAGTTAAGGTATAGAATTTTTATTAGTTTTCTTTTTGCATTTTAGGTTTTTTATGCGAACAAAATTAAGTTGTTATCAGCCTAAAATAGTAGATTATAAGACAGAAATGGCAAACCTCATGGTAATCTCAAACCAAAGCCATACAATGGATACATGAAAAATAAAAAGCAAGAAACTAAATCATATCACAAGAGAAAACCACCTTCATGAAAAAGAAGACAGGAGGGAAAGAAAGATGGATGATAAGACTGCAAGCAAGCAGAAAACAAATATCTAAAGGGCAGGAGAAAGTCCACTTATTAATAATAACATCAACTGCAAATGTACTAAACTCCAATGGAGTGGCTGAATGGCAAAAAGAAAAAAAAAGCAAGAACCATTGATCTGTTGCCTAAAGGAAGCATACTTCATCTACAAAAACACACACATACCCTGATGGAAAAAAGGATGGAAAAAGATACTCCATGTCAATGCAAATCAAAAACAAGCAGGAGCAGCTATACTTACATCAGATGAAAGTCAAAGAATATAAGAAGAGACAAAGAAGGACACCATAAAGTGATAAAGGGGTGAGTTTAGCAAGAGGATATAACACCTATAAATATATATGCACCCAGGTCATGAAACAAGTCTTTAGACATTTTAAGTAATTTAAATAATACCGAGCACACTCTCTGACTGCAATGGAATAAAACTGTAAACCAAGAACAAGAGGAATCTTGAAAATTATGCAAATACATGGAAATTAAATGATGTACTTCTTTCTGACCAGCGGGTCTATGCCGAAATTTTGAAGGAGATTGAAAAAATAAGAAAAACACAACATATCAAAATTTATGGGATATAACAAAAGCAGTACTAGGAGGGAAGTTTATGACAATGGTAGCTGACATTAGAAAAGAAGAAAAATTCAAGTAACCTCCTTAACCGTGAAGCTTAAAGAACTAGAAATGCAAGAGCAAAGCACACCCAAATTACTAGAAGAAAAGAAATAATAAAAATCAAAGCAGAAATAAATGAAATTGAAATGAAGGAAATGATACAAAGAATCATTTTGAATGTTTTGAAAAGTTAAACAAAATTGACAAACCTTTAGCCAGACTGACTAAGAAGAAAGGAGAGAAGACCCATATAAATAAAATTAGAGATGAAAAAGGAGATGCCACAAACTGATATTACAATAATTCCAAGAATCATTAGCCGCTACTGTGAGCAACTGCATGATGATAAACTGGAAAATCTAGAAGAAATGGACAAAATTCTAGACACATCTTGCAACTAAGATTGAACAAGGAAGAAATCCAAACTCTGAACATATCAATAACAAGTAACAAGATTGAAATCTTAATAAAATGTCTCCCAGTAAAGGAAAGCCTGGGACCAAATAACCTCACTGCTAAATTCTGCCAAATAGGGTAGAACTGATATCCACCCTATTCAATCTGTTCTGAAAATAAAGGAGGAGGAATAACTTCCAGACTCATTCTACAAGGCCAGTATTACCCTGATGCCAAAACAGCACGAAGACTTACCACAAAAAGAAAACTACATGCCAATATCCCTGATAAATATTGATGCAAATGTCCTCAACAAAATAATAACACATCGAATTCAATAACACATTAGAAAGATCGTTCATCATGACCAAGTGCGGATTACACCTGGGATACAAGGATGTTTCAACACATGCAAAACCGTAAATGGGATACATCATATCAACAGAATGAAGGACAACAACCATATAATCATTTAAATTGATGCTGAAAAAACATCGGATAAAGCTCAACATCCCTTCATGATAAAAACTCTTCAAAAACTGGGTGTAGAATGACATATCTAAACATAATGAAAACCTCATATAACAGACCCACATCTAGCATTATACTGAATAAGGCAAAGCTGAAAGCTTTTCCTCTAAGATCTGAAACACAACAGGAATGCCCACTTTCACCACTGTTATTCAACATAATACTGAAAGTCCTAACTAGAGCAGTCAAATGAGAACGAAAGGAAAGGCATCCAAGCTGAAAGCAAGAAATCAGATTATCCTTGTTTGCAGATAATGATCTTATATTTGGAAAAAAATACTAAGGCCTCCATTAAAAAAAACTATTAGGGCTGGGTGTGACAGCTCACGCCTATAATCCCAGCACTTTGGGAGGCTGAGGCAGGTGGATCACTCGAAGTCTGGAGTTCAGGACCAACCTAGCCAATATGGTGAACCTCCATCTCTACTAAAAATACAAAATATAGCTGGACATATTGGTGCACACCTGTAGTCCCAGCTACTCTGGAGTCTGAGAGGAGAAATGCTTGAACCTGAGAGGTGTAGGTTGGAGTGAGCTAAGATTACACCTATGCACTCTAGTCTGGGCAACAGAGTGAGACTCTGTCTGAAAATAAGAAAAAATAACTATTAAAACTCATAAACAAATTCAGTAAAGTTGCAGGACACAAAATAAACATGCAAAAATCAGTAGCCTATCTATATGACAACAGCAAACAATCTGAAAAGAAATTTGAAAAGTGATTATATTTAAATAGCCAGAAATAAACAACCCAAACATTAGCCTAATTAAAGGAGTAAAAGATCTATGTAATGAAATACATACCACACTGATTAAAGAAATGTAGGAGGATAAAGATATTCCATGTTCATAGATTGGAAGAATCAATACTATTAAAATGTTCATACTCAAAGCAATATACAGATTCAATCTAATCTCTATCAAAATACAAATGACATCCTTCACAGAAATAAAAAAAAATGCTAAAATTTACATGGAACTATGGAAAACCCAGAAGAGTCAAAGCTATCCTAAGGAAAAAAAAATGGAGAAATTGTGTAATCTGATGTCAAATTATACTACAAAGTTATAGTAACCAAAATAGCATGGTACTAGCATAAAAGTAGGCACATAAACCAATGGAAAGACTAGGGAACCTAGAAACAAATCAAACACCTACAGTGAATTCATCTCCAAAATAGGTGTCAAGAACAGACACTGGAGAAAAGACAGTCTTTTCAATAAATGGTGCTGGGATTACTATATAACCATATGACCCATATGAAGAAGCATAAAACCCCATCCTGTCACCATATACAAAAATAAAATCAAAATGGATTAAAGATTTAAATCTTAGACCATGAACTATGAAACCACTACATGAAAAACTTGGGGAAAGAATTCAGGACCTTGGTCTCAGCAAAAATATCTTGAGTAACTTTGCTCACATGCTTGGGCAACCAAAGCAAAAACAGATAAACCAGATCACCTTTTTGCTTTGTGATCACATAAAAATTTTCTGGTCAGCAAAGAAAAAAAATCAATAAGGTGAAAAAACAACCCACATAATGGAAGAAATTATTTGCAAAACTACCCATCTGAAAAGAGATTAATAATCAGAATACATAAGGAACTCAAACATTTTCCTAATATCTTTATTAGGAAAATATCTAATAATTTGATTATAAAATGGACAAGAGATTTGAATAGACGTTTCTCAAAAGAAGACATACAAATGGCAAATAGGTATATGAAAGCTGTTCAACTTCATTGATCATCAGAAATGCCAATAAAAACTACCATCATCTCACCTCAGCTAAAATAGCTCATATCTAAAAGACAGGAAGTAAAATATGCTGGTGAGCATGTATAGAAAGGGAACCTTCATACCCTGTTGGTGGGAATGTGAGTTAGCACAACCACTATGGAGAACAATTTGGAGGTTCCTTTAAAAAAAAAATTAGAGCTATCATATGACCCAGCAATCTAAATGCTGGGTATATACTCAAAAGAAGGAAAATCAGTATATTGAAGAGATGCATGCAATTCCATGTTTGCTGCAGCATTCTTCACAATAGCCAAGATTGTGAAGCAAGTTAAGTGTCTTTATACAGATAAGTGGATAAAGAAAATATGACACATATACACAATGCAGAACTATTCAGTCATTTAAAAAAGAATGAGATCCTGTCTTTTGCAACAACATGGATGGAAATGAAGATCACTGTGTTAAATGAAATAAACCAGGCACAAACCGACAAGCATTGCATGGTCTCACTTATTTGTGAGACCCAAAAACCAAAACAATTTAACTCATGGAGATAGTCAAACGATGGTTACCAGAGGCTGGGAATGGTAGTGTGAGGGGAGAGTAAAGATGGAGATGATTAATGGGTACAGAAAAGTAGAAGAATAAATGAGACCTACAAAAGGTAGTACAACTGGGTTACTACAGCCAATAATACTGTAATCACACATTTTAAAATAACTGAAGGAGTATAATTGAATTGTTTGTAACAGTAAGGATAAATGTCCAAGGGTATGGATGCCCCATTTTCCATGATGTGATTATTATGAATTGCATACCTGTATCAAAACATCTCATGTACCCCATACATACACCTATTATGTGCCCACAAAAGCTAAAAATTAAATAAAAACTTTTTAAACAATATTACATAATCGAGAAAACGCAAATATAAAAATATTAACAAGATCAATTGGATCATGAAGCATAATTTATCATATACAATGCATTAAATTATGCTCATGAGGATTAATTAATGGATGGCAAAATGCTTATTACATGATACTAAATTTGAAAGAAGGAAGATAGTAAATTAACTAACTAGTAATGTATTAGTTTTGTTTAATCACACAAGTGCACACAAGGAAAAAGACACAGAGGACTTTCATCTGCAATAAAAGTATGAGAAGATTTCCTCTTACTCATATTTTCTATGATGAACTTTAAAAATTTAATACAGAGATTTGTGGCTTTATATTTTCTGAAAATAAAATAACCTGGCTCTTGGCTTTACCTTTTATCAAAAATTGTCACACACTTAGCATCTTTCTGGTTTTTTTTTCCTATGATGAAATAAAAGAAAAATGGTTTAAACTTGGGAAAGTTTGATTAGGACCATGTATAAATATTGTCAGTTCTCATTAGCCAGAAACATACTTGGTAAGACATTCTTGCAATCCAACAAAAATGCCTACCTAGGGGCCATGATTGAAGATTTTGTCATTATAACTATTTATAAACAATATACTCCAGGCTCCAATTGTCATCCATGTATATCTGTGTTTTCATTAATATCATTATTGTTCCTACTTTATAAAATAGAGTTCTGAATCTTAGAAAAGTTATGTGGATATACTTTCAAAATTGTACACTCTTTTTGTTAGATGAATTCAAATAGTTACTTGTTCCAGGGGGCATGGAATTGACCTCATAATGATTGTAACATGAGGAAAAATCCACATACCAGAGAAACTTGAAGAAAAACAAGACTATGTCATAGAATAAGACAGAATGAAACAAGGAACAGAGGGAATAGTCTATCTGATTTAGAAAGTGATATCAAGGCTGTGTAGTAGAGTTGGTGTAAAAGTATTGAATCACAGGTTACCTGGTGACATTCAAAAGGTGATAGTCTCTAGGCAGCTGTAAATAGAATATCAAAGAATAAAGCTGTGCCCAAACTGAAGGATAGATTAGAAAACAAAACTCGCCACAAGGAAATCTGTGATTATATGCACCCAACGCTAGAGGGATCTAAAGAAATTGCAGAGAAAAAGTCTTGAGCATCAGACAAGAATTCAGCAGGAACATGTCTGCTTGAGGTCAGGATGGCCGGATAATATATCAAAGTGAAGTAGACAGATGCAGATTAACTAATTCGATATGTGCTGATCTATCCCTGGACTTAATGCAAACCTTTTTATTTGCCACTTTATCAAAAGGAAAATACTATTAGAATGCATTTTTATGGCAGTGATAAGGAGTGAAAATAAAAGAGAATACTTCTCTTTCTAGTTTGTGGTTTATTACCCTATATAATGTGATAAACAACACAAAATAGTCTGTTAAATCATTGAGTTCCCCTAGTATAAAGTCAGTAACTTTAACAATAATACAATTAATTTCTGTTTTTTAATATCACTATGTGATCTTTTCTATCCTCATTGATATTTTTGACATCAAATGTTTTACCCTACTCATTGGTGATTGAAAGCTCTATTACTATATTAAGTTAAAATTATTTTATTTCAAGTGTGAGAGGCATTATTGAGTCTGACCTTAAACTAGTGTTTGAGTCAATAATAAAACTAGAGTTTAGGTTAATAACAAATGATACTTTCTGCACAAAAATAAGTGCAGCCTATCTAGGGGCAGATTGATTCGAGATTTCTGGTCAACATTTTCCTCATTATTTTATTGCCTCATTTTGTTCAGTTATGGTCCTCAGATTTTGAGCAATTCTGTTTTTTCCAAATAGGAACATCTCAAGTATACAAAACGTTAAGATAATTTTCCAGTGAATCCTCATCTACTCGCCATGGGGTTTCTACAAATAGAATTCTACTAGACTCGCTTTATCCCATATTCTTCCATCCATCTGCCACTGCCAATTTATCAATTATATGACTCTTTCAATTAATTATATAAATAGTAGCAGAAATTAACTTACTTCCTCTTAAATACTCTAACATATTAATTGGCATTCATAATTTATCATGGATTTTTGTCTTTCATTTTTCAAGACAGTGTCTTGCTGTATGGCCCAGGCTGAAGTGCAGTAGCAAGTAGCATAATCATGGGTCACTGCCGCCTCAACCTCCCAGGCTCAAGCAATCCTCTGACCGTGGTCTCCCAAGTAGCTAGGACCACAGGCATGTACAGTCACACCCAACTGATTTTTTATTTTAAAATTTGTTTAACTTTTCTTTTTGTAGAGACAAGTTCTCACCATATTGTCCAAACTAGTGTTGAACTCCTTGGCTCAACCAATCCTCCTGCCTCAGCCTCCCAAAGTCCTTGGATTACAAGAGTGACCCACAATGCCTGGCAGAACTCATGTCTTCGATGTACAATGAAATGCACAAATATTGACTGTACATTCTTTGTGTTTTGAAAAATGTGAACAAATGCATAGAAACTTTCTGAAACAGAAATAAAAAGAGAAACAGAATGGGGTGGCGGGGAACAGAACAGAACAGCCATGTACTGTTGGACAATTTCAATAGCTGTAGTATATGCATGGTGGTAATACCAGGAGGAGAAGAAAGAGAGAATGGAGTAGAAGAAATATTTGAAGTAATATTGGCTGAGAAATTTCCAGAATTAATGTCAGTCTCCAAACATGGATCCAGAAAACTCAAAGACCACCACCAAGGGGAAAATAATTCCATTTTGACATATCATATTCAAACTGTAGCAGGCCAAAGACAAAAGTCTTAAAATAACTCAAAGAAGGCTGGGCGCAGTAGCTTATGCCTGTAATCCCAGCACTTTGGGAGGCCTAGGCGGGCAGATTATGAGGTCAGGAGTTCAAGATCAGCCCGAACAACATGGTGAAACCCTGTCTCTACTACAAATACCAAAATATTAGCTGGGCATTTTGGTGGCGCACACCTGTAATCCCAGCTACTCAGGAGGCTGAGGCAGGAGAATCTCTAGAACCCAGAAAGTGGAAGTTGATGTGAGCCAAGACTGTGCCACTGTACTCCAGCATGGGCAACAGAGCAAGACTCCATCTCAAAAAACAAAAAACACTCAAAAGAGAGTGGGGAAAACACCATACTCACAGAGGCATAGGCCTAAGAAATTTAATGTATGTCCTGTCAGAAACTATAAACACACAAAAAAGGATAAATATTTCAAGTGGTAAAAGAAAAAAAAAAAGCCCAGTAACCAATAATCTATATCCAGTGAAACTTTTTCAAAAGTGAAGGAGAAATAAAGACTTTCTCAGATCTGTGGTGGGGATAGGAGCCTAACTCTGATAAATGACAATTAGCAAATGCAGATGACTTCAACTTGTGCTTCAGCTGAGTTGAGTTCAAACTCTCTCCCTATTGTAACAGTTAAATAAAGTTGTCCTTGCTGTTTTAAGGAGGGTCTGGCAATTTAGCTTTTACAAAACTCAAACCTACATAAAGGGAGAGTGAGTGTTATGTTATAGAAGGAATAAATAAAGAAGAAATCAGTTTTCCTTTTTCTTACCTAATTTAAAAATAGCTTTGAAATTAAAGGAAAACTATATTGGGTGGTTTTAGCATACAAATAAGTAAAATAAATCACAGCAATATTATAAGGAGCAAAAAGGAAAATTGGGAATACTATTTTATAAAGTACCTGCATTATACATGAAGCAGTGGAGTGTTATCTGAAGATGAATGTATATTAGTTAAAATGGATACTGGAAATTCTAAGGCAACATTAAAAATACTGAAACAAATGTAGTTACTATGCTAAGAGGAGGTAAAATTACATAACATCTGCAGTTAAAAAACCATAGAAGGCAGAAAAAGATGAATAAAAAGGAAACAAAGAACAAATTGAATAAATAGAAAACATTTATATACGTTATATATTAATCCAACCATATTAATAATCATTTTAAATAGGAATATTTTTGATTCATCAATTAAGAGACAGATTGCCAGAGTGAATTTAAAAACACCCCATTATGTTGTATTTGTAAGAAACACACTTTAAATTTAAAGACTTAGATTGGTTACAGTGAAAAGGTTGGAGAAAGACATACCACAAAAATACTAATCAATGAAAAGCCTATTTTCTTTACAATTTACATTTTACCCATTGGTTACAAAGCTTTATGTTAATTTCCAAGTAGTTGGTAGGTTCAACCCAGATATTTTATTGATAGCTAACTAGATGCTATTGCGATCAATAAGCCCTGTATTATTTCAGTAATTTTAAATTGCTTAATACTATTTTGTCATGCAACAGATGTTCTATGTTAGTAAATACAAAAATGTGTATTCTAAATAGGCAGAGTGGAATTCTTCAGAAGGTTTAGTTCAGATCACCTTTGTCCTCAATTTTTTTTATTAGTTCTATGAATTGCTAAGACATCATTTTGTATTTTTTCCAATAAAATTGAAGAAGAATTTATTGTCCCCTTGAATCCTGTCAACTTTACCTTGAGGAGTTTTAGGTCCATACACATTTAAGTGTGTTATGTCTTCCTATAGACTTGAAATTTATCACTGTGAGATGTTACTTTTTTATCACCGGTAGTACTTGCTGTTTTGTACATTATTTTATATTAATATCACTATTTCAGGCTTCTTGCAGTCACTGTTTGTAGGTGCACTTTTTACAACCATTTTTACTCTCTACTGTTTTGTGTCTATATTGTGAGTGCATCTCGTTAACACAGCAATAAGCTGGATCCATCTTTTAACTTTGTGTTGTGTCCATTAACATTAAACAATTTAGGTGCTGTTCATTCCTTGTTTTCTTTGGATAACTTGAATATCTCTCCAGGATCCTATTTTACTATATCTGTCAGCTCACTGTTGATAGTTCTGTGCATCATTTTTAGTGGTTAGGTACTACAATATACATTGTAAACTTTTCACAGGATACCCTAAAATTAATACTTGTTTTATGAAATTTAGAGATTCACTGATGGTAGGCGGCAGCTCACTGACACTTGAAGAGATGAAAGGAACAAGTCTTTGCTGCTTACAGCTCCAAGTGAGAGAAGGCCACCAGTTAGGGTCACGCAAGGTGTCGCATCCTGGGACAGTCACAGCAAGCTGGAGCTGCTGGGGGCAGTTCACATGTTGAGTGGAATGGGGTTAGTAGCTAGCTCTTTGCGCTCTCTGAAGATTGATGCATTAGTTTGCTAGGGCTGCCATAACAAACTAACATGGACTCGGTGGCTTAAACAATGGAAATGTATTTTCTCACAATTTTGAAGTATTTAAGTCCAAGATTAAAGTGTTGGCAAGGTTGGTATCTTAAGAGAGCTTCTTTGGCTTCTCCCACTGCCCTCACATAATTTTTTTCTGTATGTTCAGATAGCCTCACCTCCTCTTCTTTACAAGGACACCAGTGATACCAAATTAGGACACACCCTAATTTCCTCATCTTAACTTAGCTATCTCTTAGAGACCCTACTACCAAATATAGTTGATTCTCAGGTACAAAGGGTTAAAGATTCAACATATTAAATTGAGGGGGCACAATGGGGATGCAAATCAGCTCCTATCACTTGAATAATTTGAATAGCGTCATGTGCTCTATGACATAACCCAGTCTCTAGTTGTCATACCTGGCCCTAGAACAATTAGGACAAGTGCATACATAGAGGCCTTGAGTGTGAAAGGTGTGTAAGCCCCATAAAGTAAATGATTGCAGTCTGGACTAAATCACTGCTCAAGGAGAGAACTGACTGGCCTCTAGCCAGGACCTCATAACCAGAACAAGACAGTATTAAATTTTAAAAAACTGTATTACAATATCACATCCCCTATGTAAAGAAATGGAAATCATGGAAATATCCACTAGCATTTACCCCATTATTATTTATGTCATGATTGTGTGTGTGTGTATGTGTGTGTGTGTTTTTATATATATGTATAAATAAATATATAAATGTATGTATATACATGTATTTATATATATAAATATATACATTTATATTTATATAAATATATATGTATTATTTTATTATATATATAAACAAATAAAATATATGTATTATTTTAATATATTTTTTACTATATATATGTATATATAGTGTGTATATATATATTTATATTTATATATATATAAAATTAACTAAATTGCTCCACCGTATATATGTACATACATTTATATATATATATATACATATATACATGTATGTACATATATACGGTGGAGCAATTTAGTTAATTTTATATATATATAAATATAAATATATATATGTATATATATATATGGTGGAGCAATTTAGTTAATTTATTTATCTATTTATACCATTCTGGTATGTAATGATATCTCATTTTTGCTTTAATTTGCATTATCCTAATGCCTACTGATGTTAAATATTCATTCATGTATTCATTTGCCAACTATACATCCTCTTTGCTGAAGTGTACTCAGTTTTCTGATTGGATTATTTGTTTTCTTAATGTTAAGTTTAGAGAACGCTTTTTATGCTCTGAATACAAGTTATTTGCTAGATTTGTTGTTGGAAAATATTTTTGCCCATTGTGTGGTTATCTTATAATGTCTTTTGAAAGCAAATAGTTTCCATTTTGAAAAAGTCCAATGTATTACTTTTTTATTCTATGAGCCCACAAACTGCTTGCTTAATCATAGGTCACATAGATTTTTTTTTTTTTTCTTTTGTTGTCTTCTTTCACCGCCTGTGCTCCGTGATGGACTGTGCCCGGGTTCTGGTCATGGACAAGGGGCAGGTGGCACAGAGCGGCAGCCCAGCCCAGCTGCTGGGCCAGAAGGGCCTGTTTTACAGGCTGGCCCAGGAATCAGGCCTTGTCTGAGCCAGGCTCCTCAACCGTCCTCCACCCCCAACTGGGCCAGCCCGCAGAGCCTGCAGTGCTGGAGATGGAAGTAGTCATCGACAGCTCCATGCGATGTTGAGCTAGACCTGTTTTTGCTCTCTGGCAGAGAAAGTGGCCAATGATCACACAGCACCAGAGCCAGAAGGACCTAGCAATACACAAATCACCTGCAGCCGCTGTCAACAGTGGCCCTCAGCCCTGGCTGAGCCCTGGACTCACCTGGGGACAAATCACCTGCAGCCAGTGTCAACAGTGACCCTCAGCCCTGGCTGACCCTGGACTAACCTGGGGACTCAAGCACCTGCCCAGGCTCGCCCTAGACCCTTAAATCGGAATCCCTGGGGCTGGGGACTGCAATGGTGTGTGTACGTCTTACAAATTAACAGTTTTATTTTCGGATAATCCTAGATTCACATGCAGTTAAAGGAAACAATATCATGGAAAAAAAGTTTTATGATTGCATATTTTTACTTGGTACCAATTATCTATTTTGATTTGATTTTTTGAAAGGTATAAGGCTTATGTCAAGAATTACTGTTTTCCATATGGATGTATAATTGTACCATCACCACTTTTGAAAACATTCCTCTTTCTTTGCACCCATCTCAAAATTCACTGGATTCTACATTTGTGATTCAATTTCTCAGTTTTCATTGATTCCATTGATCTGTGTTTCTATGCAAAACCACACTCTTTCCATCACTGTAGAAATACACTAAATTGGCCGGGCGCGGTGGCTCAAGCCTGTAATCCCAGCACTTTGGGAGGCCGAGGCGGGTGGATCACGAGGTCAACAGATCGAGACCATCCTGGTCAACATGGTGAAACCCCGTCTCTACTAAAAATTACAAAAAGTTAGCTGGGCACAGTGGCGCGTGCCTGTAATCCCAGCTACTCAGGAGGCTGAGGCAGGAGAATTGCCTGAACCCAGGGGGCGGAGGTTGCAGTGAGCCGAGATTGCGCCATTGCACTCCAGCCTGGGTAACAAGAGCGAAACTCCGTCTCAAAAAAAAAAAAAAAAAAAAAAAAAAAAAAGAAATACACTAAATTTTAAAATCTGGTTGTATGGTCTTTTGATTTTTTTTTCTTCTTAATTTGAAATTAGTTATTCTAGTTCTTTCTTCATTTCCATATAATTTTAGAATTAACCATATCTATGAAACTTCCTGCCGAGTTATTGAAGAAAAATGAGTTAAGCCCACCATTTCATATATTTAGTCTTTCATCAGCATTTTGAAATTTTCAGAATACCATCTATGTGTTTTGTCAGATTTATTGAAAGCAAGCAAATCATGTTTTTTTAATTTCAAAATATTCTGTGATAATATATAAAAATACTGATTTTCTGGTTTTGACCTTCTGTGATGTTGCAAAACTCACTTATTAGTTCTGGGAGATTCTTTGGGTACCTTGGGATTTTCTACATAAACAATTCTATCATATGCACACATAGGGTAGATTTATTTCTTCTCTTCTACTTCGTGTGCATTTCATTTTCTTGTCTTACTTTATCTTACTGGCTAGCATTCTCTTGAGTAAGAGTGATGAGAGTGGGCGTCCTTATCTTTTTTTCTATTTTGCAGGACAGGATTCGTCTTTTCAATATTATGTATGATGTTAACTATAGGACTCTTTAATAGATGCTCTTTAAGAGTTGAAGTTTTTCTCTAATACTAGTTTGTTAACAGTACGTGTTGGCTTCTGTCAAATGCTTTAACTAAATTGCTGCAATAATGTGGTTTTTCTTCTTTTGACTGCTAATATGGTGGATGACAATGATCTCTGAATATTGAGCTAACTTTATATTTTTAAAATAGACTCAACTGGAGGAATTTTTATCTTCCAACCTTTTCAGACCTTAATAATACTTCCCTTTTAATAATCCCAAATGAAAAGAATGATCATTTCTTGAATGAAATCAGGTTATTGGCTAAATTTTAAAAATGCTAATCCTGCCTCAAATATTGTTCAAATCCTTATTTCTTTATGGATGCTTCACACGCAGTTATTTCTCCGCATTTTATTTCATAAAGTTCCATTAGCTGTAAATTTTATTTCTTAAAAGTATTCTGCAAAACATTTGATGCTCGCTTAAAACCATTTTATTATGTAGCATGTGTGACACAGAGCTCTTTAAATCAATGTATGCTTTCACTTTTTTCTCCAGACTAATCATTATAGTTCATTGTAAAATGTAAAATAAACGTTTGTGCCTCAAACTGAATGCTGCCATTAGAACCAATATTCATAAATAATATAGCTTGGCATATATACAGCATGTAATGTTTAACATAATTTATACATAAAATTTTACTAAGGCATAGACTTTAAGATAAGTGCATATTCATACAATCAATTGGGTAATAGTAAGTTGAAATGAAGTGATTCTTTTGAAGCTTTAAGTGACATAAATATACTAAAACTATTAATTAACTGTTCAATAATCTGCCATACAGGAAAAATACAATCAAGCTATTATTTTCACATTAAAACTTTTGTTTCACAAGTGTGATAGGAGAAAAACAATTTATGCTTGTGGACTTAAAGTTACTTGTTTATTGTTGAATTTAAAAATTTTCGTTGGAAATGAACTTTAAACTCCAATGAAAATTATTAAATTCAACAATAAATACTTATATTTATAATATAATTTTGGAAATTATAGTTATATTAAAGTATAATTGAAAATTATTATTTTATTAGATTATTATTAGTAGTATTAAAAATGGTGCTGTCTTTTTCCTCTTTACTTTTTAACAAGTTCAATGCTTTAAACAATCAATATCCATCTGTTTGCCAAATGTAAATTAAGGGCTCAGTGAATCTTCGTTGAATATTTGGCATTATAAAAATGACCTGCCACAGTGGCCAAATTCAGTTAAGGTGGTAAAAAACAAAAGCTTTCCACCAATTATAATTTGTGATATTCAGAAATTCTCAGTCAACACAGGGTGCTGAAACAAGAGAAGTACCAAGAAAATCACTAGAATCACTCAGGGAATTGTTAGCCCGTGTCTTATGATCCATGCGTATATCATACGACTTTTAACAGGAATAAGGACCATAACAAATACGACACGTGTATAAAACAAAGCAAATCTAGACATACGTCCCTGTAATAAGCCACCAATTCCACTAACTGTCATGTTGGCAAAAGTGTTGGACAATAAGAAAGCCACGATGAAACTAAAAGTCACTTATTGAAAGCTTATCTTTTTCTTTATCAAAATTTCCTCATCTGTGAAATGAAGGTGAAGATAAATGGCTGTGTCCTTCCAAGATTGATAGTATTTTTACCACAGTACTTTTTTTATTCTTCACTCATAGCTTAAAAGTTAAAAAGGAATGTTAAAATTTTTATCAGAAATATTCAATTAAGTGATTTTTAAGTATAACCAGTATTCAATGTTTTTACTTATTATTATCTAAGTAACATTACTGGTAACTAGAAATATGGATTTCTTCTACTGGATGACTTACCAGACATAGAGCAAGGAGAACTCAGTTGTTAGTGGTTACGGTTAAGTTACGTATCTGCTTCTCTGGTCCACAATACTCATATGTTTGACTAAATGTAAGCTCATGTCACTGTGAAGGCATTTTTAGATGAAAGTGAAATTTGTATCAGTAGAATTTGGGTAAAGCAGATGACTCCTCAGAAGGTGAATACACCTAATCCAATCAGTTGAAGGCCTTAAGAGAAAAAGACTGATTTCCCCTGAGGAAGAGTGAATTGTGTCTCCAGACTTTCTTTAGACAGGAGCTGAAATATTAAGTCTGCCAATTCCTTAAAATAAATCTGTAGATAGATCAACATAAAAATAAAAAGAGATACAGAGCTAAGAGTGATACATACATAGATATACATATAGAGATTAGACCCGGGCACCTATTGCTGTAGCACAGAGCTAAGGGATGCTTACCCATGGTCATGTGAGATGGGACATAGGTAGGAAAGTGTACACTGGCTTTGCAGTATCTCCATAGTGGCAATGCTGATTATAAGGACTGTCATACTGGTTTATTACTTTTTAGTATTTTTGCAGTGCTAATGCAAAAAAATAACAGTGTTGAGCAAACAACTACAAACTCAGGGCATGGTCTGAAAGTCAGGAAGCCTCTATCTCAGTTTCCTCAGCATTAGTTTTAAAGTAACACATACTGTTTTACACTGTCCTTTTAAAATATGTACTGTTTAAGCATATCTTTAAAACAGTAGAACTTTATTTTCTCATGTTCTAGAGGCTATAAATCTGAGGTGTTCGCAAGGCTATACATGCTCTCAGAAAACTCTAAGGAAGGATCCTGTCTTGTCGCTTCCTAGCGTCTGTGGTATTCTTATAAGGATACCAGTCATTAAATTAAGACCGACTTAATCCAGTATGACCTCATCTTAACTAGTGACATCAGCAAAGACTCTTTTTCTAAATTGGGTCACTTTATGAGGTTCCATATGTACACGAATTTTGGAAGAACACTAAACCCAGTATGGTGTCTATGGATAGTACTAAAGACCCCATCCCTGGCAACTAGAAAGATGACCGTGCTGAGGAATCAAATCAAGGAATGCATCGTGAGGGAAGGAAAGCACAGAGAAAGCTGAATTCACAGCCCTAGCAAGTCTCCCTGGGGTAGGCAGAATTCTGATGTGGCCCTCAAAATTACCGTCCCTGGCAGCCGCACAACTCTCCCAGGTATTCAATTAAACAGTAATCTAAGTGCTGTTGTAAAGGAGTTTTACAGGCATATTTAATATTCTAACCAGGTGACACTAACATGAGGAACCCGGCCAAATCAGTCTATCTTTTAATAAGATTGAAATCTTCCTTGCAGAAGAAATTTAGACATGAGAGAGATTCAATACGAGAGAGATTCTCTATTGCTGGCTTTGAAGACAGAAGCTGCCACATGACAAGAAATGCGAGCAGCCTCTTTGGGCTGCATCTAGCTGTCATCTACCAAGACAAAAACACTTTAATCCCACAATGAAAAGGAACTGAATTGTGTCACAGCCATCTGAGCTTGGAAGAGTATGCTGATCTTCAAATGAAAACTTAGATAAGCTGATACTTTGAGTTTAATCTGTGAGAACTTGAACGAAGAACGTATCCTGGCCATGAACAGGTTTCAGATTTTCAGAGTTAATAAATTAATGGCGTTGTTTGAGGCTTATAAGTGTGTTCAGTTTTGTTTGACATTAATGGTATTGTTCGAAGCTGACAAGGGTATAGTATTTTGTTTGCAGCAATAAAAAAATAATAGTGCATTCCTACACCACAACTCAGGCTTTGACAGAGAAGGTGTGGTCCCAGGAGACATGGAGTAGGAACATCCTTTCAGATATGTTTCAACCACAGATATACTTAAATGTCCAGAGCCCCTAGCTTCTGAAATTATGTTCTCCACTTTGCTGGTGGAAAGCAGCCTCCACTGCCCTGAAGACCATAGAAAGTTCTGTTCTTTAGTGTATGCTTTGCAAAATGATACTTTTCTTCACATCTGCATCAAACTCACTTCATTACTACTTGACTAAAATCAGGGCTGCATTTAAGCATGACATGATCAAAGAAGTTCTGCTTTCTCTTCAAAACTGAGGAGGTAATACACAAAAGGAGCTATGAGATGTGGTTAATAGACACAATAGGTAATTCATAAAACATGCTTGGGAATGGGTCTTGTGGATGCTGAACTAGAGAAGGTGCTGAATACAAAACTGATAAGCAATAGTTTTTATTACTGTTCATTTTTAAAATGCAAGCAGCTGCCATGTGAAGGATCTTGGCATATCATGTCATACTGAATGTAGAGAGTGAGGATCTGAGCATTGCAAGAGATGCCTGGTAGCAAATAGTGGCCTTACCCATCATGTGGAAGAACACAAATCATAACACTGTGGTTTAGTGCACAGCATGAAAGATAAAAGATTAATAAACAAAAAAGTTACTACTGAAAGCAAACAGGCATATTTAAGGAAATGAGAACAACGTTCAAAATACTTTGATTTGTATTTACAAAGATATATGAGAGGATATTATATTTTTTAAAAAATAATAGGGTCATATAAAGAAGTTGAACAACATAAGGAAGAGTTTGCTTTTTTAAAAGCCCTGAAATTATACAAAAATCTTAAAGCTAAAAGGGTTTCCCATAATGCAAACAAAAATATAAAAATAAAAAGATGCATAAAAAGTTAAGAAATATATAGGATTAAACAAGGATAGCAAAATACATTACATTGGAATAAAGGAATCGAATATATAGATGAAGAATGAAAACAAAGAACTAAGAAGAAAATTATCTAAGCTTAAAAAGTAGATAAAAGCATTTGTAATACAAAGCTCTGTAAGGTAACCAACAGGATAAATTTTAAAAGGACTATCACCTTGGAACATGATGTTGATTTCAAAGAATTCGAGATGAAGAGAAGACACTAACAGCTTTAAAAAATGATCAGGTTGTTGGCAAATAAATAAAAACCAGATTGTCATCAAAGAACCCATTAGCAGCACTGGGTTCAAAGATTAATAGAGCCATATCTTCAATGTTCTGAGGGAAAAGAATTTTGAATTTAAAATTTTTTACCCAAATTATCAATTATGTGCAAAATATATATATATATTTTGTTCTTGCCAAAGCATCTTAATTTCCCCCATGAAATCATTTAAAAATAAAACTGCTTGGGCATGTTTTAGCTAAACTGAAAATTTTTAAAAAAATTGAGGAAGTCATAGGATGCAACAATCAATGCATTTAATTAAATACCCAAGATAGTATAAGAAATACCTAGTTCTCAGCAGGCAGAAAAAGAAATCAGTTTAATCTAAGACAAGAAGTCAAGAATGCCTTGAAAAGTGTTTTTGTTAAAAATGTAGAGAATTAATAATAAAAATTCAGGTGCATAATTATTTATAATGATATAAATCAAAATTATCTGAAAACTGAAAGATTTTTTCTAACTCCTCTGGTGGCATAGTCAGCACTGAGAGAAAACAACATATTATAATTTGTATGTGTGATATTTTGTATAAATATTCATATGTTTAATTTCAGAAACATTAACATTTTTGAGTATGGAGCTCTGCCTTCAACTCTACTGCAGCTGTTATATAATTTATAATACCTGACTGGTATCTCCTTTCTAACATCTGAAAAATAACCCAATTTCAAATTCTATTTTGCCCCGAGGTTTTCAGAAGAGAAATTGAGGAACTGCAATTATAATAATAGCTCAGAAGACTACATTCAGTTTTACAGATTTTATACTTTAAGAAATGACTCTAATTGCTATAAACTTTGCAAGCAGTGGTGGTGAAGTTCACATCTCCCTATTAAAACCGCGGCATTGTTGTGAAACGGCAATTAGGTACACCAAATCATGGCTTGCTCATCATTCACAATATACGAGAATCAAGAAACACAAGCAAAGGTTAGAGAAGGCTGGGACAGAACATGACTCTTCATGTTCTTTCTGCCGGAAATGTGCTTTCTGGCCCAGACTGAAGGATGAAGTCTCCAAACGCAGAACACAGTTACCCTGAAATATCAAGCAATATTTTAGGTCATAAAACATCTAATTTTTTTTTACTTATATAGTTTTTTTTTTTGGTAATAAAATAGCACGTACCATTAGTCTAGTAATCAGAAGGTCAGTTGCCAATGAGTTTATGATGCCATTCAAATGCCACCTGTCTTCTGTCTGCACATCCTCCCCGTAAAGGGAGATCAATGGATTCCAGGCCAGCTGCTTGACTTCTCTTCCGTCTGCCATTTCTCTTGTGCCTACAGCAGCGTCTGGCACAAAGTAGTCTGAAAAATCATTTTCTTAGTGACTAAGTTGAGTAAGTCTTACCAATAGCCATGGGTGTTGTGGAACACAGTATTCAGAAAGATATGGAAACTCCATCTGAGGAAGGAGACCCAGGCATCTGGGATTCCCTCCCCCTCTGTCTTCCAATGTGCATCTCAGTAGAAGAGAGAGCAGGCCAGCTGGCACCTCCTGAATCTCCTTCCTGAAAATAACACACTTGGTCTTGGGGAAACTCTCTGGAAGACACTATTTTTACTTGAAACAAGATCAAACCAGAAACCTTTTCACATGTGAGTCCTAAAACTGTAAACAGGAACCCTTTCATATGTGATTCCTGAAACTGTAAACAAAGACCTTTTCTTATGTGAGTCCTAAAACTGTAAACTAAAACCTTTTCATATGTGATTCCTGAAACTGTAAACAGAAACCTTTTCACATGTGAGTCCTAAAGCTGTAAACTGGAACCCTTTCATATGTGATTCCTGAAGCTGTAAAGCAAGACCTTTCGTATGTGATTTCTAAAGCTATAAACCTAAGATACTTTCATGTGTAATATCTAAAGTATAAACCTATATAAAAACAAAACCTTCCTTTGTTAGATGAGCTGTGCTTTAGACAAATTATGCTTAGGATCCCGGCTGAATAAACTCTTTCCTCCTGTATTCAGTGTTTGGGAAATCTGCTTCCTGCGGCCGTTCCTGCTACACATCTAGACTCCTGTGAAATAATAACATGATATGGTTGCAATGTCTTAACATAGAAGCATAGGAGAGAATCATGATGTTCTTCTCTAGAGCTCTATTAAATAGACCATAGTCTTCTTTAAAAGGAATAACTAACAAAAATGAGTAAGTACCCTAATGCCAACACCTATAATTTAAACATTTTCAAAACAAAAAATTTAGAAAAAGATGATAGATTTGAAGTCATGAATTCCTTAGCTTGTCCAGATTTCCCACTGTACTAAGGCTATTTCATTATTTCTGTTCTTTGGTTTGTTATTAATTATCTTCAAGAACTTAATGGGACTGACGCTTGTTTTCATTGAGACAGGTGGACTTCATCCAGATCTATATTGTAATCCAAAAATGATGATCCCCAATCACCTGTATTTGCTTGCCAAGGCTTCCATAACAAGGTACCAACAGGCTTGGTGCTTAAACAACAGAAATTTATTTCCTCACAGTATGGAGGCTGGAAGTCTAAAATCAGTGTTGATGGTGTTGATTTCTTCTGAGTCCTCTCTCTTTGACTCATAGATGGTCATCTTCTCCCTCTTCCTTCATGTGATCTTTCCACTGTGTGTGTCTGTATCTTACTTAATCTCTTCTAATGAGGAGACAAATCATATTGGATAAAGGCCCATACTAAGGACCTTAAATACCTTTTAAAAGGCCTATTTCCAAATAACCTAGGGTACTGGTAATTACTTCAACATATGAACTTCAGGGATGGGGGAACAATTTAGCCCACAGCATCATCCAAAGCACAGCACTGTCCTACTGTTATACAGTATGGTTATGTTTTCAGCATTCTTTTGTTCTCTTGACTTTAAAAATAGTAAATAACATTGTTTTATCATGGAAAAATATTTGGCTGTCTTCGCCAATAAGATTCATTTGTGAGGGCATGACATGCTTTTTTTTAATACACCAATTACCATACTTTTACAAAAGTACATTATTGATGGTACCAAATTATATACAAAAATTATAAAGACAGAAACCTCTGGCAGAAAAGATGAGTAAGATACTCACAATTCACCATTTAAACCTATACATCTTGATAAAAGAAACAATTGGGAAATAAGAAACCTATTCAAATAATAATTCTTCACAAATAATAAATGTATATGAGCAAAATATTCTTAGTGTCTACCATCATGGAAAATTCTCTACAACTAAAGAGAAATATACAAAAGCAGTACAGTGAAAATTAGAGATTCCAAATAATCGCTAATTTAGTGATTTTTAAAAAATTTTCTAAGGTTATAAAAAAATCTTTAGTAAATCTTAAAAAACATAATTACCTTCTTTAATGACAACTTTTTACAGAAACTTTGATGACTGCTTAAAAAATTAAGGTTTCTAGTGTTGTTATAAATAATCTGATTTTTTCCTTTAAGAATTCTCAAATTAACTATTATTTCTAGAACTTTATATAAGAAACTATGTTTGTAAAGATTCACATTTGTTTTCTTTATTCAAAAATTCACAGGGCCAGGCACAGTGGCTCACACCTGTAATCCTAGCACTTTGGTAGGCTGAGGCCAGCAAATCACAAGGTCGGGAGATCGAGACCATCCTGGCTAATTTGGTGAACACCCACCTCTACTAAAAGTACAAAAAATTAGGCATGTGCACCTGTAATCCTAGCTACTCAGGAGGCTAAGGCAGGAGAATCGTTTGAACCTGGGAGGCAAAGGTTGCAGTGATCCAAGATAGTAGCACAACCACACTCCAGCCTGGGCAACAGAGCAAGTCTCCATCTAAAAAAAAATCAGAAAACTCTGAATTATGACACTATAATTTCAAAGGCAAGAAACATCCAAAAATATGTAAGGTTTAACATTTATTATATGTTCTATATTTGTAAGCAAGAAACTCTTAATTTCTTCAACCTACTTTTTAGTTATTTTAGTAAATAAAATATCAAGCAATTTGTGTAGTCGATGAGATTATAAAGTGAAATATTAAAAAAAAATGACAAATTTCAGCCCAGATAGGAAAAGCTAGGCAAATTGATATTTTTATGAATCTGGGGTCTTGGGACAAACTGCTATCTCCAAGGCACCTGCAAGGTGATACAGGATTTGAGAATGTTCTTACCTGGGCAGAAGCCATTGATTGGACTCCACAGGAGCCAATAGTAAGATCAAACTGAAAATTCTAGCAAATTGCTGGAAGCCAAATACGGGCTCGGATAAGAGTGAGAAATACCTGGGATCAATAGTCACAGGGATATCACCACACTTTTGTAGGCTTTTCCTCCGAGAACCCCCAATGTCTCTCACAGTGTGGATTTGCAAAAAGTACCCTCATATACACCCCACCAGGGCCAGTTGTGGGAAAGGCCAAGTAAGATGCGCAAAGATCCTTTTCCCTTATGGAACAAAGTCCCAGACCAAAGGGGGAAGGAAATCAGCAATGCCTCCCGAGTAGTGAAATTTCATTATAGTTAAGGGAAGTAAACTAAGGGCAGCTCCAGCCTCCCAGCCTCACTTGGGACATGAAAAAAGCCATAATCTACAAGAACAATGTCCTAAGGGACATTGGGAAACTTGTCCAATAGCAACCAGGAAAGGGATGAGGAGGACAGAGGGAAAAGTCTCTAGCCCTGAAGGAGAAGTAGAAATGCCTCTGAAGTACGCACCCCTGAGACCCAGGCCTACTGAGAACTCCAAAGACAAAGACTAGTCAGAAGATTAGAGAATTCCCCTCCCGTGCCCTAACCATGTTAGGAAGTCCCCATTAATAATACAACAGTGGGCTGCAGCTGGCAGAGTGGCAAGAAATAGACTTTCTCTGAGATACAGCTAAAGGGGAAGCCCCAAAATCAGAAGGGAGATTAGAAACAAGGTCACTAGAGGAGTTTATAGCCTCTGGTTCCCACACAAACAGCGCACTTCAAATATAGCTCAAGTACAGAGTAAGTTAATTAAAATTCTTACAGTAAAGTCCTATCTTCTAAAGTATCCATTGTCTTGTGAAAGCAGATTCAATATTCAGAAGAAAAAAGTAGAAGTCGTGCCCACAGGCAAGAAAAAGCACAATGTAAGAAAACAGAGTAATGATCAGAGCCATACTCAGCTAAAATAGAGACAATGAAATTATTAGAAAGGAATTTAAAATAATTAAAGGTAGAAATCTGCAATATGTGATGAGTAATATCATCAGAGAGATGGAAATTGTGAGAAAGAATCCACAGAAATTTTATAAATAGCAAAACTGAAAATATTTTCAACAAGCCCGTGAGTAGACTTAGGGCAGCCAAATCATGAAATTGAAGACAGCTCAACAGAACACTGAAATGCAAAGAGAAAAAAGTCAAATATGACAAACAGGAACCCTGGGGTATTAAGCAATGTGAGATACATATTATCAGTGCAATCCCACAGGAGAAGATATTTAGAGCAGCAGAAATATTTAAATAATCAATTATCCAAACTTTGCGAAACTGGTTACAGACAACACACCACGCAGATCCAAGAAGCACAGACTGCACCAAAACAGAATACATTTAAAGATAAAACTAACGAGCAAAACTAAATCAAAAATATTCAAACCACTGAAGAGAAAACTCCGCAGAGACAGCCAAGAAGGCAGCTCGGGGTGAGGAGAGAGGGCATGTCACCTGCAGATGAACAAGACCAGTAATTACAACAGACTTCTCATCAGAAACCAGGCAAGCAAGAAGATACTGGACTGAAACATTTAAAAGTTTGAAAGAAAATGTAGACAATCAGAAATTGTTTGTCCAGAGAAAATATTCCTCAGAAGTGAAGAAGTAAAAACTTTCTCAGGTAATGGAAAACAAGAAATTTATTACCAGCAGAACTGTTCACAAGAAATGTTAAATTATCCAGATAAAGGAATATGACTTAGGTCAGAACAGTGGATCTATGAAAATTAAAAAAGAACGTGTGAAAAGTCATAAATTAAAATAAATATAATCCATTTTTATAGAGAAAATGTGTTCAATGTTGGGTCAAGTTGGAAGACTAGAGCAGCTCAAGTGTGCCACTCTCATGGAGAGCAAAACAGGGCTTTTGAACACTGACCCTGAAGGCTGATCATGTAAGAAGCTATGCTAATCCATCAAGGCATCAGGGGGACACAGAGAACAGAGAGGGGCACAACTGGGCACTAGCCTAACAGGGCTCAGTGAGGAACGAGGAGAAGCTCCCCAACTCAGGAAAGGGTAAATGAATGAGAGCCCCTTGGGGGATCTGCACTCTCTACAGAGACCCTCGCAAGACTTGGGAATGAGAGAAGCCCTTTGGCTCTCTCTCCTGCCTGTCTAAACAGAGGCAGACGGCCTCCCAGACCTTGTGCAGAGGGAACTGTCAAGTCCCAGGGATCCTCTACAAGCCTTGAACCTGAAACAGATGAGCATGCACCATAGCTCCAATAGAAGCCACAGTTGTGGCTCATGGAAGCAGTAAGATGGTTCCATCCCACTTCACCAGACAAGGCTCAGTACCAGCTTCCAGCCCAGTGGTTCTGCTTTGCCTGAATTTGACCAGCAGCTGCAGCCTCCTGTTGTCCCAGGAGGTACC
The DNA here is from genome assembly GCF_049354715.1 of Callithrix jacchus. NCBI lineage: Eukaryota > Metazoa > Chordata > Mammalia > Primates > Cebidae > Callithrix > Callithrix jacchus. The sequence goes on from NC_133503.1 coordinate 193,130,956, forward strand.
CAGATGACAGGGTAAACACTCCCCTAGTCCCCAGGCCTGACACTGGTAGACAGGAAGATAATGCATTCTAGAGCTTCCAGCTCAGCCATCTGGCTTTTATGTGAACTCAGTAAACAGGTGCAGCTTTCTATTGTTTCCAGAAGCACCCAGACACCAGGGATGGTGAGTGACCAATCCACCACTGCCGCTGTTAATTAGGCAGTCAGTGCTTGCTAGAGCTAACAGCCCAGCAGTCCCACTTCTGTGTGGACCATGTTGATGGGCACAGCATTCTTTCATCCTGGGAAACACTTGGATGGCAGGATAGGCGACCCCACCCATCACTGCCACTGGTAACCAGGTGGGCAAATGCCTGTAAGAGCTTTTGGCCAAGCAGACACACTTCTTCCTGAAGTCTGCCAAGGAGCACAGCCTCCTGTTGCTCTGGAAATCACTTGGATGACAGAGAGGGCAACTCCACCCACCCACCTCTTTTAGTTAGATGGGCTGCACCTGCTACAGCTTCCAGCCCGGTGGTCCCACTACTGCCTGAAGTCTCTGGGCAGGCACAACCCCATGTTTTCCTGGGAAGCATTCAGACAGCAAACTAGGTGAACCCACCTACACCAATATCTTCTAGCTCAGCAGAACTTGCTGGTTTGGGCAGTATCTAAGCAGGGAGGAGCCCTCACTCTCAAATTTCTGAGAGAAGTGAGATGCCCAGGTTTACATGTCAGTGGAGGAGAAGGGAATGCTTCCCTCCATAGGGCTGACCTAAGAAGGATACAGCCTGTCTGCCAACTGCAGCCCCTGACTGGGGGAGCCCCATGAACCAGAACACCTAACAAAAGAAATATGAGCACAGAGACAGTCATCAGAGGGGGCTCCTCCAAGACACACGAGTGGACAATGTAAAGGAGTCTTCTCTTTTTCCATCCACCACAGAACACAACTGCCAACTACACCAAAACACACACACACACACACACACACACACACACACATACACACACACACACACACAAAGCAACACAGCAGAGTAAGGGCCCATCTGCTGGCTAACACCCTGAAGCACTACCTACTGGATCATACAATACCAAAATATATTGCCAGTATGCAGCAGTTGTGAAAATGAAAGCAAAGTCTCCCATCAGTGCCCCACACCAGCCAATGTGTGCATTCTACTGCACCACCATACCTGCTGGCACATGCAAGCAAGCACAGTTGCCACTGCCACCACCTTGATGAGTGCTTTGACCAGCAACATCCATTATCGTGTTGTGTCCAGAAGACCAGGAACACCTCAATCCCTCCAACACAGCAGTTTCCTGTCCTCAAGGGGTGAGAGAACAAAGACCCCTAGAGTTACAGCATGTGGCCAGAGCACAGGACTGAGACTTGGCTACCTGAAATCTTCCAGAATCAAAGGAATTTGACTAAATTCAACTTATGCCAAAATAAAACCTACAAGATCATCAGAGAAGATAAAAGCACCCTCCCCCCAAAAAAAATCTCTCCAAAAAAAAAGCAACTCCAAAAGTGGAAGGATCAAACACCCACCTAAATGAGAAAAAACTAACGCAAGACCTCTGGCAACTCAGAAAGCCACCATGTCTTCTTATCTCCAAACTACACTAGTTCCCCAGTAATAGTTCTTAAGCAGGTTGAAATGGCAGAAATGACAGAAATGAAATTCAGAATATGGATAGGAACAAAGAACATCAACTTTCAGGAAGAAGTCCAAAACCCAATGCAAGGAATCTAAGTAATCCAATAAAATGACACAGGAGATCAAAGACAAAATGAGCATTTTAAGAAAGAACAAAACTGACCTGATAGAACTGAAAAACTCACATTAAGAATTTCATAATACAATCACAAGTATTAACGGCAGACTCAACCAAGATGAGGAAAGTATCTCAGAGCCTGAAGACCAACTCTCCAAAATAACTCAGTGAGACAAAAATAAAGACGACCTCGGAGGAATATGGAATTACGTAAAGAGAACAAACACACTCGCTGGCATCCCTTAAAGAGATGGAGAGAAAGCAAGCAAATTGGAAAACATATTTAAGGATGTCATTCATGAAAATGTTCCCAACCTCACTAGAGAGGCCAACATTCAAATCCAGGAAATGCAAGAAGCCCTGTGAAATACTATTCAAGATGACCATCCCCAAGGCATAGTCATCACATTCTCCAAGTTCAAAAGGAAAGAAAAAATGTTAAACACAGTTTAGAGAGAAGGGGCAGATTATATACAAAAGGAACTCCATGAGGCTAACAGTAGACCTTTCAGCAAAATGTCTATGAGCCAGAGGAGATTCAGTGCCTATATTAGGCATTCTTAAAGAAATTCCAACCTAGAATTTTCATATGCAGCTGGAATAAACTTCATAAGTGAATGAGAAACAGTATCCTTACCAGACAAGCAAATGCCAGGGGACTTTGTTACCACCACACCTGCCATATAAGAGGTTCTTAGGGGAGTGCTGCATATGTAAATAAAAGATTGATACTGGCCATCACAAAAATACATTTAAATCTATAGACCATTAACACTATAAAGCAACCACACAATGAAGTGTATATAAGAAACAGCTAACAACACAATGACAAGATCCAACTCATATATATCAATATTCACCTTGAATTTAAATGAGCTAAATGCCCCCATTTAAAAGGCACAGAGTGTCAAGTTGGATAAATATAAACAACAAGTGGTCCCATTCCTACTGAAACTACTTCAAAAAGTTAAGAAAGAGGAATTCCAATATGACTAATTCTACATGGTCAGCACCATTCTGATACCAAAATAAAGAAAGCTTCAGGTAGATATCCTTGATGAATATAGAAGTTAAAATTGTAAACACAATGCTAGCAAACCAAATCCAGCAGCACATCAAGAAGTATATACACCATAATCAAGTAGGCTTAATCCCTGGGATATAAGGCTGGTTCAACATACATAAATTAATAAATGTGATGCCATATCAACAGAACTAGAAACAAAAACACAAGGTCTTCTCAATAGATGCAGAAAAGTCTTTTAACACCCACGACAAGCTAGACATTGAAGGAACATATCTCGAAATAATGAGACCTATCTATGACCAACTCACAACCAAAGAAGACAAGGATGCCTATTCTCACCACTTTTATTCAGCATAGCACTAGAAGTCATATGCATACATACATAGCACTACAGCAATCAGGCAAGAGAAAGAAAAAAGTCTATCAAATAGAAATTGAGGGAGTCAAGCTATCTCTATTTGTAGATAATTGGATTCTATACCTAGAAAACCCCACAGTTTTGGCCCCCAAACTCCTGGATCTAATAAACAGTTTCAACAAAGTTTCAGAAAACAAAAACTAATATACAAAAAATTAGCAGTATTTCTATTCAACAACAATGTCCAAGCTAAGAGCCAAATTGTCACATCCACAATAGCCATGAACAGAATAAAATGCCTAGAAATACAGCTAACCAGGGAAGTGAAAGATCTCTGCAATGAGAATTATAAAACACTGCTCAAAGAAATAAGAAATGGCATAAACAAATGGAAAAACATTCCATGCTCATGGATAGGAAGAATCAATATGATTAAAATGGTCATACTGCCCAAAGATTCAATGCTAGATTCAATTCTTATCTATCAATAACATTCTTCACAGAATTAGAAAAAAAACTTCACATTTATATGGAACAAAAAAAAAGAGCTTGAATAACCAAGGGCAATTATAAGCAAAAGCCCAAAGTTAGAGAAATCATTTTACCTGACTTCAAACTATACTACAAGCTACAGTAACCAAAACAGCATGGTACTGGTACAAAGACCAATTGAATAGAATGAAGAACCACACACTTAAAACCATCTTATCTTTGACAAAGTTGACAGTAACAAGCAATGGGGAAAGGAACCCCCTTTCAGTAAATGGTGCTGAGATAACTGGATAGTCATATGTAGAAGATTGAAACTGGACCCTATCCTCACACCATATACAAAAATAAACTCAAAGTGGGTTAAAGACTTAAATGTGAAACCCAAAATAATAAAAACCTTAAGAGATAATCTAGAAAATACCATTCTGGATATAGACGCTGGCAAAGATTTTGTCATGAAGATGCCAAAAGCAATTGCAACAAAAGCAAAAATTGACCGATGGGATATAGGTGGACTAAAGACCTTCTGCCCAGCAAAAGGAACTGTAAACAGAGTAAACAGACAACCTACAAGATGGGAGACAAATTTTGCAAAAATATAAGATTTTTATAAGACAGAAGCTGGTGAGCTTGACGAGAAAAGGGAACACTTATACATGGCTGGTAGAAATCTAGTTTAGCCATTCACGATGTGCGAACATTTTATCACAACGTGTGGTGGTTCCTTAAACAGCGCAGAAGTACCATTTGACTCAGCAATCCCACTATTGGGTATATGCCCAAAGGAATATATATCATTCTAGCATAAACACACGTACACATGTGTTCATTGCAGCACTTTTTTACAGTAGCAAAGACATGGAATTAATCGAAATGCCCATTAACCATTGATGCATAAAGAAAATTTGGCACATAGACATTTTGGAATACTACACGTCATAAAAATAATGAGAGCCTGGTCTGGCCAGGTGGCTCACGCCTGTAATTCCAGTACTTTGGAAGGCCGAGGCAAGCAGATCACCTGGCCAACATGGTGAAAACCTGTCTCTAGTAAAAATACAAAAAATTAGCCGGGCCTGTAGTCCCAGGTACTTGGGAGGCTGAGGCAGGAGAATCACTTGAACCCAAGAAGCAGAGGTTGCAGTGAGCTGAGATAGCACCACTGTACCCCAACCTGGGCAACAGAGTGAAACTCCGGCTGTTAAAAAAAGAGAGAGATCCTGTTCCTTGGAGCAACATGAATGGAGCTTGGGGCTATTATCCTAAGTGAACTAACACAGAAACAAAACCAAATACTACATGTTCTCACTTATAAGTGGAAGCGAAACATTGAGCACACAAGGACACAAAGAAGGGAACAACACACACCGGGGACTACTTGAGGGTGAAGGGTAGAAGGAGGGAGAGAATCAAAAGACTATTGGGGTCTATGCTTATTACCTGGGTGAAGAAATAATCTGTATGCCAAACCCCCAGGACACACAATTTACCTATATAACAAATGTATACATGCATTGCTGAATGTAAAATAAAAATTAACAAGAATACTTTAATTGAATATACACTCTGAAAATTCAGAGAAATGCCTAAAAATTCTAATAACCTCAGATTTCTCATCAGAAACTGTGATTTTTTTTTAGCAGCAGTTAGAATAATTGTCCAACACTACAGAAAAAAATTTGACCCAAATCTTATACTTTACAAAAAGTTATCTTAAATTTTTTATAGATCCAAATCTGAAACCTAAAGTGATACAAAGTTTTAAAGAGAAAATCTTTCGGTCCTGTGGTTAGACAAAAGTTTCTTATACCTGAACAAAACAATAATCTATAAATTAAAAAAAACAAATTGGATCCATATTTAAAAAATTTTTCTTGCAAAGACACTATTGAAATCATGACAGGACAGATTTTTACACTTGCATATATATTTTAAAATTACATCTGCAAAAGGCTTGTATCCAGAATATATAAAGACCTCTCCAAATCTAAGTAAAAGGAAATTAAAAACCCAATTAAAAATGGACAAATAATTTGAAAATAGGATATACAGATAGAAAATAGGCACATAAAATGTACATTATTAGACTATGGGGAGCTGCAAATTTAAACTTCAATGAGGTATCAATATACACTTAGTAGAATGGTTAAAACAACGGTACTGATAATACCAAAGCAGGAGAGAATACAGAGCTAGTGGGAGAAGACAAGGCTGCTGGGGAATGCAAAATCGTACAGCCCTTAGGAAGTCACATTAGCAATGTCTTATAATTTTCTATGTATACTTATAGAATGGTCCAGCAATCCACTTTTAAGAATTATACTAGATAAATAAAAAGTTAAGTCCAAACAGAAACTCATACACAAATGTACATGGTAGCTCTATTCATAACAGCCCATATGTTTTTCAAACCAAAATGTTTTCAACTGGTAGATCTATACAAGATGAGATATGAATCAGCAATAAAAATGGACCAGTTATTGATAAACCCAGTAAGTTGTCTGGATCTCAAAGTTATGATACTGAGTGAAAGAATGCAGTCTTGGAATGATTCTCCTGTCTACCAGGGCAAACTGGAAAGTGTATGGTTGGGGGATTATATAACTACCAAGATGTTTTCTAGAATGATGAAACCATCCTGTTTTTAAATTTGTGGTAGTTACACAAATCTGCACAGATGGTAAAGTTTATAGAACTGTACACCAAAAAAAAAAAATTTAATGTTTTATTTATTTACTTTAGAGATATTAAAAAACACAATTAAGATACATGTGAATGGATAAAAAGTTGACAAGGAGTGGATTTGGTTTCTCTGAAGCTATGTTTCCCAGAGTTCCCACCACTGTACGATTCAGGATTAGAGTTGATGATTTGGGTTAGAGTTGATTTAAAAGGCTTTGCATGTGATTTGGCATGAGAATGTAAATAGCTATCACTATATGAATACCAGTGAAAGATTCTTACAGTGGCAGGGGCAAATATAACCAGCAAATTCGAGCTTGTTCTTGCTCTATTAAATACCATACCCCTTTCTTATTCCTGACTCTTGCCCATAATGACCTGCAGTCAGACCTATCAGAACTTTGGATACAGACTCACAGTGAGGGTAGGCTGACAGCTACCTCCAGACATCTCAGTCATCCATTTTTTATACAGGTGACTCTGGTGTCTCCATCACTGGCGGCTCATTTTAATCCAGGAAGCCTGATGTGTATCACCTCAGTTTCTTGGAATGTGATCTCCACTCTGAGAATAAAGACTGTGCTAGCCTACTGAGAAGAGATCATGTGGAGCAAAAATTAAGTTTTCAAGCTACAGCCATTCTAACTAGTCTAACCTTTGCTGACCCAGCAGCTCGCAAGACAATGAGTAAGACCAGCTGAAAGAACCATGGCTGGTCCAGATTCACAGAATCCTACACCCATGGTGATGGTTTTATGGCCCTATGTTTTTGGTTTGTTAGACAGCACAGGGCAAAAGATAACTCATATGCTTGTTACAATCTATTTTGTTATTCATGTATAACAGTTGGAACTTTTATTGAGAAATATCAATCATCTATGCACCAGTCACCAGGCTAGGTATTTCATATGGTTTATCATATTCTCACAAGAATTTAGAGAATCTAAGTAAATTGTCTTAGATTACCCTCCTATAAGGGGCTACATGTGAAACTCAAACTCAAGACTCTAGCATCCATTATTTTTCTGCTGCACTCTTCTGCCTCCTCCTTATGTGAAAATAATTTAGAGAACAGGATAAAATTTTGGTGGAAAACATGTTATTTGAAATGACCTCCCTTCTCCTGATTATGCTCAGCTCTGCATAGCCACACACCAATTTTAGTGACGAGAAATAAAATCAATCAAAATAAGGCAGGTTTTTTAGATGATCTACAGATTAAATTAGCAGATCCTATACACAAATTAGCCTGAGTTTGCAATGTTCCATTTTAAAAGGAAATCTACATTCCAAAAGCTAAGAATCACTCTTCCAGTAAAATCCTGGTTTTTCTACTCTACCATACTAACTTCCACATAATTTATTGTACTTTAAAGAAAACTGACTTGCCCTATATATTGTTACCTAAAGCTTTCTATAGTATAATTCTATAAATATATGTTAGAAAGTAAAAAATATCTAGACTGTAACAAACAACCTTTGAAGGTCTTCATTTTTTTGTACATAATTTATTTTGCTTACCTTGAGAACTCTGGGAGGCAATTAAGAAAAGAAATAAAATATCCCCTGCTTTCTTTTTATAGTTTCACAAAGGCAGAAGATACTATCTGGCCTTCTCTAGCTTAGGGATTATTTAAAAGTTGCCACTTTGATGTGTGTATAGAAAAAAAGTTTTTCAAAGAATTGCTCGCAGGTTTCTGGATATGCCAAAACAGAACAAACAGATAAAGATGAATATACTAGAAATCCCAAGTGGCTTATGACAGATTTGCAAAATGATAATTCTTAATAATGCATAGTTCCATTTTTTCATCAAGGATAATACGTAATGTTTTTCTTTATCGTTCAAAGAACGATATTCTTTGTGTTCGAAGAAAAACACAATTTTTTCAGGATACATGAAGGTCATAAGGATGTGAGCAAAGAATGAATTACTTATTGATACATTAAAGGAAAAAAAATAATTTGTGACAGCTACAGACATAAATTTTGTATTTTGAGCTAAAATCCTAGTTTCTAATTATTTCATTTTTTTCCTGCCAATATGGCATTCTGGGAAGCATAGACCATGTTTTCTATTTTATTTATTATAATAGAAACTGTACTTTCTTCTTTCAGATTTCAGTAGGGATTGTAATTCAAAGACCATTTATCTCTCTCACTATTTAAAATGCCCTTAGCAGCAATCACCCTGGTGGAAGAGCCAGTTAATTTTAGACCCTTGCCTTTCTTAATATGCTGCTTGGAATATTCATGCAAGCCAAAAAATTGCAACTTCTACTTTCTCTTGTTAGAAATAAGAATGAGTTGTTATTTTTCCATATATTAGCAAACTGAATGTTTAGCAAACTGTGAATGTACATTAAAAAATGAAATGTACACATCATTACAACTCCTCAGTTAAATATGTACCAGGGAGATAAGTCTGCTGCTGGAAAAAGAGTTCTTATTGTTCCAAATATTAAGCATATCTTTTCTAAGCATTGTAAGACTTCATTTTTTCCTTCCCTATTGCATTATTAATTTCTGTACAAATACTAGAAATTTGTTTACTGTAAAAAATAACACACTTTGGGTCAGGTGCAATTTGGCAGATCAACCTTCTGCAAATGTTAAAATGAAAATGCTCTTTTATGTAGTAGGCACATTACATCTGTTTTATTTCCTTTAAATATTATAAAATGATCATTCTTAATGAAAAGTTTAAAATTTTTACTTTTCTTAAAAGGAAATAAGAATTCAGTTTGAACTATAATAGAATTTAGTCATGTAGCAAAGAAATATTGCAGAAAAAAAGCATAGATTGTGCACAATATGAAACACACATGACATTTTAATGCATGCTATATATATTTAATTGCATGCTGTGTATATGTTAATTGCATGCTATATATGTTAATTTCAATTACATGCTATATATATGTTAATTATTTTATTTACTTTGTGCCATAAATCGATAATTTGTTATGAAAACCGATATAAAACTATGATTGTATTATAATCACTACAATAATGAGTATAATGGAAAAGTGCTAGCAGAACTGAGTTGTCTAGAAAATAAACTTTCAATAAAAACTGTAGCAGATTTTTAGGCAATATTTAACGTATATTATGTTTCAAGTTCTCATGCATTTTGATACTAGCCATTTCAAGTTCAATTGTATATGCATACTGTAGATTGACACAGTGGACCAACTTAGTCTAAATATTTTATTTTTAAATCATAATTAATTTTTGAAATTACCTAAACAAAAAAATGGCATTCCAGTCATTATGCATATGAATTCAGAGCCTATGTCATTATTTCCAGTGTCTGAAAGGTATTTGTGAAGATTGTCTAAAGCACCCAGAGGATGAAGGATGCCATTGTGTGACCACAAAAGAACCCTTCTGAGAGTCGGAAGAAAGAGTTTTACTCTACGTTCATCCGCTAACTACCTTTGAGACCTTGGGAAATTCAATGGAGCTTAATCGGCAATGTTTCACTTCAATAAGAAAAGAAAATTTGACTACATTATTTCTAAGGCCTGCTTTACTTTAAAAATAGAAACTCCATCACTGATGACTCTTTACTGCTCATGAACATGAAACACATTTCAGCGCATGCTGGATTAGACACCCTCTAATTAGGGAAGGGCCCATATCAGTATTGACATCGCATAAATCCCCAGTGCCCAGCTCAGTGCCCTAGGCATCTATACTCACGACGCTCATAGAAATTTGCTGAGTAAATGAACGCATAAATGGATGCATGAATATTTTCTCCCAAATTAATACTTTCTTTGTCATGAAATGATCTTGCCTGGTGATTATTACTTTTCATTGTCTAATATTATTCCAACTATTGTTGTTAGAATCAGAATGCTTATCAGGTAAGTGTAATAAATTTTAAAAGCACAAAAGTTTGGTTTCCTTTACTGATTTGGTGTCGGTGACCTTGATTTGCCAGACCTTTATTCACAATATTCAAAATTATAGAAGTAATATATTCAGCCTTAGGAATGGAAAATTAAAACTTACAGAAAATGTGGAACACTTGTCTACTTAAAGTGAACTAGAAAATTCAGAATAACCCTCCTACTAAGAACCATAGACAAAATGTAAATAGGACTGGGACCTTACAAGGCTCTGAAGGTTACCAGGCCATGATCTGGCAGGAGGCGGAAATTCAAGGAGAATTATTTTCAATTCTGAAACAGGTAACTGACACTCTATGAATATGAGCAAGACATTTGAGGGTTTTGTAAGAATCAAAGGATAAAAGTTGAAATTCACAGCCAACCAGTGTGGGGCTCTGCTAAAGTGTCTGAATTTAGCCAGGAGTCCTGAAAAGCTACACCTCTGAAACAAGGGTGAAGCAACCCTACTTTCAGTCTACAATCTCAGTTTCTGAAATTAGGGTAGGAGACCACAGACTGCTAGGGTCTCTGAGAGGTGCATGGGGAAGTAAATGCAAATCCCCTGTGAAAGAAGTTAATGGTGGCCTAGACCTCCAAATAATTTTTAAAACAATTTTATTGCATATGGTGCTTGGCACCTAAGAACAAAAGAATGAAGCCAGCAGCAAGTGCTGCTTGTTTCCCCAGGCAAGGCCACTCTTTATCTTTCTTAAAATAGATTTTACTTCCATATAAATTTGTCACTGAGTATAAATTCCAGTTTTATTGTATTCTTTCTTTGTATGTATTTTAATAGGAACCTAAATGAATCATATAAATTCTGAGACTGGCAACACCACAAACTTTCAAAAATTGTGTCAGAGCTATTGTGTAGCATATAAAAGGAAAAGTCGTACTGTCTTTTTTCTATGACAAAATTTTTGTTACTGCTGAAGGAAAATAACATTGCTGAGGAGAAGATTTGTCTTCTCCCATGAATATTGGCATAATAAAATGGACATATTGAAGCATTCTGATCTTCCAAGTTTATGATTTATTTCCACTGACAGCTTTTTAAAAATTGCATATTGATCTTTGAGGAGGGAAATTCTATGAATCCAATTTCTTGTAAAAGGATGTGCACCTAATATTTTCATGTCACAATTGGGAAACTATTACACAGTCAGTAGGGCATATGTATTGTGTACAATTTGCTCTTCTTAATCAGAAATTTATATGGCAGCAACTAATGAAATATGTTTTTCAAACAAATTTCTGAAATATTAAATTAAAAAGTGTTTTTCTTCTATTTTAATTCCAAAATTCCAAAATAAATTGTGTTACAGAAAAATGTTGCAAGCACATTAACATAACAGCATTCAATCAACATCTTGGAATTCTCAAGGGGTTGGTATTTGGACATGGGTCTTTAAGAGGAGATTAATTCATTAAGGTAGAAACCTCATGAATGGGATTAGTGCTTTTATAAGAAGAAACTGGAGAGACTTGCCTCTCCATCTCTGTTCTCTGCCACCTGATAACACCACATGGTCATCTATAAATCAAGAAACAAGAACTCTTCAGACACCAGATCTGCTACTCTCTCCAGAACTATGAGAAGTAAATGTTGTTCAAGCCAGTCAGTCTAAGGTATATTTGTTATAGCAGCTTGAACTGACTGAGACACTAAGCATTTGATACATGTTAACTCACTGAATCCTCACAACAGCAACATGGTAGAGAATAATACCCTTAGTAATGATGACATTTAAGTAGCATTTACTATCAGCATAATAAAAGATCACAGTGAACAAATAACAATTGTTAACATTTCTGTTCTACAGATGAGGTGCATAAAAATTAAGTTACTAAAGCAAGGTCGCAAAGAAGTCAGTGACAGGAGGAGTGGTGGAAGTGAGCAAGCACAGCTCCCCCAGACCTTGTTCCTAGCAAATTCTCCTAACAAGAAAAAGAGATCACTTCTCCTGCCCTCACTCTCCCTTGTTTTCTCTCTTTTCTTTTTTCTCTCCCTTTCACTGTGCCTTTTTGTCCGTCTCTTTCCAAACCAATCTGAAAGTGGACTAACATTTTAATTGAATCTGATAACTGGTTTTTCAATGAGAGAGAGAAAATCTGCTCTCATTCCAGAATAACAAATATATAGATTTTAAAATTCTGTTCAATTACATCTATCATATTTCTGTTATTGATAACAAAGGTTTATACATACAGATACACATGCACAGCCCAAGCAAATCAGTTAATAACAGTGAAAACTATCAACCAAGGTTTTGGTTAATTTTCTTCAAAAGGTTTAATACCATGAGGGTTATATAAGTATAATCTCTCAATCAGAACCCAGGACATTTTGTTAAAGTGCTTTTTCATCTGTTAATCTCATAAAACTAATAAAAATTCACTTTAAAGCAAAATTTGATAAAATATGTATTACATTTTGTAGGAACATCTCAATTGCGACCAAAGAACTTGGATGTAAAATGTCAAGTACCTAGGATTTCCTTAATTACTTGAAGCTGTTTTTTCTCTTCTACACCACAGTGGCTGACTAATCTAGAAGTAATATGTTAGCTCACCAAATAATGCTGATAAAGCCTCCTTTATTGCAGTACAGATTTAGAGATGTACTATAGACTTGATGCTGTATAACAGAGCTGAAGCCTGGTTATCATTTTTAGTAAAAGCAAGAAGTCAATAAATAGTATAATCAAACTTACTATCCTATTAGTGCTAATTAAGTTAGCTTCATTTGACTCATTTGCTGCTGCGGTCTTGTCTTATAATGTGTCTTGTCTTAAAAGATGTTGGTACTTGTGAAAGAGTGTGGTTATCAAATGCGTAATTTTTTAATTTAGAAAATAATCTCCAAGTTCCATGTCTTATAATGTCTGATGCACAGGTCCTTTGAAAGCAACGCCTTGCCCGCCAAATAGCTACCTATGATTTGCAAAGTGTCTTCTAATAAGTAGTACCTTATGGTAAAGAAAACAATCTTCTTTTTTGTAACGCCCTAAGATCACATCAAAGTGATCCATGATCAAGATGAGAAAGGCAGCAGTAGAGCCGTCAGGAAGCTATGTTTTAATGCTTTTTAAAAGAGGCTAAATCCTTTCCAAAAGAATAGTTTATTTCTGATAATCAAGGAAGAGGAGGAATTGCAGTTGGTTCACATATTGCAAGAAGACAGTGAAGGTATAAAAGGTAGATGAACTTAACAGAGATTCAAGGCCATGGGTATTTAACAGCTGTTAAAATTATATATCACATCCTGCATCCGCCTATGAAACATTTTCAAATAACCCCACCATCAAATAGATACAGTCACACACACAGGACCAAAATGAAGAGAATAAAAACAACAACCATAATTCATAACCCCAAAGATATGTTTTATATAAATGACACTTATGCACAGATGCTCACATGTGCCCACAGACACACACACACACACACACACAGACGATACCAGCTATATCAAATTCTAAAACAGTTGGAGTGCAAGTCAACATGTTGTTTAAATACTCAAAATGTAGATTGTTGTGACAACTCTGGATTTCCATAATGTATCATCAGTGTCACACAGAGGGTATATATTCCTGGTGCCCTTGTTACATTTTCTGGTTCTGAAAGGTATATTAGCTTCTCAGTCCCACCCACAGGAAGGAGTGACTACAGTGAATCTATGAAGTGCTATTTAAAAAAAAAAAAAAAATCAGCCTCATAAATAGTCCAAATTTTCTAAAAATAAAATAATTTTCCCAGTAGAAGACTTTATTAAATTTTAGAAATATAGTACTAGGTGGTGTTTTATATGGAATTAATTTATCTGGTACTGAGTCAAGGCTTCCCAAGGTTAAGCTTGGAAGGAGAGGACAACGTAGTACTTATATTCACCTCCTCCATCCCCCAAACAAAGAAAGCATAGTGTGCTAGGCAGTTAACTAACAAACATGATATTATTTTTCTATATTCTGTGATACTTGAAGTATTTTTCCACTCTAAAAGCTTTACAATTTATGCTTATCTCTTTTCCCAATCTACGTAAAGGTCCACTTTCCTGCCTAAAAGAAAAAACAAAAGAGTTTTCAAAGTGATGTTCTTTAAAAGGTGAATTTCCTTTGAAGTAAAGGAGACCTGGATCAAAAAATAGAGCTTGACAAATTTGAATAAATGCATTATTTTAAAATTCTGAGCACAAAAATATCCATGTAGACAATTTCATAGCATAAGTAGATAAATAGCAGTATCACTTTTAAAATAAAAGGCAAATGAGATCAAAATAAATACTTAAAAGAATGTGGGTACAAGAATATAATACTTTGATAATAATATTCCATATATTTGTGTTGAATTTTATAAATATTTCATTGCTGCTTTCCTTTTTAATTTCCAGTTTTTATCAAATCTGAGGTATCAAATATCTTTTAAACAGTCTGTGTTATTTAATTTACCTTGTTTAGTAAATTAAACACATACATGCACTTTAAAATTAATTCCATTCAGGTTTATCATAAAGGAGACAGAGCTTTTTGGTAATTCATAAAATAAAAAAAAAGAAAGACTCTTCACCTTACTGTATTTCTAAATTTACTAATAAGAGTTGACACAATTATATGTAGATTTGATCTTTTAAATCATGGTCTACATAACTCTTTAATCTCACAGGTGCTTAGAGTATGTAAGATAAATAAAATAATGTTAAAACTTTGGCTTTTAAATACTTTATCCTATAATTTGAAAACACGCTTATTGTAAATTGGTTTAGAACAATGATTTCAACTCTGCTAAATTATGTTTTTAAAGTATAATTAGTCAAGTTTGATCACCCAAACAGAAACTTTTCATTCATTTGTGTTCCCTTCTCATATTTCAAATTTTTTTTTTCTCCTAACAAGTATTTCCAAACCGCAAACAGGTCAATTGGCTACCAAAAATGGGCAGATTCACTAGTTACCATGACAATATTCCAGAGAACATGGACAGACAACAGAGATTGCTGTTTCAACTCTAAAAGATGTTAATTTGCATTTCCATCCTGACATCCAGCTTGGAAATATTTATTGTTGCCTATAATTCAAGCAAGCATATGTTATGGTAGAACATCATTAGAATCATACATATTATTATGAAAGATAAATGAAAGACTTGTTTTTACTCATCTTAGTAGGACTTTAGTTCATGATCATCCTTCTTCTCCTATGTTAGCCTTCTAAGGCTGACATGACAAAATACCACATACGAATGTCTTAAACAAAAAAAAATGTGTTTTTTCTCATGGTTCCGGAGGCTGAGAGTCCAGCATCCGGGTGTCAACCTGTATGGCTTCTGATGGGGGCTTCCTTCCTGGCTGACTTTCTTTCTGTATTCTCACGTGGGCTTTTCTCGGAGCCTGGAGAAGTGCTTTCATGTCTCCTTCTCCTTATAAGAACTCCAGTTCTAGTGGATTCCTGTCCCACTCATTTGACCTGATTTTACTTTATTTATCTCCTTAAAGACTATCTCCAAATATATTTGGTCTTAGAGCTTTGATATAATAATTCGGTGGGGACACAATTCAGTCCATAACACCACCCATCTGGCTAAACCCAAACTGCCCAGGCAATGGTCGCCTCACTGTAACTACTCTTTGCTGCCCACATTCTGTCTCCTGTCTATGGTCACCCAGGTTTTTCCACAGCTTCTAGGAATTCGAACAGCGAATGATTCCTAGAACAAAACTTAAAATTGACTGTATTCCTCAACCTATTTTATAAAACCTTTATATTTCTTCCCTTCATAGAATTCCCACCTTAGGGTTGTTCTTGTGTTGTGATATTTTAATAAGGCTCAAGGTAAGGAATTTACATTGTTTTTCTTTTCTATTTTTTATCTATGTGGTGAAAGTCCGGTTTTCACATTTTTATATAACATATTTTGATTAAGATTACATATGTATATATTTCAAATTATTTTTATAGTTATAGCTATTCCTCAACTTAAAAATCTGAAAATCCTAATAATGAATACATTGCTTATATTTCTAAGAAAACCATTGTAAAAGGAAATCAGCCAGGCCACATTGCTAATTTATTTGCAATAAGCAACACCTTTATTGAAGAAAGCTCTGAAATGAATGAGATGGGGTGAACCATATAATGCACTATAGTAGCAAACTCTAGGGTACAAATATATGATATATTATATGGGTTTCTTTACATATATGGGCAACTTACTGGCTTCACGAGTTTCTTTACATATATGGACAACTTATTGGCTTTAATTAAAAAGGAAAAATAATGAAAAAATGTAGAAAAAGACATATATTTATAAAATTCTAAATTTCATTAAGGAATAGTGGAATGTCCAATGAATTATGGATAATAATCAGAGGTAGAACTGTAATGAGTAATAAATAAGCAACAGTGAGGGGTGTAAATCAAGAGAAAGCAACAAGATAAAGCTGACTATTGCCTTGGAGGATGTGCCAAGTTTGTTCTCTGCAACCATGTCAAAAATGTTAAAGAACCCTCTCAATCAGGGATGTCAGATCAGAGTCTTCTTCATGAAGAGACTCAACACACGGTATGGGTGAACTGTAAATGCCCAAACATCCCCATTTACACCCCCAACACAAGCTCACCTGTAGACACTCAAAGAAAAAGACATTTCCACCTGACCTGGCCTTTGGTCCTAGACCGAGGAGGGATTCTCCTCTGCATATCAATGACCATGAACTACCTTTCTTATAGGTTTGGACCCAAATGACTCACCAACCACAAAATTTAAGACAAACAAACAAAGAAAACGAAAATGCACCTACTGAGACTTGTTTTGTACACTATAGAAGCAAATAAGGCTCTCCTTTTTGCCTCCATTTCAAAGAAAATGCCTCTCTCAAATAATTTTAAACATAAACTTCAAATGAACATAACCACAACATAAAATTACAAAACACATAAACTAATAAACAAAAATCCAAACAAAAGTAAGCAGAATAATTAGAAAAATACTTATTGAGATTATTAATTATGGAATATAAAATAAACATCTGTAACAGCATTAAGAAAATAAGATTAAACTGAAAATATTAGTATTATATGAAAGTAGATACTATAAACACTAACAAACATATTTGAATAAATGAAACTTTATAGAAGTATAGAAGGGTAAATTATAAAACCTAAAATTTTTCAATTCAGTGGATAGGATAAAGTATATTTTAAAAGCTAAAAGGAAAATGATTAAAGACAAAAAATCAGCAAGTTATTCAGAAAACAGTACTGAGAATAAAATAAATGAAAGAAAATGGAAGTGAGTATAAGAAGCTAAACTTAAAAATACCTGAGAATTTTCTAGAGCTAGACAGTTTAGAAATTGTACATTTTGAAAGTACAATAATCTCTAAAGGGACATATAAAAATAACAAAATAAAATGAAATGGCACCTAGATAAATTTAGCTGACATTTCAAAGAACTAAAACCAATGTTGAAAACCTAATACATGTCAGTGGAAAAACCTAATATTTGTTATAGGGAAAACCTAATACTTGTTAGTGGGAAAATACTTGTTAGTGGGAATACCAGTCATGTGCCTCATAGTGCTTTAGTTAATGACACACTTATTATATGATGGTGTTCCCACATTATAGTACCTTATTTTTACTGTACCTTTTATATGTTTAAATGTGTCTGATACACAAATACCATTATGTTACAACTGCCTACCCTGTTCAGTACAGTAACATACAGGTCTGTAGTATAGGAGCAATAGATTACATCACATAGCCTATAGCTATAGTAGGCTATACTATCTAGGTTTGTGTAAGTACACTCTAAAATGTAAATTATTACATAAAATTACCTTCAGCCTATGTGTACCAGGTGTATATGAAGCATGCATGAATTTTATTTTGAGTTCTATTTCCAGCATATCTCATTATGCATATTGCAAGTATCCCAAAAATTAAAAAAAAACTGAAATCAGAAACACTTTTGATCTTGTGCATTCAGATAAGCAGTAATTAACCAGTAGATAAATATAAATATGTTTAGTCAGTGGAAATTTCTTCTAAAGAACTATTTAATAAGAGAAGGAAAGGTAATGAAGTTTCTATCTGATGACAGAACTATTCTAGACAAAAGCTACTCTTGGTCTAGGTCAGAATATGAATGATTATTTTACACTGTTTCTCTCTATTGGCACCCTAGAACAGAAGTAGAGAGATATTATTGATAATACGACTTGTCTAAAGACACAACTTAAGTAAACTATTGTAAGTAGAAACACATTGTAACCTACGAAATTAAAAGTATCTTCTTATTAAATGTAGCTGTGGCTTCAGTTTTGAATATTACTAAAAGTACAAATTTAGCTTTAAAAATATAGTATTGGAAGACAAATATATCAACAAAATAAAATTTAATCAATTGTTTCTTCAATTTTTAAGTCCATCTCACACCAAAGAGTGAAATCAACTTTGTTTTGTGAAATCTAGGTTAGCGGGAAAATCTGTTGAACTTTTTCTGTGAGTATGCTTTCAAATCAAAATGTTTGGACTGTAGAATGCAATTAGTCAATTATCCACGATGTAGTCATGAAAACCACTTTGAAATCTCAGCTTCTCACGAAGGGTGGGATTTGTATGCAACTCAGATAGATTTTGTATAGCTTTACCTGATAATGTGTTGAGAATTATAACAGCCGAATTTTCATTGGTGTTATCAACCTATCACCTAGATGATGGTGTTGTCTGGTTAGTGTACTTAGGTAACTTTCAGCAGTGGATTGTTTACACCTAAAGTCAATGCCTGACTCTTACTTTAAACCAGCAAAGGCAAATATTGTATTTCCAGGTTTTTGATCTGGATGCATCTCCTCGATGTAGTGGTGACACATTCTAAAAACAAAAAGGAAGGCTTAGTTAACTGTGCACACAGAAAATGTAAACCTAATCTTGTGTATGGTATGCATAAAATTTACTTATTTTTGTGACTGTGACCATATCTGAAAATTAAGCTATGAGTTTAATTAGTGAAACATCTAGCCAGCTGTGTAAATAAATGAGACAACTTGACTTTTAAATAATCAATAAAGTTACTCATCAGATATGTGTAATAGAAAATAAATTTGCAATATCATCTACATGAAAATTAAAATTCATAAAATAACAATATATCTATAACTTTTGGTATATTATATAGAATATAATGTTTCTTTTTTAAGGAGGCAGTGAGGATTCTGGTAATAAAATCACTTGTATTGCTTTTTTCCTCCAAAATGTATATGTTTAACACTACTAGGATTAATAACAGCTTTGCAAGTGAAGGATATTTTATAAAAATTCAAAGTGTTGTTTGTTTTGTTCTGTTTTAAGTATCCATGACTGATATTAGTTTATTTTAACTATTTATAAATATCATTAGAATAACCAGTGATATTATTACTAAATAAAATCTTAGAACAGTGGGTAAGGTATTAAAGAGTAGGGAAACAGCCTGGTTTTACGGAGATTTTGGATGATCTCATATGTGAAAACTTTCTTGCTTCTAGTATTTAAAAATCTTAAAAATAACATTAAATGTTGGTGAGTCCAAATTTTCAAAGCTTTGAACTTCTCTGAGATAGATAGTCTGTTTTTATGTTATTGAATTCCTAAGGACATGCCAATTTAATTAGGAAAATGGTCCCATAACATGTGAGGACTTATCCCTGCTGTTACTAGCCTGAGACTGTCCCAAAAGGATATGGTAGTAATCTTAGCAGCCAGTCTTCTAGAAAGGGCTGGAACTTGACTAAGCGCACTTACGGGAATCTGGCAGATTGGCTCTTAGTCTAGCGTCCTAACACTGCTTAAAATCGACCTCTCTCTTCCTGCTATGTAGCAGGCACATGGTGACTAACAATCTTGAGAGCCTTTCCCACACCAAGATTGGCCATGTACATGGCGGCTGCTTGAAGCGGAACAAGAAGCCCTTCACCAGAGAGTTTGCCAACTCCCTGCCAACCTTGTCAGGTATTAATGTCTTGTCTTTCAGCTAGTGGGGACAGCCACCGTCACACTGGAGGCTACTTCTGACCAAAACATGCTTCGTCAAGCTGTAGACTGCTTCTGACCTCTGGTTGCCATTTTGAACACATAACAAAAATAAAACAAGAAAAAGCATAATGTATGATATATTATTCAAAAAAGGAATGATGAAACAATGAACCAAAGCATGGGCAGGAAATATTCTGTCTTCAAGATCCCAAATGGAAAATTCTTTAGAAAGACTTTTCCTACCTTTCCTATTTTTCGTAATACGCATCTGGAATACTAGAGAAAGGTTCTCAAAGGTTTTCTGGAAAAGTATCTTAGCTTCTGAGTCTTAGCTTTAATACTAATAAACACTGTATTTCTGGTAGTAGAAAAGGAAATTTAGTATTGCAAGGCAGTGAAAGATGAAAAAAGAGACTTTACTGCTATATGATTTGGGTAGAACTTTTTAGTTAATTAACGAAGAGACAACTGAAGTGAGTCAAAAAGGTACAGGGTTTACTTTAGACAGTTACTTTCAAACTTCATAATATCACGACACATCTGATTTGTTACTAATGTCCACAACTTATCCACATGGTTATAGCAAAAAAAAAAGTGCATGATGAAGAAAATTGTAATTTCAAGTTTCTAAAATGTGGTTTCTGGAAGCAAATACAAGTGCCTGTGTGTTTGTATACATATATTCTAGATAGATGAGCCGGTAAGACAGAGTGAGCATTATGTTTTCTTACCCAAAGAAAAAAAATCAATGTACAAGTAGAAAACCTGGTAAATTTAGTATCATCATAACCACCCAGAAGTTTTATGAGGGAAGAGAAGTCATAACTCTAAATATTTTCTTAAAACTACTTAAAAATTAAAATTTGTACAAGAATATGTGATCCAGAAGAAAGATATATATAAGGAATTATTAGACTTAGAATGTGGAGCATTTCAAACTATCTTTAATCCAGCAATGTAGTTGTAATAAATTAAAAGCCAACATGGCAAATTACAAATGCAACATTTAAGTGTGTCCTTAAGAAACCCAAATATAAAGATTGCAATAATTTCTGCTAAATTTAGTTTTATTTCTCTTTAGTAATGTAAAATTCACACCATTATTTTCAAATGTAACTACTGAGCTAAGAACCATTTCTTTGAGTGGAAAGTAGAAACAAGAGTGTTCTGCCTGGAGGCAGAAGATTTGAAACCTTCTTTGCCAACACATTATGAGCTAATGAAGAAGGAAGGGTTGCTGCTCCTGGCAGAGTGGTAGAAAAGCCTTTAACCCTCTCTCACCAAAGAGCTCTTCTAGGTGCAAGGTATAGACTGTCTACCATGGTCAGGGGCGGGAGTGTTGCCGAGACAGCCTACTCTGAAATCCCAGGTGCAGAGTTCTAGTGGTCCGGAGAGTAGAACTTGATCCCCACCGCCACCAATCAGCAGCCTAACTGAGAGAAACAGGCAAGAGAAGCCTGCTGCTATGGAAGGGGCAATAATTTAGACAAGATCACTACTTTTGTACCAAGTGTCCAGGAACAAAAGAAAATTAGAGGTAAAGCAGGAACACAGAAGGAACATCTAAGCATCACACTAAGCCCAAGGCAACAGCAGCCCATCTTTAATGAAAACCACAGCGGGCATTTGATGTCTGTGGAGCACTGAAAATCATAAAAACAAAATCCAAACCTACTTCAACTCATAACAAGACAGAATTCCTCACACTGACTGCATGACAGATGAAAATGTGTGCCTATTTCTCTGTGTAATTATCATTTACCTCAATTCCTAGCATTCTTCTACAAATAGAGTCTGCCTGTCAGCCAAACATGGGATACATAAAAAGGCAAGAAGAAAACAACCTGTTTTCAATAGATAAAGTGAGCAACATAACCAGACCTAAAGATGTGGTTCTGAGTCAGGACTATGATTAATACATATGAGGGAATCTGTTCTCTTTCTGGGTCCACGGTGGGGGCATAATTTCTAGGGCAAGAACTTCCCACGCCATGCCCCCCTCCTATTTCTCTCTAGCTGGGAGATTTAACGGGTTATGTTTAAATTTCACAGGCTTGGGAAAAAATGAAGAGTCAATCACCCCAGTGGAAGTTCTAAGGAACTACTTCCATTGGCCTGCGGTCCTAGAGAAGGCAGGGGTTTCTCACAGGTTAAAGGTCCTTTTCTTCCACATCCCTTCGGACTCCATGTTTGAGTCTCCTTCCATGAACACTCCCTTCATGGAAGCTGTCTTTCTCTCTCCTGGATTTCCTCTCTGGAGTCCCCTTCCACACTCTCTCATGGAAGCCTGTCTTTCCCTCCTAAACTCCATCCCTCTCTATTCCCTTCCACTCAGTGTGGAAGCTGCTTTCCTTTCCTTGATTCCCTCTTTCTGGATTCTCTCACTCACTGTGAGAGTTAGCTGTTTCTTTCTCTCTCCTTCTCCTGATTCTCTTTCTCTTTAAATAAATCACTTTCTACAAACATTTTTGAGTCCAGCATTTATTGCACACTGCACCATGGTCCCCTCTCTCGTTCTTGAGAGGGCAGGACACCTAGAGCCTGGAGAAATGTCCTTTCAGGGGAGCTGAGAGCACCCTGAACCCCTGAACCCCAATGTAACACATACATTTAATAAATGCAATATTTGCTTCTCTTATGTTATATAATTTTTACATAAAAACTATAGTCTATAGTCATATTGCAGACTCAATAATATGCAAAGCATTCAAGGAGAAATGTATTGGTATCTTTGACATACCCATGTATAATTTATTCAAAAATGAAATATTAATTGATAAATGATCAATAAATTAAGTGTCTGAAAAAAAGCAATATAATAAAATCTTAATTATAGAACCCTGAGGGTATGTAAATTCATTCATTTTATTAAATTTTGAAAATGCTTACCATATAATATTGGAAAATATAAATTAGATGGCATATAAGAAAATTCATAATGTACATTGTGCAAAAATATACTACAAACTAATTAAAACGTTAAATTTAAAAGAACCCAAAAGTGCTAGAAAAAAAATAGAAAAATGTCCTAGTGATTTCACTATCAGAAGAGATTTAGTAAACAAGACAAAACCTGGACTCAAAATTTCCAAAGAAAAGATCTCAATGTTGTAAGAATGTGTAAACCCTCCCATAATATATAGTGACACAAAATGCCAAATTGCAGTGCTCTGCATTATCACAAAAAAGTGAAAAATATAAGTAATGAAATTAGCAAAAATTAAATTTCTTAGGGCTCTCTTATTTCTAATTACAAAAATTATTACGTTTATAATTTTAAAACTTCATTATAAAAAGATGAAACAGTCCAGAAGAGTTTTCTATCATTAAAGCTATTTAATTTCTTATTAAATATTTATCCAGAAGATGGCTACATATCAAAATCTATATTTGTCCATGACATATATAAAAAAATACTGTTAATGATACTTAATGCCATCCTGAGAGCTTTAAAAACAGACACTGCTATGAATCTTTCCCATGTATACAAATTTTTAATCTCATCTTTTAAAAAACTCTTCACTGCTATTCACAATATAGCTTCATCTTCACAGTTGAATCATTATAATAAAAGCACAAAATAACAAATATCAATTTTTTATATTTTTGACCATGTAGGAAGAATTTCTAGAACAATTCATTTTATTTAAAAAATGTGAAAACAGGCAAATATACCGCCTTGTTCAGTCTAATAATAAACATCTTCATTGGGACTGAAATAAATGAATTGCATAAATTATTATTGTCTTTATGCATCAAAGAAATTGCTGATATAGACTATTATTTTAATAGAAATTGTTTTCAGGCTACAATTAATTTCAGTTATGATTATCTGTAGCAGCAGCATTGTGATATAGATTTAAAGACAATGCCAAAAATGCTGAAGCTATTCCTGGAATAAACACAGCAATGTAAATTATTATGAGAGGGCCCTATTCCACTTAGCAGTCAGAGAAAGACATAAAATGGCCAACATGTATCTGAAATCCTATTTTATATATTCACATTGGTCTATAAAATGATTAGAAAAAATACTAAGTAAGTGCAGAATGTACATATGACATTGGAGATGGTAGAAGCCTTATCTGAAAAAGTTCAGATTACCAGGAGAAATGATCAAATTACACAGAATAAGCTAAGGCTACCATTTTATGTTTTTAAAATTATTTTAGTAAAGGAAGAGCTAATACAGTCAACTTTTTAAAACAGTAAATAATTCCATAAAATGCCAGCTCACTGTGTTTAGATTTAGAAGAATTTTAAGAGCATGCCTTTGGTATAGTCTTTGATTTGATCAAACATTATGGTTCCCTAAAGATCCAAGTATGTCTCGTGCAATTAATTTAATGGAGTTACATAAAAATTACTCTTACCTTGTCCTTGATTCAAGAATATCCCAGAGTGATACTTAATTCACTTCCACTATATACTTGGAGAGAGATCAAATATTATCAAACAAATAAACCACACACAAACAATATGAGCTACAGAAGATAAGAATCAATGGGACAAAAAAAGGGTAAAAAAGCAGGTTATGAGTGTTATTTATAGGTGAAATCATTGTGTTTCACTAAGCAAACACAAAATACTCCAAAGGTTACTTCTGCTAATCACAAACAAAATGAACAATGCTTCCTGATTCAGTCTCTTTTCTTCTCATTTGTATTTTTAAGACATTTTGTTTTAGTGACTTCTTTAACCTAATGGGAATAAAAATTGATTCTACAAAAGCCATCAATACATGCATAGTGGGCACACCTGGAAGTCTCAGTTATTCTGGAGGATGAGATGAGACAATCACTTGAGTTCAGGAGCCCAAGGCTGGAGTGAGCTACCATTGTGCTGTTGTTCTCCAGCCTGGGCAACAGAGCTGACCCTGTCTCCAAAATAATAATAATAATAATCAGTTAATTTAAAGAAAAAACAATAGCCTCTACTATTAGGGATACTGTATATTCAAAAACATGCATTTTTTTTAAATGTAAGAACGAAACAAAATCCTCTGTGATTTTGGCCTGAGTCTGTGTCCAGGAGTGTCTACACCCCAGTATTTAGTGCGGCATCCATCAGGGAGATGCAGTCTTTGCTTCTGGCATTTCAGGCAACAGAAAGTACAAGATCCAATAGACGCCTTTCTACAGTGTAATCAATCTACATTCTCTCTTTACATGCCATTGTCAATTAAATCCCCAATTTTTCTTTCTCCTTTTCTTCCATACCTCAGGTTTTTCCCTGTGAAGTTCAAATAAGAATTGTGACGGAAAATATTCATTATTTATTCTAGTTCCTGGGAGAAAGTTGGCAGTCAAGCAAAGAGAAAATCTTGTCACTGATCACAGAAAGGTGGGGAGTGGGCGAATGATTGATTAATCTAAATGTTTTAATGCACATATTTGAATTTTGAAAGATCAAGTTTTCTATATTTTAATTAAAGAACAGTTTATTAGAAAGGCATGGGACAAAGACATGGGAATGGCAAGAGGATTCTGATTAATTGTCCAGTGGGCTTCATCAGGAAGTTGATACTTGCACAAAGACTAGTAGTAGGTAACAATGTTATCCTTATGTTACAACCAGAGGATAAACGGTTCAGGCAGAGCAAATGACCAGTGCCAACTTTTAAAGCATGAACATTTTTTTCCCCCAGAACAAAAAGGAAACCAGTGTAGCTCCAGCCAACTAGAAAGAAGAAAGGTTAGTAGCAAATGGGTGAAGAGAAAAAACGGCAGGAGAGTGTTCAAGGAAAATAGATGATGTAAGTAAGATTTCACAGCCAGAACATTGAAAGCACTTGGACTTTTATTTAGGTGTAGTGGAGAACCATCGCAGGGCTTTAAGTGGAAGTTAGACATGATCTAATTTGTATCCTAAAAGGATCACTCCAACGTATTGCTATGCTGAGAACACAATACATTGAGCGAGCATAGAACCAGAGAGCACAGTTAAAGAACTGTGTAAGAACTGGGGCCAGCGAGGTACGTTCCCAGTGGTAGAAATGGTGGTGGTGAGAAATGGCTGGAATTTGTATTGTGTTTTGAAAATAAAGACAAGTTGTGGTGCCTAATAGAATACGAGCAGTAAGAGGAGACCCAGAGGCTTGAAACTGACTCTGCATAGATATTTAGTCTCTGCAATTGGAAAAAGTTTTCATCAGCTGAGATGATGAAGAAACAGCCACTGGGGGAGTTTTGGAGTCAGGGAGATCAGAGTATCAGTTTTAGAATGACAAGGGTTGATTGGCTAATTAGAAACATAAAAAGAGAAATCCAACAGGCATTTGTATATATTAGTCTGGAGTTCTGGCAGGAGTCTGGCAGAAGATAAAAGTTGAGAATTCTTGGGGTTTTGTGAGATCACCAAGAAATATGCGTAAAGACTAAAACATAATATGTAAAATGTAAGTGCTCAACAGGGAAAGACTATTTCAGAAACAGAGGCTGAGAAGCAGTAACAGGAGACGTTGAAGGGAAGCCAGGTGTATGTGGTGCTTTGGAAGTTCAATAAGGAACTACGTCAAGATGGAAAGATAGCTCTGCCGAAGCTGATGATAGGTCTACAAAGATGGGTGCCTGGAATTAACCACCAAATTTGTACCATATACGAGTCAATAGTGACCATAAGAAAAACAGCTTGTTGTCATTGAAGTTTTTTGTTTTTGAGAAGTGGAGGACAACAAGGAGAGGGTAAAAGCCAAATAAAAGTAAGTTTAAGAAAGAATGAGAAAAGGAGAATGCAAACACTAAGAATCTGGGACACTCTTGAAAAGTTTTAATAAAACGTAAACTGGAGAAATGGGATACTAATTGGGAAGAAGAATTATGTGAATGTCTTAAAAATGGGGGAATAACGTCATGTCTGCATACAACTGGAGAAGATGTGGGAGAGAAAACAAACTGGCAATGCAGGAGACAGGAAATGTGCTAGAGCAATGTCCCTAACTAGAGCCTTCTTTTAAAAAGTCTGCAAAATTGGAGAGACTGACTTAAGATAGAAGTTTGGAGAGTTCTAACAGAAATGCTGCCTAATAGAATTATAATATGAACAGCTTAGGTCATTTTAAATTTTCTAACAGCCACACTAAAAAAAAAGGTAAAGAAGCATATAGAATTCACTCTAATATGTGATTTAACCCAATATATCTAAAATGCTATTCTTTTGTTTCTGCTATACCAGAAATATATATTTTTCTGTGTTTTATGATGATAGGTATTGTCCTTTTTCTGCCAGATGTAGGGCTCTAGGGCTGGTCTAGTGGTGATGAATTACCTTCATATAACAAATTGAATGAGATATTTTACATTTAATTTTTATACTCTCTGTGAATCTAGTGTGATTTTTGCCCTGACAGCACATCTCACTTTGAACTAGCCCCATTTCCTATGCTTCACAGCCACATGTGGACAGTGGCTATTGTACTGGAAAGCACAGGTCTATAATTTTAGGCAGGCAGGTGGAATATGTAGATGCAGATGCTGGGAAATGGGGAGTCAGGAGTTGTGATGATGAGTCTGTGAAATCTATTTTCTAAGAACTTCAGTTTACATGGAGAAGAGGAAATGGTAGAAAGACAGTTAAATGTGATGATGTGGTGAAAACACAAAGTATGAAACTGCCATAGAATATGGGAATGTGAAAAAAGGAGGCACATTTGCTGAGTAGAGTGAAGGGCATTCTTGAGATTAATGTCTGATATGGTTTGGCTGTGTCCCCACCCAAATTTCATCTTGAATTGTAGCTCTTGTCATTCCTAAGAGTTGTGGGAGAGACCCAGTGGGAGATAATTGAATCATGGGTTCCCCCATACTGTTTTCATGGTAGTGAATAAGTCTCATGAGATCTGATGGTTTCATAAAGGGTTTCCCTTTTCACTTGGCTGTCATTCTCTCCTGCCTGCCACCAGGTAAGACATGCCTTTTGCCCTCCACCATGATTGTGAGGCCTTCCCAGCCACAAGGAACTGAGTCCATTAAAGCTCTTTTTCTTTATTAATTACTCAGTCTTGGGTTTGTCTTTCTCAGCAGTGTGAAGATGGACTACTACAATGACCAGGAATTTAAAGAGTGTCCAGGCTCAAAACTTAAGCTCATTCCTGTATCAATCGCAATATCTTCTTCTACCCTTCTCTCTTTCTTGTTTTTCCTTGTTTTATTTGAATAGACATGCCAGTTTGCTTTGCCTATGAAATGATTTTGGAAAAAATAGAATTGTTGATTCTATAAGGTATGGATGAATATGAATGAAGAGCCATACAAGGCTATTGCTCTAAGAATAAAGTCTCTAATGTGTTTTGATAATACTTGTAAATATTTAAAACAAGGAAAATGAAAAAACTGGTTTATTTAGATTGAATAGCTTTTTTAATTGCTATATGCGTTCGCTAGAGTGCATTTGTTGCTTACAATTACAATGCTGAGGCAGTAATTAAATTGCATTTTTATTGAGCCTAAACCATTCTTTTCTACATAGTTAACTACAGCTTTATAAATTGTTATAATTTTATTATAGGCCACCTATCCACCGGCAATAATAAACTAGATACACAGGTACTTATTACTGATAAATAAAACATAATAAGATGTTTTATTGTTTAAATGACCAAATAGAAAATATATGTTAGCATTAATGCAATCATTAATTTGTTCATTTGTTTCTCTAATTTTATTAAAAATATTGGGTCACATACAGAAATATTCACAGATTATACTAACATGCAGTGTATTGCATAAATATGTACTATGCAGGTAGCTTTCCTCCTTTATCTTTGCAGTTTTCTTATAAATTCATCCAGGTATAATTGCATGTCAAGTCTCATAGAAATTCAAATTTGCTCAATTTAGGAAACTGCAAAAGAAGTTCCAAGGATATTTGCAAAAATAAATTATCTCTGGAAAATCGACACATCATAGACAACATCAAATCACAATGCCCAAAAACACAGGGGGATAAATAGCAGATATAAAAAAAATTAAATGGGATGAGAAATGAGATGGAAGAAGAAATGCTGAAAACAGATTCACAGGCAGGTCGGACACTGAAGGACTTTAAAATAAGAGCAATTAATACTTTCAAGAAATGAAATGACGAGAATAATTTCAATGGAAGATTTGATGCCATGGGGAATAAAATGGAAATTCTGGGCATGATTATTACAATGACAAAAATTAGAAACTCAAGAAATAGATAAGTTTAAAAGTAGAGAAGAAAAACTAAAGAGAACTAGTAAACTAGAAGACAGGTCAGAAGAAAACTTTTATACAATACCTTAAAAAGTAAAAATTGATGAGTTTATGTAAGAATACAGGAGACACGCATAACAATGAAACGTTCTAAATGTTCCCTGTCAATCAAAACAAAGATCCAATTCTAATGTATTCAAACATTCTAATGCCTTGTAGATTTTACACCCTTGTTTTTAAGGTAAATCAAAGGAAAAAATTTAAAGTATAGCTTTAGTCTTTAGAATGTCATTGTATTTTATTATCCTACTAAGTCTCCTCAAAATTGACATTTCACCTCATTAGCCCTTTGGAGGAAAATTTTGATAATCATTTGAATAGATATTTTAATTGCCACACACACACACACACACACACACACACACACCTGATTGAATTAAAACTTGTCACAGTTCACAATGAAAATACCCAGAAGGTAATGCCAGCTCTTGCTCAGATAAGTGATCAGAAGAAAAGAATCCACTCTCAAACATTTAATCATGTAATGGGGTAGGACATGGTTATATGCTTTCTCTCTTATCTCCCTTCATTACTAAGTAAAGATTATCATGCCTGCCACAGCTGATTTCTGATATGACACTGTTTTGATGGTATTTCTAAGGTGCTACCTGACTCCCATTCAACCTTCCAAAGAAAAAGCTAGGTTTCGTCTTTCTCGAGGTTTAGATTGTAATCTGGCCACAGTATTAGGGAAAGGAATTTTCTGATGTTCTACATTGGATCAATCTCCCCACAGCCCTACATCTTTTGAAAGACTGTTTTATAAATGTGTGTCCTCTTCTCGCCTTTAGATTGCTCGGAGAGGGCTGTGATTGGGTAGCAGGCCTCAAGCAAGCCAAGGCACAGATAAGACACAGTTCTGGCTGGACTAGATAATCCCCAACTGCATGAAAAAATAGGATCACACATTGTGCTTTGTACAAGTTAAGACCTCACTCTTACACAGAAGATATAACTGTCTTCAAGCAAAAGTTCAGATGATGAACTTAATACCCAAACTTTGACCTGAGCAGTAAAGAAAAAGTTAGAGCAAATAAGCAAAAAGGAAATCTAATAATCAAGAGAAATGTTCAGCATTAGAAGGCAGAAATCATCTCAATACCCAGTTTTTAGTAATAATGCTGATTTATTTCAATGTTATATTTTGTGACTTCAGTGGCTTTCTCTTATTAACTTAGTGCCATCAGAAAATGAAAATCACAGAGGAAAGAAATATGAAGTAACTTACATGTCCACAAGCTTATGCATTCAAAAAGTGAGAGTTCATAGTATAGTTCTGGGGGAAAAATGTCTTAACAGTCTGTCACTTGATACTCTGGTACATGATATATAACATCGTGATTAAAAATATAAACCTAATAAATACAATTAATATTATTTAACATTTTAAAAAACTAAATCAAATGATAAGATATTATTCTCTATACTTAGAATTGTGTCACTGAAGTGTCAGCCCTCCAATAAAAGAATATATTATTAATAATTTAAATAGTTTTTTTCATGTTTAAGCTAAACCATCATAAGAAAATATAACAGTCAAATATCCCAATTTAAAAATAAGGAAATAGAGCATATGAGAGAATAACATGATGGTCCTTCCAAGATGAGTTTATTGATTCAACATTATATGGTGTTACCACAGTTAATATGAAAGTCTAAAACGTATATGAAGACTAAATCAATAGATTTGTGAATAAATACATATAGATATAGATATTGATATATAGATTTTGATATAAACATAGAATATAAGGAAACATATTTAGAAAAGAAAATATGAATAAATGCCCTAAATTAAAAAAAAATTGTTAGCAGCATAAACCTAATTTAGAATATTCAATTTCAATCATTACACTATTCTGTAAAGTCTTTTAAATTACATTAGTAAGCCTGGTCTATGGGAGGCCAAGATGGGTGAATTACTTGAGTCCAGGAGTTCGAGACCAGGCTGAGAAATTTGCCAAGACCCTGCCTCTATAAAACATACAAAATTTACCCAGGTAAATTTACCCAGGTGGTGGCACACACCTGTAAGTCTCAGCTACTCAGGAGGGTGAGGTGAGAGGATCACTTGAGCCTAGGAGGTGCAGCCTGGAGTGAACTGTGATCACACCACTGTGCTCCAGCCTAGGTATAGAATGAGGTTCTGTCTCAAAAACAAAAAAATTACATTTGTTTGCAGAATTGCAGCAGCACTCTATTCATTATTAAAAATATCTAAAAAGGCACAAACAGATATATGCACTCAGAACTAAATGGAATTTCACACCTAAAGTTGGTCTTTGTGTACCTAATTACTATATTACCTCATAAAATAACACACACAAAAAAATGTTGAGCATAATTAGTTTTATATAGTATTCATCTCATAATTTGCATTTGGATTCTTGTAAGTATGGAATTTTAAAAAGAATTTTAAAACAGTTTGGAGAAATTTTAGTATTAAAATACTTCCACCTGTAATCTCACCACTTTGGGAGGCTGAGGTGGGCAGATCACCTGAGGTCGGGAGTTTGAGTCAGCCTGAGCAATATGGAGAAACCTCATCTCTACTAAAAAACAAATACAAAATTAGCTGGGCGTGATGGCACATGCCTGTAATCCCAGCTACTTGGGAGTCTGAGGCAGGAGAATTGCTTGAACCTGGGAGGCAGAGGTTGCAGTGAGCCAAGATTGTGCCATTGCTCTCTAGCCTGGGCAACCCTATATCAACAACAACAACAACAATAACAACAAATACCACTTCCGTAGAATACTTTGAATTCTTTTTATTTCTCAGTTTTCAATATATTTGAGGTTACTTTTTCAACACTGAGGGGTTTTTTGTTTTTTGTTTTGCCACTATGGGTATAATGTCTATACATTTTATTGGAATGTAGAGTTTCTACAATAAACCAAGTATTTTATTTTAAACATAGTACTAAAAATGAATCAAAATGCTCTTTAGTAAATTCATTATAATTTAAGTATCAAAATGTCATCATTTTTCTCTGATTTTAAGAACAGCAGTCTCTTTCACATTTCAAAACCAATCATGAATTTCCAACACACCTCCAAAGTCTTAACTCATTACAGTATTAACCCAAAACTCCAAGTCCAAAGTCTCCTCTGAGACAAGGCAAGTCCTTTCTACCTATGAGCCTATACAATCAAAAACAAATTAGTTACTTCCAAGCTACAATGGGGGTACAGGCATTGGGTAAATTCTCTCATTCCAAATATGAGAATTGGCTAAAACAAAGGGACTACAAGCCCCGTGCAAGTCTGAAAGCCAACAGGGATTTTATTAAATTTTAAAGTTTCAAAATAATCTCCTTTGACTCCATGTCTCACATCCAAGGCATGCTGATGCAAGGAATGGCCTTGGGCCATTCTGCCCCATGGCTTTTCAGGGTATAGACTCTATGGCTGTTTTCATGGACTGGTTTTTAGTGCCTGAGGCTTTTTCAGGTGCATGGTGCAAGCTGTCAGTGGATCTACCATTCTGGGGTCTGAAGGACAGTGGCCCTCTTCTCATAGCTCTACTAGGCATTGTACCAGTGGGGACTCTATGTGGGGACTTCAGCCCCCACATTTCCTCTCTTCATTGCCCTAGTAGAGATTCTCCCTGAGAACTCCGCCCTGGGCAGCAGACTTCTGTCTTGACATCTAGACATTTCCATACATTCTCTGAAATCTAGCTGGAGACTCTCAATGCTCAACTTTTTTCCTCTGTGCACCATCAGGCCCAACACCATGTGGATAATCTCAAGGTATGGGGCTTGCATCCTCTGAAGCAGTGGTCTGAGCTATACCTTGGTTTCTTTTAGCCATGGGTGGAGATGGAGCAGCTGTGACAGAGGGCATCAAGACCTGAGGCTGCATGGAGAAGCAGGGCCCTGGTCCAACCCATGAAACCATTTTTCCCTCCTAGATCTTTGGGCCTGTGATGGGAGGGGCTTCCAGAAAGATCTCTGATATGCTCTAGAGACATTTTCTCCATTGTCTTAGCTATTAACATTTGACTGCTTGTTGCTTAGGCACATTTCTGCAGCAGGCTTGAATTTCTCCCTGAAAATGGGTATTTCTTTTCTATTGCATGGTCAGATTGCAAATTTCCCAAACTTATGCTCTGCTTCCCTTTTAAATAAAAGTTCCATTTTCACATAATGTCTTTGTGATTGCATATGACTGAACACTTTCAAAATCATCCAGTTCACATCTTGAATTCTTTGCTGCTTAGAATTTTCTTCTGCCAGATAACCTAAATTATCTCTCTCAAGTTCAAATTTCCAGAGATCTCTAGGGAAGGGGCAAAATGCCACCAGTCTCATTGTCAGAGCATAGCATGAGTGACCTTTACTCAGTTCCCCATAAGTTCCTTGTCTCCATTTGAGACCACCTCAGCCTGGACTTCATAGTCTATCTCACTATCAGCATTTGATCAAATCATTCAACAAGTCTCTAGGAAGTTCCAAACATTCCCACATCTTCCTGTCTTCTTTTGAGCCCTCCAAACTGTTCCAAACTCTTTCTGTTCAGAGTAACAAAATGTTCCACATTTTTAGGTTATCTTTACAGAGTACCCTGCTCTGCTGTTACCAATTCTCTGTATTAGTCTACTTTCACTCTGCTGTAAAGAACTACTTGAGACTGGGTAATTATAAAGAAAATAGGTTTAATTGACTCAGTTCTGCATGGCTGGGGAGGCTTCAAGTACCTTACAGTCATGGTGAAAGGCATAGGGGAAGCAAGGCACTTCTTACACGATGCTAGGAGAAAAAAGGGTGCAGAGGAAAGTGCCACTTTTGGACCCCCGAATTTCATGAGAAATCCCTCACTATCATGAGGGCAGCATGAGGGAAACTGCCCCCATGATCCAATCACCTCCCACCAGTCCTTCAAATGGCCAGGTAGGGATTACAATTCAAGATGAGATTTGGGTATAGACCTGAAGTCAAACCATACGCTCATCCATGAATAAAAACTTAAATTGATTTGCCTAACTAGTGTTGGTAACACCAGTAGCTTATTGCATTGGAGACTTTTAACAGTTACTAAATGCCTGTGTGAAAAATGCCATAATATAAACATTGAATGCTATTCTTCTGGACAATAAATATAACAAATTCTAAACATATATGTTACTTCCCTCAATGCTGTTCAATTTTCAAGAGCAGTGTCTCTCATTTGTCCTTTTTCAAACATGCCATTGTAAGAGAAATCTCATTATTTTAATTAGAATGAGAATGAGTTTCTATCTTCTATGCACAACTTAGAACTAAAGTTAGACAAGCAGTGCTGTGACATGTATAAGGAGATTTTGGGGCTTTCATAGTCCTGACAGCCATTGCCTTAGAGTCCTTTACGCTCATGAAAATTATACTTCTGCTAACCCAGTATGCCAGCAGTTACAGTTAAAGCTGTCTTTTAAAATATATTTTTTATGGTGGAACCCCATCTATACTAAAAATACAAAAATTAGTTGGGTGCAGTGGCAGTCACCTGTAATCCCAGCTACTCCAGAGGCTGAGAGAGGAGAATTGCTTGAACCCAGGAGGTGGAGTTTATAATGAGCCGAGGTGACAACACTGCATCACAGCCTGGGTGACAAAGCAAGACTCCTTCTCAAAAAAAAAAAAAAAAAGAAAGAAAGAAGTATTAACGATATAACAGACAAAATGTCATGGGCACAAATCTGATCTCTCCTCTCTCCCAGTACAAATCGCCTTTGTCTGTATTATTGTCATTAACCATAAAAATGAATCCTTTATTTTAATTTTTTATAATCAGATTCTTTATGCAGATTTAAAATGATAGTGGCACATTTAATAATTCAAATGTTTGGGGAGAAATGCCAGATGTAGGTGATCAGGAGGAAGGCAGCACATCACACTGCCATGTGTGTACCTATGCAACAATCTTGCATGTTCTTCACATGTACCCCAAAACCTAAAATGCAATTAAAACAATAAATAAATAAATAAATAAATAAAAATAAAGAGTAAAAAAATAAAATAAAATAATTCAAATGTTCACACTTTGGCTTTAAACTCTTTAAATTTTTCTGCATCAATATAGTTAGTGTATTTCGTTGTTCTAACATAGAACACAATAACCGTATCTGAATACATACACTGAAAAGAAAATAGCAAAGAACACTGTACTATGATTCTCAAAAGTATCTAATTAAAAATCCAGTGTTACTTTCCAACTCAATAAATGGTTTGTTGGAGGGGGAAAATGGTGTGTGCATGCATGCACGTGTGTGTGTGTGTGTGTGTGTGTGTGTGTTCAGTTAAAGATGAAGCCAGAGAGCTAAAATGAGGAGGCATAAGAAAATCGGCCTAATGACAAAGGTCCTGAAAACTCTGACTAATTTACACTTGTAATTTAATAACCCAGTTTACATTCACACCACATTAGTATCTCCAATGGCAGAAACAAAATGTTCTGGTGCATAGGAGATAATTGATTTCTGAATCTAATGTCTTCAGGGATTTCATAAGGAGAACAGCTATTTTTATTGTTTTCTAACACTTGCTGGACAAATTGGGAGTAAAACTGTTTCAAATACTGAGGTACTGAGTTTTGTCCATAGCCCTGAATTTAGATTGTGATTTTCCAGTTCATTTTGGACAGTGATTGGTCTTATTGAGGTATTCAGTGATAAACAGGATTCTGATCTTCCATAAGAAACAATAAAATTATATGTCAGAATAACTTTCTATATTACTTTGAATATTCAATATAAAACTAGGTTATAAAAATACACAGCATGATTTCAATTCACTGTTGCTTAGACTTGTGTTTTTCCAAATGCTGTCTGTTTCTCTCCAGAAATGTTTTCCCTCCACCAATTGTCTAGATTCTTCTCTTCACATGCTTCACCACAAAATCAAACTTATTCCAATCCTCTGCATACTCGTTAATTTCATTATTGTTCTGAATTACAATTTTGAGAGGTAAATTATGAAGTTTATTTTCTTTAAACTTAGCAACTAATCAAATTGTAGACTAATCATTTTGGAGACTTTTAACAACTATTAAATGCCTATGAGAAAAATGCCATGGAGTTGCCACATTTCCTTGTCCCTAATTTTACATTGGATCCTATTCTTTTGGACAATAAATATAGCAAAAGATGACTAAAGATGGTCAGACAATGCCCACTACTGCTACTTAAACTGTAAAGGTTTTTCTCTTGATTATACATTAAGAAAAAAATAAATCTAGAGTTTTAGATAGAAAAGAGACAGAGACATGCCTAATAATCAAAATTATCAAACTATGTAGATAAGAAAGATATGCTATTTCTGAAGTTAAATACATATTTTATTTGTCATGACAATTGGACATGTATCTTGCATCAATCAAAAAAGAATGTCATTATCACTTTCTGGTTATTTTAAATGTTATTTATTTTTGTTTTCAGCTCTATATCCCTAGAAGATTTCACTCCATATTTCAGTTATGGGATTTAAGGTCTTATGTCAGGCATGACCCAAAGGGTCAGGACTTCCAGAGACATTAAGCAGAAGGAGTCTCAGAGATAATACAGTTCAAGGCAGGCGATCTGTGCCCAGTGACCCATAGGCCTGCAAGTTCAGTTGGCTGAGGCAGGGATTTTGCCAGGGTTGAATTCTCTATCGGGGCCAGAGGCATTCCTCTTTGCTCTGTACTGGGAGTCCCCAGTGAGGTCAGAGGCCCCACGATGAGCTCTGCCTATGTGAGAGGAAGACAAGAAAGCTACAGTCATTTCATAGTAATTTTCTCGCCTGTCCAACAACAGAAGAAAATAAAATATGTGCTACATTGTGCTCCTGATGAGTCAAGCTGTGGAAAATGGATGAAAGGGAAATAAGAAAAAAAAAATGGCTTATTAATCCTCTGCTTCTTTTTAAAATTCAGGAAATTATAATATAAATATGAATACATTATTTTGTTAAGGTTTGCTGATGATGAATATAATGTATATGTTTCTCTAGCTATATCAGGAATGTATAAAATAAAAAATAATAAAATAATTTTACCATTCATTAAATAACAAATAATAAAAATGATATACATAGAAATTTTTGTGTCATGATGTTTTTAGGTTTGCAAGTCAAGGTTATTTGTAAGTATCAGTTTAGCAGGTATGTAACATTTATCTTTATAGAGTAATTTAAAAAGTAATTGTCCAATTATGGAAAATTTTTGCTTTGTTTTCTTTGCAAGATTGTTTTACTTTTTCATATCATGCAGGAGATGATAATTTGATGTTGATATAATAAAAAAGGCAGCCATAAATGTCAGAAATATTTATGAACAAAATTATTTGTCTTAGTTGAATCTCATTTTCATATGTATTATGGAATTAAGTTATTGTAAGTTCTTGCTCTCTCTCTCTCTATCGCTCCATACATATATATATATCAGGTATGTATTTGTAATTGGTTCTCAGGAGTAAAATCCAACACATTTACACATGAACAACATTTAAAGTTTTGAGTGGGACTTTTATACTGCATCTCTTTCAACATAATGTTAATTATTAAGACTTATTAGAAGAAATATTAATCATAAATTTATGAGAATATATTGAGGTACTTTTGTAGCTGTATCTCAGCAGGTTGGAAATATGCCTTGTAAAATATCTGTATTTGTTAATATATTTATATGCATTACTATATTTTAATGGCTAAAAAGAAATGCATTTCATTAGTGAAACAGTAGATGGCCTTTTCACTCAACAAGAAGAATATGTCTTGGTTAGAAAGCTAGAATGTAAGCATCATGTAGAAATGAATAAGTGAAGTGATTGTCATTCTTACATTCTTATGACTATGACAGAGAAGGGCACTGAAGTGGAATTTATGCCAGGGTTGACAAGACTTATGGGCAATGGTGCAGAAGCTGATGCTCCTAATTATTCCAGGCATGTTGGCTGTTGACCAGCTTAGCACACACAAGTTGGCAAGGTCTATAAATGGACCATATTCAGGACCCAATGATGTTTTCTCTGCATTAATGACTAACTTCATGAAATAAGAGAAAGCACTTAAGTAAGCAGGGCTAGAAGTTGGTCGCCATGTTAAATCCAACTGAAAACTTGAAATAACCTTCCGGGAGTCATAACAACATGCATTGGTTAATCTTGTTGAGAGTTAAGACTGGACTAGGCAACACCAAAAAAGTGAAATAATCACATGTGAATTACTACCTTCATACACAAGATTATATGTATTTATTTTGTAAGTACCATGTTTAAGAGTGCAGTCTTGGAGGAATACTACCAGAAGTTGCAATGTGTTTTCTCTAGGACAAAGGAAAATGTCCAGATTACTGAACAGTTTCTGTTGATGATGGTGACAGAACTGGATAATGAAAAATAATTGAAACAGGATGCTAACACTTATGGTGGGTTACCTCTGGGATGTCTCTGCCCAATCCATTTTTTCAGTAAACTGGTTATCAATAACAGAAAGGTATTCCAAAATATTCTGACCTGCTGGACTCCGAGCAGAGAGGTTTTGACTTCTCCCTCAGCTATCTGAGTGAAACTGACTATAAACAATAATCAGACCTCAAGGATTAGAAGACAGGTCTTTCACTAAGTTGCAGCCTCCTCTGTATGTCTTCAGTAATCACTGACATGATAATAAATCAGAGATGAAGAAAAGGGGATGGTAAGACATATTTTAACAAGAACATTTCTAAGACTCAAGATACATTGAAATTTCCATCAAATCTACTCTCTGTTTAGGAGGCCCCTTTTTACCAAGTGACATCTGGATATCTGGGTAGAAAGATAGGAAACAATGCTGTGTAAGGGCAGAAAAATAATGAATACCTACAGGAATCAGATCACTGAGCCTAAATCTAAGTGAAAAGCCTGCAAAGATTCGGAGTAATAATGTGTTTTGGCTTTTTCTCTCATCACGAAAAAAGATAAATTCAGGAAAGAATTAGCCTATTTACATGAAAAAAATGAAAGTTAATACAATTAATAATTTAGGGATTTAAATGTTTGGAAAACCTAATTGCCTCTATAGTTCAGAAGTATAAAATAAAACACAAGGCATTTTAAGTGATAAAGACATTAATATTTGCCCTCTGGCATGAGTATTTTCTTCTCACCTGATGCAATTATTTCTAATAGACTCAAAGGAGCTGCCATTAAGTTGAGAGAAAAACCAAGAGGTCATGGAACAAAAGAAATAAAAAAAGAAATTTAGTTCAAATACACTGTCCCTGATTTAACAGGATTTATACAAATAAATGTCGGGGAGAGCACATAATTTAACTCATCAGTTATAGGTCACCAGACTTTGGAGCTCTGTATCAAAAAGAATAGAGATGACCTGCATCATTCAAAATCTTCTCTTCTTTTGATTGGACAAAAGAAATAGGTGCCATCACTTGGAGTGGGAAGAAAGGTGAAATGCTATTTGTTACCAGACTGTGACTACCGATGTCTGATCAACCAAATCTGCTTATTCCTCCTGTGCATAGAGCTAGACTATGTTTACCAGTCACCTTTGTAGTTATGGTTTGGGAAAATGACTAAGTCTAGGTCAATAAATAAAGGTGAATGATGTGTCAGCTACTTGCCCATTTATCACATCAAAATCTCCCATGCGTGATTCTCCATGTTATCATCCTTAAAATGGTACAGCTTCTAAGGCTACTGTCTTAGTTTGTGTTTGCTGGTCTCACAGATTACCTGAGACTGGATAACTTATAATGAACAGAAAGTTATTGTCTCCCAGTTCTGGAGCCTCAGAAGTGCAAGATGAGGGAGCTGACATCTGATGAGGGTCTTCTTGCTGAATCATCCCATGAGAGAAGACAGAGGACAAGAGACAGCAAGAAGGGCTGAATTCACTCTAATAATGTCACCAATCCCACCCTTGACAGTGAAATTCTTATGGCTTAATCACGTCTTAAAAGTCCCGCCTCTTAATATTGTTACAATGGCAATTAAATTTTAACATGAGATTTGGAAGGGAAACATATTCAAACTTTGGTAGCAGTCACATAGGTAGAAATAATATTTACAGTTGTTTAAGCCACAGGAATTAAGCTAGAAGAGACTCCATTTATGAATCAACATTTGAAAGATATCACCTAACCAAGATGTTTCATAGTGGATGATTTTAAGAACAAGAAAAATACTTTTATTTTGTTAAAATGCTGAGATACGGCCAGGTGAGTTGGCTCATGAGTGTAATTCCAGCACTTTGGGAGGCCAAAGAGGGTGGATCACCTGAGGTCAGGCATTCAAGACCAGCCTGGCCAACATGGAGAAACCCATTCTCTACTAAAAATACAAAAATGAGCTGGGTGTGGTGGTGTATGCCTATAAATCCTACTCAGGAGGCTGAGGCAGGCAAATCACTTGAACCTAGGAGGCAGAGGTTGCAATGAGCTGATATCACACCACTGCACTCCAGCCTGGGTGACAGAGGGAGACTCTGTCTCAAAAAAAAAAAATACTGAGACATGAAGGAACACTGACCTTCTCAGGGAGATTTCCATAACACAGACAAACTCCCATGGGAAGATGAGACACTGACTAATAGCTGTTCTTACTGACCCAGTTTCGATTACAGTATTGATGAGGTTACCTACTGGAGAAGAAGAAATTGGGTCAAGATATCTGTATAAATACTTGTAGCCATCTCTACTGCTTTGGAAAACTCCTCTCATCCTCATAATGGAACATGTTCTCACTTATAGGTGGTGTTGAACAATGAGAACACATGGGCACAGGGAGGGGAGCATCACACCCTGGGGTCTGTCAGGGGGAATAGGGGAGGGAGAGCTGGGGGTAAGGAAGTTGTGGAGGGATAACATGGAGAGAAATGCCAGATATAGGTGACGGGGATGGAGGCAGCAAACCATATTGCCATGCATGTACCTATGCAAAAATCCTGCATGTTCTGCATACATACCCCAGAACCTAAAGTGCAATAAAATATATTTATTTTAAAAAAAATTAGGCAAAAGGTAAGAGATGTCATGAAAAATGGGCATCAAAAATGCCAGTTAAAGGGTATTTCTTCAATTGGGGTCATTACAAAATGTCTCCTTCCATATGAGCTGAGTCTGAGTTAGCTAAAGGGTATATAGGGGCAAACCAGGAAACAATGTGGATGTTACTATTGAATGAAGGGATCCACCAAGATGAAATAGTTGAGTTCAGTAATGATTATCTTTCTGTCTGATACAGAGTTTCTGGCGGGACAGATGAACTTCATTTGTTCAAGCTATGTGCAGTCTCCATGACTTTGGAATCTGAAAGAGTTCACTTACTTGTACATCTCCTGATTCCTCTACCCTTCCCTGCCCTAACATGAGCTTCCTTAGGGAGAGGAGGTACTAAACATCACGTATACCTGTATAAGTAAGCTGGGGAATCTTCGGGAGGAACAAGAATTGAATTTCTATCCCTGTGTTGAATACAAGTGCTTAACTCACTATCCTACCCACTCCTAAGAAAGAGTATGGACTTTGGTTCAGTCTATGGGGGATGGCTAAGATTCACAATTAGGAAGGGAAGATAATATTACTTGGGTTGGGCTAGGGCCCTTTGGCCCACCACTGCAGTGCTTACTTTCTCACCTGAAAATAAAAGGTCATCTACAAAACACTGTCAATAAAGGCCGTATTTAATATTTCTAATAGTATCTAAAAGAGCTGCAATAGTTCCCGCCTTGATTTAAGGCAGGCCTTGTGACATTCTTTGATTAATAGAATGTATGGAAAGTGACACAGTGGCAATAAAAGATTACGCCTTTAAGAAATGTGAAGCTTCTCCCTCCCCTAAGAGAAGGCAACTCAAACAGAAGAAGTCTTGCACCCTGAGATCACCATAATATAAGGCAGCCCAATATAGCTCCCTCAACTAATTCTACTTACTTACCTCTGGAGAGGACATTGTGGGGCCCTGCTCAGGTCCTGATCCACTTATTACGCAGTTGCTGGGAATAGTGACTTCCTATTCTTGCCAGCTACACCTCTTCTCCAGAAGCCTACCTTTACATGAAAGGCGCCATCCTACCAAGAAGCCTTTTCTCATTACTCATGGCCAGTTAACCCTGCTTCCTTCAAAGAGGAAAACACTGTGCTGCAGTTGATGTTCCAGGGGCCTTTTCCTATTGAAGCAGCCATGCCTACACTTTTCCTGAGAGTATGTCCTTACTTAACTGCCTCTCAAGATTCACACTTTTGCTCACAGATTTGCCCGGAGAGCACTTCGCCCATAACCATGGGTACTCACATCCCGGCATTCATCTCTTTCTGGGAAACCTAACCTTTGGTAACTTGAGTGAAGAATGCGTGGTTGTGTTCATGTCCTGATGCTTCACTTTGTGCTTTTTTGTACATTTGAACCAAGTAAAATGTTACCGAATATAATACTTGTAAAGGAATACATGTCAATGGAAATAGGGCAGACAGCAGCAAACAAATAGAAAATCTTGCATAGTTGTACCCAGCATATTTTAATAAAGTATAATATTTTGTGTGTGACTAGTGTTTAAAGAATCCGAACAAAAGAAAGAATGAAAAATAATACTATATTGCCAGAACCCAGAAACAGAATTAGCATAGATATATTAGACAACACAAAAAAAGGATGCAAACTCCAGTGAGGTCTTGTTATTTTTAAACTTATCCATGTAAGTATGTAAAAACAGGGAAAGTCAATTTTATAGGACAGAGCAGTAACTGACTTCAGATATAATATTTTTATTTTATGTATCCTTTGGGATATCAGGTATATTTTAATCTTCCCTTTTGTTCTTAACAGAAAATAGGTTTCAAATACACTATTTTAAATTATACCAAAGCAATATTTTTAGCCCTGCATATTCATGTATCTGCATCATAATATATCCTATGTCTCTGTCTTTTTTATATTAAACTTAAGCAACTCAGCATAAATTATTCCTTAAATTATACCAATGAGTTTTTATTTTTTCTTCCTCACTATACCAATTTTATAATTATAATGTTATAACTGACATGAATAAGAAGAAAGCTCTAACCCCTAATTAAAATCAAATTGTCATATGTCACCCAGCCAATTAAACAGTTAAGATTATTCAGATATCAAAAGATATCTAAAAATTTTTTTATAAAATTAGATCACAAGTGTCATTATCATATACAACCCACAGAAAATAATAATATTTTTTGTATATAATACTTTAGGACATTAAAGCAATTGAAAATGAAGCAAAGTTTATTTTTCATTTTTCTAACCATCTTTGCAAAATTCTGAATACCTAAATTAGGTGAGAATTTTAACACAAAATTATTACTTGACTTTTCTCAAGAGGAATTATCTTGCTTTAAGTAAGAGAAAAAAAATAAATCACATTGACAATCAGAAAGACCAAGGTTTTCTAATTTTGTTTGACTATAAACTGATCTCTGTGGGACCTAAACTACACTACTACGTAACTGTCTAAGTGGTAACATTTCTTTCTTCTGGATCCATTTGGTTGACTCAGTCTTTGTGGGAAATATTATGTTAAATATGTACTAAAATAACAAAACAACTTTTAATTCTATACCAAATCTGTCCTCTAAAAGTTATATTTTCCATGAGATAATACCTCAATCGCATGAATATATTCTTCCCAACCATAATGTGATTCAAACTTTAATTTCAGAAATATTTAAACATTTTTATAATATTGAGGACAATTCACTATTTTCAATTGGGTTTTTGAGTACTAATATATACAAAAATTACATAGCTATAATTAAGTGGTTAAGAAACACTACTTTAATAGTTAGATAATAACCAGAAATAAATGACTTAAAAGTAATTTCTTTAAAAAAAATACATATCTAATATTTTAAGTGGGTTTATAAGCAAGCCACTTTGAAT
This sequence comes from Callithrix jacchus, assembly GCF_049354715.1. Classification (NCBI taxonomy): domain Eukaryota; kingdom Metazoa; phylum Chordata; class Mammalia; order Primates; family Cebidae; genus Callithrix; species Callithrix jacchus. The sequence continues at coordinate 193,175,295 of NC_133503.1, forward strand.
AATCCCTTTCTTTCCCTAATCCTCTTCCCCTAGCATCCAGTAAATCTTAATTAGTTTACATCTAATTATAACAAGAAGATCTCACATTAATTCCTTGCCCTCTTTCCTTTATCATTATCAAATTGTGATGGCAAGTTTCTGGAACCTGGTATCACTATGCCTGACCTTTCTCTTCTGTAAGCGCAATAGGAAGCAAACTGAGCACTCAGTAAATGTTAGGGTTTTTTCTCACCTGACAAAACGCTTTATTAGCATAACTCGATTTTAGCCTAAGGACTGACTTTTCATTTCTCATTATAATACGCTGCAAAACTAAGTATTTTCTTCAAGAAACAAAAAATTCCCCAGCTGTGTCTTTTCTTCTTTTTCTGCCTGAAGATAAAATTTTTTTCTTGAGCCCTGGGCTGTGGAAGGTCTATGCATAAACAGATTTCCAGTCATCCCCTGACTGGTGGTCAGGGATTCAGAGAATCCATCTTGCCATGTATTCCCTTTTACTATGCTCTGTCTTCTATTATAATAATGTGTCACCACTATTGGTGAACATTACATTAATCACTTTCCTCAAATGTGAACACGAATTTAAAAATCCTTATTTTCCAAGTATTTTCTCTTTTGCTCATTTCGCATCAATTTCTTCAGTTCTTTCTGTAACTCAACAGCCATGTTTCTCTGATTGCAAAATATGATTAACCTTATCTGATCACAGATATCATTGTTTAAATTCATTTTAGGCATAACCTGTTATTTTAAACAGCATTAGTGAGATAATTTTCATCCAAATCAAGTATATATTTAAATTTTGAAGATATTTTTACTATATTCATGGATAAGGAAAAATACTACCACAGTTAATGTTAGAATATTTTCTTTTTTTTTTTTTATTGCATTTTAGGTTTTGGGGTACATGTGCAGAGCATGCAATACAGTTGCATAGGTACACACATTGCAGTGTGTTTTGTTTGCTTTCTCCCCTTCACCCACATTTTGTATTTGTCCCCTGGCAATCCCTCCCCACCTCCCCCTCCCACTGGCCCTCCCCTTTTCCCCCTATAGACCCCAGTGTTTAGTACTCCCCTCTCTGTGTCCATGTGTTCTCATTTTTCATCACCCACCTATGAGTGAGAATATGCGGTGTTTCATTTTCTGTTCTTGTGTCAGTTTGCTGAGAATGATGTTCTCCAGATTCATCCATGTCCCTACAAACGACATGAACTCATCATTTCGGATTACTGCATAATATTCCATGGTGTATATGTGCCACATTTTCCCAATCCAGTCTATCATCGATGGGCATTTGGATTGATTACAGGTCTTTGCTATTGTAAACAGTGCTGCAATGAACATTCGTGTGCATGTGTCCTTGTAGTAGAACGATTTATAGTCCTTTGGATATATACCCAGTAATGGGATTGCTGGGTCAAATGGGATTTCTATTTCTAAGGCCTTGAGGAATCGCCACACCGTCTTCCACAATGGTTGGACTAATTTACACTCCCACCAACAGTGTAAAAGTGTTCCTATTTCTCCACATCCTCTCCAGCATCTGTTGTCTCCAGATTTTTTAATGATCACCATTCTAACTGGCGTGAGATGGTATCTCAATGTGGTTTTGATTTGCATCTCTCTGATGACCAGTGACGATGAGCATTTTTTCATATGATTGTTGGCCTCATATATGTCTTCTTTCGTAAAGTGTCTGTTCATATCCTTTGACCACTTTTGAATGGGCTTGTTTGTTTTTTTCCTGTAAATCTGTTTGAGTTCTTTGTAAATTCTGGATATCAGCCCTTTGTCAGATGGGTAAACTGCAAAAATTTTTTCCCATTCTGTTGGTTGCCGATTCACACTAGAGACTGTTTCTTTTGCTGTGCAGAAGCTGTGGAGTTTGATTAGGTCCCATTTGTCTATTTTGGCTTTTTTTGCCAATGCTTTTGGTGTTTTGTTCATGAAGTCCTTGCCTACTCCTATGTCCTGGATGGTTTTGCCTAGATTTCCTTCTAGGGTTTTTATGGTGCCGGGTCTTATGTTTTCATTATTACAAAAAGAAACCCTGTACAATTCAGCTCCACATATATGCACCAGCCCCTAGCAATTACTAATCTATTTTCTGTCTCTATAGTTTCCTGTTCTAAGAATTTCACAGCAATGGAATATATGGTATTTTTGACTCACATTTTTTATTTAGCATAACATTTTCAAGGTTAATCTATGTTATCATAGATATTAATTTATGTTAACGTTAAGCAACCCAGCATAAATTATTCCTTAAATTATACCAATATACTATTCCTTTATATAGCCGAATAATATTACAATGCATGTGGCAATCAAAAAGAGTGACTGAACATCATTCCCAAATCAGTGAGGTTTCTTGAGCCAGCCTGAGGGCATACCCAGGAAAAATAAGTTACAGACACATCTATGCCTGTTTTTTTCCATAGACGTTCTCAGGAGGTTTAATAATACATTCATAAATTTTGCTTAAAAAAACAAAAAAAGCAAATCTGGAGGCATCACATTACCTGACAACAAACAATATTATATGGCTGTAGTCTCCAAAACAGGATGGTACTGGTATAAAAAATAGGCACATAGACCAATGGAACAGAATAGGGAACCCGGAAATTAAGCCCAAAAACTTAACAGCAACTGATTTTGACAAAGCAAACAAAAACATCAAGTGGGGCAAGGACACTATTCAACAAATAGTGCTGGGATAATTGGTAAGCCACATGTAGAAAAATGAAACTGGATCCTCGTCTCTCACCTTATAATAAAATCAACTCAAGATGGATCAAAGACTTAAATCTATGACCTGAAACCATAAAAATTCTAGAAGGCAACATCAAAAATACCCTTCTAAACACTGGCTTAGGAAAAGACTGCATAACCAAGAACCTGAAAGCAAATGCAACAAAACAAAGATAAATAGATAGAACTTAATTAAACTAAGAAGCTCCTACACAGCAAAAGAAATAATCAGCAAAGTAAACAGACAATCCACAGAGTGGGAGAAAATCTTCACTAATAATGCATCTGGAAAAGGACTAATATCCAAAATCTGCAAGGAATTCAAACAAATCAGCAAGGAGAAAACAAATAATCCCATCAGAGAGTGGGCTAAGGACATGAACAGACAGTTCTCAAAAGAAGATATACCAATGGCCAACAAATGTGAAAAAAAAATGCTCATTATCACTAATTATCAGGAAAAGGAAAATCAAAACAATGCTAAAATGGCCATAATTTTAAAATCCAAAAATAATAGATGTTGGTTTGGATGTGGTGAATAGGAAACACTTCTACCCTGCTTGTGGGAATGTAAACCTGTATAACCACTGTGGAAAACAGTGTGGAGATTCCTTAAAGAACTGGAAATAGATCTACTACTTGACCCAGCAATCCCACTAGCAGGTATCCACCTACAGGAAAAGAAGTCATTATATGAAAAAGACACCTGTTCATGTATGTTTATAGCAGCACAATTTGCAATTGCAAAAATATGGGACCAGCCCAAATGCCCATTAATCAACAAATGGATAAAGAAAATGTTGTATATATTTATACCATGGACTACTACTCAGCCATTAAAAAGGAATGAAATAATGGCTTTCTCAAAGATCTGGATGGAGTTGGAGAGCATTATTCTAAGTGAAGTAACTCAGGAATGAAAACCCAAATATAGTATATTTTTACTTGTAAGTGGGAGCTAAGCTATAAGGATGCAAAGCCCTAAGAATGATACGATGAACTTTCTGGACTTGGGAGGAAGGTTGGGACCGGGTGAGGGATAAAATACTACACATTGGATTCAGTGTACACAGCTTCGGTAATAGATGCACCAAAATCACCACCAACGTACTTACCCATGTAAACAAACACGACCTGATCCCCAAAAACCTATTGAAATAAAAATAAAAAATAAATAAAATTTTGAAAAGGAAAGAGCAGCAGTGAGCTGAGTGATTACATACTTCTGAGACTTCAGTTAGTACCCAGTAAATCTAAATTTTACATAAGAGATGGAGAACAGTTGAAGAAAAAGAGATTACACAGAGGCCTCTGGGAGAGTGAAGAAATGATTAATCTCATCTTATCTTTGGTTCCTGGGAATTTGAGCTAATAATTGAGGGTTAAGCTCTGATTTTATCTTATCTTGCCCAAATTTCTTTCTAAAGCAGCTGGGATGCCCTGCAAACCATAAATTCTTGTCAGCTGAGTTTCATTTATCCTACATATTGTGACTTACTTTCCAATATGACTCTGGCATAACATTACATAACAAGAAAATTAAGCTATTTTTATCCCCAAACATGTTTATTTGCCATATTTGAAATGGCTCTGCAAAACCATCCTTTTGGAGGATAAATTTGCATCTGTAAAGAATCTCTATTAACATAACTAGATATTTTTCTTACAAGACCTCCCAATCCTAAAGGGATGAACTGAGTGCTTAGCACCTTTTGAAGGTCTGAGCAGGAAACCTTTGTCATCTATTGCCTTTAAGGGCAGCCACTATGAGACTTCAAAAGAACCCTGGTCTCCACAATTTTATTTTTATTATTCTACTTTAAGTTCTGGGGTACATGTGCAGAACATACAGTTTTGTTACGTAGGTATACACATGCCATGGTGTCGGCTGCACTCATCAACCTGTCATCTACATTAGGTATTTCTCCTAATGCTATTCCTCCCCTAGTCCTTCACTTTTCAATAGTTTCCAGTGTATGATATTCCCCTCCCTGTGTCCGTGTGTTCTCATTGTTCAACTCCCACTTATGAGTGAGAACATGTGGTGTTTTGTTTCCTGTTCTTGTGTTAGTTTGCTGAGAATGATGGTTTCCAACTTCATCCATGCCCCTGCAAAGACATGAACTCATCCTTTTTATGGCTGCATAGTATTTCATGGTGTTTATGTGCCATATTTTCTTTATCCAGTCTTACAGTGATGGGCATTTGGGTTGGTTCAAGTCTTTGCTATTGTGAACAGTGCTGCAATAAACATAGGTGTGAATGTGTCTTTGTAATAGAATGGTTTGTAATTCTTTGGGTATATACCCAATAATGGGATAGCCAGCTCTAGATCTAGTACTAGATCTAGATTGTTGAGGAACTGCCACACTGTCTTCCACAATGGCTGAACCAATTTACACTCCCACCAACAGTGTAAAAGCATTCCTATTTCTCTGCATCTTCTCTAGCAACTATTGTCTCCTGACGTTTTTAATGATCGCCTTTCTAACTGGCGGGAGATGGTATCTCAATGTGGTTGTAATTTGCATTTCTCTAATGACCAGTAATGAGGAATTTTTTTAAATGTGTTGGCTGTATAAATGTCTCCTTTTGAGAAGTATCTGTTCATATCCTTTGCCCACTTTTTGATGGCATTGTTTTTTTCCTGTACATTTTTTTAAGTTCTTTGTAGATTCCGGATATTAGTCTGTTGTCAGATAGGTAGATTGCAAAAATTTTCTCCCATTCTGTAGGTTGCCTGTTCACTCTGATGATAGTTTCTTTTGCTGTTCAGAAGCTCTTAAGTTTAATTAGATAACATTTGTCTATTTTGGCTTTTGTTGCCATTGCACAAATTTTTATCTTACCCTGAACATTTCCTTTCTATTGATCCCAGGTCTATAGACAAACTTAACTAATTGTCCACCAGGAAATGTTTAAATTTATCTATAACCTGGAAGCCCCTGGACCAAACCAATGTATTTTTTAAATGTATTTTATTACGGTCGTATGCCTCCCTAAAATTTATAGAACCAAGCTGCACCCCAACCACCTTGGGCACATGTTCTCAGGGACTCCTGAGGGCTGTGTCCTGGGCCATGGTCATTCATATTTAACTAAGAATAAATATCTTCAAATATTTTAGAGTTTAACTCTTTTCATTGACATAATAAACGTTGTCAGTGTGGAGTCTTTTGAATGAGCTGGTTTCTATTTAGCACTTCAGGGCAAAAACCTAATGATGGTTAGTGAGGGAGAAGGTATAATAAGAAGACCTTCCCATCTCATAATGGCAGTGAACTCAGCTTCCAATGTTTCTTGGGGTCCCCTTGGCCAAAGAGGGGCCCATTAAGTCCATTGTAGGCTTAGAATTTAATTTGTATTTCTCACAGGTGTATTTATATTTCGCTTATCTGTTCATCATTTGATGGACACAGGTGATTTCCCCACTTAGCTTTTGTGAAAAATGCTGTTACAAACATTCATATATAAGTTGTTCCAAGGGCATATGTTTTCAATTTGGGGTATCTACCTTGAAGTGCACTTGCTGTTTTATGTATTAACTATGTTTAATTGTTTAACACTGACAGACTGTGTTAGGAAATGGCTGAATCATCTTACATTACCAAGAGCAGTGACTAAGGATTGCAATTGCTGCATTTTCTTACCAACACTTAGTGTGCAACTTTTTAAATTCTAGCCATCCAAGAGGGTGTGAAGTGGTATCTCATACAGAACATTTAGCTTTTTTACATAGGTATATACATGCCGTGGTGGTTTGCTGCACCCAACAATCCATCATCTATATTAGGTATTTCTCCTAATGCTATCCCTCCCCTGCCTCCCCTAGGCCCAGACAGGCCCTGGTGTGTGAAGTTCCCCTCCCTGTGTCCATGTATTCTCATTATTAACTCTCACTTATGAGTAAGATCATGCGGTGTTTGGTTTTCTGTTCCTGTGTTAGTTTGCTGAGAATGATGGTTTCCAGCTTCATCCATGTCTCAGCAAAGGACATGAACTCAACCTTTTATATGGCTGCTTAGTATTTCATAGTGTATATGTGCCATATTTTCTTTATCTATTTTATCACTGATGGGCATTTGGGTTGGTTCCATGTCTTTGCTATTGCAGATAGTGCTGCTGCACTGTTCTTGCCATTTCTATTCAACATCATGTTGGTGATTCCAGTCTGAGCAATTAGATGAAAAAAAAAGAGAATAAGAAAGAAAAGGCATCCAGATATATTACATAAACTTGTAAATAAAAAATAAGAAATTCAATTTTAAAACTATTGGAATGAATTAAAATTATTTCAATAACCACTTTAATCATTTTGAGATAACTCATTTATCTTGAAAATAAGTGAATTGAGTAAGGTAAAAGGATACAAGATCAAGATACAAAAACCAATTGTATTTCCATACACTTTCAATGTATAATCTGAATAAAAAAATTAAAATATCTTTTATTTATGATGGCTAAAAATATTAGCACATCTTACAAATAAACCTAACAAAAAAATGCCGAATTCATACTCTGAAAACTACAAAACATTGTTGAAAAGAATTAAAAAACTAAATAATTAGAAAAACATCTCATGTTCATGGATCAGAAGATTAACATTCTTAAGAGGGAAACACTCCTCCAACTGCCCTAAAAATTCAGTATCTGTAGAATTCTTTGTAGAAATTGACAACTGGGAAATAAAAGAGACCCAGAATAGTCAAAACAATCTTGAAAAAAAGTTGGAGGACTTACGCTTCTCTATTTTAAAACTAACTTAAAATTGATGGTAATAAGATAGTATGGTACTGGCATAAGTATAAACATATAGAGCAATAAAACCGTTAGGAGCCCCCAAATGAACCCATGTATCTGGTTAACTAATTTTCGACAAGAGTGCAATTACCATCCAAGTGGGAAAGAATAGTCTTTTCACCAATGATGCTGTGATAACTACATAGACACATGCAAAAGAATAAAGGTAGCGCCTTCCTTCACACCTTATAGAAAAAAAAATCAAAATGAATAAAAAGTATTAATATAAGTGTTGACAGATGATGTGATACTTTGGTTCTGGTCTTCTCATATCTCTGTCTCCTGTATACAACGTGTTTTAATCCAATCTTATAATGTCTGCCTTTTGATTAGATATTATCTATCACATTTTTTAATTATTATTATTGATATAGCTGGATTTATATCTGTCATTTTGTTTTGTTTACCTATATGTCTCATGCATTTTTGTTACTCTATTTCTCTTTCCCTGATTTATTTTTCATTAAATGGATATTTAAGCATTTTAATTTCTTTATATTTTCACTATATTATTGAGTTAAAAGTTTGTAGTTACTTTGTAGTTTACCATATATAACCTAATTTATCCGAATCAGCATTTGATTTATACTAATTGAATTCGTATCATATATAGAAATATTAATACTATGTGGCACTATTCTCTTTTCCCTACTTTTGTGATATTTTTGTTATATAGATTGCATTTGTTAATGTTACAAATCCAGCAATATGTTATTAAAAATCTTACTTATCTGTAATGATATAGCTTTGTTCTAACCTAACTCTTCTGTGATGTTATTAATCTATATATTACACTTAACTATTTTTAACTTTTTATTTTTTTATTTTTGGGGTCCATAGTAGATATATATATTTATGGGTTGCATGAGATATTTTGATACAGGCATGCAATGCATAATGCATCAGGGTAAATGGGGTATCCAGCACCTGAAGAATTTGTCCTTTGTATTGCAACAATCCAATTATATCCTTTTAGTTATTTTTAAAGGTACAATTAATTTTCAACTATAATATGCCCGTTGTGCTAGAAAATACTAGTTCTTATTTATTTTTTCTACTTTTTTGTACCCATTAATCATTCCCAACTCCTTCCCCACTGTTTCCCACTACTTTCTCACCCTCTAGTAACCATCCTTCTATTTTCTATATCCATGAATTCAATTATTTTGATTGTTAGTCCCTACAAATAACTGAGAATATGTGAAGTTTTTCCTTCTGTGCCTGGCTTAAACATTTCTCTATGTTGTAGTCACAACTGTACATTTTATATATAATATTTTCTCCTTACTGCTCTTAACTGATTTAAAGGGCAATTGCATATGCTTTAAACCTTTTTAAATTGTATATGCAATTGTTTTTAAAATCAGCTATGAGAAACAAGGGAAAAAATATGCATTAATACTGAGCTATAATCATGTAATTACTCTTACTGCTATGGATTCAAATAAATGACTGAAATTAAATGCCCTTAGGCTGAAGAACATTTTCAGCAGTTCTTTTAAGGTGAGCTTTCTAGTAAAAAAAAAAAAAAAAAAAAGTCTCTGATGTTTATCTTGAACAGTTTTTATTTCACCTTTCTTTTTGAAAAGTAAACTTTGATGGATGTAGGATTCTTGGTTGAAAGAGATGAAAAGCTTCTTCATACTGAGAAAGAGGGTCACCCAAAAGAGGTCTCTGGTTTGCAGTGGAAAGCAATCAGTTTTGTACAGAGGCTTCAGGAGGCAGTGATTGCTTTACATAAGGCTCAAGGGATAGGTTTGATCAGGTGTGCCATTCACAAAGCCCACGAACAGACTGGCCCTCCCACCCTAGTCTTTTATTGTGCAAATGTGGCCTCCACCTGGACATGTCCTTGATACTTGCACATGTGATTTTACCTGGAGGCTGCCATGCCGCCCATAAAAGAGGTGACAGGGAAAAGAAAGAAGGAGAGGCCATGTAGAATGTACCTGGCTTCCAGGTACAGCTGCTTGCATTTACATATAAAAGCTCCTAGTTTGCATATCTATGCCTGACTTCTCAGGCTGCTTTTTGTTAGAGAAGAAATGATTTGGGGCTGCTTTTTATTACAGGAAAATTCCACTGAGAACTTTCACCCTCTCTAGCTGTCTAAAAATGACTTATTAATAACTCCTGTGTTAATGTCAGCTATAAAAATTATTTGGGCTCTATCTTATTTCAGGTTTCTATAACAAAATACTGAGTAACATATACAACAGGAATTTGTTGTTCACAATTCTTACAATTGTAACCATTATAGTTAGGATACTGAGATATTGAAACAGCTCAGTTGTCTGTTTATAACTTACAGTTATAAAAATTGTTAAAAAAAAGTTGTCTTAGATCAAGGCACTGGCAGATTCACTGCCAAACGTCCAAACTTCCAAAGGTTCCATCACTCAATACCATCACCTAGGGAGTTAGGATTTCGACATATAAACTTTGAAGAATCATAAGCATTCAGTCTATTGCAAGCTCCTTTGTAAGTAATGTGTCACTTTTCCTGCTTTTAAGATTTTCTCATTGTATTGACTTTCAACATTTTTACTGTAATGCATCCATTTGTGAGTGTCTTTACATATATCCTACTATATAGTTTGTTGAGTTTCTAGGTGGATAGCTTATTGTTTTTTAATAAATTTGAAATATTTTCAGGTATTATTTCTTTAAATATTTTTCTGCTTTTTTCATTCTCCTTTCTTTCTCTGGAAGTCTCATTACACTTTCGATGGTGTGTTCAACTGTGTCTACATTTATCTGAGATTCTTCTGGTTTTCTTGATTCATTTTTCTCTTTATTCTTCATCCAGCATAATTGCTGTTGACACGCCTTTGAATTTGATTTTATTTTTTGCAAGTTGAACTATCTTTTTAAATTTTTTTTGGAGAATTATTCATTTCAGTTACTGTACTTTTTAACTATAAAATTTCCTTTTAGTTCTGTTTTACAACATTTATCTCTGTTAACATTATCTATCTGATGAATCATTGTAATCAAAACTTTCTTTACCTTCAATCATGGTTTTTTTTTTAATTTTGTGAACATGATTATAATAGCCACTTTAAAGCCTTTTTCTGATAAATATGACATCTGGTCACCTTCACAGGCTGTTTCTGTTGCTTGCTTTTTTCTAGTGAATAAATCATACTTTCTGGTTATTTTTGCATGCCTCAAAATTTCTGCTGAAAACAGGCTATCTTTAATAATTCAGCAACCCTAGTTGCTTCCACTTACACTCAATGTATGTTATCATTATTGGCTTGTTTATGTGTTTAGTGACTCGTCTAATTATTTTAGTGAAGTCTATTTTTCCCTCAAATTGTTAAGCTTCTAATGTTACTCCTCAGGGAAACTCAGCTTTGGGAACGCTCACAGTCATTTTGCATGACAGTGGCTTTTGTAAGGCTTTCTTCCTCTTTCTCTGACCACATGGAGCTATTAAACTTTACTAATTGCCAGCTGATTATTACATTGTTTTCAAGAATGTCCTGGGGCACAAATTGCTCTACAAAGTAATCTAATAAAGTCTGACTCCTTTGGAAAAAAAAAAACATTCTGAGGTCAGGTTTGACATTTTTTTCTGATTTCAGGTGGGCTCCTCTCTGGTGTTTTATTCCTCTGTAATCATCAGTCTACAGCTTAGCTCTATTTGGAATCTCTTCTTCTTATCTTATCCCACAAATTTTACTATTTTTGAGAGTACAGTAAGGTTGAACTTCCTCAAGGTTGGAAATAAAGTCAGTTTTTTGGGGAAAAGATGAAGAACTATCTGTTTTATGGCTTACTTTTTCCTCTAGTCAAGATCTCTAAATCAGGGCTGAGGACAAAGACAATGGCAAGCTTCTCTGCAAGGGAGGGAGATTCTTGGTTTAGTGAAAGGTGGGCAAGAGCCCGAGGTCTTCTTGTCTTCTTTCTCCCTGTCTGAAGCCACTGCCTCAAACTGGAGCTAGGGATATTAGGGCCCCCAGTATTCTCAGTGCTATTAATGTCATTAAAGTAAGGAACGTTTCCTAAAAAGTGCTCAGTATTCTTGGTAATTGGCATGCTACATCAAAACAAGTTTATGATGCTCATATCTATCACGACCTTCTTATGAAAGAGTCTTATAATGAAGGAGGAGCAGCCACGAGAAAAACAGACCTCTCGAACACCGAACTGGGAAGGAAGAGGTGATTTATTCAGCCAGTAGCAAGGTGGCATATTTGCCTGATAGCCAAGCTCCAGCTCACAGAGAAAGTCCCTGCGCTTTTAAAGGCTTACAACTCTAGAACTTACATGTGACAGGGTCTTGGGCTTAGGAGTAGGCTGGCGGTATAGTGACTTAGGTGGGAGTTTGATCTTGTTTAAGTAAAAACAATGCCTTCTGGAAAGATTCCTCCACACCATGCCTGTGATCTATAGGAGGGCGATTAAGGTGGTGCCCAGTCTGCCAGCCTTTACTTCTCCTATTGAAATGCAATGTGCAAGTCAAGGGAGGGGATGGTCTTAGATGCTTAAGGGTGACTAAGGTTTTCCTCCCTGAATAATGCTCATGATCCATGAAAGAAAATCAGAACAGCATTGGACATTCTGTATTCTTTATTACAGAAAGACGTGGAGGTTAGAGGCATTGACCACCCCTTCCAGCCAGGCAGTTGAAAATTTGCATATAAATATCGAGTCACCAAAAACAACTATTAATTGACTACTGTTGTCCAAAAGCTTTACTGATAAAATAAAATTGATTAACACATATGTTTTACATTATCTGTATTAAATATTGGATTCCTATAATACAGTAAGCTAGATTTTTTTAAATGTTAAGAAAATCATAAGATAAAATACATTTACTATTCATCAGATGGAGGTGAACCATTATCAAGATCTTCATTCTCATCATCTTCACATTGAGTAAGCTGAGAAGGCGGAAGAATTTATCTCACTGTCACTGGGATGGCAGAGGCAGAAAAAAATCTGCATATAAATGGACACAAAACCTCAGCTTCCTCATATATACAGTGTACTGAATCAGGGTCTCCCACACCTAATTTTGAACCCTCTTGGAGGCTTAATTAAAAATATAACATATTAGGTAGAAGAGCTGGCATCAACAGACCATGATGACTGGTGCACTTATAACGGACTTGCCGATGGAGGGAAGACACAAGAGCCGGCTGAAGAGGGAGAAAGGTGAGAACCCTGCACAGGGCTATCACACTTCCGGACTCACTCCCTGCTTCCATTGACTCCTGGTGAATCGGTGAGTTAAACTGGCAAGAAGCAACTGGATCCTGCCACTAGCCTCTGTAATCCAGGCTGGAGGAGACCCCTCAACCATCATAGACACTCGAGTTGGCACAGAGAGCACCATAGAGAAGTGGTGGTGGTAGCACACCAGCTGAAGCAAAGAGAAAAGTGTTTGGTGTGGGAGTCTCTGTAGCAGAGCATGACCTGGGAAACTTATCTCCCTAGGCTCAACTTGCTCCCATAGGAGACTTAAGCCATAGGAGAACTGTCAGATCTAAACTCTGCAGAGCAGTCTTGCCCGTCAGATAGGGCTGGTCTGATCTGTGCACCCCTTGGTCTGCTGGCCTCTCCTGGGGCCCTAACCTGGTTGTATTTGCTTCCAGGATAGTCTCAGATGCCCTGGGGGACCATATCATAACTCCTTCACTGGCAGACTGCTCCTGACGAACACAGAGCTCCAGCAGGGCAGCCCCCATGGCCACACATTAGCCCCACCAATTCCTCCCCACACTGTAGCTTCACCCAGGCCTACAACAACCTCCCACATCTTTTTACCAGCACCTGGATGTGTGGGCTGGCTTTGTCTTCCTTGCCCTGCCAGCACACATTTGTGTCTGCAGTCTGTCACTGCTGGAGAGGTTGTGGAGAAAAAGGAATGTTTATATACTGTTGGTGGGATTGTAAATTAGTTCAACATTATGGAAAACAGTGTGACAATTCCTCAAACACTTAAAGATAGAACTACCATTGGACCCAGCAATTCCATTCCTGGGTAGACACCCAAAGAAATATGATTCATTCTATCATAACGACACTTGCATGCATATGTATATTGCAGCACCATTCACAATAGCAATGGCATGGAATCAATCCAAATGTCCATCAATTGTAGGCTGGATAAAGAAAATGTGGTAAATATACACCATGGAATACTATGCAGCCATAAAGAAGAACACAATCATGTCCTTTGTAGGAACATGGATGGAGCTGGAGGCCATCATTCTTAGCAAACTAACTCAGGAACAGAAAACCAAATATTCCATGTTCTCATTTAAAAGTGGGAGCTAAATGATGAGAACACATGGACACATACAGAGGAACAACACACACTGGGGTCTATTGGAGTGTGGAGAGTGAGAAGGGAAGGAGGATCAGGAAAAATAACTCATGGATACTAATCTTAATACCTGAGTGATGAAATAATTTGTACAACAAACCGCTATGACATGAGTTTACTTATATAACAAACCGCACTTAAAATGAAAGTTAAATAAATAAATACACATACAGAATTGACACCCATATTGTCAAGAGTCAATCGTACGTGTATATGTACAACTCTAAATGTATGTGTATTTTTATTCAGCATATATATTTTAGTATAGCACTTTCCAACTCACTTTGTAAACAAATGATGCTATTAAACATGATAAAAGTGGGACCAGGCACAGTGATTCATGCCTGTAATCCCAGAACTTTGGGAGTCCAAGGAGGGCAGATCACAAGGTCAGAAGTTTGAGAGCAGCCTGGTCAACATGGTGAAATCCTATCTCTACTAAAAATACAAAAATTAGCTGGGTGTGGTGGTGGGTGCCTGTAATCTCAGCTACAGGCTGAGGTAGGAGAATCCTTTGAACCCAGGAGGCAGAGGTTGCAGTGAGCCAAGATCACACCATTGCACTCTAGCCAGGGTGACAAAGCAAAGTTCAGTCTCAAAAAAAAGATAAAAGTGGCCATTTGTGGTGTCTCACCCCGGTAATCCTAGCACTTTGGGATGCCGAGATGGGAAGATCACTTGAGGTCAGGAGTTTGAGACCAATCTGGTTGACATAGCTAGACAAAAAAAAATAAAATAAATAAAGAGCATTCAAAAATTATCCAATCATGGTCGTGTGTTCTTGTAACCCTGGCTACTTGGGAGGTGGAAGTGGGAGGATTTTTGCTTGAGCCCAGGAGTACAAGGCTGTAGTGAGCCAAGACTGCACCACTGGACTCCACCCTGGGTGACAGAGAGACCCTGTCTTAAAAAAAAAAAAAAGTGAGAAAGGAATCATTTTAATTAAATTTGTATTTTTAAATTTTTATTTTTTTATATTTATGGGACAGTGTGATATTTCAATGTATGTGTATATTATGTAATAATCAAATCAGGATAATTAGTATATTCATCACCTCAAACACCCGTCATGTTTTTCGGTGAGAACATTCCAAGTTCTCTCTTCTGGATCTTTTGAAATATGCAATATATTATCTTTAATTATAGTCACCCTCCTGTGCAATAGAGCAGCCAAACTTATTCCTCCTAACTGTAACTTTTTACCATTGACCAACCCCTCACCATAACCTCACCCTCCCACACCCTCCCCAGCCTATTTCCATAAGATTCTACCTATGAGTGATATTTGTCTTTCTGTGCTTGGTTTATTTAACTTAACATAATGTCCTCTAGGTTCATTCAGGTGGTACAAATAACAGGATTTTATTCTTTTTTATGGTTGAATAATATTACATTGTGTATACATACCACAGTTCTTTTTATCTATTCATCCACTTGACTATTGTACCTTGACTGTTGTGAATAGAGCTGCAATAACATGGGAGTGCAGATATTTCTTTGACATACTGATATCATTTCCTTTGGATATATATGCAGTAGTCAGAATATTTTAATCTTATGGTAATTTTATTTTTACTTCTTTTAGGAAACTTTATACTGTTGTTCATAATGCAGTGAGATTGTATATCATCTAGAAACCACATTATCTATAGTTGAGTATACAAAGCAGCAAAATTTAGAGCAAAGAAGATTTTAAATAAAAATGCTAATTTCACTTATATTTAAGTCACAAAAGTATATAGATAGTGTCTCTTCTAAAACATATATTTAGTGTAAGCGATATCGGTATGAACTGTTAACTTTGAAATGGATAGATGAGGAGGATAGACACACATATATGCATAGAGATAAATATAGAAATCAACATAGATATGCTGAATATAGATATTAGTATATAATGTATATATACATATACATATAATGTATTTCCTAACTTGGACCACTGGGAGAGAGTTTAGAAGCAATGAAACTTCAAAAGAAACCAGAGTAATGACACAGATATTGATCTCTAATTACCAATCTCCAATAAAAGAACCATGTTTATGTGAGATGTTAACACTAAGGGTAATTAGGTCACGGATACACAGAGAATCTCTTTACTCTCTTTGCCACTTTTATGTACATCTCAAATTATGCCAAAATAAACACAATTTTTAAAAATATGTCAAATACGTACGGTATGAAGCAATATACTCTTATTTTCACACCAGCAAGTATATAGCACTTAGGAAAAACCAGACTAAGTAATTGAATGTATTAATTTACCATCCCCTCGCAACAATCCAGTAGACTAGATATTCTTTCATAGATGAAAGTCAGGCCCAGAAAGAGAATGAATTTCCCATGATGTCCTCCCTAAGTTGAACATCAAAACTTTTCACCCTCCCTGCTGGCTCCACAGTTCCTTCTTTAAGTGTCACATTTTTCTACTTACTCTTCTGAAGTGACAGGCCTGAGCAGTTCGATACAGGGAGGCACATGAAAGTTGAAATGTAAGATAAAATTTGGAGCTATTCTTCCCAAACATTAGTTTTAAATAATGAGAATTGTTAACTCGGAAGTTATTTCACTTACATAAATGTAATGTGAAATTAGAAATGTCTGTCTGTGGATGAGAGTATGTCCATCAAGGCCTGTGTCCATTTATATCAGCTGGAAAAGCTGGGTAAATTCTAAACATACAGAATCTGTCTGAAGGGGCTCAAATTTTGGCTCTGCTGTCAAATATGTCACCTTGAGAATTGATTTAATTATTCTGTGCCTCAGTAACTTGATCTGCAGGTCATAGCACTATCTCAAATGCTCAGAATACCATGTAGCACATACTGAGTGATCAGTGCTAAGACAGCAGTAGAGGGTAGGGTAAAAATCAAGAGAGTGAGCTGGGTCAGGGCGGGGCAGTTATTTTACTTAAGGTGGTCTAGAAAGGTCCTGTACACAACAGGCATAGGAACAGAGACCTGGATAATGTGAGGAAGTGAATAATGTGACTCTCTTGAGAAAGTAGCTGAGGCAGGGAGAAGATGCCCAGGCAAGAGTAACCTTGAGATTCCAGAGTTCGGAGATCAGAAAGTAAGGAAGAGATTGGTGGGACGTATGTCTAGAAAGGCCCAGGTTAAATTACAAATCTAAACCACTCTGTTGCTCAAAAATTTCTATAAAATTACCTGAGACACTACTCCCCATAGAACTTTCCTCTACCTTGAAATTTCATACTGCATATGATCTACGTGAACTACACAGGTTAACATTTAAATATGTAGGATTCTGTACAAATCTTATATGAACGTTGACCTTTCACTTGCAACTGGATTGTACATTTCTTCATGGCAGTTATCATAGAGCATGTGTGTGTTGTGTGCACACATACACTCAGACACGTGCACAAATAAGGATGTTTTATATTGAATACCCTAAAACATCTATAAAATTATCAAGGTTATACAATATGATCAATGAATTCGAATGTACACATTACTTTAAAGTGGCAACTACGGATTTAATTATAATTCTATTATTATGCATTCTGCAAACTTCAGATGTATTCATTGGAAGTGAAAGTAAATGTATAATATAGCTTATAGGTTTGAGTAGAATTGCACCTTCATTCTTTATTGCCATCTAGTTTACAGGCATAAGAGATTATCAAAGGTCATTTAAATTTCATTTCATAAACAGGTTAACATTCAATCTGAGAACCCAAACACCTTACCAAAAGTTACATAGTTTTTAAGTAAAAACTTAAGTGGGGAACAGACTCGAATTGAGGTTATCAGGTCCCAAATATAGTTTATTTTTCTGTAACTTTGTTATGAGCCAAAACAGCCTTAAAATATTACAAAGTAAGATTAATGCTATAAACATTAAAAACAATAATATTATAGTTTCTAAAAAAGGCAAGAATCACAATTCTGTTAATTGAATTGGCGTCATGTTCCTGATAAATAACACTCTTGGAGCTATGTTTGCCTGGCAGTAAAGAAGACTACGTTTACAAGGCTGTATTTCTAAAATATTATTGCAACACCAAGCAATAGCTTTCAAAGGAACTAAATTTCTAATGGCAGCCATTGCATGAAGTGCTCTTTGGAAATGAAAGACTCATCCTAATACCTTGACCATAAGTGACTGGAATGCCAATGAAACCATTCTGAAAACTTAATATTAAATATTAAAATTATTACATTATTTGCAGGGAGAAAAATCAAGCAGGATGCAAATCTGAGGAGTGTATGATAATTCAAAAAGAATTTTTGGCTCATATACAAAACTAGAAGATCAATCTCTGACAGATCTTGCATTATATTCAAACACAGAGAGTAAATTCTCACTTGTCCAATTACTTGTCTATGCATTTTTCCCACTTCCCATCTTCTGTAGCAAAATTTGAATCCAAATTTCAATTCTTTTAGCCTCTCAGAGTACTTTTTGACCTCATCATATCAATAAATAGAAAGAAAATGTAAAATATGTTAAACATCATTCAAAAAATGAAACAGTAGGCAAATCTACTACCAAAATCTCATAAAGTGATTTCCAAAGACAAACAAGACATATCTCCCTCTTTCTGTACTTATTCACCTTCATTAGCCTAATAATTGGAATACTTACAGCATAAAATCACAAACTATGTGTGATGCTTATAATTAGGCTCCTGACTGGTGTATCAAATGCAAATTGGGAGCACAGGACTTCAGTTTTGTGGAAACATGTGCCCTGGAGCCATTAAAAAATGTTGCATTGCCAATACAGGCATTTGACAATTGACAGATGAGGCATAATCAAATCCACACATGTTACCTTTCCTTTAACCACAATGTATCTCAGGCAGAACATTCATAAATAGAACCCAAAGCAAAATTATGTGTCTAAGTTCTTTAATTACTAAACTACATGTTATGTAACATATTTAGATGTATTTGGCATATCAAATATTATACCTAATCTTAATATTTATATATGAACTCTATGAAATTATATTATAAAAATTTAAAGTTAGAAGAAATCCAAACAATAACTAAAACCATGACAAATAAGATAGTTTTTGTTAGTTAATTAAAATACAATATTTTGATTTTAGAGGAAATAATGGTATTTTTAGTGAAAGAGCCAGAACCATAGTTTTGTAGAGTTGACCAATTTTATTATAGTTGTCTTATAAGACCATTATTATCAGATCCTTTCATTAGCTCTGATATTCTTTTTGTGTATTATATTAATAGACAGTTCTCAATACCTCTCTCACATTTGGAAAACTTTAATTTTGTTATCTGATTTTACTCTTAGAAAGATTTGAAACAGATAAATATTCTTATATGCTCATAATTTAAAAATCTAACAAAAAAACATGAAAATTTTAGGGACTTTTAATGTATTTTATTAATGTAAGTAGACACTGTGAGAGTATTTTCATCTGGATATTATTTTTTGTGAGAAATATTTTTTAAAATAGTACTCTTCTGCTAATTTTAAATGACAAGTTCTAACAATCCTATTCATCATAATTCAATATATGCTAAGTCACTGAATATTATTTTCACTTATGAAAATTATATGACATGCTAGATGAAAAGTAAATGTCTAACCTGTGGGCTAATAATATTCAATGATATACATTAGTGGATTTTCTAGAGTCTCTTTTTCATATTATTTAATTATTTTTAAAATTATCTGTTTTTCACCATTATTTCTCAATGAAGAAATAGATTTTCAGAGGCAAGTATACACAAAAGAAAATTTCTCTGGGTTCATTTAAGGGTTTTCCTGTTAACCTTGCCTTTATCAATTTTCCTCAACCCTTCAGTACAATTTCTATTGACTCTATCACTATTATAGCATATTGCATATAAAAAAATACCAACTAAGCAGTAATGATCATTCACATATAAGTGTTTGTATGGGCCTGTTTTCTTTCTAAAAGTTATTTTACTTTGGTAAGAACATTTAGCAAGAGACCTACCCTCTTAAATTTCGAAGTGTATGATACATTACTGTTGACTTCAGGTACCACGTTGTATAGCAGACCTTTAGAGCTTACTCATCTTGTTTAACTCAAACTTTATACCCATGATTATTAACTCTTCATTTCTTCCTCTCCTCCACCCGCTGACAACAACTATTCCACACTTCGACTTTACTGAGTTTGACTGTTACAGATACTTCATGTAAATGAACTCATGCAGTATTTGTCTTTCTGTGACTGGCTTCTTTCAATTAGTGTAATGTCCTCAAGGTTAACCCACAGCATTATTCATAATAGCAAAAAAGTGGAAATAATCCAAATGTTCATTAACTGATGAAAGGATAAACAAAATGTGACGTATCCAGATCTTAAGCTATTCGGTCATAACAAGGATAAAGTGCTGACATGCTATGACATGGATGGACCTTGAAAATATCATGCTGAGTAAAAGATCATGCATTATGTTACATCACTCACTCATACAAAATGTTCAGAACAGAAAAACCTATGTTTATTATCGAAAGGAGACTGGTTTTATTATAGAAAGGATAACGTGATTGCTTAGGGCTAGAAGGGTCGGCCACAAAGGGAAACAACCGCTAGAGGGTACAGGATATTTTTTTTTTTTCAGACAGAGTCTCACTCTGTTTCCCAGGCTGGAATGCAGTGGTGCAATCTCTGCTCACTGCAACCTCTGCCCCCCAGGTTCAAGCGATTCTCCTGCTTCAGCCTCCCAAGTAGCTGGGACTACAGGTGTGTGCCACCACACTCGGCTAATTTTTTGTATTTTTAGTATAGATGGAGTTTCAACATGTTAGCCAGTATGGTCTCAATCTCCTGACCTTCATCTCTTTTACTACATATGATTCCATATATTTTGTATGCATGGTCCTAGAAGACTCCTTGCAAACTCCATTTTCATTTGAATAAAAATATTTATCATTTTACAAATTGAATGTTTGGTGACACCTTTAGTAACTTTATATCCTACAGCATGCCTTAAACAGTATTGGTTATGTAATGAATGCCCATGAAAGTTTCTTGACTAATTCACAGATATACACTATAAGTCCATGTCAAAAACCTTCACTTTGCATCTAAAACCTGACTCTCCTCTCACTTTTCTTTAAATTACTATATGGTAACTCATTCATAATAAATAATGGCCATATTTACTCAGTATGACTGAGATCTGAGATAAAAAATATTTTTACTTAAAAGGAAACAATTCTTATTGCTACCTTTAATTTTTAATAAGGAAATAAATCCCTTTGGGGTAATAAAAAGCAATACCCTGATTATGTATTGCAATACTGTTCCTACCACAGAATGCCAGAACTAGGTGGATTCATTTTCCCCAACAGTAAGAAAAAGTAAATGCATTCATGCTGAAAGCAACAATGGCAGTTGAAATTAATAGAATGAAATGGGAAGATATAAGCTGAAAAACAAGGCAAAGGTTAAACCTATTACAGACTAAATGTATTAGAAGTCAAAAATGTTCATTGTCTGGCAGTTCCAAAGAAGAAGGTGTGAAAATAATTGGGTTCCTGACCCAGACAGATTTTTGCTCCTGGTTAACAGATGTCTATGTTACAGATCAAGCTAACCTAACAAATTCACCAGTGAGTTTTCTCATTAGAAAGGTGAAAACAATTGGTACATCATATAAGAACTCACAGAAATGTTGATAAACCATACATGCCCTTATTGGCAAATAAAATAAACCCAATTTGTAAGCTACTACCAAAACTTAAATATGCAGTTGTTACGTACGCAAATTGAAGCAAACTTAAAAGCGAACGTTATTACTTGGAAAGAAAAATAAATGAAAATACTACTTAGACGTTATCTTTTGGTACATAGAATGGTAAAATTGGAAGACATGTAAAGATTATATAAGTCTATCTCCAATATTCTTTGGAATTCTTTCTGGACTGGTGGTTATGAAGTGTTTCCCTGATTATTTCCCAAAATAGGACACTCAAGGCTGTTAATATTTCTATGTAAGAGAATGTGAGTAAAAGTAAATATTGATTGAATGTCTAACTTGTAAAACATATGCAAATGGCAATTTTTGCTACAGTCTAACAAAATTTTGGTAGTTTTATAAGCTAGATTATGCTTCTTAAAATCTATTTGGTGAAATACTGTTTATTTTTTTAAATCTTTTTCAGTCTCTCCAGCAAAATAATTTTGTAAAATAAGAGAAATAATCACAAGTTTCAAATTGCTATACAATTTCTAAAACATTACTCTTAACTTCTGTACATCTGTCTAGTTTCGCCCATTAATGAATATTTTAAAGACCAGGAGTAGTCCATGGTCTACACCTTGAGCAGGATAAGATGGATATTATTATGAGAAAACTACATGTTTAAATTTATTACCATTGCACACATGGACACATTCTGAAGTTTTTCCTGCTTCTTTTGTTTGTTGTGATTAGTATTTCAGTTAGATGATAGCATGAGAAATTTTCTTTTAAAATATCTTCCAATGGCTGTGTGTTCAGCTTTTTGAGAAAATCCATCTGGTTTCCCTGGCTAGAATTGATGGAGCCTTCTACACGTTGACAGAGAAGTCGAAAAATGTGGGAAATGTTGATGACTTGAAAGGCTCATGAAGGAAAGTCAACACGTGTCCTAGGTTTCAGGTCTGTGAACTTCTGCTGGTGGTTTTATCATGTTTTTCTTAATAAGAGGTATTTGAAGTAAAGTTGTTGGGACACATGGAGGTACTTAGCGGTTTTCAAATCTTCTTGTAGTTGTAATCAATATGTCAGCGTTCCCTAGACAACCAGCTGAACTGAACTATGTTCCCTTTAAAGGAGGTACTTACAGATGACCATCATACCAAAAGTAGTGCCTAATGCAGAAAGACTGTTTAAGAAATATCTCTAAAATGAATTAAGTGATGACAAAATTTCTATTAAAGATGTTAAAGGAAATTTTTCAACTTAAATTATAGCTGGTTTCAAGATATTATAAAATATGTAAGCCATTCCATTTTTTTTTTTTTGTCACTGCTCATAGAGGATGAAACTTCACAGTTGTGGCTTGCATATTATGAAGACATAATAAATATCCATTGAATTAATGAAATGTTTTCATTTGTGCCAGGAGGATAGTGGACCCAGTATATTGCAAAATGAACACCTAATTATCAAATCCTCTTGTCCAATTTTTTGTTTGTTTATTTTATATAAATGTTTATTTATAAATGAACAGAGCTATAAATTCACTGCTTAATCTTGTATAAATAATAAAGGTGCAGCTAGCATGCAAGTACTATTCCCAACTTAAGTGTAAACGTTTCTAAAGTCTCTATTTTAAGTACAGATAAGGTACAATTTTTAAAATTAAAACCATGACTTTTACACAGTTGTAAAAGAACATGTGTCAAAGTTTTATTCAGTTCATTAATTAGTGATGAAACCTGTCAAATGGTAAGTTAGGATTATACGTAAATTCATATGTTTATAATATGAACATTATATGTATATGATGAAGTAAGCCTAAAATAAATTTACAAATAGAAACAAAGTTAGTCAATGCCCTACCAGCAGGAAATTGTTACTTTTGGGATGGCCTTCTCTACAGACAGTAATCTACGAGTGCACATGTAATTTCACAGTCTCCAAGCTCTAATCAGTTAGTGGAAAACAAGGCAAATATAGGAACATTCTTAATAAAACAGTCCTTGGATAAGCCAATGAAATTGAAAGGACTTTGATATAGTTTGGCCCTGTGTCCCCACCCAAATCTCATGGTGAATTGTAATTCCCAATGTTGGGGGATGCTGGAAGTTGATTTGATCATGAGGGCAGATTTCCCCCTTGCTATTTCCATGATAGTGAGTTCTCACAATATCTGGCTGGTTAAAAGTATGCAGCACTCTCCCTATCACTGTCTACCTCCCACTGGCCATGGGAAGATTGTGCCTGTTTTTCCTTCACCTTCTGCCATGATTATAAGATTCCTGAGGCCTCGCCAGCCATGCTTCCTGTACAGCCTACAGAACTGTGAGACAATTAAACCTCTTTTCTTAATAAATTACCCAGTCACATATGTCCTTATAGCAGTGCTAGAATGAACTAATACACACTTACAGCCACCTTTGGCTTTATGTATAAAGATTTGAATAATTTTCATAATTTTCACCACACCTACATTGCGTGCTGTAGGACTTTGAGAGACATCTGCTAATGGAGTTTCACTGTTACTAGTTAGCTAAGATTTTAAAAATCAATTTAAGGCCATTTCATTCTGTTCCACTTAGCCAAATTTTCTTAAATATGAATTCATGAAATATGTTTTTATGGTTCTGCAGAGATAATCATTTTGCTTTTCTACTGTAGCCTGATGCTATTGTGATTATCTAACATTAAAACAAGCTTGCATGGCTATAATAAACAACAATAATCATGGTATTGGGTTAAATGTTATATTAAGTTCATTCATAATTTATTTACATTTTTTGCAGCTTTATTGAGGTATATTTGACAAAAAATGTGTAAATTAAAGTACACAACTTGATAGTTTTATATACTATATATTGTGAAATGATCATCACATGCAATCAAGCTAACTAGCATTTCCATCATCTCACATAGTTAGAATTTTCATATAAGTAAGCAAAGATGATACTACCCTGTAATGCTCATTTTAATTTTTAACTGTATGGTTTTGATATTGATAATAATATACTAGCTATAGAAATTTAGTTAGGGAGGATTATTGCTTTTTCCAATTTCCAGGAGATATTTTTAATAATATATTATTTTCTCTTTATATCTGAAGAGTGTTGAGACTTGAGTAGAAATTAAATTTCTTATGTTTAGTCATCTAATCATGTTGTCTTAATTCTGGGTAATTTGAGTGATTGTTAATTATAGCATTTAAAAAATTTATTTTTAAAATTTAAATTGTAATGCATATGGCTGCTCATATCATTATTTTAACTTCTTGTGTATGTCTGGTCCCTTGCATTATTCTTTTCATGTGTATAGAGCTTTATAATTTTCTATATTATTTCCTCTGTTCCTTTTTTTTTTTTTTTTTTTGAGATAGGGTCTTACTCTGTCATCCAGGTTGGAGCACAGTGGCATGATCACAGCTCACCACAGCCTCAATCTCCCAGGCCCAAGTGATCTTCCCAACTCAGGCCCTTGCCACCACACCTGGCTAATTTTATTTTTTTCTGGAGAAATGGGGTGTCACTATGTTTCCCAGCCTGGTCTATTGCATTTATTTCTCCTCTTCATTATACCCATTCTTTTACTTTTTTTTTTAGGTGTATTATAATTTCTTTTTCCTACATCTGGATACATATTTTCAAACTCTTTTCCTTTTATTTTTTTTTATTTTTTGCTTGTATTTTTAAAAAGTTTACTTAGCATTTAGGTTTAAATATAATTTTAATGTTGATGAAAAAAAATTATCATTTTTTACAAGTTTTAGCAAAAGGTGCCAAGATTTATTAGCAGAAAAATGTCAGTTAAAATCACAATAAGATATCACTAAATAGTAGGATAAAGTTGTAAAGACTGACACTACCAAGTGTTGACAAGGATGTGATGCATCTAGAACTCATACACATTGCTTGTAGGAATGCACAATGGTAAGTAACCTGTGATGAGTATGGCACTACATTAAAAAGATTCATTACTATAGATTTATTACTATATAATTCAGAAATTCTACTTCCAAGTATTTGCCCAAGAGAATTTAAAATATACAGTCAAACAAAAACAAGTACATCAATGTTCATAGTAGCATTGCTGATATTAACCCCACTGGAAACAACTCAACTGGTTATCACTATTAAATGACTTCATACTATGGAAAACTCAGGAATCAAAAGACAAAATATTAATATAGACAATAACACAGATTCACCTCAAAAACATTACATTAAGAGAAATAAGTCAATCATCAAATCTTTGCACCATGTAAGTCCATTTATATGAAATTCTTTAATATGTTAAACTATAATGACTGACAGCAAACCAAAGGTGGCCTGGGGTCAGGATGAAGAAAGATTATGGAATATGTACAGGTATGAGGAAGCATTTTGGGGTGAGGAATTGCTCTACTTCTTGATCATGGTGGCTAAATGATTGCATGCAATTACTGAAATTTGCCAATCTGGACACTTAAAATTAATATAAATATTATTTTGATAAACAAAAGAGAGCAAACAAATTCCAGCTAGTTGTGAACAAGGTACAGCCAAAATTTAGAGTACTCGTTTATAAACAGTTCAGTGTGATGAGAAAATACTTATGGTGGCTTACAAAACAGATATTAAAGACTCAGACTTTTTTAAGCATCAGATTGATGACAAGCAACAGAGAAAACACATAATCCCACGCTGAAGTATGTTTTTTATTCAACACCAGCACTATCATAAGATTTTGTAACTTAGTATTCTGTACATATGAGCAAGCGTTTACAAATTTTCACAATTATATTTTTTGTGATAGTTTGCTTTCTGACAATATGAATGTAATTATGAATTATGTGTGTACCACATCCAAATGCAAGTCTAAATTTAGAGCATATTTTTATCAATATTTATATTCAGAATGTCACGAGAAAATGAATCATTTCTCTTCAGTGTTGACATTTAAGTTTATTATAGAATACTACAGAATTTTTTTTTACATTTAACCTTCAAGAGGATAAATTTCAACAACGTTACTTTGATGTCATAAACCAGATGGAAAGAATTAAACAATTATTAGACTGAACTTGTTTTCTATTCGAAGCAGTTGATTAGTGATCTACAACTGGCATCAATCAACTGTAAAGTTTTTCCTCTTCACATAAACTGCTATCACTTTTTCTACAAGAAAAAAATTGAGGCAACGATCAAAAGTACAAATGCAGTTTGATCTGAGTAAAAGGCTGTCCATTGTAGAGCAACAGATGAATCCAAATTCTGCAACCACACATTTTATTCTTCTGAATTGACATATAACTGTACATATTTGTGGGGTACAGAGTGACATTTCAATACATGTGTAAAATATATAGTGATCAAATCAGGGTAATTTTGTATCAGTCACCTCAAACATTTATTATTTCTTTGTGTTGGGAATAATAAAAATCCTCTCTTCTAGATATTGGAAAATATACAAGTTATTAATTATACTTACCTTACAATGTCATAGAAGACTAGAAATTATTTCTCTTACCTATTTATAATTTTATACCTGTTAAGCAAACTCTCTCTATCCCCCAGTCCCCTTTCCAGCCTCTGGTAACCACTGGTCTTCATTCTACTTCTGTGAGATCAACTTATTTAGATTCCACATATAAGTAAGAAAATTTTTGCCTGAATTTCTTGACCCTGACCCCAAACAGTATTTGTCTTTTCTCTGCCTGGCTTATTCCACTTACCATGTCCTCCAGGCTCACCTGTATTACCAAAAATGACAGAATTTCATTATTTTCTTATGGCTTAAGAATTTCCATTGTGCTTATGTATTCATTGTCCTTATATTCATTTGTTGATGGAAACTTTCAAATCCTAGTTATTGAGAGTAGTAGTGCTGCAATAAACATGGACTGCACATATCTGTTTGATGTACTTATTTCATTTGCTTTGGACACACACCCAGTAGTGAGATTGCTGAACAACATGGTGGTTCTATTTTCAAAATTTTAAGGACCCTTCACACGTTTTTTATAATAGCTGTACTAATTTATATTCTTACCAACAGTGTATAAGAGTTTGCTTTTCTCCACACCATCACTAGTATTTGTTACTTTTAAATCTTTTTGGTTAATAGCCATTTAACCAGGGGTAAGATGATTGCATTGTGATTTTTATTTGCATTTCCCTGATGATTAGTGAGGCTGAGCATTTCATTATATACTCAATGGCTATTTCTAAAAATCCCCTTAAAGCCTAGTGTTCCATTATTGTAACACTAAGCTAGTGGGAGTTATTTATATCCTGCTGCTCAAGGTCATTGCCAAGGTCTGATTTTTCACACACAAAAAGTAATTTGCAACCTCTGGCATAAATTGGTTAAGAAAGCCTATTCAGATCAATCACCCAATTTTTAATCAAATTATTTTGTTTTTGCTGCTGAGTAGTTTGAGTTCCTTGTATACTCTAAATATGAACCCATGTTAGATCAAAAGTTTGTAAATGTTTTCTCTCATTTTGCAGGTTGTCTTTATATTCTGTTGATTGTTTCCTTCTCTGTGCAAAAGCTTTGTAGTTTTATATATCCTCATCTGTCTGTTTTTTCTTTTGTTGTCTGTGCTTTCAAGGTCTTATCGATAAAATATTTGCTCATACCAATGTCCTGAAGCATGTCCCTTGCTTCATGTCCCTGGCAAGGACTTTCAGTACTAGGTCGAATGAGTGGTAAAAATGGGCATCTTCTTCTTATTCTAGTTCTTAGAGAGTTTCAGCATGTTCACATTCAGTGTAATATTAGCTGTGGGTTTTTCATACATGGCCTTAGGTAATTCCAGTTTATTTTTCAGGTGGAGAAATTATTAGAAGCGGGGAAAGGATAACACACACCACTAACCTCCAGTATTGTCTAAAGTTTTCAAGGCATGTTTATAGAACTATAATCAGTTCATAGCATCAGAAGAATAACTAACATTACCAGCAACATTCTAGAGCATCTGGACAAAGAGACTTTCTGTGTTCAGATCTTCTGAGGAGCACACACCAAAATAGGATTCAAGGTGCAAGAAATTTCCTAGAGAAATGTAAAGTGATTGGAATGGTGTCTGACATGTTTTAAGTTCTATATATGTGTTTGCTGTATTAAAATATTACATCGATGAATATCTAAGTGGCTTTCAAAGTTTCTCTACCCTTAGTAGGATTGTCAGATTTAGCAAAAAACATACAGGATTCTAGTTCTATTAGAACTTCAGACTAACAAAGAAGAAATTTTAGTAAAAGTATGTCTCAAGCAATATTTTTTATGAAATTATAAGGACCTACACATACAATAATGGTGTTCTGCTAGTCATAAATGAATGTAATTAGGTAAAAGAGCAAGATTCTTTTGAGTCAATGACAGATTTGATTCCAAGGCATAATCAAAGAATACTTTTATCAGTCATATCACTATATATAATTTCAACATGTGTGTGTATGCATGTGTGTGTGTGTGTTTCAGATGAATCAAGGTAAAAATGCTTTAAGTGATGAAATGCAGATACACTACTGGGTATAAGATACCAAATAATACTTATATCTCATAAAAACAAACTAACACCATTTTGTCTCTAGTATTTAATTTGTTTCCAATTTTCTTCATACAAATGTAAAAATGAAAATTCCCAGTTAACTGCTATAATCTCAATAACTTGCAATAAAATGTGTTTAAAAGGCTGAAACATTGACAGGCTCCTATGATTTAACATGATAATTTGCCTAGATTCTCAAGCATTTCATTTTATATTAAAAACCAAAGTGCTGATCAGAACAGCCTTTGATATCATTTGAAATTGAGTTTCTAACTTTAGCTTTGAATCTTGAAAGAGCCTTGTAGGTCTCAATGCACAAAGAGAGTAATTAGACATATTGAGAGGTGAGAATCTTTGCAAAAGCTTTACTTTTGAAACTCCAGAAATATTTTAAGGAGTGCCAATGGGATTTCTTTCCAAATGCATATGATAATTCATCTGAATAGTGTTGAAAATGAGAGATTTACCAGAAATTGATGTTATATCTGAATCCTATAGCCTGAATCAGTGACATCAGGAAACTCAATCAGCTTCTAACTACTTGTTTTCATTTGTTTATTTGGTTGCATGAAATGTACATATTAAATTTAATATTGATATTACAGATTTATGCATTACCCTCGACTTGTCGCCCTACAACTCAACAGATTAAGTATTTTCACATAGTTGGATAAAATGTTAAGTAAACATGGTTATTACTATTATATATGTAATTATATATATATAATTATTATATGGTCAATAATTTTATGTATCTTTGTGTGTAAAGAATTGTGCTACATGTATGTGGAGTTCCATATGTTTCACCTGTCCATTCAATTGAGCATTGATAACTTTTTCTTGCTATGTAAAAATAGCAGTATAATTTGTTGAGGGACCAACACACACTCATGCATTATGTATATTTTATCCTTGAAATCCCCAAACGCATTGTTTGGACTTGGTTTATCATTAGAATTCCAAGGCTCATGTACTTCACAATATTTTACATAAATTAATGGAGTAAACTCAGTGAACTTAAGATTGTAAATTTCTATTTAATGATTTCAACCATCCCATGATTGTATTTGCAAAAATGGCTTAGTATGTATTAACATATAATTATACTATGTATATACCAAATACACATTTTTACCTGTGGTGTTTTACATTTTGCCCCACATTCTTATTGTTTCGATAACTGTTTGACATTAAAAACTTCTTTCTACAGGGTCCTTGTGCCCATGCATTGGATCAATTATCTTGTCAAAATAGGATAGAAGGTTGCCTGCTAACTCCCCACATACCTCAGTGGTCAATGCCTTATCGGTTTTGATGAACTGTGCTTTTCTGGGAAACTTTCATGATAGACATTTTCTGCTTTGCACTTTGGGACCATTTGGGACCTGCTGATGTTCAGCTGCCGATACCCTGGCCCAATCAATTTCATCAGAATTGAATCCCCTTTGGTGATTTCTGGAGCTTTAACCTGAAGGAATTGTATCAATAACAGTTTCAAAGTATTTACTTAATTAAATTATTCTTCCATTCTCATTCATCCATACATTCACAAATATGTATTGCAGGTCTACTGTTAACTCATGATTTAAATAGACATTGGATAGCCAGTAATCAGCATAACAACACAATTTCCAATCTTTATCTTGCCTAGCAGTGATAATATATATTTGACAAGCAAATAAGCTAATAATTGTAAAATGGGAAGGAAGTAAAGAGAGCTCAGAGATAGAAAAGAATGGCAGGGCTATATTAGTAAGGCATAGGATCAAATGCTGCTCTAGAGATCCCTAGATAACACTGTCTCAACCTCCCAAGTAGCTGGGACTACAGGTGTATGCCACCACACCCAGTTAAATTTGTATTTTTAGTAGAGACGGGGTTTCACCATGTTGGCCAGGCTAGTCTTAAACTCGTGACCTCAGGTGATCTACC
The DNA here is from genome assembly GCF_049354715.1 of Callithrix jacchus. Classification (NCBI taxonomy): domain Eukaryota; kingdom Metazoa; phylum Chordata; class Mammalia; order Primates; family Cebidae; genus Callithrix; species Callithrix jacchus. Next base: position 193,206,316 of record NC_133503.1, read on the forward strand.
CATCTCAGACTCCCAGAGTGCTGGGATTACAGACATGAGCCACAGCGCCTGACCCAAAGCCTTATTTGAATGAGCATTAGAAGAAAGTTGACAGGAATGCTGAACCTTCATCTACCAATCCTGCACTGAGAGCTACCTCAGACATTTGTAGAAGGTCTCCCTGAGGAAGTGTTTGTGATAAAACTGAATGAATGGGAACCAGCCATACACTGGAAGAGGTAGAGGACAGAGGGCCAATGTCTTAAAATTAGAACAAGCTTGTTGTGTTAAGATCTAGGAAACTAAAGAATACTCATAACATGAATAGGTGGTGAAAAATAAAGTGGCAGAGGAAAATAGGAATGGAGTATATACATTTGTACATACCAAGTGATATATTTTGTATTTTGTTCTAAATTCAGTGGAACACCATTTGAATAGCTTACATTTTCAAGAGATGACTCTTGTTATTTTGAGGATTTGGGAGTTGTGAGGAACAATAAAAGAATAAACACAGAAAATTCCACAAACACTAAAGGCAAGATATGACGCTGGTTTGCAGTAAGTTGCAGCAGCAGAGATGGTGATAAATCAAGACATTCTACTTGTAATTTTGAGAAAGGTTATCTGATCTTGGTTGGTGATTGTTAAGTGGATTCTAACAGAGAGAAGAAATGAGAAAGTTTCCAGATCAAGCCACATGGTAGATGGTGGTGCCATTTACTGAAATGGTGATGAATGAGGGAAACCTAATTTGGAAGGAAACATCAAGGCTCTTATTAGAAAATGTTGGTTCATGATATCTGTGGTCTCCTTAAGTTCAAATGTCAAATAGGGCATTATCTATGTAACTCCAGATTTTGAATGAAAGTCGGCAGTATAAATAGAAATTAAGATCGATTAAATATTTTCTGAATAATTGAAGCTTTGGGAATGTAAAGTCCTGTGAAAGTGCAGAGAGGGTATCTGTGCACGCCTGTATTCCCAGCTCTTCCGGGGACTGAGGCACGAGAACCACTTGAACCTGGGCAGCAGAAGTGGCTGTTAGCCATTGCACTCCAGTCTGGGCAACGAGACGGAAACTCTGTCTCAAAAAAGAAACAAACAAAAACAAAAGGAAGTAAGTGCAGAGGGGGATGAGCCACAGACTAAGGTGAGCTCTGAGGAACACAAAACTCAAAAGGAGAGAGGAGAGAAGTGCGAGGAGGATGAACTAGCAGGGACTCCGATTTTCCTTCTTCTTTAAGGCTGAATACTATTGCATTGAGTGTTACTCACAGTAACCAAGATATGCGGACAACCTAAGCGTCCATCAACAGAAGAATGGATTAAAAAATGTGGTATCCGTATGACATACCAGTTATATGTACCTGTTCTGTATGTACATAGGATGTGAGCTTCATGAGGATTAAGAGTTGTGCATTTGAATTCTCAGAGCTTCACACGATGTCTGATGCAAATTTTTAACAAAAAAGAAGGAAGGAAATACAGTTTATATTTTATAGGACTATTCACATATACTACCTTAGTTAATCTTCAGAGATATCATTACTATCCAATCATTTTACATTGAAAAATGGTGGATTATAAATGTCACACTGTATGAACTTGGAAAAGTTTGTAAGTAACACAGCTAAGTTTTAAGAATTGTTGTCTTTATTCTCAAGCCCATAAATATCCACCACATGAAAGTTAGGCAAGCATTTCTTGTGCAGAAACAAACCGATTTGAGCCTACTGTGAATACCTAGAAGATCGACCAGAATGCATCATTCAAATCCATCCAGAATACAAGGGGACACTGGCAGCTAACAGGACATTGAGTATTATTGAGCATTATTCAAGAATTTACTAAACAGAGTAGAGAAAAAGAAAGAAAATATCACTTGCATGAATATAATTATGTATTATTACCTTATTTCTAAAACATAAAAATATATTTGTAGCTCTAAGTATTTCCTATTTATGAGAGATTTTTCACTCATCTGCCATAGTATGTAACAATCACATTGTTACATGTCATTTCTCCTGGTAGTAATCTAGCAATCAAATTTGGAATTGTCCAGCAGAAATTTATTGAAGAAGCATTTATTTCTACAGTGGATTTACTACTGGATATGTAATTACATTTCAATCCACAGAACTTGGAATGAGGAATGCTAGTTTATTCATTCATGTTTTACTTTTTATGATATTGAGGACAATGTTTGCAATTGTATAACTCGGGTCACTTTTTGCTCAGTATTTATAGATGAAAATTCTGCTTTTACATTTTCAAACCTCTGAATTTTATTTTGTATTGCAGCATTTAGATATATCACTAAGTGTATTTTTGGAAGTCTAGGGGCATTGTTACTGTGATCACCTTTTAACAGGAAATAAATCTATAGCTAGCTAACGTCGTCTTTCCTATTACATATAAAAGTCCAATCTGAAATAGCTCTGGCTCATGCCATTTGAAATTAGAAAGTTTTCATAAGGTCTATTAAAGAATTACAGCTGTTTCTGATTGCAAAATTTCTTTATTAATTGTCTATTAAATATATAAAATAGCCATTATTATGAATTGCTTACATAAGGTTGGATCATACTTTTATTTCATCTAAATGAGATAAGCTCACTAGATAAAGGCAATGGCAGAATGTTCAAATGGATCTTTTTACAAAACAACTATATTTTGCTTTCTTCCCACAATGTTTTGCTCAATCAATATCCCCAATTAATACTCTCACACTTTTTAAATGAATGATTCTTAATATGCCAAGATGTTATTAATGGCATAGAAAACCATAAAACATTGGCCAACTGGGTTTTATTATTGTGATATCATTTTATGTTAAAAATAACCATTCCTGAAATAACAGTTCTATTCATACAGTAGAAATCACCCTCACTAAGTATATTATGTCTCATCTTCTTCATCCTCACAGCACCGCTATGGGTTATGTAAATGAAAAAGCTGACCCTCATTTACAGTAAATGAGGAAAGTGAATGCTTATCAACATTACATTAGGTTAAACAAATCTGGCTACTTGCAATAGTTCAGAGTCAGTGGGGGCTGCCAGGCAGAGAGCTGAACCAGTCTTCTTTCCACATCCCCCATGGCTTCATTTGAGAAAAAAAAGCTATGCTGAATTTTCCACAATATTTTGTATTTCTCTTATGTGAGATCTAAAACATTCTCCTTTTAATACATGTAAATAATATAAATATAAACATAAGTAAAACTACCTTCGCAGCAGTTTATACATGATATTTAATATTTGTCAAACACTGCTTCTCCAGGCTCCATAGCAATACTGATGTTTTGAATAACGTGTGTGTGTGCGTGTATGTGTTTTAATACAGTAAGGCTAATGGAACATTTTCAGTGCCATCAAAGTCAAGGAAAATAACTTATGATTTCTGGTCCAGGAGTAAAATCATATTTGTTACATTAGACCATTTCAACACAGTTTTTAGTATACATATATCGTAAGATTGCCATGAGTGAACACAGCACCAAAGGCAGATTTGGGCCAACCCAGAAAGATTAGGGCAGAGAAAAGATGGTGTGGAAGTCCTCAGAGCAAGAGAGACCTGGCTCAAATCCGTAATAAGGCATTTGCACTCTGAATTAGGTCTACTTTCAGCTGTACCTTGATCATTTCTCCTGGCTCTCTCCACACTTTACACCATGATCCTAGCATTCTTCTGATATTGAAGAAATTACTATAGCAAATGAGAATCTAAATTTATTTCATTGACAGAACAATGAAAAGATTTCTTTGAAATCTTGTCTTGATTTGCTAGTGAAACGTTGGAACGTTGCAGGAGGAGAGGAACCATTTATCCTCTTTCACGTTAATCTTTTTGGGGCCTCCTCTTCTCTCACTCAGGAATCCTTTTTCTCCAGAGGTATTTCATCCACTTTCGTGGTTTCAATGATGAATTTAATGCAGCTCTTCCAGAAATATGTGCATCTATTTCAATTCGAATTAATGCTACATGACAATCTTAATCTCCTCTCTTTTACTATTCTCTATTAAAACACTTTCCAAAAGATATATATTTGGCCTTTATAGCAACATAAAAATAACAATATATATTTATAATTATATAAACTAGTAACATATTTTAACATGTCTAAACTACTCTATAAATTCCTGATTATCTCATTCATTTCACCCTATCTTGTTCACTTCACATAGTCATTGTTCCACAAATATTGTTGAGTAGCTAAATAATCGAATAAACAGACATTACTAACTCTTGTTTATTTTTCTAAATAAATATTTCTGGAGTTCATTCAGACTTTCTTACTTCAGTCTCCGAAGTCCAAGCTCCCATCATCTCTTCTGAGTCATTGCCTCTTCACACACCCCCGCCGTGCTTCCTACAATGCTTTCAGAAGCCTTGTGGTCAGTTTACCGCCTGCAGTAAAAGAAATCTCTTGAACATTTATGTCCGGTCATAACTTCATTATTTTCTTTGCTTTACTCATCTGAGAATAATATGCAAAACTTTGACAAAGCTTTCAAAGAGTTTCACAGCCTGACCTCTGCATACCACTGATATCCTAAAAAATTCTCTCCCATTCTCTCAAGAGACTTTAGCCACAGTTTCATTACTTGTTAACCTCCTAGTGGATTACACTCTCTTACCTTCTTGCATTCACATGTGGTTTTCTCTCTGCTTACGACTTTCTTCCTCACTCAGTTTTCCTCATTTTCTCCTAACTAACCTATAGATGAAAGTATAAAGTTCACTTCCTTGGAAGGGTGGGAAGGATCAAAACATGTTAACTCCCTGACCAGAGTCTAGAATTAATTCCCCTGATATAGAGCCACACAATACAGGCTCCCCGCTTTTTTAACAATCCAACACTCTTACAGGCATTCGCTTAATGTCCCCAGTCCTTTTATTCCCCAGCACCTACCTGAATTGCATCTGGCATAGTACTGTGCTCGAAGACTTTTTTCTGAAGGAGTCAATGTATCTGAGCTATAAATAAATATACTTAAGTGCCACTAGGCCATTGGCCCTTAGGTTGATTCCTCAGTCTTTGCCCACCCTACTCTGTAAAACAGATTCCTGGCTGCTGAAAGGTCATGTTTCCCTGGTCTTTTGCCAGAGACTTTTGTAATTGTGCAATAGCAAAAATGGAGAAGAAGAGGGAGAAACTAGCCTGTCTCTTCCCCTCCCTCTCTACCCCAAACTTGTCTCTGTCAGGAGTAGCATGGGCTCCCCAGATGCACCATCTGTTCACCAGTCTGCTGAGTTCCAAAGACCAGCCTCAGCTTTTGACCCTCCAGTCCATTGGTCCCAGAGGCTCACCGCTCTCTCTCTGGTAGCAGCACCTGTCCTCATTTGGCTTCTCAATTTTCCATCATATATTTTACAAATTAGTGCTTTAAAAGATCATGTTTCAAATACAAAAAGTAGTTGCTATTTTTTCTGATTATATTCTGCCTGGTTCATTATTAGCCTAATGAGAAGTGTGGAAATTTGTCACCAGTATCCCTGCCTTGCAAGAAATATTAAAGAAGTTCTTCAGAGAAGAGTAAATGGTACGTGTCAAACACTTAAGTCTGCATAAAGCAAAGAACATATGTTGGCTATTATAAATAGTACTACAATGAATATGGAGGTGGAAACGTCTCTTTAAAACCCTGATTTCAATTATGTGGGATAAATACTCAGAAATAAGATGGCTGGATCACCTGGCAGTTCTAATTTTAACATTTTGAGGAATCTCCCTCTTGTTTTTCATAGTGGCTGCACCAATTCACATTCCCTTCGACACCATATGAGAGTTCCAGTTTCTCCACATCCTCACCAGCACTAGCTGTGCTTGTGGGTTTTATTTTTTTAATACTCATTTTAACAGATGTGAGGTGATATCTTATTGTGGTTTTGATCTACATTTCCCTAACTACTAGTAATATGGAGCATCTTTTCATACACCTGGTGACCATTTATGTTTTTTCTGGATAAATGTCCATCAGCAGATAACTGGATAAAGAAAATTCATATTTGCATACAATGGAATATTATTCAGTCTTTAAAAAGAAGGAAATCCTGACATTAGCAACAACATGGATGAACCTTGAGGTCATTATGCTAAGTGAAATAATCACAGAAGGACAAACACTGTGTGAATCTTTTTATATGAAGTATTTCAAACAGTCAAATTCATAGCAGCAGAGAATCAAACTGGAGTTGTCAGGAGCAGAGAGGAGGGAGGATGGGAAATTTTTGTGTGGTGGTTATGAAGTTTCAATTTATGCAAGATAAATTAGTTTTATAGATCTGCTTTACAACATAGTACCTATAGTTAGCAACATGGTATTGTGCACTTTAAAAGATAGTAAAAGAATAGATCTCGTGTCGTGTTCCCACCATCACCACCAACACACACACACACACACACACACACACAAAAGATCACAAGAAAATGTTTTAAATGTGAAGGTTATGTTTGATACCTTGATTGTAGTGATGATATATCAAGTATATACCTATATTCACACTTATCACATGTATGCATTAAATATGTTAAATTTTTGTATATCAGTTATACCTGAATAAAGCTTCAAAAACTAAAGGGAGAATATCAAAGAAGGAATAAATTAGGTAAAAAAAAGAAAACGTTTTTTTTATTCTTAACTGACCTAAGGATAAATAAGTGAATGTTATAAGAGACCCAATGAAGGAAATTGGGATTTTTTTCAAAGTTATCTGCGCTACCCATGAAGTGATCTGTGTTAATTAAAGTGGACTTAGATTAGTTGTAAATGTATATTACCAACACTAGGACAACACTATAAAAACTTCTTACAAGAATTATAAATGATATTTATAAGAGGAGAGAGAAAATAAAATCATCAACTGACCAATTAAAACTAGAAAAAGTATTTTTTAAAGGTGAAGGCATAAAAAGAAAAATGAGCTCAATGAATATAAAACAGTTATAAAGATGGAGATATTAATACAAAAATATTAATAATAATGTTAAATTAATGGTCTCCAGTTAAAAGATGGAGATTGTCAGAGTGTGTACAAAAAAAAGATCCAGCCCGATCTTGTCTACATTTTTTAAATATAAAGAAGTAAACAGATTAAAGGCAAATTGATAAAGAAAGATCTACCATGCTAACACTAATCAAAAGCAAGCTGGGGTAGCTATATCAATATTATAAAGCAGACTTTTAAAAAAGAAGAATTAACAGAGATAAAGAGGGAAATTACAGAATGTAAAAACATGAAAAAATGCTCACCATCACTGGTCATTAGAGAAACGCAAATCAAAACCACATTGAGATACCATCTCATGCCAGTTAGAATGGCGATCATTAAAAAATCTGGAGACAACAGATGCTGGAGAGGATGTGGAGAAATAGGAACACTTTTACACTGTTGGGAGTGTAAATTAGTGCACCCATTGTGGAAGACAGTGTGGCGATTCCTCAAGAATCTAAATAGAAATACCATTTGGCCCAGCAATCCCATTACTGGGTATATACCCAAAGGATTATAAATCGTTCTATTATAAAGACACATGCACACACATATTCATTGCAGCACTGTTTACAATAGCAAAGACTTAGAACCAACCCAAATGCCCATCAATGATGGACCTGTTATAGAAAGTGTGGCACGTATGCACCATGGAATACTACACAGCCATAAAAATCAATGAGTTCATGTCCTTTGTAGGGACATGAATGAATCTGGAAACCATCATTCTCAGCAAACTGACACAGGAACAGAAAATCAGACATCACATGTTCTCACTCATAAGCGGGTGTTGAACAATGAGAACATGTGGACACAAGGAGGGAAGCATCACACAGGGGTCTGTTGGGGGGACTAGGGGAGGGACAGCGGGGGTGGTGTGAGGAGGGTGAGGAGGGATAACCTGGGGAGAAATGCCAGATGTGGGTGACGGGGGAATGGAGACAGCAAACCACCTTGCCATGTGCATACCTATGCAACAATCCTGCATGGTCTGCACATGTATCCCAGAACCTAAGGTACAATTAAAAAAAAATAGTTCTTTAGGAAGACATAACTATTTTTAATGTATATGCACTTCATAACAGAATGTCAAAATAAAGTGAGACAATATTGAATACAACTCCAAAGATAAATAGATAAATGCACTATTATACTTGGAGACTTAAAAATCCCTCCAACAGTAATTGAAAGATCCAGCAGATAGAAAATCAATAAGGATATCGTTGAACTGAACAGCATCTTATCAGTTGGATCTAATTTCCATTTATAGAATAATTCATCCAACAGAGATTAATCATTCTTCCCAAGCCCACATGGAATATTCACAGAGCTAGACAATATTTTGAGACATTAAATACATTTTAAAAATAGAAACCACATAAAGTATGTTCTCTATAGTGAAATTAAACCAAAAATAAATAAAAGATAGCCAAAAAATCCCAAAATATTTGGAGATTACACAGAAAGTGTCTAAATAACTGTGGATCATGAAAGAAGTTTCAGATAGACCAATATATTTTGAACTCACTCCAAATGAAATTATAACTTCTCAATGTGTACATGATACAGCAAATGCAGTACTTAGAGAAAATAATTTATATCTTAGAAGATGCATATGAATGCATATCTTAGAAGATTAAAAAAAATCAATAATCCAGGTCTTTGACTGGGAATTATATAAAGAAGAGAGTAGTATAAGAATAAAGCATGCAGAAAAGGGAGAATAATTAAAATTAGAAAAAAAGCAATCAAATTGAAACTGAGAAATCAATAAAGAAAATTAACAAAACCAAAAGCCAGTTTCTGGAAAGTATCTATAAAATTGATAAACTGTCAGCCAACCTAGCCAAGGAAAGAAGATGCAAAATACACTTATCAGAAGAAAAAGAGAGGTCATCATTTCCGATAACATAAACATTAAGAAGATAAAGAAATACCATAAACAGCTAACTCTAGGCTTACAAATTTGATAACTTTAATTAATAGAACCAATTCCTCGAATGATACAAAATGCCAAATCTCACATAGGAGAAAATATATGATATAAATAAACATATATCTACTTAAAAAAGAATCAATGATTAACCTTCCAAAAGAAAAAGCACAAGGCTCAGATGGTTTTATTAGAGAATTCTACTAAACATTTAAAAAATAAACACCAATCTTTTACAATTTATTCAAGAAAATAGAAGTAGAAGGAACACTTACCAACTCATTTGTGAAACTATCATTATCATAATACCAGATAAATATATTAAAACATAGAAAAGCTACTGTCCCATATCTGTCATGAACATAGATGCTGAATTCCTCAACAAAATATTAGCAATTTAAATCCAAGAATTTACAAAAATAATTATATCCACCTCCCAGTAGGATTGATTCCCTGTATTCAAGTCTAGTTTAACATTTAAAAATCAGTTAGTGCAATCCATCACATCACCAGACTAAAAAATAAATTTATATCAGCATGCAGAGAAAGAATTTGACAAAGTCTCAAATCCATTAATAATGAAAAAATAAATTTTCAGCAAACTAAGAATAGAGGTAACTTTTCTTACAAATAACATGCAAAATACTTCAAGTTAACATAATTGTGCAGAACAGGATGCTTACCCCATGCCACTGAGTACAAGACTCGAATGTCCCTCTTACCACTCTTATTCAGCCTCTGAAACCTTTGAAACTAAAAGCACAATACCATTTGCATTAGCCCCCAAAAATGAAACATTTAATTATGTCTGGCAACATAGATACAGATCAGTATGAAAGAAATTACAAAACTCTAATGAAAGAAGTAAAAGATCTAAATAAATGGAAAGTTATCTCATGTTCATGGATGGGAAGACTCAGTATCGTTAAGATTCCAATCTATTCAACATGATGTATACATTCAGTGGATTCTAATCAAAATCTATGCAAGTAACATTGTGGGTATTAATAAATTGATTCTCTATGTTATATGAAAAGGCAAAAGACCCAGAATAATCAACACAATACTAAAGAAGCAAACAAGGCCAAATGACTCACACTATTCAAATTCAAGTCTTCCTATAAAGCTGTGGTGGTCAAGACAGCATTGTATTAAAACAAGAACAAAAAGTAGTTTGAAGGAACAGAATATAATGCCCAGAGAGAGACTCACACAAACGTAGGTAGCTGATCTTTGACAAAGGAATAAACTCAACTTGTATTCAAATTTCTAGTCAGACCAATAAGTTAAAAAGAATAATCCTCTCAACTAAATATCACCAAATTAAAAATATTAAAGCATATTAAACTAGGTGTCTAACTGTCACACAATAAAGCTGAGGATACATGACTAGGAAAAATTTTGTAAATTTAAAGGTTAAAAAATAGAGTTCAAAATAATCTATTATTTCAAGGATGAATCACAATGAAGATTGTAAATATGCTTTGAACTAAATTACAATTGAAATAAAGTTATGGAAATTTTTAGAAGACAGCAAAGATATACTTTACACATATTATAGTCTTACAATATTTTCATGTAAACACTGAAGCAACAAAGAGGCTGAAAAGTGAGCTAAATATACTACTTTGAAAGAAAATGAACAACAAATGACATCTACTTAATATAAAAAGAAAATAAGAATAACAAGAAATAAAAAAAGAAAAGCATAAAATAGATAAAAGACATCAACAAAAACAAATATTGGTCCTTGAAAGAGTAATAAACTAGCCAAAGACTAGTTAACTTATGCCTAGTGTTCCATTATTGGAACACTAAGCACGTGGGAGGTATTTATGTCTTACTGCTCAAGGTCATCACCAAGGTCTGATTGCAAAAATTCAAAATATTGAAACCTCAGGCATAAATGGGTCAAGATCAGTTGAGAGAAAAGAATAGTACAACAAATCAATATCAGTAATGAATAAAGGATTTTTACTACAGATCCCATAGATATTAAATTAAGAGAAAACTATTTTATCAAAAAGTATATGCTAACATATATGAAAAGTCAAGTAAAATTGACATTAAAGAAAACTCACAAAACTTTATAGAAAAATAAAATAAAATTTAAATAACATATAACATAGAAAATATATTATAAAATATCTTCTCACAAAGCAATTCAGGGTCCATATGGCTTTGTAAGTGATCTGACCAAACATTTAAGAAATAAATCATTTGGATCTTAGACACCTCTTCAAGAAATAAGAAGAAAAACGTGATCACTCTGCAAATACTGTTTATTCTTAGCAACACTTGATATGAAACCCTGACAAAGGCATTGTAATGAAAAGAATGTTTGTACACACACACACACTTTTAAATAACATAGAATAAGTGGAGCTTGAGTAGGTCTTGAAGTCTTGATAAAAAAACAAGTGACTTCTTTTAATTTTTGTGAACACACAAAATTTAATTATATTTATGGACTGCTTGAGACATTTTGATACAATCACAGGATAAATAGGATATCCAAAACCTCAAATATGCATCATTACTCTGTGTTAGGAACAATTCAATTATACTATTATATTTTTAAATGTACAATAAATTACTTTTGACTGTAGTCACCATGTTGTGATATAAAATACCAGATCTTATTTATTTTATCTAACTGTATTTTTGTACCCATTAACAAAAATACTCATCCTCACTTCCCTCACCCTCTACCCCCAGCTACTACCCTTCCTAGCTCTGGTAACCATTCCTCTACTCTCTACTCCATGGGTTCAATTATTTTAATTTTTTTTAGCTCCCACAAATAAGTGAGAACATGCAGTTTTTCTTTCTGTGCCTGGCTTATTTTACTTAACATAATGACCTCCAGTTCCATCCATGTTCTTGCAAATGACAAGATCTTATTCTTTTTTATGGCTGATTAGTACTCTGTTGTATATGTGTTATACGTTTTTTTTATCCAGTTCATCTGTTGATGGAAACTTAAGTTGTTTCTGAATTATGGCTATTGTGAATAGTGCTGCAACAAACATAGGAGTGAAGATATATCTTTGATAAACTGATTTCTTTTCTTTGGGGTATATACCTAGGAGTGGATTGCTAGATCATATCTTGGCACTAATTTTAGCTTTTGAGGACCCTCCAAACTGTTTTCCGTAGTGGTCGTAATAATTTACTTTTCTACCAGCAGTGTATGAGGGTTCCATTTTCTCTACATTCTTACCAGTATTTGTTATTGGCTGCCTTTTGGATAAAAGCCATTTAAACTGGAGTAAGAGATATCTGATTTTAGTTTTGATTTGCATTTCTCTGAAGATCAATGATGTTGAACATATTTTCATATACATATTTGCCATTCATGTGTCTTTTTTTCATATACATATTTGCCATTCATATGTCTTCTTTTTATATACATATTTGCCATTCATATGTCTTCTTTTACACATACATATTTGCCATTCATAAGTCTTCTTTTGAAGAATGTCTACTCAGTTCTTCTGCCCATCTTTAAATCAGATTATTTCATTTTTTTCTATTGAGTCGTTATATATTCTGATTATTAATATTATATATTCTTATATATTCTGATTATTAATCCCTTTCAGATGGATGGTTTGAAAATATTTTCTCTCATTCGGTGAACTTACCTGATAGTTTTCTTTGCTATACAGAGGCATTTTAACTTGATGCAATCACATTTGTCCATTTTTGCCTTGGTTGCCTGTGTTTGTGAAGTGTTAATCAAGAAGTCATTGCCCAGTCCAACTTCTGGGGAGTTTCCCCAATATTTACTTGAAATGATTTCTTAGTTTGATGTCACAGATTTAAATCTTTAATCCATTTTGATTTGATTTTTGTATATGGTGAGAGATGGAAGTCTCCTTTCATTCTTCTGCATATAAATATTCAGTTTTCCCAGCATCATTTTTGAAGTGACTGTCCTTTTTACAAAGTATGTTCTTAGCATCTTTGTTGAAAATGAGTTCACTGTAGGGGTGTGGATTTTTTTTTTTTCTGGTTTCTCTATTCTGTTCCATTGTCTTTATATCTGTTTTTATGTTGGTTCCATGCTGTTTTGGTTACTGGAGCTCTATAGTATAATTTGAAGTCATGTAATGTGATTCCTCCAGTTGTGTTTTTTTTACTGAGGATAGCTTTAACTACTCTGGATCTTTTGCACTTCAATATAAATTTTAGGATTATTTTTTCTATTTCTATGAAGAGTGCCATTGGTATACTGATTGGGATTGCGTTGAATCTGTAGATTGCTTTGGGTAGTATGGACATTTTAACAATATTGATTCTTTTAGTTCATGAGCATGAAATATCTGCTCATTTTTGTGTGTTTTCTTTTCCTTCATTGATGTTTTATACTTTTCATTGTAGAGATCTTTCACTTAGTCAGTTAATTCCTGAGTTCTTCTTTTATTTATAGCTACTGTAAATGGAATTACTTTCTTGATTTTTTTAAACTTTTTCCTGTTGGCATAAAGAAATGTTACCACTTTTGTATGCTCATCTTGTATCCTGCAATGTTGCTGAATTTGTTTATCTATTCTGATAGTGTTTTGGTATAGTATTTAGGTTCTTCCAAATATAAGATTTTGTCATCTGAAACAAGGATAATTTGACCTCTTCTTTTCCAGTTTGGATGCTTTACCTAGGAGTTCTGAGAATGATTTCTTAAGAAGTGAAGAATACTAACACTACAAAGAAAAATATTGATAAATTTAACTACCTAAAATAAGATCCCCTTCCATCCAAAATACCTTTAACAAATTGAAAGGTAAGAAACAGAGCAGGTAAAATTTGCAGCACACATAACTGAAAAAGGACTCATATTCAGAATACTCAAATATGGCCAGGGAATAGATAAAAGACTGACAATCCAATAGAAATAAAGGCAAAAATGATCAGACAGTGCACCAAAGATTAGTATCTAAATGCCCTGTAATAACTAAGTACAAAGCTGATTAATGTGTTCTACAGGATTATTATTGCCCATGCTCCAGAATGATTAAAGGCAAAAGTTATTCATCATGCCTCGAGCAAGGTAAGCTGTAGAACAAGAAACTTGAACACCGTCCCTGGCTGTGTACGTTGGTGAGTGTGTCAGTCAATCATAAGGTTCAACTTCAACATAAACATATGATGTGGCCTAGCGATTCCACTCCTATATTTTCCATAAAAAATGTATGTATGCATGTGTGTACCAAGACAGAGGTACAAAAATGTTCATAGCTGAATTATTCTTAATGGTCAAACATGAGAAATAACCCAAATGTTAATCAATAATGCAATGAAATACTAATGGGTATTTGCAAGAAAAAATGATGGCTACGTAAAACAAATTAAATATTTTATAAAAGTTTTCAGTAACAAAATCATTCCAATTTTTTGATTTAATTTATATCAATTCATAAACAGGTAAAACTCTCTTTTGACAATAATAGTTTTTTTATTTTAGAAGAGTGAAATGTTGGGGATGAGGAGGAGACACAAGAGACCTTTGAATGTTAAAGTGTTCCACTTAATGACTTGGTGTTGGCTATAAACGGGTTCAATTTGTGGTAATTCATCTAGCTGGTTAGTTAGGATTTTTCTCTTTTCTCTATGCTTGTTACACTTGAAATAAAGTTTAAAAAATAAAGTGGGCTCTGCTGCTGATTGTTGATGTCAAAATACATTATGTGTACTCAACAGCTTTTTTTTTTCTTTTTTTTTTTTCTTGAGGCAGCATCTCACTCTGTCACCTAGGATGGAGTGCAGTGGTACAATCTCGGCTCACTGCAACCTCCGCCTCCTGGGTTTAAGCAATTCTCCTACCTCAGCCTCCCGAGTAGCTGGGATTACAGGCATGCACCGCCATGCCTGGCTAATTTTTGTATTTTTTGTAGAGATGGGGTTTCACCATGTTGGCCAGGATGATCTCTATCTCTTGACCTTGTGATCTGCTTGCCTTGGCCTCCCAAAGTGCTGGGATTTCAGGTGTGAGCCACCACGTCCGGCCTCTAGTTGCTGTCATTCTTAAATGCGTGTGTTCTACCTCATCATTGTTAATAGGTGCATAGTATTTCTTTGAATGAAAGTACATACCACATTTTCTTTTAAATTGTGTTGGTCCGCTCATCATTTACTGACTCCTTGTGGTACCACAAGGAGGCGGTAGGTTGCAGTGAGCTGAGATTGTACCACTGCCCTCCATCCTAGGTGACAGTCTGGCCTATACTCTATATTTTTAAGTGTCTTAAGATACTCACTTAACCCTTCCTCTAGTTGAAAAAAACATGCAATAATCTTTAAGACATTTCTGTATTTATAAACAGAGAGGAAGAGCAAAGAGAGAGCAAGAGGAATGAGGTAAGAAAGACACTGAGACAGAGAGAAAGGAAAAATACCTGCTATTCGTCATCCCAGAAAATAAGTAAATATGGTAATGCCTGGTGGTAGAAACATAACCATATTATCTTTACCTCTAGTGAGAAAATAATCCAAATATTCAGGGAACCTTTAAGCAAAATATTTACAACACTGTTTTTAAAACTAGACTTTTTAAAGGTTGAATTTATTCAGAATAAATGTAAAATTTTCAAGAAGGATTTGTTTTGAAAGTTCTATTATTACTGTTTGTTAGGCAGTCACACAAGAGGGTATATTAAGCTAATATATATATATATACATATATACACATATATATATACATATCTATATATATACACATATATATATATACATATCTATATATATATATATGTTTAATCTATGACAAGAAGTGGATTTACAAATAAATGTATTCTGGTGACAAACTTTCTATGAGACTACAGATGACCCTATACCTAACAGATGTATCTGTATGTATATCACGTGTATCTTCCTGTTTTCCTACTTGTCTTCCTACATACCTATCATTTACCTTATTGGAGTTCCTATTAACATTTCACTGTTTTTCAAGGTTTCATAGTTTGGATATATATTTGAGTATTCTCTTCTCTTCTGGCAAATAAGCAAATAGTGGGGGAAAAAAGACTAATCAACATAGTCATAGTGATAGTTCATTTACTGAGCTCAATGTAAGACTAAACGCATTTCTTAGATTGCCTGAGCTAATTCTCACAAACATCTTATGAATTAGATACCATCGGTATGCTAATTTTACATACAGGCATCGCAAATCTAATACATGTTAAGAGCCAGGATTCTTACCCTGCAGTCTGTATCCAGGTCTTGTGCTAATAACTATTATGCTAGATGAGAAACCATAAGGACTCTGCCTAAGGGGAAATTTCTCATCTCTCGGACACCTGTTTCCACCTCCATATTTGTAGCTATGTTTGCTTTTAACCATCTCTGCACACTCAGAGGACATGGTGAGCATTTTTTTTTAATGTTGAACAACAATGTTTGAATGTATGTGGGTGTATATATTTAGCCACGTCCCCTCCTATGTGCACAAGGAACAAATCACCCTTAACTTTTGCATTAATCTCTCCCTTTTCATGTTTATGTCACCAAAGACTGATGTTTACAAGCAGAATATCATAATTTTTCTCACATACATTTCGTTGCATCTCCACAGAGAAAGGATACTGCTGCAAACTAGCAAGTATCAATAATAGCTGTGAAAGCAGAAATAGTGAGTAAAGATCATCGTATAAACAGCAACCCACTCTTGCTGTCATTTTGAGAGTTCCAGCCACTGAAGGAGGCAGATTGCCAGCCCAGTTCCCCAAGGAGGCACCCTTTTGCCATCATGCTTTTCCACAGGGGCATTCTGTTGACCTCTATCTCAGTGGTTGCTACCTGGTCACTTGGAGAGACAGAAAGACCTTATTATAACTCTGGGAAATACTCACCTTTAAATCTGATTTCTCTGAGGCCAGCATGTCCCACATCCCAGAGGAAACCTTTCTAGGACTGGTGCCCTATTCTACTCTGTACTTCCATGCACAACTTTTTTCCTACATTATTGAGTGGTTTCATCCAAAATCATCTCTTCTAAGATAACCTGCAAACTTACCTCCATCAAATGATATTTTTGGTTTATTTGCACCATGCTGTGCCTTAACTGAGATTGAGCTATCTATCTCCTAAAGATGCTGCTCTCCAAGAATTGTTGGAAGCCGCTTTGTTTTCACTATGCAGAAAGGAAGGACTGGGTTAGTCTTGTTTTCAGGCACTCCTGCAATAAAAACAGTATCTTCGATACCTCTGTCCATAAGCCCATTCAGCTTCCTCCCCACGATGTGACTCTTACTTACTGACCTCATGAACGACCTTCTTCAGTTATCACAGACTTTGCCATTTTGATTAGATGTATCCTCTCTACCTTGGAAAAGCTTTTTGTTTTGAATTTCATCTGACATCGATATTATAATACGTTTTATTTTTCTTCATATAATCAGGTATTTCTATTTCAATATTCTCAAACTTCCGAATTCTTTGACTCTAAAAATCATCCCTTATAAGTAGTCTATTGCTCACATTATTTGTTTGCTTGCTTGTGTCAAGAATTTACATTATCTGCAATTCATGATTATTATTACATTAGTTCACCTGATCTTAAATGTCTGTCATCGTTGTTCAGGTTTCCAGTTATGCTTTCTGTTTTATTTTTCCTCATTTGTCGATTTGAACAAATTCTCCTGGTTTCATTTCATCTCTTAATTTAAATTAGTTTTTGAACTAAATTCTAGAATTTAACTATATCTATATCTTTTTTTCTGAATAAGAAAATAACCTTAACATATTTTCACCTTCTCCCCCTTTTCGATTCCCACCATATCCCATTGGGAGGTTTCCTGGAATTTTATATTTAAATGACGGCAACATTTACTTCAACATATACTTAAGTTTTATTGCCATTGTAAGTTATACTATTTATTTAGCCTAAAATTTTCTTAAAACTATTTACCTATAAATAATACTTTGAGAGAGGTCCTCTAGCTGGCAAATATTTCTGGCTTTAAATATTCAAAAATATTTTTATTTGTATTTTTCTACAAATTCTACTGTGTCTGGAGAGAAGGTCAGGTTCTAAATTAAATTTTCCTCTGAATACTTAAGATACCACTTTATCCTCCCACATTTGATGTATTGAATGAACTTTTTACGGATAAATCAGTCAACTTCTCTTGTAGATAGCCTAGGTCTCTTCATTCCGCATCCTCTACAGTATGTTGCTCTCATTCTTAACTTGTTGCTATTAATGTTTACAGTTTCAACATGTTTGTTTTCATTTTATAACACCTTTCTTTCTGGGAAGTAAAATATGCCAATGTCTCTAAAAACATTTTCTTAAATTTTTTAAATGCTTTGGAATTGTTCTTGACTAGTTCTGTGTTAGGTAACTATTCTATAAGTTAATGTTGATGCTTCAACCAGGATACTGCTTTTGTTCAAGTCATTAGTGAGATTTGATTGTTCTACTTTTCTTTCAATTTTATAATCCATGTTCATTTGTCTGTGGGTAGAGATGTAATTGATTACAAGATCTTATTTCTTACCATTGTGAGAAGACCACGCTTCCTGTTGGGGTCTATGTTGGCACCTTGACCTCCACTTCTTAGTATACACATTGTCTCTTCAGAATGCTGCCATTATCTTCCTGGAACCCTCCCTTGAATCCAGCCACTGAGCAGCTTTATTTGTTACACTTATACACCTGTTCACCTCTGCTTCATCAAGCAGTGTTGGGGTGTAGACATAAAGAAACCAGGCTAGACTCCAAATTCCCTTTCCAAGTAGTGGCCTTAGTGTTTGTTCCCTGAAGTCTTAGTCTGTTTGGACTTCTATAATAAAATCTCATACCTTGGATTATAGCAATAGAAAATTGCCACTGCTCTGAGGTTTGAGATCAAGTCACCAGCTGTTGTCAAGTCCGGTGAGGACCCACTTCCCAGACCATAGGCCACACCATTTGTCTGCCTTCAAACTCTGGAAGGGGTCTTTCCTTGGCCAGTCTTCTAAAGAAAAAAAAATGCTACTCATGAGGGCTCCACACCTATGGTCTAAGCTTCTTCCAAAGCCTCCACTTTCTAATACTATCACGTTGATGGTTAGGATTTCAACATACAGGTTTGGAAGAGGAGACACAAACCTTCAGAATATAGCACCTAACTTTCTATTCCAGTGCACCCATCAACTGTAAAAGTGTAACAACCCAGAATTTTTCCCACCTCCACAACATTTCTTTGTGTATTTTGTAACCACATGTATAAATGTTTGACTGGAGAAGCAAATTACTGTGAATAATGTGAAATAAGGCATTTATTATAGACGTTAATCCTTACACATTATGGAAACTCATGAAGAAGTCTCGTCGTGGTGGTGAGCCTGGGGTAGACAGTGTCACGATTTCAGTAAAAACAGCTGGATGTGCATCAGGAAAGAGCATAGAAAAATTCAAACCCATGAGAATAAATCAGAGCCTGCAAGAACAAAGGAGAACTGTGTCTGTCTCTGCCTGCCTCCAAGCTTGACAGTGAAAATGATCTGCAGAAGAGAATGTCAACCTTGAGTAGTTGCATAACATCTCGCCTAAGCTATGGAATCTACAAGGGGAGTGCCTGGGTGAACAAATGGGCTAGTCAGTCAGTGAGGGTGTATGTGAGCTATAGCTCCTCCAGCAGTCCACAGTGGTCTTCAGATGATAATGACTGTTGCTTCAGTTTTGCCTTTAAATTTTTCACAGCTCTCTCTAACCTCGTATATACTGTGAGGGAATGGTGGGAAACCTACCCAAGTTGACACTGTACAATGGCATAACAGTCTACCTCTTGTCAACTTGGCATTCATGCACATATTTTTTTATTGTATTTAATCTTCAAATAAATAAAACCATGCTTCCACCTGCAATGTTTCAACCATTCCTCATATAAATGAGAACACTCTAACTGCTCCCCAAAGAGGATGCATGATCACATTATCCACCTTTGTTGAGGTTCAGTGGGCTTCTAGCTGACATGGGAGTACAAAGAGGTATCTCAGAGCCTATCTTATATTTCAGACACGTTTTCTTATCCCCATTTGTGTAGTAGCAACATAGTTTTTCTTTGATCCCTTCTAGTATATCCCTTTAATGTGCCTTGGGCTAAATACTAAGATAAGATTAGCTACAAGTCACACTTATTTGATATGATATAGAAGAGACAAAATTGTTGAATTATATATGAATACATCCATACCCAAACAAGGAAAAAATACTGTTAAAATATGCATTTCTGTAATTGGTCCCAACTTTTTTCTTCCACACGCCATGCGTTATTTTCTTTCTTGTCTGCAAGCACCTTCACTGATTGTGGATTTTGTCTGCTGGAATGACCCAAATCATCTTCCATTTCTTTCATCAAAAATGGAAGATGATTTGGGTTAGTCCAGCCGACAATAGGCCATTAGCAGTTCAGTGCTGATTATGTGCCGTTTCGGTAGTTTTCCATTGATTACAATTCAGGACATGGGAGTACAAAGAGTTATCTCAGAGCCTATCTTATATTTCAGAAACATGTTTTCTTATCCCCATTTGTGTAGTAGCAACATAGTTTTTCTTTGATAACTAGTGTCAATGACTGTAGCCAATATAATAACCCTTTCATTACCTGAGAAGCCCAATATGGCCAAATGTCAGGTTTGCCTTTCTTTTTTTGAAAAGCTAAACTTCTAATCTTAGAATACTTTTAGATTTATAGAAGAGTTGTACCACTAATATGGAGAATGTCAGTGCATTACTGCTTCTTCTGTTGTTAACAGCTTACATTAATATGGCACATTTGTCACAACTCATACCAATATTGATAGGATTAACAAAGTCTGTATTTCATCCCAATGCCTTTAATTTTCCTCTAATGTCCTTTCCCTGTTTTAGGACTCCATCCAGGAAATCACATTTCACTAGCTGTCGTATCTCCATAGCCGCCTCTTGGCTATGACACTTTCCCAGACTTTCTTGCCTGGATGGCCTTGACAGTTTTTAGGAATAGTGGTTAGGGAATTTTGTAGAGTCTCCCCCATGGTTTTCTTGGTATTAGAATGAGATTATGGGCTTTTGCGAGGAAGACCATTCATTTTAATGGACACAGCACCATACTGTGTCCCATGCTGGAACCATTCCTCCCTGGGAGTAGGGCCACTAGACAAGCAGATGTTGTCCTTTGAACACCTTAATCTGAGAAGTTTAAAGTTGAATATATTAACAAAAGGCCAATGTCACCTAAGAATGGACTATCTTCCATGCACAATGCAATTTTAAGCATAAAAATGTCCCTTTTTACAAAGTATACATAATTCCAACTGGTAAGCCAATAATCAAACATCCAGTGTGAAAATGAATCTTGTGTGTAGTTCATATTTCAAAAAAAAAATCTGATAAGACAGTAAAACTATGACTAATATTTAAATGAAATGTGAATGAAGCTGTGTTTTCAAAATTTTAGGCCCATCTGAACATTTATTTAATCATTAAACATAGTTAGAAAATGACAGCACTTTGGGAGGGCAAGGCAGGTGGATCATGAGGTCAAGAGATCAAGACCATCCTGGTCAACATGGTGAAACCCCATCTCTACTAAAAATACAAAAAAGTAGCTGGGCACGGTGGCCCGTGTCTGTATTCCCAGCTACTCAGGAAGCTGAGGCAGGAGAATTGCCTGAACCCAGGAGGTGGAGGTTACGGTGAGCCAAGATCGCGCCATTGCACTCCAGCCTGGGTAACAAGAGCGAAACTCCGTCTCAAAAAAAATAAATAAATAAAAATGAAAATTACCTTGCTCTTGATTAGTCATTTCACTTACACAAGAGTGAAAGACATAGTTGCTCAAAGGTTCAATATTTAAATAAATATATTGTTAAGGTTTGAATTGTGTCACAGCAAGCAATATTTTGAAGTCCTAAATCCCACTAACTATCTCAACTTAGGATCTTGCTTAGAAATAGGGTCTTCACAGAGGAAATCAAGTTAAAGTGAGGCCATTAGTGTGAGCCCTAATTTAATATGATTAGTGTCCTTTTAAAAAGGAGAAATTCAGACAAAGAAACAGACATGCACCAAGGTAAAAATGACATAACATAAAGACATATGAGGAGAAATGTATATGACTGGAGTGGTACACAAACAAGGCGAGGAGCTGCCCATATATTTCAGCCTTGCTTATATTTTAGCTTCTCCTCTTGGCCACAATTACTTATCATTACAAGGAATGCTTGTTATCAAAAGGAGCTGAAAGAAGCCAGAAGGGTTCTCCCCTAGAGCCCACCAGGAATGCATGGCCCTGCCAATATCCTGATTTCAGACTTCTAGCCTCCAGAACTTTGAAAGAATAAACTCTTGTTGTTTTAAGTCACAGAATAAGTAAGTATCTGGTACGTTGTTATGGTATACATATACACATGCACATATATATGCAGTCTATAACATTAAAATTTTTCTATATAAATACATAATTTCTAAATATATTTTCCATGCTAATTATTTTAAAGAACATCAAGATGCTAATAATTCATAACTCAAAAAAATCTAAAGCAGCCTTTTCGTAGTCAGATACACAAATCTGTTGGAAAGACAATAAAATAAAAACTTCTTTTCTATTAAGTTTTAAGTATTTTTGCAGTGATATGATCAAGTGCCTTGAATATTCACAATATGTATAAATAAACAAAAACCTCAGTATAAATGTGTCAAAATATATATTTATAAAATATAAACATTTATTAAAATATAGATCCTTTTTGAAATATTTTGAGTTCTAAAACTCATTTTATATGGAAATAAAAAATTAATACATGAAACAAAAAGCATTGACACATTGTTCAGATTGTTTAGAAAGATAGAGTTAGATATTCTATGAAGGTGTTTAATTCATAAAGCTGTTTACTAGGAACTATTAAATTAACTGAAAAATGTTAAGAACTCTACTATGGTACAAATTTCAGAAGTTCACAAAAATAATGTAGTAATGCTTTTAAGAATCATGTTCTTCATAAATGCTGGAGGCATCACGCTACCTGACTTCAAACTATACTACAAGGCTACAGTAATCAAACAGCATGGTATTGGTACCAAACAGTTATATAGACCAATGGAACTGAACAGAGCCGTCAGAAGCAGCACCACACATCTACAATCATCTGATCTTTGACAAACCAGTCAAAAACAAGCAATAGGGCCGGGTGCGGTGGCTCATGCCTGTAATCCCAGCACTTTGGGAGGCCGAGGCAGGTGGCTCACGAGGTCAAGAGATCGAGACCATCCTGGTCAACATGGTGAAACCCTATCTCTACTACAAAAAAAAAAAATACCCAAAATTAGCTGGGCATAGTGGCACGTGCCTGTAATCCCAGCTACTCAGGAGGCTGAGGCAGGAGAATTGCCTGAACCCAGGAGGCAGAGGTTCTGGTGAGCCAAGATCGCGCCATTACACTCCAGCCTGGGCAACAAGAGTGAAACTCCATCTCAAAAACAAAACAAAACAAAACAAAACAAAAAAAACAAACAAGCAATGGGGAAAGGATTCCCTGTTTAATAAATGGTGTTGGGGAAACTGGATAGTCATATGCAGGAAGCTGTAACTGGACCCCTTCCTTAAACCTTATACAAAAATTAACTCCAGATGGATTAAAGATTTAAACATAAGACCTAACACCATAAAAACCCTAGAAGAAAACCTAGGCAATACCATTCAGGACATAGGCACAGGCAAGGACTTCATGACTAAAACACCAAAAGCAATAACAACAAAAACCAAAATAGACAAATGAGACCTAATTAAACTTAAGAACTTCTGCACAGCAAAAGAAACAATCAATAGAGTAAACCAGCAACCAACAGAATGGGAAAAATTTTCACAATCTACCCATCAGACAAAGGACTAATGTCCAGAATCTACAAAAAACTAACGCAGATTTACAAGAAAAAAACAAACAAACCCATTCAAAAGTGGGCAAAGGACATGAACAGAAACTTTTCAAAAGAAGGCAAATATGTGGTCAACAAACATATGAAAAAATGCTCATCACTGGTCATTAGAGATGCAAATCAAAACCACATTGAGATACTACTTCACACCAGTTCGAATGGCGATCTTTGAAAAATCTGGAGATAACGAATGCTGGAGAGGATGTGGAGAAATAGGAACACTTTACACTGTTGGTGGGAGTGTAAATTAGTTCAACCATTGTGGAAGACAGTGTGGCGATTCCTCAGGATCTAGAAATAGAAATTCCATTTGAACCAGCAATCCCAGTACTGGGTGTATACTCAAAGGATTATAAATCATTCCACCATAAAGACACATGCACATGTATGCTCATTGCGGTGCTGTTTACAATAGCAAAGATCTGGAACCAACCCAGATGCCCATTGATGATAGACTGGACAATAAAAATGTGGCACATATACACCATGGAATACTATGCAGCCATAAAAAACGATGAGTTTGTGTCCTTTGTAGGAACATGGATGATCCTAGAAACCATCATTCTCAGCAAACCAACACAAGGACAGAAAACCAAACACTGCATGGTTTCACTCACAAGCAGGTGATGAACAATGAGAACACTTGGGCACAGAGAAGGGAACAACACTCACAGGGCTAGGTAGGAGGGTGGACGGGAGGGGAGAGGGGACAGTAGAGGGGCGGGGAGGATAGGGACAGATAACACCGGGAGAAATGCCTGATGTAGGCGACGGGTGGAGGTGGGGGGGGAGGCGGCAGTGGGGATGGAGACAGTAAACCACCATGTCATGTATGTACCTATGCAACAATCCTGCAGGATGCAGGATGTGCACATGTACCCCAGAGTCCAAATAAAATAAAAAAAAAAATAAGAAGAATCATTTTTTAATCTTTTCCCAAGAAATACATAGAAGTCCAGATGAAGCCTAAAATAATAAATGTGTTAGAATATTCTTGATTATGGAAGGATTGTCTACAATGTTCTTTATGATTTTTCCATTTATTAATTAAATCAACATGATTTACTACCCATAGTTACCAGTCTGTCTATTAGGAGTTAGGAGCACATAGAGAAAACAAAGCAACACATATAAGGAAGTACAATGGTTTATGCAAGCTTCTTATTTTGACAATTTTGTCATGTTGTCAATAATGATTTGTGGAACCTGTGAAAGATATGTTACTGGTACCTTGGGTTCTTAAAATCTCCCAGGAGATAAATCACGAGAAAAGACTATCAGATATAGCAGTTAAGAGAATATTTGTTTAGCTTGTGCACAGAGAGTCAGCACTCAAAAAGGAAAAGGCATGGGCTGCTCCCTGAAAGAAGTGTTTGAGTTAATTTGTAGGGTCTTCCTATGGGGAGGGGTATTATCAGGGCATGCATAGGAGAGTGGTTTTACATGCTTTTATACATTGCATGCGGCACTGGCATTTTAAATTTCTTCCCTTGGGTATGATTTTTTTAGCATTAAAATGAACAAGAAGTAACTATAAGTTGAGTTTTAGTCCTAACTGCACGTGCAGGGCCGCAGGGAAGTCCCGGCCTCCCTGAAGCAGAAACTGTGGGTAACCGTTTCTAGGATCTTTTGTTGCTATTCTGCTGAAAGTCTGGTAAGCTAGAGCTTGAGAAAGGGGCTTCTGTTATCCTCCTCTAGATCAGATCACAACAGGAAGCCAGCCAGCCGGTTTCAGATACGCTAGCTTAGCTGGAAGAGGCATTGGTCAAGAATTTTAATCTTGGTAGTAATTATTTAATTTTCTTCTTGAAGGAAAAATGCCTTCACAATGGGTAACCACACACACACACACACACACACACACACACACACACAAAGTAATGAGTTCATTGTTCATGAAAATGATACTTATGAGATGACTGAGAAGGTTGATTACAAGGCTAGACACTGTCAAATTAGTAAACGTTAAAGTTTAACAATACATTAAAGTTAAGATTAAGGGCTTACCATGAAATAAACTGCATTAGCTGATTAATCTTCAATTTTACCTACGGAGTTACTCTTTTTAACAATATCCAAATGAGGAAATTGAAGCAGTGGAAGTTAAGTACTTCCCCAAACTCACATGGCATGTAAGTGAAGCTCAGAATTTGTATCCACATCTTCCAGCTATAAACTTAACATATTTGTCTAACAATGCCATAGTCAACAAGCGCAAAAATCTGTGAATCTTTTTATCACACATGGGAAGACTTGTGGAAAGAATGAAGTTCCAGAGTTGTAGCTCTTTGCTCTCTTTTATTTTTCTTTCCTTTATTTCTGCAAAGGTTTCCTATGCAATTCCTCTGGCTTTATTTCATAGATACTGTTTCACTGTTTCATTTTAGATAGTATTCCTTCCATGATCTATTTGTGAATTATAAATATAATCTATTTCCCTTTCTTCTCACTACTTTCAGCTTTTACCTTTCTATCTGAATTACATTTCTTGTGCTTGTTGCCTGTGTACATGTTGTTAATGTTATGTGCAAATGTTAAGGAAAGTTTGGTATTTGAAGAGAATCTCGAGGATGCTATTTCTCATCTGGTTGTTTTGTAAGCATATTCTCCACGTTGCCAGAATCCCACCGTTCTGAGCAGTCCTAACATGGCATCTTGGGGCTGTAAATTGTACAGGACTGGAGGAGATGGTATCCCCAGGAGAGTGAGTGCTGTGGTCCAGTTTCTACTGAGTGCAGTCTCTGTGCCTTCTGTAACTCCATCTTTCTCAAGGTGGGAATACCATCACAGTTCTTTGCTTTATGTGTTGGTCCTGCCAATCCTGAGGTAGATCTATTGCCTTTCCTTGCCCATTGCCATACTTTGGTTTTTTTGATTTGTGTAGACAGAAGGTCATATACATAGTGCTTACTAATAAATGCTTATACACATGTATGCATGCAAAAATTATGTTGCTGATGCCTTCATACATTTTCTCATTTGTTCTTCATAACAATATTTTTGTAGATGAAAAGACTGATGTTTTGAGAAGTTAAATTATTTCCCCAGGAATGCATTTTTAATAAGTGTCAACATGAGAATTGTTTCTCTCTCATGTCCCTCCTGAATTGGCTGAAATTTAAAGTTAATTAGGTAGAACAATAATTATTTGTTCATTGGTTTATTTACTTGTGATTAAAGTTTGATTATTACTCCCAGAAGTCATCTATCAACCTTTACTTGACAGGTATTTCTCTGAGGCAGTACACTGACGGAATAACCTGGATCAGAGACCCTTATGATATACCTTGACTGAGCAATCAATCTTTCAGCAAGACGATAAACCAATAAAAATGTCCGTCAGCATTTCAGCAGCCTGAAAACACAGTACTCTATATTCAGCTACTTCTTTGCAGCTTTCTGAGAATTGTTTCACAGTGATTTTCCAGATATAGAACAGTGATAAAAAAAAAAAAAAAAAAAGAGTATGGGTTTGTCCACACACACGTACATATCTCAAAGTGTTATGAGGCAAAAGCAGTAAAGAAATTATCTGGACACCAAAC
This sequence comes from Callithrix jacchus, assembly GCF_049354715.1. Classification (NCBI taxonomy): domain Eukaryota; kingdom Metazoa; phylum Chordata; class Mammalia; order Primates; family Cebidae; genus Callithrix; species Callithrix jacchus. The sequence goes on from NC_133503.1 coordinate 193,233,677, forward strand.
TAGATATGCAAGGGTCACACCATTCAAATCAGAACAAATCTCTGCAATTGGTACGTAAGGCAATAATCCCTCCTGAGAAAATAAATGCTGAAACGGCTTTTCATCCTGTTATTCCTGTTCAGAAATTTTTCTAGGAATTATGATGTTTTGCAAATTTGGTAGCTGTCTATCACAAAAATTTCAAGGAAAGAAAAAAATATCAAAGGAAACAAAAATTATATTATACAGACATAAATATGCATTAAAGACAACCACACAAGACAATCTTTTTTACTATGTGATAAAGACAATTAGCACACATTTTTCTATGGCTAGAAATATATGTGGAGATAGAACACTAGATGAATGGATAGAGAGAAAGACAGAAAGACACATTTAACATCTAGGAGTAAATGCGTAAATATACATAGGATTATACAATGTTAATGTAAATAAAGAGCCGGCACTGAAGTGTACACTTAAGGTTACTTAAATATAATATGTAGATATTAATGTAGAACTAAAGGAATTTCTGAGCTTCAGTTAAGTATTTCTTCACCAAAAGGATTTTTTCCATCAATGAAAGACTTCTGTTTATTCACATGTATGCAGTTTGATATCAGAATGCCTCTTACAGTCGAGGGTGCTTTGGTAATGTGTCCTGGTTTACTTATAGTTTCTTTTCTTTTTTTCATTAATGGCACATAATGGTGCACCTCATAATTAAAGGTCTATTATTTCTAATCAAGTAAAATATTAGTTAATAGGGGATCATTTTAGAGTTTAAAAATGATTGACAGAAAACATCAAGAGATCAAAATCTTTAATTTAATATTAGTCACTACTTAGGGGCCAGCTCCCTCCTGTGATAAGTAGAGAAATCATTACATTTACACTTCGTTCAACCTTTTGTTACATCAAAACTAATTTTATTTATATGATTATCATGTTCTCATTATTTATATTTTATATAACTATCATGATCTCATTATTTATAGTACATACATTAGATTATAGAATAATACAATTATTTAGCCTTAGCTCTAACATGTTTTTATCAGTCGTCACATAATTACATTCAGCAATGACTATCAAGTATTTCTTTTTCTTTTTTTTAATTTTTTATTGGATTTTAGGTTTTGGGGTACATGAGCAGAGCATGCAAGACAGTTGCGTAGGTACACACATGGCAGTGTGCTTTGCTTTTCTTCTCCCCTTCACCCACATTTGGCATTTCTCCCCAGGCTATCCCTCCCCACCTCCCCCTCCCACTGGCCCTCCCCTTTTCCCCCCAATAGACCCCAGTGTTTAGTACTCCCCTTTCTGTGTCCATGTGTTCCCATTTTTCATCACCCACCTATGAGTGAGGATATGCGGTGTTTCATTTTCTGTTCTTGTGTCAGTTTGCTGAGGATGATGTTTTCCAGATTCATCCATGTCCCTACAAACGACACAAACTCATCATTTCTGATTGCTGCATAATATTCCATGGTGTATATGTGCCACATTTTTCCAATCCAGTCTATTATCAATGGGCATTTGGGTTGATTCCAGGTCTTTGCTATTGTAGACAGTGCTGCAATGAACATTCGTGTACATGTGTCCTTATAGTAGAACGATTTATAGTCTTTTGGATATATACCCAGTAATGGGATTGCTGGGTCAAATGGAATTTCTATTTCTAAGGCCTTGAGGAATCGCCACACTGTCTTCCACAATGGTTGAACTAATTTACACTCCCACCAACAGTGTAAAAGTGTTCCTTTTTCTCCACATCCTCTGCAGCATCTGTTGTCTCCAGATTTTTAAATGATCGCCATTCTAACTGGCGTGAGATGGTATCTCAATGTGGTTTTGATTTGCATCTCTCTGATGACCAGTGACGATGAGCATTTTTTCATATGATTGTTGGCCTCGTATATGTCTTCTTTCGTAAAGTATCTGTTCATATCCTTTGCCCACTTTTGAATGGGCTTGTTCGTTTTTTTCCTATAAATCTGTTTGAGTTCTTTGAAATTCTGGATATCAGCCCTTTGTCAGATGGGTAGACTGCGAAAATTTTTTCCCATTCTGTTGGTTGCCGATCCACTCTAGTGACTGTTTCTTTTGCCGTGCAGAAGCTGTGGAGTTTCATTAGGTCCCATTTGTCTATTTTGGCTTTTTTTGCCAATGCTTTTGGTGTTTTGTTCATGAAGTCCTTGCCTACTCCTATGTCCTGGATAGTTTTGCCTAGATTTCCTTCTAGGGTTTTTATGGTGCCTGGTCTTATGTTTAAGTCTTTAATCCATCTGGAGTTAATTTTAGTGTAAGGTGTCAGGAAGGGGTCCAGTTTCTGCTTTCTGCACATGGCTAGCCAGTTTTCCCAACACCATTTGTTAAACATGGAATCCTTACCCCATTGCTTGTTTTTGTCAGGTTTATCAAAGATTGTATAGTTGTATGTATGTTGTGTTGCCTCCGGTGCCTCTGTTTTGTTCCATTGGTCTATATCTCTGTTTTGGTACCAGTACCATGCTGTTTTGATTACTGTAGCCTTGTAGTATAGTTTGAAATCCGGTAGTGTGATGCCCCCCGCTGTGTTCTTTTTGCTTAGAATTGACTTGGCTATGCGGGCTCTCTTTTGGTTCCATATGAAGTTCATGGTGGTTTTTTCCAGTTCTGTGAAGAAAGTCAATGGTAGCTTGATGGGGATAGCGTTGATTCTGTAAATTACTTTGGGCAGTATAGCCATTTTCACGATATTAATTCTTCCTAACCATGAACATGGAATGTTTCTCCATCTGTTTGTGTCCTCTCTGATTTCGTTGAGCAGTGGTTTGTAGTTCTTCTTGAAGAGGTCTCTTACGTTCCTTGTGAGTTGTGTTCTCATTGGTTTCGAAGAACTTCTTTATTTCTGCCTTCATTTCGTTGTTTACCCAGTCAACATTCAAGAGCCAGTTGTTCAGTTTCCATGAAGCTGTGCGGTTCTGGGTCTGTTTCTGAATTCTGAGTTCTAACTAGATTGCATTACGGTCTGAGAGGCTATTTGTTATGATTTCAGTTGTTTTGCATTTGTTGAGCAGTGCTTTACTTCCAATTATGTGGTCAATTTTAGAGTAGGTGTGATGTGGTGCTGAGAAGAATGTGTATTCTGTGGATTTGGGGTGGAGAGTTCTGTAAATGTCTATCAGGTTTGCTTGCTCCAGGTCTGAGTTCAAGCCCTGGATATCCTTGTTGATTTTCTGTCTGGTTGATCTGTCTAATATTGACAGTGGAGTGTTAAAGTCTCCCACTATTATTGTGTGGGAGTCTACGTCCTTTTGTAAGTCATTAAGAATTTGCCTTATGTATCTGGATGCTCCTGCGTTGGGTCCATATATGTTTAGGATCGTTAGCTCTTCTTGTTGTATCGATCCTTTTACCATTATGTAATGGCCTTCTTTGTCTCTTTTGATCTTTGTTGCTTTAAAGTCTATTTTATCAGAGATGAGAATTGCAACTCCTGCTTTTTTTTGCTTTCCATTAGCTTGGTAAATCTTCCTCCATCCCTTTATTTTGAGCCTTTGTGTATCCTTGCATGTGAGATGGATTTCCTGGATACAGCACACTGATGGGTTTTGGATTTTTATCCAATTTGCCAGTCTGTGTCTTTTGATTGGTGCATTTAGTCCATTTACATTTAGGGTTAATATTGTTATGTGTGAATTTGATACTGCCATTTTGATGCTAAGTGGCTGTTTTGCCTGTTAGTTGTTGCAGATTCTTCATTATGTTGAAGCTCTTTAGCATTCAGTGTGATTTTGGAATGGCTGGTACTGGTTGATCCTTTCTATGTGTAGTGCCTCTTTTAGGAGCTCATGTAAAGCAGGCCTGGTGGTGACAAAATCTCTGAGTACTTGCTTGTTCGCAAAGGATTTTATTTTTCCTTCACTTCTGAAGCTCAGTTTGGCTGGATATGAAATTCTGGGTTGAAAGTTCTTTTCTTTAAGAATGTTGAATATTGGCCCCCACTCTCTTCTGGCTTGTAGTGTTTCTGCCGAGAGATCTGCTGTGAGTCTGATGGGCTTCCCTTTGTGGGTGACCCGACCTTTCTCTCTGGCTGCCCTTAGTATTCTCTCCTTTATTTCAACCCTGTTGAATCTGACGATTATGTGCCTTGGGGTTGCTCTTCTTGCGGAATATCTTTGTGGTGTTCTCTGTATTTCCTGCAATTGAGTGTTGGCCTGTCTTGCTAGGTGGGGGAAATTTTCCTGGATGATATCCTGTAGAGTATTTTCCAGCTTGGATTCATTCTCTTCGTCCCCTTCTGGTACACCTATCAAACATAGGTTAGGTCTTTTCACATAGTCCCACATTTCTTGGAGACTTTGTTCATTCCTTTTTGTGCTTTTTTCTCTGATCTTGGTTTCTCGTTTTATTTCATTGAGTTGGTCTTCGACTTCAGATATTCTTTTCTCTGCTTGGTCAATTCGGCTATTGAAACTTGTGTTTGCTTCGCGAAGTTCTCGTATTGTGTTTTTCAGCTCCTTTAATTCATTCATATTCCTCTCTAAGTTATCCTTTCTTGTTATCATTTTCTCGAATCTTTCTTCAAATCTTTTTTCAAGGTTCTTAGTTTCTTTGCATTTATTTTATACATGATCTTTTAGCTCACAAAAGTTTCTCATTATCCATCTTCTGAAGTCTAATTCCGTCATTTCGTCACAGTCATTCTTCGTCCAGCTTTGTTCCCTTGCTGGTGAGGAGTTTTGGTCCTTTCTAGGAGGTGAGGTGTTCTGGTTTCGGGTGTTTTCCTCCTTTTTGCGCTGGTTACTTCCCATCTTTGTGGATATTTCTGCTGGTTGTCTGCGTAGTTGCTGACTTCTCGATTGGGTCTCTGAGTGGACACCCAGAATGCTGATGATGAAGTATTTCTGTTGCTTGATTTTCCTTCTACCAGTCTAGCCCCTTCACTGTACGACTGCTGAGGTCTGCTCCAGACCCTGCTTGTCTGGGGTGCACCTCTAGCAGCTGTGGCACAGCGAGGGATGCTACCAGTTTCTTTTTCTGCTATCTTTGTCCCAGGATGATGCCTGCCTAATGTCAGTCTTTTGGATATAGAGGGGTCAGGGAGCTGCTTGAGGAGACAGTTTGTACTTTATAGGGGTTTAATTGCTGAGCTGTGCGCTCTGTTGTTCCTTCAGGGCTGTTAGTCTGCTATGTTTGATTCTGCAGCAACAGAGCTCATTAAAAAACCCTTTTTTTTTTCCCTCAAATGCTCTGTGTTGAGGGGTTTGGGCTTTATTTTTGGATGTTCAATGAGGTGTCCTGCCCAGCTAGAAGGCAGACTAGCCACTGTTTGGCTGCCGAGGCTCTGCCCTGCTGTTGTGTGATTCGCCCTGTTCCTGCAGGCTCTGCTGTGGTCTCCGCCAGGTGCTGCTGCGGAGTCTCTTCTTTGTAGCGTGTTGCCTCAGCAACGGCAGGCTGCGTCAGCAGTGGGCGTGTATCTCAGTTGGGGTGGGTTGCCTCGGTAGTGGTGGACGCCCCTCCCCCACAGAGCGTCTCGGGCCGTCTGCTCGGGATAGTTTGAAATCGTGGTTTTGTTCGTCCCACTGGGTATCCCAAACGATCTGTCCCTACAATCCCCTGGGCTGGGCTTCTGTCCAAGTCTCGTTCAGTCTCAAGTCCAGCCCTCTCAAGTCTCAGGTTGCCGGTTCAACAAGGCACCTGGACAAGTGCGCCCTGTGGGGATTGCTGGGTAGGGCCGGCCGCCGCCGCCCCGGCTGCCGGCTTCGCCAGGCAGACCTACTGCCTGGCGTCCCGTGTCTTTTTTATACTTGGGAGTTTTCCCGTTCTGTGGGCAACAAAGATCAGTCTGGAAATGCAGCTCAGACTCACCGTTTGCGGATTCAACGGGAGCGCCAATCCTGGGTTGTTCTCACAGCGCCATCTTGAGTCCTCCTCTCTCAAGTATTTCTAAAATCATGAAACATTGAGATGGAATGTCTTTCGAATTCATATTTGAAGGATAATGTGGATGAATATAAAGTGGATGAATATAAAACTTTTTAGATGCACTTTTCCTCAGAAATTTGTAGACCATTATCCTTAGCAAACTAATGCAGGAATAGAAAATCAAATACCACATGTTTCCACTTATAAGTGGGAGCTAAATGTTGAGAACACATGGACACATAGAGGGGAACAACACACACTGGGGTCTAACAGAGGCTGGAGGGTGGGAGGAGGGAGAGGATCAGAACAAAGTAGCTACTGGGTACTAGGCTTGATACCTAAGGGATGAAATAATTTGTACAACAAACCCCGTGAGACATGTTTACCTACGTAACAGACCCTCACATGTATCCCTGAACTTTAAAGTCAAAAATCCAATGCATGCCTTTTTAGTTTTTCAGAATGAGAAGTTATTTTTGAGAAATCACTATTTTTGAGGCCATACGAATATTTCCGTAACTATGTGAATTCCTTGTCGTCTAACCAAGACATATGTCTTTGTTGCCAGGCCTGTCCTAGAATCATCACCACTCACATTTGTCTCCTGCCATGTGATAATAACTGTTGGATCTTCAGATTCACCTCTGTCTTTACCTCAGGAAAGTTCCACTGCAGGTATGAATATTTGTTTAACTGCATTTTTTTAAGGCTTGAAAGTTCAGTATCATCATTGGATTTGTTTTTGCTCATAACCATCATGCTCTCCACAATGGCTTTAGACAACTTTTAAGTTTCCTAAAACACTTTAAATTCCTAAAAGAGCAAGACAGAAATCCTTAAGGTCATTTGAAAGAAAAACAGAAACATATCCAGCTAAACAAAGACACTGTTTACTATGGATTTTATCGAATTTATTGAAGCCAAAAGAATAAATCATGTCTTCAAAGTGCTAGAAGAAAACTAATCTAGGACTGTACATGCAGAAACAGTCTCCTTCAGTAATCAAGGTAAAAGTATATTTGAATAAACTGAAATTCAGAGAATTCATTGACAGCAGACTTAGTCTATAGATAACATCAAAAGAAACTTTTCTTGAAGAAAGAAAATGATACCAGATGGAAATTGCGATCTATTTAAAGGAATGAAGAGTGCCAAAACAGATAAACATATAGGAAAATAATAAAAAATGTTTTTCTCATTTTAAAAATTTTAAGAGCCTATGACTGTTTACCTTAAATAAAAGTTCAATCTTTTCTGGCTCATGCAATTCCTGCCACAAGGAAAGACCCACAGCATATGGCAGGTCACTTAGGGTTAGTATAGTGGCAAATCCAAAACCTGGGGGTACTTGCCATTATTCACTAACCAGACAGCAAGAAGGGCTGCCAGCTTTGTGGGGGACACATAGCAGAAAGGTCTCTGCCACAAATCCTGACTTGTCCAGAGTAAAAGTGACACTTTAGCCACAAAAGCTGGTAGTTCCTATAACATAAGAGCAGGGTTTTTCAGCCTTGGCACTACTGACACTTCAGGCTGGCTAATTTATAGTCCTAGGTGGGCTGGCCTGAGCATTGTCACATGGTTAGTGGCATTCTTGTCCTTCACCCATTATGTGGTGATGTCACTGTCCTCCCAAGTTGTAACAATCCAAAGCATCTTCAGAAATTCCCCAATTTCCCGTAAGTGGCAACTTGTCCTGGTCTAGAACCAATGCTTTAGAGGTATCGATGGTGGGAGAATATGCCATGTGGTACTTATTCAAAATTCTAATGGGAAAGTAACAACACAGCGTCATAGGTTTCTGATGCATCAGCCAGACCAGCTGCAGCAAATGGTTAAACACCTAACCTAAACCTGGTATGCTAGTAGGATCTGGTTGAAAAGGAACCATTGATCATGGGACACCAAGTGACCAAACAGGCAAAGCTGTCCATCATGAGATGACTTCTAGTAAGCTCCCTAAGCCAACAGGTTAGATGAACCCTGCCATAATCTATTGTACGTCTGGATGTTCTATCCAGGATTGAACCTAAAGTTACAAGAAAACTACATTACCAGGTTGCAAAAAGTTGGAGTCTGTGTCTTATGAATAACAAATAAGAAAATGAGAAACTGTCATGGCAAGAGTGGTTGACCTTCATCATGGGAAGGAAATATTGAGGTTGTAACACAATCAAGCAAATAGGCATAGGTTTAGGGACAGATCCACGAGAGCCTTTCTTACTTCTCTTTAACTGCTACTGATAATGAATTGGCTAATTGTCAACCATGTTGTGGTGACCAGGGGCTCAGACCTCTTAGAAATGAGGGTCTGGTCAGTCTACCAGGTAATCTTTCAAGATTAGAGAAAGTGGGGAACCCAGTCTGCTGGGTGGGAGAGATGCCTGTTAGTTTTCTTCTCTGGTCACCAGCTTGAGCCATCTGGGTATGGTATAAAGCTGGAAACTGTGCCAGGGGTAACTGAGCCTAGCTTCTGATATGAGAAAGTCAAACCACATTCAAAACCAATGCCAAGGCAACATAAAATTGTAAGAATTTACTGCATTACTTTCATTTTTGTGGGTGTGGTTCCTGGCAACAATCTGCAGTTACTCAAAATGGCGCCCTTCATGTGGTTTGCAACAATAGCTTCCGTTTCTCCTTCATCCTCTTCTTGCTAATGTCTGCTCACAATCTTTCACTTGCACTGTAACTTTTAAAAAGGAAAAATAATAGTAACTAAATTTTAAATTTTTAAAAGCAAAAATTATAGTAACTAAACTTTTGGAATAATTGATTGAAGCATCTAAGGGCTAAGGGTAGTTTAACTTGAATTTCTGTTCTATGTCTGGTACTTGATGACATAATTTGGAGCAAGTGGGAAAGTCATGCAGCATTCTGCACCAACATTTTTTTTCTTTGAGGAAAGTTAATTTCCTTATCTTGTAGGTCTGCTGTGAGGATTAAGTGAACTATTGCAGAGAAATTACATTTTCTGGCCAAGTAATGAAAAGTACAGAATTGTAGCTCTAATTATTCTGCACCCTGAGAGGTGGCCTTATTTAGCATTAAACAGGGATTCCAGAATGGGGCTGCCTGAATTCAAATCCCATTTTTGCCATGCACTTGGTGACAGAGGAGCCTCTGTCTGTTTCCCTATATCTAATGTAGTGATTTCTACAGTCAGTTTCTCACGATGCGGATTGAGATTAAAGGAGTTAACATGTGAAGTGCTCCAAACCACACCTAGCATAGAGTAAGTAAAAGGAAGCAGGTAGAAAATCTCTTCACTATTGTAGGTCAAGTTGAAATATATTTTTATTGTTAAGTTCAGTCTTCACAACTTGAATAAAATGAAATTAAGGAATGCAATTGTGGCTAAAATGTAAATGTTATTTATAACATTAATGTTTTATTTTAAACATAAATATAAACCAAACTGAAAAGCCAACTCCCCAGTCAGGATGAAGAAGCACTTCACTTCAAAGATGTTATAATACTTCTCTAAAACACGTCTCTTCTTGCTAAAATTCATTTTGCTCTATGGTTCTATATCTGATTTGAGGTATTAGTGCAAAACCCTGACGAAGAATAAAATTATTCATTCATCCTGTCGTAGCCTTATTTTATCCAATTAATATTTCTTAGGAAAAGTCAAAAATATACTTTGTAATGGTAGAAAGCAAAGCTATTGACTATACCTTTTCTGCTTTTGTGGTATACTTTCTTTAAAAATCCTTTTAGAGACAGGGTCTTGCTATGCTGCCCAGGGTGGAGTGCCATGGCTATTCATGGGCACAAGCACAGTGTGTTACAGACTCAGCCTCCCATATAGCTGGGACTGCAGTGTTTTGTTGTTTCTATTTGAAATTCAGGTTAGAAATACAAGGATGGAATCATAACATTCTGAAATGACGTTTGTTTGTTTTTTTTACTGTTTCTGTTCAAATGTGAACATTGTCTCTCACTTCACACTTCACAACAATCCTAATTGATGTAATTGACTGGGCTGCATCTTTTACAGATTTCACTGATTGATTTGACAGGAACGAAGGAGACAACTGTCTCTCCCCAGTATTCTCTCAGCACAAACAAGTTATTTTCTCACACATGGAAGCAAAAGCTAAGCTGAAAGGAGCGGGGAAATTTTCAGGTTATTGGATTGTTTGATACCTTTTAAAAAATAAGAAACAAAATTGTTGTCTAAAAGTTAGACATTTAAAAATTAGCCAAATAAGTTATTTACACAGAATTTACAAACAGAGAAAATGACTAGTCGTACTTCCTAAGATTTGTAACTATTTATGAGAAAATATTATGCAGTTTAACAAAAACAGCTTGTGTGAAAATAAATATCAATTTACACTCTACCACATTAATTACTCTTTGAAGAGAAGAGTAGGATTTTAATATAATTTTTTATTTTTAACTCAGTTCCTCTAGGGATAGATGGTTCCTCTAGGGATAGTTCTTATAGGGATATACTCTAAATTATTAGTAATTTAGACATCTGGTATATTAATTACCAATTACTGCAAAATAATCCGTGTTGATCGTGAAGAGTCCAGTGTGTGCTGGACACCTACTGTCCAGTATACAGTGTGGCTGTATACTTAATGCCAGAGAGAGATGGGCAGTATTCAACAGCATTAGAGAAGACACAGGGACAGCTGAACTCAGAAAAGGGAGAATGGGATAAACAAATCCCTGTCCTACAGCTGAATTTTAGTGTAAGGATAATGTGTGAAGTACAGGGAATAAACTTTACGAAGGGTCTCTATTTCTTTACATCTTTAATGCCAGCACACCCGCTTTTGCCTTTGATATCATCGTCACCCTGGTAACAATGCCTTTAACCACATGAAGTTCTCCAGAGACCTTTTATCCATCATAGGCAGGAGACTTAGTTAGTTCATGCAGATTGTTCACTACAGCAGTGGACAATTCAACACATAGCAACAACAACACAAGTTTCAGTAACTAACGCATTTTATGAGCAAATTAATAACTATAAAAGCTTGGCTCCAATCCTATCATTTTAGGTTGAAGTGGATCTCTACAAAATCAGATTTCTAACTTTACTTGTATATGAATAGCAATTCAAGTAAGTTGCAAGGAAAAAATAACATATTTGGATTAATAAGAGAAATCATTACAACCCAGGCAAAAGAATATTAATCTCACCTAACCTGCAGTTGTGTAAATGTTCTCCCACCGAAAGATTTAGAGGCCATTAAAAAATATAATGTACATTGAAGGGAGGTTGCAGAATTGCATGAAGGCAGTACCTGCACTGCCCAGATATGTACAATAATGTTTATTTAATACAATAAATTCAAAAGAAAACAAGCAATTAAATATAGCTTATGACCATTTTTTTCATTGAAGAAAAAAAGAATTTGCTTGTAGGAGAAATAAAGATCTTTCTTAGCATATGAGCCGAGGCAAAATAAATAGGCAGTCCACCTACACCACTAAGGCAGCATGCCACCTTCAAAGGGAACAGAATGTGAATGTGCCCAGTTGCTGCATGTGGGCACTGGCCACGGGCACAGGCAAGCCACTGGAAAGACAAGGATTAGGGGTAGACCTACCACACACCCTTCCTCTTCAAAATTAAAGAAGAAGACCCTTGGTGGAAAGGGTACATAGACACTATAATATTATTAGAAATTCCAAATATATATCTGACTTGGGAAATAGAGAAAAGACTCAGTGTCTGACTAATATGGCGAAAATTGAAATATTTAATTTATAACTAGAGAAATGCAACCTTATTGCTTTCAGGTTGACACTCTACATGGATTCAGATATGCATTCTAGAAAATTGCCCATTAAAGAAATAATAATTTATAATGGTCATGTCACTTTCAGTGGCCTAAGCAGGATTGGTCTCTGTGTGATATGTAGGAAAATGTGTATTTCAAACAGTGAGGAAAGTGGTGTTTTAAATACACAAGGGTTCCCACAGACCTCAGTGTGTGATATTCCCCTCTCTGTGTCCATGTGTTTTCATTTTTCAACACCTGCCTATGAGTGAGAACATGCGGTGTTTGATTTTCTGTTCTTGTGCCAGTTTGCTGAGAATGATGGTTTCCGGGTTCATCCATGTCTCTGTGAGGGGGAACTAGGGGAGGGAAAGCGAGGGGTGGGGAGTTGGGGAGGGATAACATGGGGAGAAATGCCAGATATAGGTGATGGGGAGGAAGGCAGCAAACCACATTGCCATGTATGTACCTATGCAACAATCCTGTGTGTTCTTCACATGTACCCCAAAACCTAAAACTCAATAAAATATATTTAAAAAAGAAAAGAAGAGAAAGAAAGAAAGAAATACACAAAAGCTTCTCTCATAAGTAATCTTAGTTTGCTGCCCAAGTTTATTCTTCATAGATAAATAAAAAGAAAGTTAAAGTGATCACAATAATTTTAAATTGTAAAAATGTGTTTTGAATTTTAAAAATACACACAGAAAACATGACTGTGACCAGAGTAACAGAACAGACTCCCAGGGACGAAGATAGGAGGATACTTATAGGAGACATTGCTATTTGTGGGGCAATGCTTGCTGAACTGACCATTTGTGTAATTGTCTTATATTCCAAAGTGACATCAACATACTGCCCGTTTTCTGAAAGGCCAAGGTTATGGCCTTTATGCCCAGCCTTGTACGTTTTTAAGTTGAATAACTAGATTTAAATGATATCATCTGCCCTGGACCTTACATAATTTCAAAATAAATGGTCATATATTTACGAGATTCCCTCTATTCTGCCCTAAAGCATAAAATTAAAAACTGTGACCTTCGGGACACTCAATAAATATTTATTAAATGAACAAAAGGAATAAAATACTTTAGTGAAATGCTGTAACCCAAACAATACAGTGAAATATTTTGACTTCCAGAAAGGTTTTTTAATAGTAATTCATCACCAAATCACGTTATTAAGCACCCAGGTGTGCAAGGCAGTGTGCAGGGTGCTAAACGGAGCATAATGAAATCAGTTTAAAATCAATTCGATGCTATCCTAGAAAGAAAATCTATGATTTTAAGAAATTGCAGAAATAACATTCATATAGTCCACCAGGCATATTCCTGAAAGAAGCAACACATGTACTGTTGGGAATATAAAAACTTGCAACCTTCATCTAGATGCTTTTAAAATGTACATACAGCAAGATATACACCCAGGAAAAACCTGATTTTAAAACAGAATGTTCGCGATGAACATAAAGTCAATCTTAGATTATCTTTGGCAACTGCTGCTTTCATTTCCTTATTTAAAGCTCAGCCCAAATGGGCGGCAAAAGCTGTTATTTAATTTTACTTCCTTGTACTTTCTGCTGCCCAACTGGCATCACCATAAGCAGCAAACACAAAGCACTAATTACCTTTCTCAATAAAGAAAATTGCCAACACTAGTTGTTGAAGATATTTTCTAAAGGTGGCCACAATATTCTTCCTCCAGACTGATTTGGACACTTAATTCTTTGAGAATGGTGTCTCCTACCTTCCTCCCCTTGAATCTGAGTGCTCTCATAACTACAATATATAGCAGAAGTGACAGTATGTGTGACTTCTGAAGATGGTCCTGAAGCTTTGCACAGCTTCTTCCAGCTTTCCTGGGATGTATACACTTGAAAACAAATCACCAGTCTCAAGAAAGCCCAAGCAGCCCGTAAAGCTGCTCCTATGGAAAGGCCTACATGAAAAGGTCTCCCAGCCCTCAGCCATGATTGACTTAGCTGTCCCAATTTAACACTGAATTGCCAGACATCCTGGCTATTCTATCTTTAGAGGAGTGATTCCAGCTGACGTAGAACATAAACAAGCTGTCCCTGCTGAGACTTGGCCAAACTGAAGATTCATAAGCAAAATTAATCATTTAGAAAAATATATATTTTCAACCATCGGTCCTCGTTCTTGACAGTTTGTTAGGCAGCAGTATATATGTAGGTCATCAAGTTGACAGATCTCTCTCTCTCTCTCGTGTGTGTGTGTGTGTGATTTTTCTTTTGTTGGGGGATAAGAGTACTGCTATTCATTATCATGTGGATGAGAAACAAGAGTTTATACAAGCATGAAATAGAAGTGAAATGGATAAACAATTAGAAAGTGGGAAAGCTTTTCTAAATTTCCATTAATGTCTTCAAATTCCATTTTCTTCCCCTTTTTACTGAGAGTTCATTGCTGTTTATGAAATGTATATGTCAAGAATGTTAAGCTGTTAAAAACTTTTAACATGATATAAAATTCAAACAGCTCATATAGAGTAAGGGTGATATGAACAGGATTTCAATTTTCCATAAACGTTTCTGTGCAAAACTGCAAGTGAATTAATTTCACCAAATCTTATTTCATTCATCTATGAAATGGACATAAAGATTAAATTAGATATACTCCAGAGACCTACATCCAACTTATTAAATGGAAGCCATGATTGTATTTGGGGGATTATCCACTATTTTATATTATCTACATAGTTTAATTATCTAATACATTAATGAAATTACTTTGAAAATTAAAACTAAATAAGAACACATGAATTTCACAAGGGTGCAAAATGAGAGATCATATAGCACTTTAATAAAAGCGTGTCTCCCATGAACTCAAATTTAATTTAACACATGTATAGACAGGAAAAGCCAGAGGATCCTACAGTGCTGTGAAGGATGGTCTCTCTACTTCTTCCCCAAGGTGGGAACCTTCTCCACAGCTTTGCTAAAATCTCAGGTAGGATTCTCAAGATACTATAATGCTATCACTACCTAACTGAGGAAATTTTATATCAAGAAACACCTCCATTAATAAAAATCAAAGAAAGAAAAGATTTATATAAGCATAGAGTTTTAGAGAAAAAATGACATTGTTTGTCTCATCTGAAGCAGATTCAGTTTAAAAGCATTCATGTCTTAATAAAACAATGACTTGTCATTTTTTTCAGAAGAAAATATTACAGTGTCAGTAAGAAAATATAAAACATTAGCTTCATGTATTATGAAACAAGTGTTTCTTTCTAAACTTGGAAGTTTTACCCTCACTTAAAAAATACTTGGTTCATGAAGGATATAAACCACATGAATTTAATTTAAAGAAATCAGAAAACCCAATGCATTATCTCTGCATCTACATTTTTTTTAGCCTACAGGGAATCTCACTTTTATTCCACTTTAGCTTGGCTTCTTAATTACACTTGTTTTCTCATAAGAGAAATGAAATATTTCTTAAAACATTCCATCATCTTTATGATTAATTAAAGCACTGGATTCTTTCTTCTTATGCCAGGCCCTGCATAGCACCCCCAAAGCCACATAAATGCTGCTAATTCGTGTAATCCTTCTCATGTGAAGGTGGCACTCCCAGGCAAAAACAGGAGAGTGTCTGCTGATTATTGGAGCTTCTTGGACCCTGTTTTGTTTCGGGAGTACTGAATAATACTAACATCATGAATTGGTTTATGTGACTCATAGGAGGGTGAGGAGGATGAAAGGGGAGGTGAGTAGCGCCAAGCTTGAGGAGTATAATTGAAGAAGAAAAAGGTAGGAGAGAAAGGCTGCTATTTTCACACATTAGTTTGAAATAACTACATTTAGGCCTCACTTAGCTGCTGACACAAACGACACCTTGCTGTTGAGGAGAGTGACCATACATTTCCTCTCTTGGAGATGCTACACCGGAAGGCTAAAAACAGAAACAAAAGAACTAATTGTTTTTGTTGTTGGTAGTGTTACCATTTTCTTCTGATTTATGTAATAAATGCACATTGTAAAAACACTGGAAAATGTATATGAACAAAAAATAAAGTAAAAAGAACATGTGATCTTCCAATACAGAAAGCTCTGTGGCCACACTTTCAGAGCATGTCTTCTGATGTTAAATGTGAACATATAATATACAAATAAAAAAAAACTATCACAGTTCACACTCTCTCATATTCTACTTTTTAGATAAAATAATAATTTATGCCTTATAGTTGCTGTCATTTTTTTTTTTTTTTGAGACGGAGTCTTGCTCTTGCTGCCCAGGCTGGAGTGCCATGGCGAAATCTCAGCTCACTGTCACCTCCGCCTCCTGGGTTCAAGCGATTATCCTGCCTCAGCCTCCCGAGTAGCTGGGACTACAGCCATGCACCACCATGATTAGTTAATTTTGCATTTTTAGTAGAGATGGGGTTTTTCCATGTTGGTCAGGTTGGTCTCGAGCCCCCAACCTCAGGTGATTCCCCCGTGTCAGCCTCCCAAAGTGCTGGGATTTCAGGTGTGAGCTACCACACCCGGCCTCCAGTTGCTGTCATTCTTAAATTCATGTCTTCTACCTCATCATTGTTAATAGGTGCATAGTATTTCTTTGAATGAAAGTACATACCACATTTTCTTTTAAATTGTGTTGGTCCGCTCATCATTTTACTGACTCCTTGCAGTACTGAAGCTGATTTAAGGCACTGTAGAAAGGTTTGAAAGAATTTGAATCCTCTGCTCAGAATGTTTAGGTCAAGAGTCCAAATCAATTCAATCAGAATGTAGCGTATCCTCTGTGGCCATGTTCAACTGTTATGCAAGTGCCACAGAAGATACAGAACATTTCTAATAGTCACAATCCACCGAACTAAAATTGTGCATTCTTTTACTGCCCACCCTCCATGATCCTGGCAGACACTAGACCTCTTCCTTTCTCCTAGAATTGACCTTTGTCTCACACTTCCCATTGCTCAGTGACCACACGCTCTTTTTCTCTATGATGTAGCAGCTGCCCTCCCTGTCATCTCATTATTTCACTGTGATGAGAAGGTGGTTCTGATGATTCTCTGAAGAGACATTGCTACTATGAGTTTTTCTCCAATAGTACAGATTGAGTGATATGATTGTCCTTCTTGGGTTAAATTCATGTGAAACTGAGTTCTCAGACTTCTCTTCCTAGAGAGTAACAGTATTTGTTAGAGCTGTGTTAATGATACGTCGCTTACATAAACAACACTCATGCTCTATATTCTTCACAATTGTGTTCTTTTCAAGATTAAATCTCTGGATATAAACTGGAACCGCCTATACTTACCACAGTTAGATATTGGAGAATAGGTTACAAATCAAGACCTATCCCTTAAACATGGTCAGTTGATCTGGCTCCAATTATGTATGACCCAGGAATATTCACTTTCCAGTGGATTATCTTGGTGAGGATAAAAATAATTATAAGACCAAACACACAGATATACCTGTTAATGTTATAAATGTGAAGAAGTAAATTATTTAAACTCTTGAAAAATTATTGTTATTTTTATTTATTTATTCGTTTATTTTTGAGACAGAATCTCTCTCTGTCTTGCCCAGGCTATATACAGTGGTGCAATCTCAGCTCATGGCAGCCTCTGCCTCCCAGGTCAAGCAAATTTCCTGACTTCGCCTCCCAAATAGCTGGGACTACAGGTATGTGCCACCATACCCAGCTAATTTTGAATTTTAAGTGCAGATGGGGTTTCACCATGTTGGCCAGGCTGGTCTCGAACTCCTGATCTCAGGCAATCCACCCACCTCCGCCTCCCAAAGTGCTGGGATTACATACAGACTGATCCACCGTGCCCAGCCAAAAAATTATATTTAAGGTTACTAGGAATTCCTATCAGTCTGTAGACTAGGTAAAGGATCTTGATATAGATTTCTTTCATTTTGATCAAACTGCTAATTTATAACTACTAATCTAGTTACCATAGTTACCCCTTATTTTTGGACCTTAGGTTATTTAAGATATTTTTTGCTATCATGAATGAATGACTCATTGTTGATTCTTTTTATAAATGATACTATTTTAGTGCCTAATGCCCAAAGTTATGGTGTCTGAAAAAAAGAAACACATATATCTATTTATTGATGACATGTCCCCAGTAACGTCATTCAAAGCACTGGTTTGGCGAAACTGTCTTGCTGTGATGTAATCAGTTTTGCCATGTCAAACAAAAAAGGTAAGATTTTGCTGAAAATATGCTCCTAGATGGCAAATAGAGGGAATTCTTTCACTTTTCTTACTAGCTCAATCTGAAGTTTTCATGTTGCTTTGATTTGCTCAGAGTTTTTCAGAACTTTCTAATTGGCTTTGAATGATAGAAAGCATCCATTTGGAATCATCGGAGCCTTGTTCTTCCTAAATCCCTCAAAAGGAGCAAAGCAACCATGGGCAGGTGTTCTAATGCTTTTCTTTTTTATCCCCCAATGGAGAAAGCAATCCAATGCCACAGCCAATGCTGCTTCTCATTCACACAAGGTAGCCAGTTTGCATATATCATCTCTTCTGAGCCCCATAAGGGTGAAGCATTTAGGTTTGTGTTGATTGAATAAACTTGAGGAGCAGGGGAAGGAATGTTTCATTAACATAGCTGAGAAGAGCAATTTGATTCTATTAATCACTTAAAGACTGCTTGCCCTTTGGAATTACTTAATTCTTTTATTTCTCCTTATCTCATCAGTAAAGTTCTTATTGCCCAGATATTTTAGTGAGTGTAAATAAGATATCATTTATAAAGTGCCAAACACATAAAGCCAACAAATTATTAAGTATACCTTACATGTTCATTTTTATTATTTCATTACTATCTCTAATTATTAAAGATTTTGCCTATGCATGACAGGGGCTAAGAATTAAATGTTAAATTACTAATAGAATTATGCTTGACTATCTCAGGAGACACAGGAACCATAACTATAGGGATATTTGCATGCCATATTTGGGAAAATGATCCATGGGACATTTTAGGGACTGTAAAGTTGATCCGCCAGCTTAGCAAAGAGACTTTCCCTGAGAAACAGCTCAGGAGGGAAATTGTTTTCTCTTAGGGTCTGCATATAGCTGTCTTTCCCTAAAGATAATTCCAAGAATTGTCACTAGGAGTAACAAGAGTCATGTCCCAGTTAATGATGTGTATTATTTTTAGCTAAACAAACAGCAAAAAACATTTAAACTCTGAAGCATTATATCAAAGTAAGACACAAATGGCATTTATTTACTTTAGTGAAGAGGGCATAAACTCAGAAGCTCAAAACTCACTACACATTGAACACAGGAGCAAAATAAGCTGTAAACTGCAGAAACACCAGAAGGTAATTCTAAGAACAAAAGGAGTGGCACCGTTTTTGTTTTTCATTTGTTGGTTTGTTTGTTTTTACTCTAAGTTCCAAGATACCTGTGTAGAACGTGCAGGTTTGTTACATAGGTATACATGTGCTTTGGTGGTTTACTGCACCTATCAACCGTCACGTAGGTATTAAGCCCAGCATGCATTAACTATTTGTTCTGATGCACTTTTTCCCCTTGCCCTCCACACCCTTAACAGGCCCTGGTGTATGATGTTCCCCTCCCTGTGTCCATGTCTTCTCATTGTTCAGCTCTCACTTATGAGTGAGAACATATGGTGTTTGGTTTTCTGTTCCTGTGTTAATTTGCTGAGGATAATGGCTTCCAGCTTCATCTATGTCCCTGCAAAGAACGTGATCTCATTCCTTTTTATGGCTCCATAGTATTCCATGGTGTATATGTGCCATATTTTCTTTATCCAATCTACCATTGATGGATATTTGAGTTGCTTCCATGTCTTTGCTATTGTGAATAGGGTTGCAATAATACATGTGCATGTATCTTTGTAATAGATTATTTACATTTCTCTGGGCATAAACCCAGTAATGGGATAGCTCAGTCAAATGGTATTTCTGGTTTTAGATCCTTGAGGAATCACCACATTGTATTACACTCCCACCAACAGTGTAAAGGCATTCCTATTTCTCCATAGCCTCACCAGCACCTGTGGTTTCTCAACTTTTTAATAATCACCATTCTGATTGGCATAAGATGATACCTCACTGTGGTTTTGATTTATATTTCTCTAATGATCAGTGACTCTGAGCTTTTTTTTCATATGTTTGTTGGCCACATAAAAGCAATTGCAACAAAAGCTAAAACTGATAAATGGAATCTAATTAAACTAAAGAACTTCTGCACAGCAGAAAGAAACTATCACCTGAGCAAACAGGCAACCTAAAGAATGGGAAAAAGTTTTGCAATCTACCCATCTGACAAATGTCTAATATCCAGAATTTATGTGGAACTTAAACAAATTTGCAAGAAAAAAGCAAACAACTTGATTAAAAAGTAGGCAATGGACATGAATGGACACTTCTCAAAAGAAGACGCCCTTTCAACAACTTGCAGAAATGTAGAGTAGAGATGGAGAGTGCATCTGAGCTCATGAGAGAGATTTTATTGAGGGACACAGTGAAACCTCAATGGCTACAGAGTGGAGGTAACATTTGGCTTTGAAAAAAACAGTAACAGAAATATTGGTTGCTACATTGGAAAATTTGAATTAAATGTGGTCCTCAAATTAAAAAAAGCTTACTGCCTGGGTGAGAAAAGAAATATTATATCGTTCATTCAACCACAAATGTGTTCACTCATTCAATCAATATTTACTGAGCACCTGAACCATGTCCTGATGCTGCTGCACGAAGGAAACAAACTAAAAAGTTTGACTCGGAGAGAGCTCACATCCCAATGGAGGGAGACAGACAATGGCTACATAGGCAAACTTAGACATACTGTGCAAGATAGTTATAAGTGCTTTACTTTTAAAAAATAAAACAGAGTAAGAGATGGGTCAATGTTTTAGAAAGAATTATCAGGGAAGTCCATTCTGCTAAAGTGAATGTGGGTAGAAACTTAAATGAAATAAATTAACTTCTAAGGATTTAATGGACCCAAGGAATTCTGCTGATGACTCCCAACTGAGGATACAAGGCAAATTGTGATGGTTAATTCATGTGTCTCCTTGAGTGGGCCATGGAGTGCCCATGTTAACATTGTTGTTGAGTGTATCAGTCTGTTTTCATCTTCTGATAAAGACATACCTGAGACTGGTAATTTACAAAGAAAAAAGGTTTAATGGACTTACACTTCCACATGCCTGGGGAGGCCTCACAATCATGGCAGAAGGTGAAAGCCATGTCTTACATGGCAGCAGGCAAGAGAAAAATGAGAACCAAGTGAAAGGGGTTTCCCCTTGTAAAGCCATCAGATCTCGTGAGACTTCTTCACTACCATGAGAATAGCATGGAAGAAACTGCCCCCATGATTCAATTATCTCCCATCAGTTTCCTCCAACAACACATGGGGATTACGGGAGCTACAATTCAAGATGAGATTTGGGTGGGGACACAGCCAACTCATATCACTGAATATGTCAGTGTTGCTGTTTGCATGAGGTTAGCATGCAGATTGGTGAACTCAATGAAATAGATTGCCCTCCTCAATGTGGGTGGGCATCATTCAATCCTTTGAGGAACTTAATGGAAAAAAGCAGTAGAGGAAGGAGTCCCCTCCCCTTCCTGCCTGCCTGTTAAGCTGGGATATCATCCTCCTTCTAGCCTTGGTCTGGGATTTACATCACGTGGCCCCCTACTTCTCAGGCTTTTCTGAGATCTTCAGCTTGCAGACAAGATTTCTCAGCCTCCAAACTTGAGTGATTCAAAACCTCATAATAATTGATAAATAAATATGTCTCCTATTGGTTCTGTTTCTCAAAAAAATCCTG
Organism: Callithrix jacchus; assembly: GCF_049354715.1. Taxonomy (NCBI): domain Eukaryota; kingdom Metazoa; phylum Chordata; class Mammalia; order Primates; family Cebidae; genus Callithrix; species Callithrix jacchus. The sequence goes on from NC_133503.1 coordinate 193,255,120, forward strand.
ACTTACATAATAACCATGTTTTGTATGAATAGTGGTACCCAAGACACTAGCTATTAATGTGAAGCAAAATTCTAAAAACTAAGTAGGATATGCTTTAATTTTGTTTTACTATTTATTTGGAACTACTTATTTGATTCCTATTTAACCTATGCCTTTAAATATAAGTTAAATAAATGGTACTTAATTCTTCTAATTTTCCACCTGGATACAACATTTTTAATTCAAATTTTAACTTTATATTTTGTTGGTGAGTTTGAATTTATCTCATATTTAAAAACTGAGAAATCATGTTAAAATAGTTGCTGGCCCTGCAAATGTGTTTTTTATTAGTTATATGCAAGTAATTTGTTCATAGTCTATCTTTATCTGGATTTTTCTGATCATATTATGTTTTCTTGATTATATTGTATTATATTATTTCATCTGGACTTTTTATATTATAATATAATCAAATCAATTAAAGCTGACATTTCTCAAGAGTTTCTGTAATCTATTTATCACTAAGTATAGTTTTTTTCAGTGAGACTGAAATTATACATCATCTATATGTGAGATACACATGATCCTTAAATTTTAATCATTTTCAACAATTAGAAATACACATTATAGAGTGTTTTGATAAACTGAGATTCAAATGAAAAATTAAATAAACTACAGAATTCTGCATAGCAAGCTTTTGCTCCTCTAAATCATGAGGAGGCTATTTCAGTAGTATAGACAAATTCAATAACATCACTAAAAAGCACTTCTGAAAGAAATGTAATACTACTCAAAGAATAGAATGTTTTCTGGGAATATGATTTTAATTTAAGATACCTGATCATCTGTTTTTTCCTTGATGATTCATACAGAGCCCTACTCAGACCAAAAGCTTCTATTTTATCATAATTATAATGACTAAGTTATTTTCAGTGTATGATCAAATTATATTATTTTGTACAGTGTAAATAAAATAGGCAGAAGATTGCCTTTTACTTTTACTGAACAGGAAAAAAGTATGTATCCAGAAAGCTTTATGATACATGCAACTTCCTGATGATAGGAGATAAATATACACCTGTACAATTGAAATTTTACATTAAAACAAGAAAATAACTCTTCAACTTTTTATAAGTATCTGAATCTCATAGGGGGAAACTAACTCAGTTCACTACTGGCTCCTTTTACATTCTCCATGAGTTCTCCCTAGTGCAAGTGTGATGGCTGAGGAAGGGATCAATGAGGGACAAGGGCAGCAACAGGAAGTAGCCTGCACTGGACATTTTTAACTTGACCTTCAGATGTTTGATTAATATTTTATGGGACTTTAACAGCAGTCTTAATCATATATTGTTTCTAATCAGAAAAGAAAAGCATCCATTAGAAGAGACTTTTAAGATGAATACTTGTTTTATTTCAGTGGCAAAATTCAAGTAGACATACTTTTCAAGCAAAAATGTTTCCCAACACCCCACCTTTCAAGCAAGCATTTTTAAAATCTTGATGTCCCCTTTAACAAAGAAAATTATTATTTAGACTAATTATTGTTGATGTGATATTCTTACTGAGTGTTGAAAAGGGAATATAAGGTAAATATTACATAGATTTAAATGCAAACAAAGATATACATAAATAAGTGAGGGAGTTCCTGGCTTTAGGCTATTGAAAGAGTTCAAGGAGCAGAATGAAATCCACTGAAATGTAACCATCATTTTATACACACACAAAAGCCTGTGCATGTTGTATGTGTGTCTTTGAATAGAGATATATATTTAAACAAGTGCATCATTTAGCAATGTTAGGGGCATTATTTAGTTAAATTCAACAAATGTTGATTGATTACCAAACACTAAATGAATTGGACTTTTCACTACGGTTTGTTTATTTTGTTCCTATCACAAAGGAGGTTTCTACTAGTATACTTTTGCCACATTTTGATTTTTGACAATGATGATGTTTTGATTGTAGAGCTAAGTTGGGATCAAATAGTATAGATAAAACTATGTAGAATTTGCTAAGAACTGTGAGGCTTTTTAGACTGTAATCATTGACACAATTGCTTGTGAAATAAATAAGTTCTATGTTCAGAATATATGGAGGTCATGTAGAATCTTCTATTATAATGATTTTGTTATAATACTCATCGCATTATAGTATAGCTGTTTTTGTTTTTTTGTTTTTTTCCTTTTAGAGATGAAATTTTAGACAGCAAGAGATGCATTCTGTTTATCATTAAACTCACAAATCTGGCATTTCTTAATACACATTAAATGTTCAAAAATATTTAGTAAAAATTAATGAATGACAACTAAAAGCTTATATAATGTTATATCTGTGAACCTCATTTGAATTTTAAATCTATATTTCCAGGAATATAGTACATATGTAATAAATACTTGGTCAATTTAAGTGTATTGCTTTAGGCTAAAAGCTTCCTAAAGAAAATGGGATTTGAATGCAGGTGTCTGGATCATCATTTCAAAAATTGTCCCTGTATAACAAGCCAATAAAATTTTATAAATGGGAGTTCTTTATCAGTTATTTCGTCTAACCTTCTAGAATTTTAATAGCTGCCCATGTCTGAAAAGTTCATGACATTTGTTGATATTTTCACTGCACTTCTCAATTTTACTCTGGCAACAATCATCAAACAAAAAAATTGTAACTAACAGAAATATCATTATTTTTAATTTTACCTTTGGTCTCCCATAACCATAAAAAAACTCTTTTCCATCTGTTTCACTCTAATCTTCCACAGATTTTAGAATTCACCATTTCACTCTGCTGCCTAAATCACTTTTAGAATATTTGACTTGCTGCTGACAACCCAGGTAAGCTCTTCATCTTCATCGATTTATCTTTGCTTAAGCGTATCCCAAATTGCTTAAATAAATTCCCTTCTCACATGTAAAATTCTAAAAAATAAATTTATTTTTACAACTAGTAATAGTGTATAAACATATCTGAAAATTTAGCAAGGACAAATTTCAACAGAGTACACATTTGACTCATAAATATTTAATAATATAGGTTGATCATAGTGATGCTAAAATCCTTGATCCAGACATAAAACATATAAATACTGATTGGAAATAAAAAAGAAAGAAAAAGACACACTACTGTATGGTGAAGAATTTAGCTTTTCTGAAATAGAAGTCTGAGTGAGCTTTGCCCTAGCTTTGAGAAAATGATCTCTAAGCCCCTGGAATGTCTTGCCTGATAGACATGTGTTTGTTTAGGGTGTTTGGACCAGGACAGAAGATCTAGTACTGTGGCTCCTGGAGCAGTAGGTGTGTCAGCAGGGTATTCGGTCATTCAGTCTCCACTCAACCTCCAGAGGGGCTAGAATGGAGTCTAAAGTTGAGGTCAGCCATGTGGGCAGTGGACCATGCAGCTCCAGTAAAGCCTCTGGACACCAAATCTTGGGAAAGCTTCCTTGGTTTGCCATATTCAGTACATATTGTCACCCATCTTTGGAGGACAACTTAACACTGTCCATAACTACATTGGGAGAGAATGACATGGAGCTTCATGTTTAGGAACTTCTGGAATCTGCCACATGTATTTCTTCCCTTTGAAGATTTTGATCTGTGTCCTTTCCCTGTAATAATGCATAACCATAGCAGTGGTCACTGAGTTCTGTGGATTCTTCTAGAAGATTATCAAATCTACTAGTGGCCTTGAGAATCCCCAAAGTCTGCAGCTGATGTCAGAAAGGAGGGAAGTTCTATGGACTGAGTTCACTCAAAACTTGCATGCACTCACCAAGCATTTTAATCACAGGATATTGACTTTATAACTTATTTAAAGCTAGGTTTTTAAGGTAATACTCTCATGTCACTATCTTTAGTTATGTCTTAATAGTATGAGATCAACAAGAATAAACTTAATACGAATTTTTATCTTAATTTATTCTTAACTAATGCCCTGTTACGTTTTCAGTTTTTATAAGGGCAAAAAAAAAAAAAAAAAAGATTTAAGCGACTGCCAGTTTCTTCAAAGATATTTTGGAAATCAGAAGACAATATAATATCTGCAAGCACCAAAAGGCAAAATAGTGGTGTTGACCCATAGTCTCTACCTAGCATGAATATTCTTAATGATTGAAGGAAAATAAAGGTCTTTCCAGATAAAACAAAACTAAGAAAATTTGATGCCAGCAGGTTTGCACCATAATAGTAAGCCAAAATCTGCAGCCTGAGGAAAAGTGATACTGAAGGACTGTGTTAAGGAAAACCGAGTCCACAAGGGGCATGGTTTCAAAGGCAGGAATTGTCCATGCCACACCTCCATCCACATCCATATCCAGAAATGTAAAGTTCTTTGTCTGACTTTCCCGTGCATGGGACAGGTAGAAATTCCAGGTGTGCTTCTTCCTTCAAAAAGCCCGTGAAAAACTCTGGGAGGAAGGGCCTCTGTTGAGGACCTAGCAACCAATCCAGTATCAGAGTCGAAGATCAATCACTCCAGAGGAAGTTTAAAAAAACTCCTTTCATTGGACGAGAACATGAATGGGGCAGAAATAACGACAAGGTTAAAAACCCACTGCTCCTTACCTAAAGGATTCCTCCCTTGGATCCCCTTCCATGGCAGCATGGGAGCTCTCTCTCCTCTCTCTTTCTCTCTGCCTAATAAATCACTTTCTGCTAAACTCTTTGGGTCTGCAATATTTATTCCAAAGGTAAGATCACCACCCCTCCGGGACCCTTTCCCCATTCCTGGGGTGAGAGAGGTCAAGAACCTTGTCACATCAGGGAAGAGAACAGGAAGCGTCTTTGGGATACCTCTGCTCCTTCCCCACCCTGTTATATCTTTGGCAAGCTAGCCAGGAGCAAACGTCAGAGCAGTGAGTGTATCAGACCCATTTCACTTGCTAAAATCTGTCCTATTCACTTCCTTTAAATTCACTAAGGAGAAAGTGGGCAGCCAGACCTGTGTGAGATCAGGTATAAATACCTGGCGGCCAGGCCTGAATGTGGCTGTGCACAGCCAGCAGCTGGGCCTGGGCTGTAAAAGCTGCAGTCACCTATGCAGGCTCTGACCAGCCTTTCAACAGCACAATAGTCGGACTTAAGGACAGACACAATGCCAGGCTTTCTCGCAACCAGTTTCCTTTTCTGGCTGTTCTTTGTTTCTCGGGGTCAAGTCCAGGCCAGGCTGCAGGCACAGATTGTGAGAAGGGGGCGGGGCACAGCCAGACCAGGCCCAGGGTCTCCGCAGGCTGCAGCTGCCCCAGGGCTTCCTGCCACTGTCCTCACCACCAAGCCACACGGAGCAGGGCTGGCAAGGTAGTCCAAACCAGCCAGCAGGCATCCCAAAGGCAGGGGTGCAGGGAGGGGTCCAATGCACACACAGGGCCCCAGCAGCTGCCATGGCGAACAGTGGCACCATGGGGAGGGGGGCACTGCTTTGGTGGTCCCAGCCCCCAGGCTGGGCAGTGGCAACCCAGGGACCTATGCACATAACACCCTCAGACTTATGCCTATGAGGACTGCCTGCAGTATAAATGCACTAGACCAGTTCAGTTATTCTGTCTACCCCAACAGTAGATAAGGTAGTGGGAATTGACTCATGGATTCATCACACTGGGCTGAAGCCTTGAACACCTCCTGAAGAAAATCATAGGCCTTCCACTCCACAGCCTGAAATTCCAGGAGATGACCCTTCGTACACCCGTGAGCCGTTAGGGGATCTCCATTTGCTTTTCCAATGAGATCCCCAGGAAAGTAAATACTCATAAGTGTAACTTACATCCTGGCATTAATAGGACTATCACTCTTAACTTTGCTATCTGTGACTGGACCCTATGCAAATGCCCCTACAGATTAGCCTAATAGCTCTCCTCTTCTCCTTCCTAGTGCCCCCCCATGACAATTTACACCAACTCTCAGGCGCAGAGTCTTCCCTTGCCAAGGCCACACCATACTCAAATCCCAATTATTCCTTTCATGGGGGGTGGAATAGTAGGAGGACTTGGTACTAGCACTGGAAGAGTTACTACCTCTACTCAGTTTTACTATAAGGCATCGCAGAAGTTAAATAATAACATGGAAAAGATTGCTAATTTTCTCTGCAAAAGCAGCCTAACTCTTTAGCTGCCATAGCTCTTCAAAATAGAAGGGCCCTGGATCTGCTAACAGCAAAGAGAAAGAAGGAACCTGTCTCTTTGTAGAAAAATGCTGCTACTTTATAAACCAATCAGGTGTTGTCTTAAACAAAGTTAAAGAACTCAGGGACCAAATCAAATACAGGGCTAAAAACCTTCAAAAAGCAGAATCATGGACTTTAGCAACTGGGTGTCTTGGCTCCACCCTGTCTTAGGCCCGTTTATAAACATTGTGTTATTGCTGGCCTTCCGACATCTCACCTTTAACCTTCTTGTCAAATTCATTTCTTCTAGAATTAAAGCCATAAAGCCACAAATTATCCTGCAAATAGAATCCTAGATGTCCTTGGCTCATAAGTGCTATTGTGTACTTCCGGATCAATCTGCACTCCAGGAAGACTCCCCTCTGGAGGAAACCCCAACTGCAGGGCCCTTTCTATGCCCCAGTTCAGCAGGAAGTAGTTACAGAGCGATCAATGCCCATGTCCCAACAGCAGCTGAACTTTCCTGTTCAGAGCGGGGATGGAGGGACTGTGCTAAGGAAAACCAAGTCCACAAGGGGCATGGTTTCAAAGGCAGGAATTTTCCAGCACCACACTTCCATCCATGAACCCATCTGGGAACATAAAGTTCTTTGTCTGACTTTCCCTGGTGTGTGATAGGTAGAAATTCCAGGTGTGCTTCTTTGTTCAAAAAGCCCGTGAAAAGCTTTGGGAGGAAGAGCCTCTGTTGAGGACCTAGCAACCAATCCCATATCAGAGTTGAAGATCAATCACTCCAGAGGAAGTTTAAAAAAATTCCTCTCATTGGACGAGAACAAGAATGGGGCAGGAATAATGACAAGGTTAAAAACCCACTGCTCCTTACCTATAGGATTCCTCCCTTGGATCCCCTCCCATGGCAGCATGAGAGCTCTCTCTCTCCTTCTCTCTCTCTCTGCCTAATAAATCGCTTTCTGCTAAACTCTTTGGGTCCACAATATTTATTCCAACGGTAAGCTCACCATGTCTCTGGGACCCCTTCCTCATTCCTGGGGTTAGAGAGGTCAAGGACCTGCCTGGGCACAGTGGGGAAGACATCAGCTTGGAGAACAGGGAGTGTCTTCTGGACACCTCTGCTCCCTCCCCCTGTTATATTACCAGAAGGAAGCCCAGAATTTCAGAAGGAATGAAGACCACTGGGCATGGTATATATCTGTGTATAACAATGAAGTATTTATTTTTAATGTTCTTCATATATAAAGGGTTAAGAACAAATCATGACATTGTCTTATAAAGTCTAATATGTATGTCAATTATGTCATAAAAGCCAGAGAAAAGTAAAATTACTTATAAAATCACATTGTACAATTCCTACATTGTTTGTAAGGGAAAAGTATCAATTCTAAGAAAATGCTGGGCAATGTTAGAACGCTATACTTTCATCACTAGAGCAAGAACTAAAACAATAATGCAAAGAGGTATAGATACACATCACACAGGTAAATTAGAATGCCAATATGTATTCAAATTTTTAAAGGCAAGAAAGGGGGAAACAAATTAAGAAAAAGAGGGAGGACAAGGAAAAAGCAAAGAATAAAATGGTAGAATTAAATAAAATTATGTCAACAATTACATTTAATGTTAATAAACCTGAAAACAGAGATTGTCAAAATGAATGGAAATGTAATAGCCAACTATTTAATGACTACAGGAGATACATTTTGAAAACCAAGAGACTGACAGGTTAAAATAAAATGGATGGGAGAGATGTACTGAGCAACCCTTAAGCATAAGAAGGCCGGAGTGACTACATACATAACACAAAAGACACTACCACGTTGAAAAGTATATCAGCCGAGATAAAGAAGTGTATTTCATAATGAAATGATAAGAGCATGAATTCATCAAAAAGACATAACAATCAGAAATGGGTTTCTATAACAAACTACTTCAAAATACACAAAGTAAAAAATAACAGCATTAAAGAAAGAAGCTGACATTTCCAAAGCCTTTTTTGGAAAGTTTAGCACCACTGCCTCAGTAACTGATAGAAAAGCTTGACAAAAAGCATTTCATCTCAAAAGACTGTTAATCTAAACATTATCCACTACCTTCACCTGATTTAGGGGAACACTGCATCCCCTAAAAGTAGAATACATGTTCTTTTCATATTTTCATGGTACATAAGAATCAAAATATTTAACAAGGTTGAAATATTAAAAAGTGTGTTCTCACAAGAAAAACACTAAACATATTTAGAAAGTGTAAGCATTTGGAAAAATTTTGAAATTATTTGGAAATATTGGAATACTTACAATCTAATATTTCTTTTTTTTTAAGATTTAATTAAACTAAAGAGCTCTGGCACAGCAAAAGAAACTATCAGCAGAGTAAACAGGCTACAGAATGGGAGACATTTTTGCAAACTATGCATTTGTCAAAGGTCTAATATTCAGCATCTAGAAGGAACTGAAACAAATCTACAAGAAAAAAAAACAACCACATTAAAAAGTGAGCAAAGGACATGAATAGACACTTCTGTCTCTTTTTTTTTTTTAAATTGTGCTTAATAATGGCCAATCTAATATTTCTTAAAATACAAAAAAACACACATATTTGGAAATTTAAATACTTGGATAATCAGTTTTTCCTGAGGATAAAACAAGAGAGACTAGGAAGTGTTAGAAGCAGAATGAAAGTGTAACTACAACATATTGAATATTGTTGAATTCATCTAAAATATGTTTATTAGGAAATTAGTCACTTTAAAAGTTTACATTAGAATAGGAAGTTTAAAATAAACCATTTTAAGTTTCTTCTTAAGAAGCTCAAAAAGGGTCGGGCACGGTGGCTCAAGCCTGTAATCCCAGCACTTTGGGAGGCCGAGGCGGGTGGATCACAAGGTCAAGAGATCGAGACCATCCTGGTCAACTTGGTGAAACCCCGTCTCTACTAAAAAATACACAAAAAATTAGCTGGGCATGGTGGCGCGTGCCTGTAATCCCAGCTACTCAGGAGGCTGAGGCAGGAGAATTGCCTGAACCCAGGAGGCGGAGGTTGTGGTGAGCCAAGATTGCGCCATTGCACTCCAGCCTGGGTAACAAGTGCGAAACTCCCTCTCAAAAAAAAAAAAAAAAAAAAAAGAAGCTCACAAAGGAGGGCAAAATAAACCCAAACTAAGTTTAACAAAGGACATACTAATAATGAACAGGGATGAAAAAATATCAAACAAGCGATAGAAATTTGAAAATAAAAAACAGATTATTTCAAAAGATGAAAAATTGCTGTGCTCGGTGGCTCAAGCCTGTAATCCCAGCACTTTGGGAGGCTGAGGCGGGTGGATCACGAGGTCAAGAAATTGAGACCTTCCTGGTCAACATGGTGAAACCCCGTCTCTACTAAAAATAAAAAAATTAGCTGGGCATGGTGGCGCGTGCCTGTAATCCCAGCTACTCAGGAGGCTGAGGCAGGACAATTGCCCGAATCCAGGAGGCGGAGGTTGTGGTGAGCCGAGATCGCGCCATTGCCCTCCAGCCTGGGTAACAAGAGCGAAACTGTGTCTCAAAAAAAAAAAAAGATGAAAAAATTAAAACCCTAGCTAGATTAATTGAGAGACAGAATTATAAATATTAAATATGAAAAGGGATTATTACCATAGATCCAATAGACCTGAAAAAGATAATGAACAACTTTATAATAACAAACTGGACAACCTAGATAGATGAGCAAAACTTGTTTAAAAACATAAGTTACCACAACAGACAGAAGATGGAACAATCAGAATAACCTTATAAATATTTTTAATTTGATTTTTAAAAATATCTTACAAATAAAGCTCCAGGCCTATATAGTTTTAATTGTCAAACATTTAATGATGAAATAAAACCATTTTCACATGAAATCTCTAGAAGAGAGGAAACAAACCTTTCTGAATCATTTTATAAAGCCAATGTAAATCTAACACTAGACATCCCCACAGAAAAATAAATTATACACCAATGATATATAATATCCAACAAATGCCACTTAAGAAATAAATGTTTAAAAACACAACATGGTATTCGCACATAAAAAGGAGCAACATTTTAAAAGTATGTTACATCATGAACTAATCAGTAATTCTAAAGAATTCAAGGTTCTCACATTTAAAAATTCACCTCCACTACAATGCACGCTATATTCGGCATGAATTCTCTGTTCACCTGAATGACTCCCAGCATGCTGACTTCTCATTTTCAAATCATCCTAATTTCTAATGTCTACTTCACTCAACTCAGTGTCTATTTATAGTCCCTTCCTGAAATTTGTCATCATCTAAAACTATTTTGGGTTTGAAATATTTAAGACCACCAGCCAATTAATCTATATAGTTTTTCTGAATATCAGCCAGTTTTTCCTCATTTTTTATCTAACTTAGATTCCAAAGTCTATCATTTCAATCACTCTATTGAGAATAATCTAAATTATCATTCATCTGTCTTCATGTCATCTGCTGGCTATATTCCCATTCTAGACAAGCCACTAATCTACCTTTGCTTGTACCTAATAGGACTGCTCAATTAAAAAAAAGTTCACACAATTGGGATAATTGGTAAGACCTAAATTATAGTTCCTAACCTGCCAGGATCCTTAACACCGTTAAACACACTTATAGGCATATATTTTTAAAATTGGGATTCTACTTCAGAGAAAACACAAATCACCAGATCGTAATTTTCTCAACTTTCCATTAGTAAATATAAAAACTGAAGTACAGCAGCCCCCTCTTTTCTTTTTAACTCTATATGTCAATGGACTAACATTTTGTCCATCTACTACAAAAAGCCAGCTCTGCCATCAGTCTTCAGTTTTCCCATATCTTGCCTTCACATTATCTAAACCTTCCTTAGTCTCTCATGTTAAAAAAAAATTTTTTTTTCTGTGAATCCCACATACTCCTCTAGGTATTTCTTTTATTTTCAACTTTTTGCAAGAGTCCTGTATAGTAGCTGCTGTTCCCTCTTTGTCACCACACATTTATTGATCGGGAGTCTTCACTGTATCTCCTCTCCCTTGCCATTATGCTACAGAGCTTTACTCAGGCATAAACATGAATGTCATGACAATGAAACTAATGGACACTATTGGAGCTTCATTATTACCCATTGTCTACTCATTTGCCAGAAGTGACGACTTTCCTTGTGTGGAGGTTGATCACATTTTCTGTTTCTTCTGCTAGTCTTTATAGAAAGAAATTCCTCACTTTTCTTCTGATTTTTAGACATTGCTTATCTTTCATTTCACAGTAAAACTTGGGATTCATCAGCAATTAGCCATAGGCTACTTTCTCTCTCTCTCTACATTCTCTTCCTGGGATTTCTTATTAATCCTCATGTCTCTGATTTTTTTCCCTCAAATATGGCATCCTTATTAGGTCTTCCTCTTAAACTACTCATAAGCCCACCTGCCTACCCTGAATTTTCACACAGTTGCATCAAAATGAAACATCCCAAATTAACCTAATATTCTTTTCCAAACTGTAATAGATTTTTATTCTATTTCTGAAAAAATAACACTATGTTTTTAAAAAAGAAAAACAAATAGAATTCACAAAATGGCTAACTATAGAGAATAAACACAGGAGTAGTCTTTGAGATGTAGGCAAATTTATAAGACATGTTAATTAGAGAGAGAGTAAGCAAGTAAGCATCTTATGAGACACAGGATGAATTTATAAAATACAGTAGGTATGAACAGCAACTTAGTAATCTCTAAGACAGGTTAAAAGTACATAGGATAAATGGAATATGTGATTGCATAAACATTAGTGGGACAAATGCAAGTGTTACTTATAGACAGAAAGGATGAAAAGGCCCAATTGTGAGTTCTGGATCATGCCATCTCGAGAGAAACAGCTATGTCATCCCCACATTGCCCACTGTTTGATGGCATGATAGTCCTAGTTTGGCCCCATACTCTGCCAAGAAACTCATATGAAACTTAGAGCTATTCATCAAGCTTATTGGTAAGCAACAACCATGGTCCACATAATCGATCAAAATAACATTGGTTGGTTCCAGGCACAATTTGATTGCTGAATTCCCTAGTTTAACCTCAGTTTTCTTGTTATAATCACCCCACCAGTGGAGATTGGTGCATCTCTGAGATGTAGGACCTATGAACATTGCAAAACACAGGACTTCCGTAGCACAGTCCTTCTTTCCTCTTGTACCCTATCATAAAGTTGTTAACTCACCACATCTTTTTCTCCTTGTTTGGCTTTGCGTGTCATGAATGAATTAAACATGGCATGTAACATTAGTGTCATAATCTAAATGGTCCGTGAACATTGCTATTCAATAATGTCTAAAATAGATTGCTTAATGCTATACTTGGAGGCTACTGAGATTATTTTTCATAAAACATCCCCCACCACAAATATCTTCTCTTGTATTTTCTCCCTCTCTAAATGACAGTAACATTTGTTTTAAACAATTCTTCTTCTAAACGTATTTCCGACAGTTGATGTTACAGTTGAGATCAGGAATGGTTCTTACCTTAGTACTGCTCAACTCCTTGCTAGTATTCTTTACTAGTCAGGTTATCTGTTAATTCTCACAGCCCTTAGTTTGCGTAGGAAATAAGAATAAATAAAAGGTTCCTCTTCAAAGCTTTCCTCTTGGTTCATTACAAATAAATAATAGTTTCTTCAAAGGTTAATTTACTTTAAAGCTTTCGCTAATAATCTTGAAGTAGCTGTTAGTCATAATAAAGGAATAAGAGCATCCGTGTTCTTAGTTCTTACCCTTTAACCTAGATGTTTGCCCTGACAGGCCTGGACAAGCCCAGGCAAGTCTTAGATCATAGCTTATTCCCCTTCCTTATTTGGAAATGTTATGGCTTGTCTAAGCACCCCTCAAATTACTTCCTCTTTTCCTTTGTTCTCCTCTGCCTTTACTTCTTTAAAAAATTTCCAAGTTTTTAGCCAATCGGGTCAAGCATAGAATGTGAGGTCCCATTCCAGCCAATGGAAACTGGACACAGCAGCAGGGTGACTGTGTCGGGTTATGAAAGCTATAAATGTCCCTGTCTCCTTTGTTCAGATGCGCTCTCAGGTCAAGACTGCCTGAGTTGCACCCTTCCTGCAGGAAGTAAAACTAGCTTTGCTAAGTGATCCGTTGTCTCAGTGTGGATTTTTCCCAACGTTAAAAACCCATTTCCAACAGTTTGTCAGGATTTATTTGCAAAATGTCTACCAAAAAACACCCTAATTTATCTGAGGCAGAAACTATGTCTGCTTTCTACAACACAGTATTTCCAGCACCCATCAGAGTGTTTCACATTAAAATATGCTGTCTACATTCTTTTTTCCTAAATAAGTACCTACCAGATTTTCTTTCACACAGTAGGAATTTAGACTGATTGCAAAGCTGATTGGACAGGAAATAATTTATAAAAGGAAACTAGAGTACAGTGGCATTTTTCCTTGAGAGAAAAGCATTGGCACTGTGATAGGACACAGTGATAACAGTAATAGAGGTTGAAGTACAGCTTATCTTTTGTTAAAAAAGAAGTTATCTCATGCTGTGAAAACTTGACATGCAAATGAATGTACTAAATTCATTGGAAGTTCAATTGTAATGTATTTGAATATTAACGAAGACTGCTGAGGGATTCTTTTTAATCTTTTCCTTTTTTCCCTTTACTGTTAAAAGAAGCTCTAATATTATCTAACTCATAATTTCTCTCATAATGTGATTGATAAACTATTCAAGTAATTTATATTTGTATTTAGAATTACCAAATAGAAAAATCAGCGCTGCAAGGAAGTTTTGCTGGGACTACCATGTAGTCTTACATTTGGAATTTTTTTAAAAAATGCATTTGCCTACATCTCCCTAAAGAGAGTTGTGCTTATACGTTGTAAACTTTGTGCTGAAATAATATTCAACATAAAATTGAATTGATGTTAGATATTTTCTAGCCTAATATAGGAAACTGATCACTAAAAAAATAGTGATCACTGATCACTAAAAAACTAACCTAATAGAAGCTTTCCTGTTGCTAAAATTGTGGTATTTCAGAAATATATGTTTTTGTTCACATACATATTTAATTTAATTCATTATGACGTGTGAGTGTTTCTTTGTGAATTCCTCACCTCACTTTAATGCTGTAAGATTTCAGGTTTTTCCTCATATTTTCCTCAGAGGCTTTTATGACTCATTTTGTTCCTCAAATTATGTTTGACAAATGTAATTCACTGGTCCCTATATATTTTCTTTCTATGTACTTGCTGCATTATTCACTTACTCAACAAATAAATGATTGATGGATTCATTGATCACAAATGTTATTTTCCTCTGCCCCCGCCCCCGGCTTTTCTGAAAATCATATCTATTCCAAAATCTTCAGCTAGAGTAACTCAACACTACTTAGTTCCACTGAAGCAGGACCGGCCGCAAGAAACAAACTTCTCAAACACAGAATTGGGAAGGAAAACGTGATTGATTCGGCCTGGAGCAAGGCAGCATAGATGTGGCAATAGCCAAGCTCCAGCTCACAGAGAAAGTCCCTCACCTTTTAAAGGCTTACAGCTCTAGAAATTACATGTGAAAGGGTCTTGGGCTTAGGAGTAGACATGGGGTATAGTGACTTAGGTGGGCGTTTCATCGTGTTTAAGTAAAAACAATGCCTTCCGGAAAGATTTCTCCACACCATGCCTGCAATCTATAGGAGGGCGATTAAGGTGGCGCTCCATCTGCCAGCCTTTACTTCTCCTGTTGAAATGCAGTGTAGAAGTCAAGAAGGGGATGCTCTTAGATGCTTAAGGGTGATTAAGGGTCTCTTCCCTCAACATTTCATGTTTTCATATGATTGCTGCAATTTTAAGTCATATGTAACAACAACAACAAAAAATTCAAGGGAACCGAAATTGATCTCATTCTAAGCCTCCTCAACACCACTGTCAGAATATTGCTGATTCACAGTTCTGATTATTCTATTACTCTGCTCGGAAATCTTATATTGTTCATCATTTCTTTACCTTGAACAAAGTTTCTTACTTTCAAGGAACCTCACAAGTCATTACTGAAAAGTTCTTACTTGCCGTTATTCCTGCTTTTCACTGCAAGAACATCTACAAGAACTCTGCTTTCAAGCCAGAAAGCCCATGTGCCATTTTCCCAGGAATGTCTGACAGTTTCCCACAGACCTGTGGCTTGACTCATCCCATCTGTTTGAAATGTCTTTTTAATGTATCTAAATTTTTGATATTTCATCTATACTTTAGCATCAGATTCAATCTATTCTCCTTCCTGGGTCTAAAACACACTGGAAAGCAGACAGAAATTTCTATAAAAGCCTACAAACCTCTCATGTTTCATTTATGTTTCCATCCACATATTTTCTTGATTATAGTTACTTGTTACTGCTCTAATGTCCCTTGCTAGATATAAAGTCCTGGGACTAGACTTTATTTTATTCATGTATGAATTTCTCACAGGACCTAAAGTAGCAGAACATCTTGCAAACACTCAAATATTTATTTGTTGAGTAAATAAATAATGCAGCACATACATAAAAAGTAAATGAAACAACACTGACAACATCAAGAATTTCAGAAATGCATTAACCGTCAAATAATTTACTATCCTTACAGTCATACAATCTAGAAAACATTAGTTAGCTATAGTTTCTTGAAGAGGTTTAAGATCATTATTTTGTAAAATATATTTCTAGTTCATATCGTTTAAAAACAATAATTTATTTGAGTATGATATTCATATACATAATTTAAAAAAATATAAAAGATACAAAAAAAATAAATAAAAACTGTTTTCTAAGCCTTATCCTCCAGTCTCTCATACCCTTTCAAAGAGGCAACCCAGTTTACCAATTCTATGTATTAGGTTGCTGCAAAAGTTATTGCAGTTTTTGCAATTAAAAGTATTTTTTCTAGATATAATCTACATATATACAAATTTAATTCTGTGTATTTTGCCATTTTACAGATGTCAGCATACTCATACACACTATTCTGCAAACAATTTTTCACTGAAAGATCATCTTGGAGATTGTTTTAAATATACTATCCTTATTGTTTATAATGTTCCTATAATAAGCATCTAGTAGTCATAGTTTATAATCTATCCACATATGACTAGATGCTTATTAATGTGTATGGAGGACTTTTTCCATGCTACTGTTGATTATTTGTTTGTTTATTTATTGATTCATTTATTTAAGACAGAATCTCATTCTGTCAGCCAGGCTGGAGTGCAGTGGCATGATCTTGGCTCTCTGCAACCTCTGTCTCCTGGGCTGGAGTAATTCTCCTGCCTCAGCCTCCCGAGTAGCTGGGATTCCAGGTGTGTGCTACCATGCCCAGCTAATTTTTTTATTTTTGGTAAAGACAGGGCTGGCCAGGCTGGTCTTGAACTCCTCACCTCAGGAGATCCACCCACTTTGGTTTCCCAGGGTGCTCGGATTATAGGCATGAGCCACTGCACCCGGCCCATGCTACTGTTACAAAAAACTTACCACAGTGAATCATTCTGTACATATATCTTTGCACATATCTATACTACAACTAGAAGACACATTCCATAAGCAGGCATTATTGGTTCAAATTGTTTATTAATATTTCTTTTTATAAATATCATTGACTTTATCTGCATAAATGGTTTGTTAGATTTTTATTGCTGCATACCAAAAAATCTCAAACTTATGAGTTTAAAACTGTATGCATTTATTTTCTCACTGCTTCTATGCAACAGCAGTCCAGACCTGACTTAGCCTTACAAGGCTGCAGTTGGGTTGTCAGCTGAGGCTAGAATCTCATCTGAAAGCCCAATTGGGAAAGGATCCTCTCCGAAGATCACCAGGTTTCTGGGCAGAATTCTTGCACCTAAGGACTGTGAACTTTGCATCTAAGGACTGGGAGAATAATTTTCTTGCAGAGTTGGTTGAAAGTCATCCTCAACTCCTGGGGGTCATCCTCAGTGTTTTATATTGTGAACCATGCCACCCCACATACACATGACAATCTGTGTAATGCATACAAGCAGGCATAAGAATCTCAGCACAAAGGAAGTTGCATCTCACGTAGTATAATCATATACACATCATCAAGTATGTCCCATCTATTGTTGCATTCTCTTAGTTAGAAGGTTGTGACAGGTTATATCCACACTCACGCAGATTACTCAAGGGCCCAATTTCCCAGAGACAGAGATCATAAGTATGCCTGCCACTGATATACCAGTTTAGAATCCTCCCAAATACGTGAGAGAGCCTCACACTCTGCATGTTTTCCAAAGTGTATTAACAGAATTTTGTTTACTGTTGCGAACCTGAGCTGAAAGTAAATGCTATATCGTTGTAGTTTTTTTTTTTTTTCATTTTCTTACAGTATACGAATTTAAGCATTTTGTCACCTACTTAAATGAAGTAAATCTTTTCATTTAATATTGGTATACTGTTCGTGGATGTCTATTTTACCACACATTAATTGGTTTCCCTTACATCCTTTTTGTATTAACATGTAGTAATTATCTACATGGTTTCAAAAAGCTATTTGTCTCCAATAATGTTGCAAATATTCATTATTTGGTCAGTTGGTTTGGGGATTTTTAAGAATTTCTTCTGGGTGCAGATTTTTTTCCCTTTTCATTTTAATATAGTAGAGAATATTATCTAGTTTGAGTTCTATTTCCTCAGTTAAAACTAAATTCCAGGTGGATAAAGATTTAAATTTTAAAATTCTTTCTTAAAACTAAGGGGAAAAATAGCACCACAAGGGGAACTCTCTCATTTGTACTCCACTGGGTGAGTGTCTATCCAAGGCCATTTTCGAGACACCTGTGCTCAATAAGGTAGGGAACTGTGCTGAAGTGGTATGCCTGTGATCAGCTGCTGGCTTGTGGAGAGGCCTTCACAGAGTATCTCCAAAGAGAGAACCAAGCCCATATCCCCAGACAGGACAGTCCTAACTCAGCTGCACTCTCTCACCACAAGTGGGAAGCCACTCCAAGCCCACTCACTGCAGCTGAGAGTATGAAGTTTGCATTCACAAGTCATATCCTCAGTGATGCTTTCCCTGACCACTCTCTAAAACGTTAACAACATTCACAACACTTCAAATCTCTGTCTTAATTTTTCTCCTTTGATCTTTTCACTATCCGATATGTTATGTGTTTCATTTATCTTTGTTGAAACTGCCTGTTTTCCCAGTAAAATGTAAGCACCGTGATGACAGGAACCCGGTCAGCTTTGGTCCTCACTGATTCTCCAGAGTCAAGCACAATGCATGGCACGCAGAGCAGGGTGTGCCCAAATTCGGGCTCTTTAGTGAACAGTACATGGGCATGTATTTTTAAGAGAAATGTAGAATGCAAACATCTGATAACGAAGTGAAATTGCAAGAAGGTACTTGGAGAAGCAGAAGAAAATTCCCTTGAGTATTTTCTAAATTGGAATTAATGCCGAGTCCAGTGGCTCACCTCTGTAATCCCAGCCCTTTGGGAGCCTGAGGCAGGTGGATGGCTTGAGCCTAGGAATTTGAGACCAGCCTGAGCAACATGATGAAACCGTCTCGACGAATAATACAAAAATTAGCCAGCTGTGGTGTCTTGCACCTGTAGTCCCAGCTACTTGGGATGCTGAGATGAGAAGATTACTAGAGCTCTGAAGGTTGAGGCTGCAGTGAGCTGTGATCTCACCACTGTACTCCAGTCTGGGTAACAGAGTAACACCCTGTCTCGAAAAACTAAAACAAACAAAAACCCATGGAATTAATACAACTATAAAGTGATAATAAATCAAAAGCTGATATTATGATAAAACGATAGAATGTGAGCAAAATTATTTCCTAAGGAAAATTAGTTAATTCACATTAAAATTCTGTAAAATTAATTGGAAACAGCAAAGAACAGAATAGATAAATTTGAAAGGAACTTGAACTGACATAATATAAAAATTCCTTTGAATTCATTTGACAGGTCTCCAAAGGGCTGCTAACAGCCAGGGGGTAATTTCTGCCTGGAATTGACAGACATTTAGAACTTGATAGATTCCACTAGAGATCATAATTCCTTCCTGAGAAAAAAAAATATGTGTTCTACATGCATTTGGTCATTTTCTCCTTTTCATACAGTATTTTTGCCCTAAATAAACCTTATTGGAAATAATCAAGATGGCCCATTTATAGAAATACAGGGGCAATGTTTTCTTTAAATAGTCAACATAATCTCTATTTAAATACATATTTATTTGAATTGGATTCTTCAATTTCAGCTTGTAGAAATCAGAAGCTTTATTATGGAATTTTTGAAATCCTCCTATGTTTAAATTTCTTTTGCTAATAACTAGACAATTTAAGAATTATTTAAATCTAATATTACTATTTCATTATTTTTTGACATATGCCCAAACATTGAGAAAATTAAATGTAAATGAATCAAAAGCAGTAAATTTAAAATAAAAATATAATCAAATATAGTTTTAAAATGCAAAATAAATAAATAAATAAAACTCCAACAAATCACAGCATTACAAATTCATGGGCAACCAGAGAATAATGTCCTTGAACACGGTATTGAACTGAAAAACCCACTGGCCAGTAAGCCAAGTCTTGGCCTACCAATTCCATGCCACCACCTCACCCCACCTTTCCTTAGGGCCCACTGATGGGAGCAGAAAAGCTTGAGCATGCCAAGCTTTCGTTTTTATGTTTTTTATTTTAAGGAGGGAGGAGAGAGTAATGAAGATGTGCATTATTTTTCTACTTCAAGAAAAGCAATATACAGTAGTCTCAATATTCACAAGAAAAGATCTAGGACTAAGGGTTCCCATGCTTTTCACATATATACTGCCCTTCATTTGCCAAAAGCTGTTTAACAACTGACCTTAGTTAAACTAGTAACCTTGAAGGTTTATTAACAAGTCTGCTAGAACAGAGCTCAGAGGGGTTTGTCTTATTTTGTTACCACAGTATCCTCAGCACTTACACAAACAGTCCATATTTCTCAAGCACTGTCCATCCGATGCATGTAAGACTTATTTTTATTATTCCAACAACTAGAAGGAAGTTCTGATAAAACTGTTGATGGCTATTTCTGGTGAGAGGGTGAAAGAAAAATGTAATCTTATTTAGGTAACAGATGGAGATTTTCACATCACCTTTTTAATCTTGTGAAATGTAATTTTTTATAACAATTTAAGTTTGACTTTGAATTCCACTCTATTTGATAAGAGAAAAAATAATCCTTTCAGTTTCAGGAAAATGCTGTAAATTTTTTTTCCAAATTTATTTCATAATTAAAATTTTTCAATTGAAAATTAAAACTCAATCAATGCCATTACACCCCACATCTTTATCTTCGTCTCCTGAGACCCTGTTCACATTTATCTGCCTGTTGACTGCAATCACTGAACCCTGGACACTGCAATACTGACTTTTTCTTTCATTTATCCCCTAGACATATTAAGTCATTGTTGCCATGTTGCTCAGGTGATCAAAGCAGCTCTATTCTCTGATGAAGGTGGTACTCATACCTTCTGGAAAGAGTCCACAAATGCTCTGGACTATACCTTTGAAAGACAGGCCCAAGACCCACCACTCTCCAATTCTGCTAAATTATCTGGGATTTCTTCCCTCTTTACACCCCATCAAAGCTCTGTCTTAAAGAACGTGGGGCCAGGTGCAGTGGCTCACGCCTGTAATCCCAGCACTTTGGGAGGCCGAGGAGGGTGGATCACAAGGTCAAGAGATCGAGACCATCCTGGTCATCATGGTGAAACCCCGTCTCTCCTAAAAATATAAAAAAATTAGCTGGGCATGGTGGCGCGTGCCTGTAATCCCAGCTACTCAGGAGGCTGAGGCAGGAGAATTGCCTGAACCCAGGAGATGGAGGTTGCGGTGAGCCGAGATCGCGCCATTGCACTCCAGCCTGGGTAACAGGAGCGAAACTCCATCTCAAAAAAAAAAAAAAAAAAAGAACGTGAGTCACTTTTCAGAAATATTTATCTATAGTTAAATCTGTTGCTGTTTATTCCAATTCTCCATTAGTCATTTAACTTTTTCTCATTTGGTACTGTAAAACAAAGTCCTTCATTGTTACATTGTACTTCTAAAGCCAACAGTTGAGATACTCATCTCCAAATCCTAAGCCTCAGAGTCTAAGGGGGCACTTGAAATGATCCACATTTGAACTTCTATTTCTATTTATCTTCTTTTTCATTGTATGATATAACATTTCTAATGTATATAACAGATCACTATGAAAATATACATACAACTTATAAACATGTATATCTACATTAGTGTTGGTGTCTCAAGCATTACTAAAATTGAGCAATCCAAGCTATCTTCTGCAGTTTGGCACACACTTACGTGTCAAGACCTGCAGAGAAACACAAAGGCTAGTTTTCTAAAAATCAAAAATTCTCCCTAGAAAGAGAAAGCTTTTTTAAGGCCGTTGTCTTCCCTGTGAATTTCAATAGTCAGTTTTGCAAACTCGAAGACTATAATTTCTTTTTTGTTGTTGTTGTTTTTTCTGTGTTTTACCAAATCTGGAATAACAGCCTCTGCATAGACTATTTGTATCATTTAAACTTAGAAAAAATTATTTCAGAAGTTTTGTCTATAATGCACTTTGTAACTTATTTTTGGGTAGGGTTAATTTTCTCCTACTTATAATTTTGGAGAATTTTAGTCATATTGAGGAGTTAAAAGAATGCTATGGACCAGAGGTGGTGGCCCACACCTGTAATCCCAGCACTTTGAGAGTCTGAGGCAGACTCATTACCTGAGCTCAGGAGTTAGAGACCAGCCTGTTAAATGTAGTTAACCCCAAGTTTCTCTTCAGAGAATCAGTATGTCAGTATGTTCAGCTCTCTTATTCTTTAATTCTCTATTTTAAAGTTTAACTTTGTTGTGGTTCCAGTAAACAACCTTTTCTACCAGTTCACATCTCTTCCATCCTGACTCATTCTGGTCACCTGCTTCAGTCACCTGCTCCAGTCACCTTCTGTGACCTCAGTCACCCGTGGCTACCTGCTCTGACCGGCCTGTAACTGTCCTTCATACCAAACCACCCACCCTGCCACTCCAGCTGGGAACCCTGCTCTCTTTAAAATAGCCAGTTGGAATTAGTCTAGCTTGTGCAGTCTAACCCTAGCCAATAGGGGAACAACAGAGCAGTAGGGGTAACCCATCAGGCAGAAGTACCCCTTCCCCTCCTCGTCCAGGTGTGTGCTCACCATTGTTCCATCTGTGAGCTGCACCCTTCTATAGAAGTAAATTGCCTTGCTGAGAAATTTATATTCAAGTGCTACTTCTTTTGCTGCATTGAAAATGCTACTTATAAAAAGCTTGACCAACATGTCAAAACCCATTCTCTACAAAAACTACAAAAATTGGGTGGGTGTGCTGGTCTCACCTCTAGTCACAGCTACTCAGGAGGCTGAAGCAGGAAAATCATTTGAGCCTGGGATGCCAAAGTTGCAGTGATTCAAGATCACACCACTGCACTCCATCTCAGGAGACAGAGCAAGACTTTGTCTCAGAAAACAAAAATAAAAAAAAGAATGGTACACTAAACATCACTTATTTACACTTACCTGGTAAACATGAACAATTTATATTGCCACATTTGTGCATTTCTATGCTCACTCTCCTCTTATCACTCTCTCTCTCTCTCAACCACAATTCTGAAATTTTAAGGTTCTATTGCAGACGTCACTCCACTTTATCATTTGATATCTCAACATGTATTCAAAAACAAGGACATTGTGTTCTCCAACCAAAATACCATGATCATGTACAACAAAAGTACATTGAGATAATATTATCCAATATGCAGTTTACACCCAAACTTCCCTAATTTTCACACTAATGTCCTTGATAACTGCCTTGTCTCACCCTAGAATTTGATTATCACCTACTGTAAGCATTTTGCATTTAGTTATCACTTGCTCAGTTCTGTAATAAACACAAATATTTATCAACATTACTACTTCCATCACAGTACCAATAACAAGCTAACTAAAATAAAAACAGCATTACTTCGCATTTGTTTCTGTACTTATACATTATCCCACTGATAGCGTACAGTCAAAATACTGTGTCCAAAATTTTCTTGGATCATGTTTTACCTTTTGTGATGGTTATATGTCAACTGACTAGGATAAGGGAAACCCAGGCAGCTGGCAAAACATGATTTCTGGGTATGTCTGTGAGGGTGTTTCTTGAAGAAATTAGCATTTGAGTCGCGGTGGCTTACGCCTGGAATCCAGCACTTTGGGAGGCCGAGGCGGGTGGATCACGAGGTCAAGAGATCGAGACCATCCTGGTCAACATGATGAAACCCCGTCTCTACTAAAAATACAAAAAATTAGCTGGGCACGGTGGCACGTGCCTATAATCCCAGCTACTGGGGAGGCTGAGGCAGGAGAATTGCCTGAACCCAGGAGGCAGAGGTTGCGGTGAGCCGAGATTGCGCCATTACACTCCAGCCTGGGTAACAACAGTGAAACTTCGTCTCAAAAAAAAAAGAAGAAGAAGAAGATAGAAAGACCTCACCAATATTGGTGGACACTGTCCTTTCCAACGAGGGCCTGAATAGAACAAGGTAGAGAAAGGATGGATTTTCTCTCTTTGCTTGAGCTGAGACACCCATCTTTTTCTGGCTTTTGGCAGCTGAGCTCCTGATATTCAAGCCTTCAGCCTCAGACTGTGACTTCTCAACTCCCGTTTCCAGACCACTGGGCTTGGTCTGAAACTACACCACCGGCTTTCCTGGGCCTTCAGCTTGCAGATGGCAGATCATAGACTTTTCAGCCTCTGTAATCACGCGAGCCAATCTTTCAAGCTCTTTCTACGTATCTATGTAGCCTGTATTGGTCCTGCTTCTCTGGAGGACCTTGACTAATATACCTTCTTTGTCATAATCAGTTCATCAACTTGACATAGAGCTAAGTGGTGGCCAAGAAAGCCTAAGCATTCCTCTCAGCTTGAGTAAACTTTAGGCAGGTTTCTTCCTGCCTTTCAGCTCTGATTTCCCTTTTCTTAAAGCATTTACTTTAGAAAAATTTCCATTGTAAATCCTATCTCTTAACTTTTGAAATGCAAATCTTTTTAAAAGACTCTTTCCACTTTTACAACTCAGGAATAGACCCAGGAGCCATGCTTTGGAAATGTAATCATCAAGGATGATGGAACCCCTCTCTCTCTCTGTGGGAGAGTAAGAGCCTAGCTGCAGTGGGGCACCTTACTCTAAGTTGTAAAGCTACCTCCTACCATGAAAATAAAAAGTTTTCTTTTCTTTTGGTTAAGGCCAACTGGCAAACAAAATTGGTTTAAGGTTCCCCCCAACCCCAGGTCTTGGAAACATTCCAGCTCTTGCTGGTATCTAGAGTTGATCTGTGCTCAGTACCCTACTGCTGGTAATAATATCAGAATAAAATCAACCTCTGTCTGCTCATCTGGTCCAGTGTGACTTTACTCTTTAACAGTGGTGAGATTCCTTCTTCTCTGTGTATTCAATTTTATTTTTTGAAGATTTAGAAAATGAATACACTTCAAAAGTCAAAACTATTATGCTCCAAGGAGTTCTCTTCTTTTCCCTACCCCAAGTATCGCGTCTTTTGCACATCACTGTTTCTGGCTTATTCTTCCTACGGTTTTTTTGTGGGGAGAGAGGAACACAAATAACCATGTGGGACAGGAAGTACACTCTATCTACAATGTTAACACTTGACAATGTATCTAGGCACTCACTCTATACTACAGAGCTCTCTTTACTTTTTAAGAGCCACATAGTATTACATTACATGTATATACCTTGGTTAATTCAATCATACTACAGTGCATTTATGTAGTTTGTAATATTTTGCAGCTAACAATAGTGTCACAATAAATAATCATTTGCACATGTTTCTTCTCACCTTGTACCTTTGGTGTTAATTCTTAGAAATGAAGTTGCTTTGCGAGGCTGAGATCGGTGGATCACGAGATCAGGAGTTCAAGACCAGCCTGGCCAAGATGGTGAAACTCCATCTCTAATAAAAATACAAAAACTAGCCAGGCACAGTGGTGGATGCCTATAATCCCAGCAACTTGGGAGGCTGAGGTAGAGAACTGCTTGAATCCAGGAGGCGGAGTTTGGAGTGAGCCAATGTGGTACCACTGCAGTCCAGCCTGGGCAACAGAGTGAGACTCCATCTAAAGAAAATAAATAAATAAATAAATAAATGAAGTTGCTACTTCCAGGGGCAAATTGGTAATGTACATTGATTAGATACCACACAAGTTCTCTTCATAAGTCGTACCATCTGGCATTAACACCAGCAATTAATGAGAAGGTAGGTATCTGTACAGCAATACCAGCAGAATTATGTTATCCAGCTCTTATAATTTTTGTCAATGTACAAAAGGAGCAAAGCTATTTTCAAGTTTCAACTTCAATTTTAATTATTATGACTGAAGGTGACCATATTTTTTTATGTTCAAAAGTCATTTGTATATACTTTTGTCTGTTCATATCAGATTTGTTCTTTGTTCTTGCCATGTTTTCCAGTTTTTATGTGTTTTTTTAAAAAAATATATTAGGGGTGTTAGCATTTTATCAACAGGTTAATATTTTATTTAAGGTATTTTTAGCATCTAAAAGGAGAATGTCTTTTCTCCTTTGATTTAATCATATAGAGAACTTTATCAATGATTTTCATAATAAACATGCTTACTTTTCTGAAATAAGTCTATCTACAATGTATTCTGCCTTTTTTGCTTTATTTGCTATTTTATTTAGAATTTTTGGGTTGATATTCATATTTGTGATTAGTCAATAATTTTCTTGAAAATTTTTTTCCACATCCAGTCATCTCACTTTTAGTTCATTGCATGTTAATAGAAAATTATCTATTTATTCTATTTACCTCCAAAGAGGTATTTAAAATAATTTTTTAATTAAGAAATTTTTTAATTTAAATATTTATTATCATTTTCTCACTTTATTTTTGCTTTCTTTTTTCTTTTTGGGTAGGTTAGTCAGTGGTTTCAACTTTGCTAATTATATAAAACACAAATTTTATTTAGTGATTAAATTGTTCTTGATTCCTATCTAATTAATATTATAATTTTATATTTGTTTCCAGATATTCTATTTACTTCACTCTCTTTCCTAGCTTTTCAAGTTAGAAATTTATTTAAACTAATTTAACTCTCTCCTTTTTATTTAAATACATACTTCTGACTATGAGTTTTTCTTTCTTCATAGTTTAAAATAAATCCTAAAATTTAGATGCATAGTGTTTTTGACATTTTCACAATCTTAATCTTCATGTCCATATTCTACAAAAATCTGTTTGAGAATTTTAAAATTTTCAGATGGAAGGACTTTTTTTGTTATTAACTTATAACTTAATTGTGTTCTTAGAGCTTTATTTTATTCTACTATTTTGTCCATGTAAACTATTACTTGATGAATTTTAAGTAATTTTATGCTTGAGAATACATTCTTTATTGGATGATATTAATATATCCAAAATATATATATATATAAGCTAAATTTTTGTGTTAGTCTGTTTTCATACAGCTATAAAGAAATACCAGAGGCTAGATAATTTATAAAGAGATTTAATGGACTCACAGTTCCCCATGGCTGGTACGACATCAGGAAATTTATAATCACGTCAAAAGGAGAAGAGGCAGCAAGCACCTTCTTCACATGGTGACAGGAGAGAGAAGAGTGTGTGAAGGAGGAACTGTCAAACTCATAAAACCATCAGATCTTGTGAGACCTCACTCACTTTCATGAGAACAGAAAGGAGGAAACCACCCCCAAGATCCAATCACCTCCCACCTGGATCCTCTCAACACACACAGGGATTATGGGAATTAGAATTTAAGATGAGATTTTTGTGTCGACACGGAGCCAAACCACATCAATTTTACAGTCTATTATATATTATACATATCACAGAAAGCAATTATAATGTTGATTACATTATACCCTTATTTCTTTATTTTGAATGTAGAAGCCATGTTAATATTTTTTATAATTTCTGGAACCACAACTTTATAAAGTTGGCTTCTGTGCTACTCTTGCACAGATATCAATCATTTTATGGCTTCATTTTGATTATAGTATTCAGCATAGCACCATCCTTCTTTATCATATTTAATGCTTTGTTGTCCAAATACTAAATGTTTTCCTGACATGAGGATTATAATTTTTGCTTTTCTACTATTTCCCCCAACCCCATCTTTTTTACCCTATCCTCTCATTTTTACCTTTCTGATTTCCTTCATTTTAGGGGTGTTTCTTGTGTATAGTATTTTTGGGGTTGTGTTTCATAAGCCAATCTGAAATCTGTTTCGTAATAGCTGAATGAAATCTGTTGGTCTTTATTTACATAAATGATTTTATTTTTCTCACTTCACTAAATTATTTTGTGTGATTATTTTTTCTCCATGCAGACTTTCATTAATTTATTTAGTTTTTTAGCTTCCTTTTGAGCCATTACGGATGCTTGCATTTTTGTGCTGTTTTCTTTATATAGACTAATATATTTTCTAGTGCTTTCAATCTCTTTTTCTTATTATGTCTCTAAAATTTGGTTTCAGTTTTATGTGACTTATTTGACTCCTACATCTTAACTATGTGACAATGAGTACGATTATATGACTTTCTCTTTTAGTTCACCTTACACATTTTCAGTTTTCACATTGCAATATTTCTGTGTTGTTAGATCACTTTTACATATTATTTTCCCATGTTTGTTTTAGTTTTAGATCTGCAGTTACATATATTCACTTTCCTTCACCGTTTCTTTTCTCCCATCAACTCCTGATTGAATGAACCAGGTCTCTTAGTGGACTTCTTGGCATCTTTCATGAGTCAATATTCCCTTAATTTGTATATATTTAAAAATATTTTATAGATTTAAACTCTGAAGGACATTTCAGCAGAATATAAAATTTTTCCTCAAAAGTTTCTGTTAATTTTATTGAAAGAGCTGATTTCGTTAGAGTGTAATGCCAACTTGATTTTCTTTCCATTGAGGAAAATGTGTTATTTTTGTGTAGGACCCTGAGAATTTATTTCTATCTATTATTAAAATGTAATAATTTTATAAAGATATGTCTTGATTGTAAAACTCTGGACACATTTTTGAAGGTACAGGATAGTCTACTAAAAATGTAGATTCTGGCTGAGTGCAACGATTCATGCCTGTAATAGCACTTTGAAAGACTGAGATGGGAGGGTCACTTTAGAACAGGAGTTGAAGACCAGCTTGGGAATATAGCAAGACCCCATCTCTACAAAAAATTTTAAAAATTAAATGAGGTGTTGATAGTGGCATAAGCCTGTAGTCCTGGCTAGTTGGCAAGCTGAGATCGGAGAATACTTTGAGCCCAGAAGTTTGAGGCTGCAATGAGCTATGATCATGCCACTACACCCCATCCTGGGTGACAGAGCAAGACCTTGTCCCAAAAGTTTAAATAAACAAGAAAAGAAAATGTAGATTCGCATCTTTTACTTACCAAAGTAATTACTGGATTAAAGTATTAAATGTTCATGTAGCATTCTTTTTCTTCAAAGTATCTTTTAAAATATAATAGATTTTTAATCCATTTTATATCATTTAAGATAATTTATTACTTTTGTTATTTTTTTTTTCAGTGACTTTAGCACATTTTTGGTCAAATTTATTTCTCCATTGGTGATTTTGTAACTTAGCACAATGTAATGATTAGGCCTTCTTTTCCAATTTATGTCTTGAATTGTTTAATTTTTCATTTCATTTATTTCTAATTTGCTTATTTATTTTGATTTTGTTCATATATTTCACCAGTGTTTTTGTTGCTGTTTGAAGTAATGAATAAGTTATTTTATCATATCTGCAACTGCTTATTTAAAATTGTATAATTTGGTTTCAGAGATGATAAAGTTTTTTTTTTCTTCTTTGTGACTTACATTTATGGAGAATATCATCCACTGTATTTTAATTTTCATATCCTATTTTCTTCTTATTGTAGACACCTATTTTCTATTTTCTTTATAAATATCTTACTTTCCTGGATTAGATACAATTGTCATATATAGATGAAGTGAATATTTGGGAAATTTACTTACAAGTTACTGACATGCTGTTCTTCAGTCATTGGTTTGAAATTATCAAAATTTTATATATGATACAAAAAGATTTATATGACATAATATATTCCAGACATTAGATTGTTTAACTATAAAAGATATGAAGCAGATAAAAGAGCACACAACCAAAAGCAGGTGCCCCAGAAACTCTTGAAAAATATCAGGTATAAGTTCTAAACTGTGTCCTCCACCCACCACCACATGGGATGCCACTGGTGTCAAGAGACGATTTTAAGCTGTACCCTCCATTCCTTAGCCTCATATTATAACCACCAAACTATCAATTTTGTCACATTAATAATTCTGATATCTAGATGCCAGTGAATGTAAGTCAATCACCTTAACTAAATACATTCAGGCGGCACTATTGCAAATAGATAACCTGAAAGTCATGTATGTGCTCTGCCACAAATTCAGTACAAGATTTAGGGAGTCAACATTTTCCTAAAGAAACCTACAAATCCATAATCCAATCATAATAATGGAGGTTTGATGAGCTAAAATTAATTACTGAAAATGCAAAACCATGGACTATTTCAAAATATTATCCAGCAATCCTTTTTTTTTTAAATTTTTTATTGCATTTTGGGTTTTGGGGTACATGTGCAGAACATGCAAGACAGTTGCATAGGTACACACATGGCAGTGTGTTTTGCTTCCTTTCTCCCCTTCACCCACATTTGGCATTTCTCCCCAGGTTATCCCTCCCCACCTCCCCCTCCCACTGGCCCTCTCCTTTTCCCCCCAATAGACCCCAGTGTTTAGTACTCCCCTCCCTGTGTCCATGTGTTCTCATTTTTATCACCTGCCTATGAGTGAGAATATGCGGTGTTTCATTTTCTGTTCTTGTGCCAGTTTGCTGAGAATGATGTTCTCCAGATTCATCCATGTCCCTACAAATGACACAAACTCATCATTTCAGATTGCTGCATAATATTCCATGGTGTATATGTGCCACATTTTCCCAATCCAGTCTATCATCAATGGGCATTTGGGTTGATTCCAGGTCTTTGCTATTATAAAAGCAATCCTTGTCTTTTTTTTATTTTATTATAGTTTCTTAAAAATGGCATACATCTGTTTATAATTAAAATTATTTTTAATAAAATATAAATGATTTTCAAATATGAATGGGCATACATCTGTCACATTATGATCATATTGAATAAATAATATTATTCTTTGATACCTTTTATAATATTCAAGTTTATTTTTAAGTTTTCCTCCAAAATTTTAGTAATATTATTACTTAATATTTGCCTATGGTTAGAGAAGGCATATAGCAAACATCTAACACAGTTCTTTGACTTCTAGAATAGCAAACTCCTATGTCACTAATCTTTGTCAAGGGACTGATTTTAATCTCTTGTGTCTATGATTGAATCCTTGTCCCCCAGACAGGTGACTGGGGCATAGAAGCTGCTCACCAATTATTTTTGAAAAGTTGAATAAATATTTGAATGTAATCACAGGAGGTATATGAGCCATCATTTTTTTTTTTCTATTTTATTGAAAAGACTGTTGATCTTGGCTGTGTCTATATATAATATCTGAGTTGAATTAATAACTATTTTAGCTTTATAGTATTCTTAGTAATGACATAAAGGAGGTTTAACACCAACACCTTTATCATTGGAGACAAACTGAAAGGAAGTTTAATGTCTTTAAGTAGATAATACTCATGTAACACCTAATGTGAACCTAGGCAATCTCACCATCACAATTAAGTGCACCATAGTAGAGAAAAAGCAATAGGAGACTGAATATAGACATTAATTAATGCAGGAAGCAAAGCCAATAAAATAGTATTTTTATTGCTTAAAGGATACACAGTAAATAAAAAAGTAACCACCAGTGATTACCAAGAATCCAAGTGAGGAATTAAAAAAGAAAAGAAAACTAAAATGCAACTTAAGTTAACATTTTTGAGGGTCTGCAGATTACAAATAAACATTTTTCCAGCTGAAAATTCTGTGGAAAGTAAAATGAAACCCTGTGACCTCACTTACTGTATGCTAGGTTCGCACTGGTGGTAGTTGAAAACATTGCATCAGGAGCAAAACACATATGAGACTGTCTCCAGAGGGGAGAGAGAAAATATCTCTAATTAAGCTTGCTATGTCCTGTGATCTTTGTTAAGGCTTTGGATGGCTTACACTTGGAAACACAAATCAGTTACAGACTTTCAAAAGCCAAGAAAAGTCATAGTTTCTGAGAATGACTATCTCAGCCAAGACATTTATTCTTCTTTCAGAACAAGTCAAAAACACTCTCACACCCAGGATCTCAATCTTGCAATGCCCTTTTGTGATTATCAAGTGTAAAGGAACAGCTTTTGTTAAACTGAATAAGTTTCACATGGAGAAGGAAGCTAGGAAAATCTCTTGCGAGGCTGCTGGTGGAAAAGAGCATGATTTACAAAATATGAAGCTTAACAATACAGTAAATTATTCTGTTATATTTAGCCTGATAATTATGAATTACTGAAAAGATGATTTTAAGTATTAAAAGAATACATTATACATCAGTTTAGTGGTCAGCTATTGAATCACCTAAAATGAGAAAGAAAAAGTGACAGAACTTACCTGATTTTATTTTTGGAAATTTGCCACTTCATCTTTCTTGAAATGTTTTTTCACTAAAAATGTTTAAGCCATGTAAAGGTTCTTCCTTAGATCCATCCATCCAATGTCAGTTTACCTTTCCCCTTAAGGGTTACTTGCCTCTTCCATCATTTTCTTGTGTCTGGGGTCTAAATCTCTGTGTTGAGTGTTGTCCATAGGGAAAGCAGTCCAGGGGCAAAAGCT
Organism: Callithrix jacchus; assembly: GCF_049354715.1. NCBI lineage: Eukaryota > Metazoa > Chordata > Mammalia > Primates > Cebidae > Callithrix > Callithrix jacchus. The sequence continues at coordinate 193,287,134 of NC_133503.1, forward strand.
CTGCCCATCACAGCAATCTCAGCGGATACACTGGGGTGGCGACAAGGGGAAAGCTTCATCCCAGTATCCCACTTTGGCCTGGTGATAACTGAATTCAAATATTCCCACGTGAATGAGGGTATATGGGAAGGGAAGGAAATATTGAGGAGAGAAAACTAACTTAAAATTGTAAAGTAAAATTATAAGGGACAGTGGGAAATGGTGTAGGAAGGCAGAAAGGACATCGGTCTGACATGGGGTGGAAGGACCTGTCTCCCGAGTCAGATTGCTCAGGCTTGACCACAGTCTGGGCCTTCCTGGCTGTGTCATCTTAAGAAATTTGCTTACTACCCTAAGACTCAGTTTACTCATCTATAAAAGGAGAATCTTAATAGCACCAAAATCCTGATGATCATGGAGTTATTGTGAGGGCTAAATAAAATGAATTACCTATAACAAAATCCTACACATGAATAGTAATAAATAAATCTAGCCAGCTTCAAATGTTTTCTCCAGGTAACAGCAACAAAAAGTTCACAAATTTATCTTACTTCGTTAAGTAAACTGTTAGAGAGGATATAATTGTAATTATCTATTGAGTTATGTATGTCTTAGATTTACTTCCTTTTATGATTTTATCATCTACTCTCAACAGTAAAAAAGTAGGGTAAAAATGGAAAAAAAGCTCTGGAGAGTTAAGTGAATTTTCCAATGTTATAGACATTCATCTTTGACAGTAATTATTTAGCCATACAAATATATATATTTTTTACTTTAGAGGTGTTAACCTAATTGCTAATTACACACACACACACACACACACACACACACACACCCATATATAACACAGAGAAAAAAAATTATATCAACATGAGCAACAGTCTCTTAATTTCTAGTTCGCTATCATAATAATCAAAACATTGATATTTATCATTTCTCTGTGTTACATTTTTGGAGAATTTAACTTTTCTTTCTTTGTATTATGTTGAACCATTTGAAATTGTCATTTGTGACCATCTGTGACCTACAAAACCAGCGATTTATTATGACCCAGACTAACATGTAATATCAAGATTATGCAGAATTCCCCAAAATGAGACATCATAATATGAAAAATTTTGCCTATGTTAGTCTTCCCAGGAGAAAAGGACAAACAGAAATATAGTTTATTGTCATCTTTTCTCCCTGTTCCCTACCTACCTCAACACTTATATGATGTGTAAATCAATTTCAAAGTTTAGGGATAAAGTGAAAGGCATCCCTCAGCATATATTAAAGTTCAAAATATACTGTATTACAAAATATTTGCCAAACGGCATTGTTTCTACTACATAAGAAACATTTTTGGGCTCTTGAGAAATTCTCTGAAACAGTTTCTGGATTGATCCTTCTATTTCTTCAAGAAAAAGGAATCACCCACTAAAAATGGAAATGCTTTCTCGATGTATAGAGCTTTGTATAGAGGTCAGCAAAGCTGACTTAACTTCAAGCTGAAAACGTGGTGAGATGTTTAAAAAAAAAAAAAAAAAAGGCTACACAATGACCACACCACCCTGCACACAGGCAAGCAAAAGGAAAATCCTTTCTCAGGGAGTTGTTACAGCCATTCAGACCACATGGGAAGTGAAAATTCTGTAATTTGACATAAGGAGAACCATCATGAGACCTGTTCTAAAAGAGTAAAGAAATTAGCAACACTGAACTCTAAATGCCTCTGAAAAACATAAGCCTCCAAATATGAAATTTTATCCCTTGAAGTTACAAATGTTACAGCAAACAACTGACATATAGTTGAAGAAGTCAGAGAGAGAAGGTTGTCATAGCAGCGAAAACAATCACAAAGAAATGGGCAGGTGAATTCAGAAAAGTAGCAAATTAGAATGATTGTCATTAGGCTTTCCATTTCCCCCAATTTCTCACTCACTCCACTGTTTGTAGACAGTCCTCAACTTGCTAAATGGCCTTTATCTAGAAAATAGATAGATTTTCTAATTCCCAGGTGGAAAGCATGTTTCTTTGCTAAGACACCGGCCCAAATTGAACCTGGAGGGAGGAAGATGGGGAAATAGACAAGGTATCAAAAAGCATAAATAACATAAAAGAGTAGATGGTGGCCGGGCGCGGTGGCTCAAGCCTGTAATCCCAGCACTTTGGGAGGCCAAGGCGGGTGGATCATGAGGTCAAGGGATCAAGACTGTCCTGGCCAACATGGTGAAACCTCGTCTCTACTAAAAAATACAAAAATTAGCTGGGTGTGGTGGCACGCGCCTGTACTCCCAGCAACTCGGGAGGCTGAGGCAGGAGAATTGCTTGAACCCAGGTGGCAGAGATTGTAGTGAGCTGAGATTGTGCCACTGTACTCCGGCCTGGCACCTGATGACAGAACAAGACTCTGTCTCAAAAAAAAAAAAAAAAAAGAGTAGATGGCAATATGGTAATTCACCAAATACAGCATGTTATACATTTTCCAAGGTCACATTCTTTGATGTAGCATTAAGAAAAAAATTAACTATGACATACTGTTTTCCTATGATTGAGTTTCATTTTTTGTTCTTATCCTGAGGGCTCTTTTAGAATTATTTACACAAATAGTTTTATCATTTATGTGTCCCTTATTCATAGAAAGAAATTAAAATACTAACACATTAGATATTGGCCAAAAAGGGGACAATTGAAAATATCCTTTCTACAACAAATAGAATTGTCACAAAAAGCAGTAAATACTGCTCTTTTTCTATGCCATTTCTATACACAGTAATTTCTCTTAGCACCAAATAACAGTGTAATCTTTTTTTCCAAAAGGCAATTAAACACAGTGTACATAGCTTAACTTCAACTGTAGAGACCCATATGAACAGCTAGGACCAAGATTTTCAGTGCAGATAAGAAATGATAACCATAAAATAATTGCCACATAACTAACAACAGCAGGAAACACTCTCAATCCTAAGAGCACAAAAGCTAAAATGTTCTTCAAAAATCTCAAAATAAATGGAAGCCAGGACTAACTTCAAAATATATGTGTATAGAGCATTAAGCAGCTCAGGAACTCCAAATAGACCTTAGGTTTTACATGTTTCTAATAAACTACTCTTGCTTTCATTCCCTCTGTCATGCAAGGAGGTACATTTTCACTGTGCTAACCAAGAGGGGCTGAAATGACTAACAACGTCAAGTCGTGGTGAGTACGTGTAGCAAAACAAAGCCTCTTACATATGTAGTAGGGTGTAAACTGGTAGCACTACCTGTAAAAAGAATTTGAGGGTCTCATATAGTGAAACATCCTCTTACTACATGGCCTAACAATTCTACCCCTAGAAAAATGAATGCCCAGATCTACAGAAGGAATTGAGCCTGAATGATCATAACAGCAGCAGCATCTTCAGCCAAAATCATCGAGCGGTAAAGGAAGCATTTATGCGGTGGAATACGAAGCAACAACAGGACGGAGTGGACTATTGGTACACACAACACGGATAAATTTCACAGACAATATATCAGGTGACAGACACCAGCTACAAACAAGTATATGGTATATGATATAATGAGCGATTCAAACACAGACACGTGTAATAAAACATGGAAATCAGAATATCAAAATAGCCGTTAGTTTTGGGGTGTACAGGTGTGATCTATAAAATAGGAACACACAGGAGTGAATCGTATGTGATCCTGGATATGTTCTGTATCTTGATGTTGGCAGTTATTAAGCCTGTGTACATATGTGTGTATATATATATATATATATATATATATATATATATATATATATAATCAATGAGCTACACACTAGATTAGCATTTGGGATGTTCTGTATCATGCATATGTTATTCCTCCATTTAAATCACTAACATATTCACTCAAATTGCCTGAAAGATTATTTTATTTTATTTTTTAATTTAGGTTCGGTGGTACATGTGCAAGTTGTATGTAAATCTTTTGTCACTCACTCAGGTAGTAAGCATAGTATCCAACAGGTACCCACTCGGTCTTCACCCTCCACCCTTAATCAAAAATTGAAAACAGTCTAAGCATTCAAGAACTGGGAGGTGAGTAGGAACTGTAATATTTCTGTTCAATGGAATATTTAGTATCCTTTGAAATTATAAGGAAGAAATATTTGTGTTGACACTTAAAACTGCCCCTTATTTAAAGAAAACTTTAAAACACTACAGAATATTTAGAATGATCTTGTATATGTTTTACACATAATTGCCAAAGTCTGAGCATTGTATATAATAAACTAACAGTTATTATTTCAAGAGGATAAACAACAGAATACTTTTTAGGGCATTTAAATTTTTATAGTAAGCAAGAATTGTATCTTCTTAGCGAAAGCACAGATTATAATTCTGTTTTCAAAGCAGAAAGAGCAAGAATTAAAACTTTAAAAAACAATATTCTGGTCAAATCATAAAAAGCGTATGTTGTCGAGTCCCCTGACTTAATTAACAGTGAAAAGACTTTGCTGTGCCATTTAACCAATTTTCTCATGTAAGGATCTATTTTAATTATAAAATAGTGGAACAATATTTAAAATATCTTTGCAAAAAAGTATTAATTTTATGAACAATCACTCAGTTTACATATCTGTATTTCTTGAAGAATTCTATATTCAATTAATAGCCACAAGGAGAGATCAATGAAGATGAAAAGTGATTTTCAGGTAAAATTGGCTCTATTGAGAAACTAATAGCTCTATAATAGATGCTTCCATTTTCTCTTCTCTAACACACACCAAATTACCACATAAATCACTTCAGAATTATGTATTCCATTTTCTGACATCTGTCTAGAGTACTCACTGTGTCCCCAAATATTCATTCTGTATTTATCTGTTTATATTGCCATGCTACATATTTCATTAAAGCAAGTGATTTTTCTGCTTGAGGTTAAAGAAGGAATTTTATTTACATTTGTTTATTGTTGGGGAAAAAAATCACCTGCAAGCTGAAGAGAAAAAGAGGGTTTACTCAAAATTATCAACTGCTCATTTTTTTTAGCACCTCTGAGACTCCGATTGTGAGAGTTAGCCATTCAGATTTATATATCACAGGCTTGGATGTCAAGACAATGCAAACGTGAGGGAAGCCAAGCAATCATCACTTGGAGCAAAATGTCTTCTAATATGACGAGCAAAGTACAATGAAACCCTTGGGGAAATTTTCCAGAAATGGCTAGTGTTGGATGGATGAAAGTCAGAGAAATAATTTTCTAAGGGCATTCAAACTACTTAAAATACAATCTCATTCATAATCATAGCCATCCAAACAAAAATGAGATCTTTCTCTTCTATATAAAATTATTTAATGGAATAAAGAATAAAATTGCCTCAAATGAATGTTATTGACTATTCATACAAAGCAGGTTGACAGTCTTAGGAGTAGAATCCATTCTAGAACTACATGTACTCATTTGACTATCACAATGGGGAACAAGAGATTAAGAGGGAACTCGGAATGATGGACTGCCAAGTAGACACAAGAAGCAATACAGAAACAAACCCATGGCAACTTCATTAATCTATATCCAGACACAATGCATTGATCTCAGGTTCCTGTTATTTTTGTTTTATGCTGAGAGTGAGTCAGGGGCAGTAAGCCCATCAACACCGGTTCTACTGCATTTGAGATTGCCTCAGGAACTAAGACTGTTTTGAGAATGTTGCCATATAGGAGCGGGTAGATATCAGTCTCATCAGCATTAAGGAACCAGGGAAAGCAATTGAGATTAACAGCAATAGAATTAATACAAATTAAATGCCTACTCTATATTTCTATCCTTTTTGCTCATTCTTTTATGAAAATATTTTTATGTATATGAAAAAGAGGCACCGAAGAAAACATGAAAGAAAGTCTTCAACTGCCAGTACCACCATTTCCTGGCAACAGCTGTGTGGGAGGGAGAGCACCGGGATTGTGAGACTTTGCATTGGTACTTAGTGGAGGGAGAGCACCGGGATTGTGAGACTTTGCATTGGTACTTAGTGCTGCCTGTCACAGTGGAAAGCAACACCAGGAAGAACTCAGCTGGAGCCCCTTTGAAGGAGCTTAGAGCTCGATGATGTCCATAGCCAGAGGGATTCATTCATCCCAGTGGTAAGAACCTGATTTCTCGCAAGCCTTGCCACTGAGAACCAGTGTTCTGGAGTCCCTAATAGTCTTGAAAGGCAGTCGAGCTGGGCGCGGTGGCTCATGCCTGTAATCCCAGCACTTTGGGAGGCTGAGGCAGGTGAATCACAAGGTGAGGAGTTCCAGACCAACCTGGCCAACATCGTGAAACCTCATCTCTACTAAAAATACAAAAATTAGCTGGGCAAAGAGACACACCCCTGTAGTCCCAGCCTCAAGAGGCTGAGGCAGGAGAATCGGTCGAACACAGGAGGCGGAGGTTGTGGTGAGCCAAGATCGTGCCACTGCACTCCAGCCTGGGTGACAGAGTGAGACCTCATCTCAAAAAACAAAAAAATAAACAACAAAAAAGGCAGTCTAGGGAACAAGAACTTTAATGCCTTGGTAAGTCCTGGTACTGTACCAGACTGAGAGCCAGTCAATTTGTTGGGCACACAACCTAGTGATACACCAGCCAGGGAAGCCAAGGGAACGCTTGCACCAGCCTGCCTGCAGTAACCCAGTGCAGCACAGCTCGCAGCTCCATGATAGACTCCTGATGGACTCCTTTCTTCTGCCTCAGGAGAGGAGAGGGAAGAGTAAAGAGGACTTTGTCTTGCAACATAGATACTCCTTCAGCTACAGGAGCATAGGGCAACAGGCTGAGTCCTGGGGATTCCATTCCAGGCCCTAGCTTCTGGATTATATTTCTAGACACACCCTGGGCCAAAATGTGATCTGTTGCCTTTGAGGGAAGAGCTCAGTCCTTGCAGGATTTATTACCTGCTGACTAAAGAGCATTTGGTCCATGAATCAGAAGCAGCAATAGCCAGATGGTACTGATATGGGCTTTGTGTGAGACTCAGGTAACTGTTCGCTTTAGGCTGACCCAACACATTCCCAGCTATGGTAACTATAGGGAAAAACTCCTTCTGCTGGAGAAATGGAGAGCCAAGAGTAAAGGGGACTTTGTTTTGCAGCATAGGTACCAGCTTGGCCACAGTGGGATGGAGCACCAAACAGGCAATTGGAATCCTGATTCCAAGCCTTGCCTCCTGGATAACATTTCTGAACCTACCCTGGGCCAGAAGGGAGACCACTGCCCTGAAGGGAGAGTCCCAGGCCTGGCAGCAGCCACCACAAGATGACCAAAGAGCCCTTGGGCCATAAGTGAACGTCGGTCATCTCCACGCAGCAATTACCACAGACCTGGGGTGGTGGTGGTCTCTTCCCTTCCTGTGGACAGGAGAGGAAAAAGTGGGAAGGAATTCCTCTTGTGCCAGATCAGCCACAGCAGAATAGATCAGACACAATCGAACAGCAGGTAGACTCCAGAGGTTTCCAACTAAAGGCCCTAACTCCTGCACAGCATATCTGGACCTACGCAGGACCAGGGGGAGTTTATTGCTCTGAAGTAAAGGACACATCAATGGAAACAATCAACAAAGTGAAGAGACAATTAACAGAATGGGAGAAAATATTTGCAAACAATGCATCTGACCAGGGATTAATATCCAGAATATATAAAGGACTCAAACAACTCTGTAGAAAACAAAATCTTATAATCCAATTAAAACATAGGCAAGAACTGGGCGAGGTGGCTCACTCCTGTAATCCCAACACTTTGGGAAGCCAAGGCAGGTAGATCATCTGAGGTCAGGAGTTCAAGATCAGCCTGACCAACATGGTGAAACCCCATCTCTACTAAAAATACAAAACTTAGCCAGGCGTGGTGGCACATGCCTGTAATCCCAGCTACTAAGAAGGCTGAGGCAGGAGAATTGCTTGAACCTGGGAGGTGGAGGTTGCAGGAAGCTGAGATCATGTCACTGCACTCTAGCTTGGGTGACAGAGTGAGACTCTGTCTCAAAAAAAAAAAGGCAAAATATCTAAATAGATATTACTCCAAAGAAGATATACAAATGATAAACAGGTATATGAAAATGTGCTCAATGTCACGGATTATTAGAGAAATGCAAATCAAAACTACAAGGAAACATGGCTAACCCAGTTAACACGGCTTTTATCCAAAGACAGGCTATCATTAATGCTGGCGACAATATGGAGGAAAAGAATCCTACTACACTTTTATTGATAGTACAACCACTTTGCAGAATAGTTTGAAGATTCCTCAAAATCAAAAAAAAAAAATAACTACCATGTGATTCAGCAATCCTACTCATATACCCCCAAAAGTTTGCATTCCCATTTTCTTGAAGCACTATTCACAATGACCACCATTTGGAAGCAACCCTAAGTATCTGTGAACAGAAGAATGGATGAAGAAAGTGTGGTACACATACACAATGGAGTACTATTCAGCCATAACTAAGAATGTCATTTGCAACAACATGGTTGGAACTGGAGATCATTATGTTAAATGAAATAAGCCAGAAAGAGTTTTATAGTCTCATGGCGTAGTCTCACTTATTTATGAGAACTAAAAACTGAAACAATAGAACTCATGGTGATGGGAAGGATGTTTACCAGAGGCTAGGAAGGGTAATGGTGGAGGGAAGTGGAAATGGTTAATGGGTGCAAAAATATACTCAGACAAAAATATAGTTAGAAGGAATGAATAAGACCTAGTATTTGATAGTATAACAGGGTGACTACAGTTAACAATAATTTACTGTATATTTTAAATAACTAGAAGAGCATAATTGTATTGTTTGTAACACAAAGGAAGAATAAATGCTAAAGGTAATGAATTTTCTGTTTATGCTGATGTGATTATTATGCATTGTATTCTTGTATCAAAATATCTAATGTGCCCCATAAATATATACACTTAGTATGTACCCACAAAGATTAAAAATTAAAAATATTTTTTATTTTATTTATTTATTTATTTTGAGATGGAGTTTCGCTCTTGTTACCCAGGCTGGAGTGCAATGGCGCAATCTCGGCTCACCGCAACCTCCGCCTCCTGGGTTCAGGCAATTCTCCTGCCTCAGCCTCCCGAGTAGCTGAGATTACAGGCATGCGCCACCATGCCCAGCTAATTTTTTGTATTTTTAGTAGAGACTGGGTTTCACCATGTTGACCAGGATGGTCTCGATCTCTCAACCTCATGATCCACCCGCCTCAGCCTCCCAAAGTGCTGGGATTACAGGCTTGAGCCACCGTGCCCGGCCAAAAATATTTTTTAAAAGAAAGGTAAAAGAGCATCAAAGTTGTTTTAGATTTAGAAAAAACTAGATGAAAGAATAACAGAATTTACTTACCAGAGGAACTAAGAAATGATATTCCTAGCAGGGAAAAACCTATGACTGTAAACAAATCACTTCACTACCTCCAATTTGTCTCCTCAGTAAAATAAACATAGTTTTCTTTCCTCACAAAAGATAATGTAATAGCATAAGCCAAAGGAAGACTTCTTTTTACTATAAATGAGGGAGGAGGCTGAAGCCAAGAGACATTTCGAAGTAGTGCAAAACTGGAGGATAAGCAAGCATCCATGAATGTTGATTTCATGAATTTTGTCAGATTTTGATAGATTGGTGAAAACAGAATTTAGGAGACTATTTACAAAGGTGCCTTATATCCTATTGTTTTTGTGTAAACCATAATTCGATAGAAATAAAATGTATTTTGTGTTGAATAAACCAAGATGTAATCAATCAATGTCTGTAGAGAATTCTAGAATACTTTATTGACAATAAAATATGAAAAAGGAAATCTGAGAATGTATCAAATTACAGACATTTAACACATGATTTGAAGTTTCATAAACCAACAAAATAAATTTTATATTTGTATTTTATAGTTCAAAACAGTAATTATTAAAGAGTATCTCAATCAAAGCAGTGGGATGTTGAGTTAACTATAGCAATCGTCAAACATTAAAATGTTGTGTTGAATAAGTTTAACTTCTCAATACCCCATGATAAACACCATTCGTCTCATCTCATCTTCAGTCTGTAAACTGCAGACTTTTTACTCATGTACGTTCACTCTCTAAATTCACTGGACTCCTTTAAACATTCTCTCATCTGGGAAGCTAAAAGGTTCATCCAATTTTCTAGTTCATACCTAAAATTTAAAAGTAGTAACAACGGCTAGAAACCATCTCTTCTAACATGTAAATTCCTGCTGAGTAATGATGGGATAATAACAAAAACACATTTGTGAATAATAGGTGCAATGAAAAAATTATTTTGAAAGAATTAATATTTTTACAGATGTGTATTTCCATTCTCCCAGTAATTCATGTTCTCCTAGAGGTATTTCAGCATTTGGGAACCCAGAGAAGAGATGAGGGTTATGAGCTTTGGCAAAAAAAGAACATAAAGTCCCAGGCATTAAGGAATGAGAAAGAAATCCTCTCTGATTCCAGAGTAAAGTGGAAGGGAAGGCAGGGTTCACTATGTGTTCTGACTTCCCCCTTCAGAGTGAAAATAGATCAAGGGCACAGCTGACAGCAAAGTGGCCTCATTCCCTGGCTCTCTGAACATGCGTTGCCTGCATCACAGTAACAGTGGCATTGTGTCTAATGAGAGGACCTGATTAACTACCTCTGAACCTGTGAAGATTAATTTTCTGTGTCAATTGACTGGCCAAAGGGTGCTGAGAGTATACATTGTTTCTGGGTATGTCTATGAGGATGTTTCCAGTTGAGATTAGCATTTGTTACTGTTGTTGTTTTAATTGACAAGTAATAATTGTACATATTATGGGATACAAAGTAATGTTTTGACATATCTATATATAATATATATAGATATAGATAGATAGATATATCATAGACCAAATGAAACTAATTAACATATCCAATTTAACTTTTTCTGGGTGAGAACATTAGAAAGTCTATTATTTCACCAATTAAAAAATATACAATACATTATTAGATTAATTGTGGTCAACATGCTGTGCAATGGATTACTAAAACTCATTCCTCCACACTGACTCTAACCTTGTATCCCTTTGATCTTCACTTTCCATTTCCCCATCGTTTCCCCCTCAGCCAGCCTCTGAGAACCACCTTTGAGGTAAGCATTTGAATGAGTGAATTCAGTAAAGTAGAATGCCTACTTCAGTGCAGCTGGGCATCATCCAATCCATTAAAGGCCTGAATAGAACAAAAGACAGAGAAAAGAGATCTTTATCCCTTTTTCCCTTCCTCACAGCTCTAAGATATCATCTCATCTCATCTTCTGCCATCAGACTGGTATTTACACAATAGTCTCCCCCGGTTTTCAAGATCAGACATTTGCACCAGCTTTCCTGAGGTTCCAGCTTTCAGATGGGAGATTATGAAACATCCCAGCCTCTGTAATTATATGACTCAATTTTTTAAAATGAAACTATCTATCCAACATTCTTTTTTTTTTTTTTTTTGAAACTGAACGTCACTCTGTCACCCAGGCTGCAGTAGTGTGGTGGCTGATCTTGGCTCACTACAACGCCCGCCTCCTGTGTTCAAGCAATTCTCCTGCCTTCCTGAGGTAACTGGGACTACAGGGATGTACCACCATGCCCCCAGCTACATTTTTGTTTTATTAGTAGAGACAGGGTTTCACTATGTTGGCCAGGCTGGTCTTGAACTCCTGACCTCAGGTAATGTGCCCTCCTTGGCCTCTCCAAATGCTGAGATTACAAGTGTGGGCCACTGTGCCCAGCCCCAACTATCTATTATCTATCTATCTAATGATCTATCAATCCATATCTGTCCATCTCCTATTGGTTCTGTTTTTCTGGGAAATTCTTTTGAATAGGGAACCTTTCTCCTACATCTGAGGAAGGGATGCTCTTTCTTAAATAGGGCACAGGAGGAGTTAATGGGTAGATCAACATACTTGCTATGTATTCAGGAGGGGCTGCAGCACAAACAATAAGGAAGATGTGACCTAGTCAGCAAGAAAAAACCACCTGGCTCACACCTGTAATCCCAGCACTTTGGGAGGTGGAGGCGGGTGGATCACAAGGTCAAGAGATCGAGACCATCCTGGTCAACATGGTGAAACCCCATCTCTACTAAAAATACAAAAATCAGCTGGGTGTGGTGGCACACACCCACTATATCTGCTGGAGACAGAGCTCTCAGAGAATATATCTGACCAGCTACCAGAGACAGTGACTTATGGTGACCTGGAGGAGAGTCTGAGCACCTGTCCATGGAACTTGCCTGCCTTCCCATCCTCTGGGCAGTCAGGCAATTCTTCTCACATACTTCTACTTCATGTTGGGGAAGAAGGGTGAAAATGATCCATCACTTGAGCTTTACACATCCAAAACTTGAGCTTTACACATCTATCTTGACATTTCTTTAGCATCTCAAACTTAGAAAAGATATCTGTAATTGTTAGATAGAACAGGTAGTTAAATATAAGAAGGGCAAAAGACAGCATTCCCTCCCACCCCAAGAAATATCAGGCAACCATCATGTGATGGTGAGGTTGTTGGTTAAACTTTCTCTCCAAAATAATAATTGGTTGCAACCTGTGCCAGGGATAGGCAGTCTCCCAGTAGAAAACACCTGAAACTGGTGATAAGTAGCTCCTTGATAAGATGATAAGATCTCAGAATTTGGGGAAGCAGGCTCAAGCATGCATTCCTCTAGGAATGCTCAACTGGTAAGGGGAGAACACCTCAAGTGAGCATTTAGTTAACTTCCGTAAACACACTGCACTTGTAGTCTTCCCTAAGTGCGGGTATTCCACTGCACGCACAGAATGCCAACATATAAAACCCCAAGTCAAAGGTCAACCCAGGCAATTGAATCTCTCAAGTTGCCTGCTTGGCCCTCATCCAAATGTACTTTATTTCCTTTCATTCCTACTCTAAAACTTTTTAATAAACTTTCCTTCCTACTCTAAAACTCGTCCCAGTCTCTCCCTCTGCTTTATGCCCCCTCAGTCAAATTCTTTCTTCTGAGAATGAAGAACTGAGGTTGATGCAGACCCATATGGATTTCCCACTGCTAACATAATTTTCCTCACTAAACATCTTCTTTTGCCATTCCCCACTTTAGTAAATAACCCAGTAAAGCCAGAAGTTGGATGGTCACTCATGACATGGTGTCCACTCTCATTACCTGCATCTAACATACCATCAGTTGCATTTGATTCTATCTGGAAGTTTCCTCAAGCCCATCCACTTCTCTCCATCTCACCCCAATCACCATCATCTCTCTTCTGAGTTGATAGCCTAGTCTTTTAAAGAAGAATGAGTCAGCAGGGCTTCCATTATATTCAAGGAAAGGGTGTAGTAGATAAATACAAACTGTGGAGCCAGATGGCCACAGCTCTGCCTTTTAGTGATGGAATGACTTCAGACAAGTGACTAACTCTCTGAACCAGTTTTTCTACCAGAGAAATGGAAGATAATAAGAGTACACACCATATATAGTTGTGGCAAGAATGAAAAGTGCTAGTGTGTGAAAAATGCTTAAAATAGTTCTAGCACATAGGAAGTGCTATAGCAATGTCTGTCTTTCTTTCTTTTTAATTCTAATTTTTTGCGTGGCCTGTTCGAAGCCTGCTGCTCAGTTTAATTTTATGCCAGGCTCCATCTCGCCTACTTGTCACTGAGTTCTTTTCATCCTCTCCAATACTGCAAGCATCCTTCACCCACAATACCTGTTCACTGGTCATGCGTTTTGCCTAGGAGACTTCATCCCCCAATTCTGGTAGGATTGGCTGGATTTGTGTTTCTATTTGCAGCTTAAAGTTCTCACAGAAAAAGCTGTCTAAAACCATCCAATCTAAATTAAATTTCTCAAGTCTATCCTGTAGCTTGCATTTAAAATGTAAGCCATTTCTTTTGGAATCTTTTTAGATGTATTTAAAAGAAAGAATAAGATTGTTCCCACAGAACCCTCACCATGTCTTTGGTATATTTATCAGAAACTGTGGTTATATAGATGAGAGGTTTCTGTGCTGCCCAGGCTGCCTTGAATGCCTAACCTTGCCTCCTTATGTGCCAGGACAACAGGCCTGAGCCACCGCAGCTCCGTATCAAAAACATTAAAAACTTACTATCAACTACATTCAGCCTTTATTGCTATTCTGTCAATTTCTCCACTAATATCCATTTTCTCTGTACCAGGATTCAAACCTGGTTACCATCTTATATTCAGTCATTATGTTTTCTTTCCTTCCTATGAAATGTGGCAGCTTTTTCTTTGTTTGTTTCTTTTGGTTTTGTTTTTCACAATTATAACAGTTTGGAAGAATAGTTGTGACATATTTTGTAGAATGTCCTTGAATTTTAGTTTGTCTGATGTTTTTTCTCATTATTAAACTGCGATTATAGATTTATTGAAAGGCGATTATACCAGGCTAAACAGAATTCTAACAAAATACACACCCACCCAGAACCTGTGAATTGGATCTTACTTGCAAATTAGTTCCTGGCAGGGTCTTTGTCATCAGTTAAGATGAGGTCACGCTGAATTAGACTCTAAATTCAATCAAGGATGTTCGTATAAATAGAGGAAAATTTAGCCATACACAAATCCCCCAAAGGTGGAACATCATATGACGGCAGATACCAGGACTGGATGAGGCTGCTGCAGGCTAAGGGGCATCAAGAATAGCCTGCAGCCACCAGAAGCTGGGAGAGGCAAGAAAGATTCCACCGCTATGGCCTTCAGAGGGAGCAGGGCCCTGCTGACACTGGGATGTAAGGCTTCTGACCTCCAGAACCAGGAGAGAATACATTTCTGTTACTTCAAATCCCCTAGCTTGTGATAAGTTGTTATGGCAGCCCTGGGTAACTAATACGAAGACTGCAAGGGGATAAGCCCTTCTCTTCACAACTCGAAAGCTGTATTGCTTCCACACTGCCATATTCTATTGATTAGAGGAAGTTATTCAAGAACAGAAGTTTTTGTCTTTTTATTTTACTTTAGGTTCTGGGGGTACATGTGCAGGTCGTGCAGGGTTGTTGCATAGGTGCATACATAACCAGGTGGTTTGCTGCCTCTATCCCCCCTTCATCTATATCCAGAATTTCTCTCCATGTTATCCCTTCCCACACTCCCCTACACCCCAGTGTCCCTCCCCTAGCCCCCCGACAACTGCCCCCAGTATGTGATGCTCCTCTCCATGAGTCCACATGTTCTCATTGTTTAAAACCCGTCTATGAGTGAGAACATGCAGTCAGTGTTTGGTTTTCTGCAAGAACAGGAGTTTACACAAGAGCATTTATGTGAAAATGTGAGAACACTTAGGGGTCATCTAAGATCTACCAATCACGACATTTTCACCAGTCATTTTTATTTTAATCACTCTAATCCCTGTGCAGTATTATTTCATTTTGTTAATTTTCATTTTCCTGAAGAATAGTAAGTACTTACTGGAAAGTCCTGTATCTTGTTTTGTGAAATTTCTGTTCAGATATTTTACCCAATTTTTAAAATTTCAGTTTCATTTCCTGAAGGGTAAGAAATCTTCGTTTTAAAAAATAATTCTTTATATATTATGGATACAAACCCTTGGTCAGATACAAGTATAACAAATATTGTCTCCAAGTCTGGGGCTTCCCTATTTTCTTTCCCAACAGTAACTCTGAAAAGAGAAGTTTCTAATTATGATCAAGTCTAACTTATTTCTTTTTTCTCTGCTTGGCCTTTTTACATTTTGCCGAGAAATCTTTGCCCATCCTAAATTTGCAAATATAATCTTTGGAAAGTTTTATGCTTCTAAGTGTTATCTTGTGACCATGGATCATCATAAGTCCCACCTCAAGTTAATTTTTGTTCATGCTATGAAGTAAGGGTAAAATTTAATTTTTTTTCCTAAAAGATATTCAGTCGATGATCCAGCCTTGCTGTATTTTATTTCAATAAATAAACATTATTAGTAAATAAAATTATTTATTGAAAATATTACATTTTCACCATAGAATTAGCACAAAAATAAGTTTACTATATAGGCATGAACGAATCTAGACAATATGTTCTGTTCTATCAAACTACTTGTCTATTTTATACAAATGCCACAATAATTTGGTTTGTAACAAGTCTTAGCGTTATTAAGACAAGTTAATGAAACACAAGTGTTCCTGTTGTTTTTTTTTACAAAATTATTTCTGCTTTTCCTGGTATGCTGCATTTTCACAGAAGTTTTGAATTTGTTTGTGGATCTCTATCCAGAAAATCAGTTGCAGTTTCATTGAGATTTCGTTAAATTTGTCAATAATTTTTTTTGTTGTTATTGTTGTTTTGAGAGAGAGTCTCAGGCACCAACCAGGCTGGAGTGCAGTGGTATGATCTCATTGCAACATCTGCCTCCCAGGTTCAAATGATTCTCATGTCTCAGCCTCTCAAGTAGCTGGGATTACAGGTGCCTGCCACCACACCCACCTAATTTTTTTTGTAATTTTAGTAGAGACTGGGATTTTGCTATGTTTGCCAGGCTCTTACGCTCCTGCCCTCGTGTAATCTGTCCTCATCAACCTCCCAAAGTGCTGGAATTATAGGCATGAACCATCACCCCTGGACCAATAATACTTTTGTACATTAAAATGTTTTCATGAGTTTTATATGTACTTGATACTTTACAAATAAGTTTTTTAAATTTTATTTTTTTAAATCGACACATAGCAATTGCACATATATGTAGGATACATGGTGATGTTTCCATACATATAATGTATTAGATCAGGATAATTAGCATATCCACCATCTCAACCATTTACCATTTGTTTGTGTTAGAAACATTAAATATCTTCCTTCTAGGTATTTAAAATGATACGTTATTGTTAACTGTACTCATCTAACAATTACAGAACACTGGAACTTATTTCTTACATCTAGTTATAATTTTATATCCTTTAACAATTCTCCCCCCATCTTCTCCCTTCCCCCTACACTTCCCAGCCCCGGTATCCTCCGCTGTACTTTTCACTTCTATGAGATCAGCTTGTTTGAGCTTGCACATCTGAGTGAGAACATGTAGTGTTTAACTTTCTGTTCCTGGCTTATTTCACTTAACATAACGTCCTCCAGTTTCATCCACTTTGCCACAAATGACAGGATTTTATTACTTTTTATGACTGAACAGTACTTCGTTGTGTACATATACCACATTTTCTTTATTCACTCATCTTCTGTTGGAGACCTAGGTTGATTTCCATATCTTGGCTACTGTGAATAGTGCTCCGGTAAATAGGGGGTGCAGATGTCTCCTGGATACACTAATATCCTTTCCTTTGGATAAATGCCCCAGAGTGGGATTGCTGGACCCATATGGTAATTCTATTTGTAGTTTTCTGAGGCACCTCCATACTGTTCTCCCAAGTGGACTTACTAGTAAGTTTACATTCCCACCGAAAGCATGTGACGTCCCTTTTCTCTGCATTCTCACCAGCATTTGCTTCTGATAATAGCCATCCTAACTGGAACGAGATGATACTCAACTGTGGCTTTGACTTGCAGCTCCTTGATGGTTAGTGATGCTGAGCATTTTTTCTTATATGTATTGGCTATGTTTTCTTTTCAGAAATGTCTATTTAGATTATTTGTCCACTATTCAATCACAAACGATTTTAACATTCATCTTTGAAAGTCAAAAATATAAAATAGCTCCAAATTTCTAAAACAATGACTAATATAGAGATATTTATCCATTTATCAAAATACATTCTAATAAATTTAATTAAATAATATGGCTAACAAAGACTAATATAAGACAAAATAGAGATAAAACATAGACTAATAAAAATATGTGTGAAATAAACACTAATAAAGATTTTCACCCCGTTATCAAAATGCATTATGATAAATTTAATTAAACAATAGTATACTAATGCAAGACCTAACCTATAGATGTGATTAACCTGGAAATATAGCAACAAATAAGTTGCTATTTAATTTTTAAATGCTGAGCCAGGTAAATTCATTGTCCAATTAATGAGAAGACTAATTGTACCTATTATTAATGCTACTCTACGTGAAAGTATATGAATGTTCCAAATTCTATATGGTGCAAATATGTTTTAAAAATGATAAACTGAGACATATATATGCAATCTTATCACTGGTAACATTTTAAGCACTCTCATAGTATGTATTAAAAAGAAAACTCCAAAGTGAAATGCAGCCAAAGAACATGAATAACTCATAAAGAAATATATGTTACTCAATTGTCTAATAAATATTCAACATGTTAACCACATTAACAAATCAATTCAAATAAAAGCAATGATGAAATACTTTAGCTTTGTAACTGATCATTGAGCAAGAAAAAGTAACTCTATAGATCAGGAACTTGTTATTTGCTTTGTCATAATTTGTAAATTTTTGCAAGCTTTATAAAAGGTGGTTTTATAATATATGCCATTTTAAAAATGTGCATATCATTTGCTTCAACTGCTTCTGGTCAATGAACATATCCTAAGATGATAATGTAGAAAGGGTGTGTGTGTGCTTGTACACACACAAATAGGTACACACATAAGGATTGTCAGTGCAATGCTGCTTACAACATCAAATAGATGTCCACATTCTAAATGTTCACCCATAGAACATTAGTTAAATAATTAAGTACAACCATACAAGGGATGAATAGTTTATCATTTTAAAATTGTTTGATTTCTACAGTAATTCATATAATAAACAACCACATCTTATGTTTGAATAAAATGAAAGTCTCTTGAAAAATTACATGCGCACTAAGATCATTTTTAATTCATGCAATGGCATAAAAAGGACATTTAAAAGTTGATAATCAGTTTATCTTTCTTTGCGGGATTTGGGTTGACTTTACCTCTTTGTTTGGTATTTTAATTGCCTAAAATTTTAAGTAATTAATTATGATAAGTAAAAACAACAGCCAAGGAATACGAAAACAAATTTACAGGCTAAATACACAAGATATATTAATGGCCAATATGTGTATAAAAGATTTCAACCTCAGTATTTATAAGGATACTGTATATTTCAAGAAATTTGATATATGATTTTCTTTCATCACTTTCCTTTCAAAATTTCTTAATATGATGATACTAATTACGGAAAATGGTGATGGAAAGTGCATAATTTCATATACAGCTAGTGAAAAACTTAAATCGATACGGATTTTCTTCTGGTTGGCAACTTCACATCTCTAGCAAAATTTAGAGTACATGTGTCATTTGACTTAGCAAATCTCCTTCTAGGCATATATCCAAAGCAACTACTTGCAATGTGCACAGAGACCTGTTCAGCCACATTTCCTATGATGTCATTTGCAGTAGTAAAATATTGGGGAGATACTAAATGACTCCTCTGAAATGATTTTAAAAGTCTTCTGTACAACCATACTGTGAACTACAAGGACAGTCATTATAAAATAATAAATAAGCACTACATGAATTGACAAGGAAATAGCTCTAAGATAAATATTTACATAGAAAAGTAAGTTAGAAGAAATTAGGCAGTTTCTCATATAACAAAAGTAAAAATACGTATTTTCTTCATTTTTATGTGTTTACTAGGATACACAATACATTGCTGAATGTTACTCTAATGTAGGAAATGCAAAACAATTATTTTTAATGTGTAGCTTTCTCTCTATTTAAAAGGTTTTTCAAGAAAAATGTGATCCTATCTGTAAAATATGCCAAGTATATTACAAGAAAAATAATAATTGTTGGACCGAATTTTTCAAATTCCAAAAATGGTTTCACGTGCTATGCATAATTGGACTTTTTGCAGAAATGGATGAAGAGGCAGCTCTAAGCTCCATGATAACAGAGAAAGCACTTGTCCTACTCATAGCTTTAGATGTACTAGACAGCACTGACAGAAATTTAAAAATATTTGTATATCATTATACAAATTGCATATTATTAATATTTTAATACTGAATATCAATACACTACTATATATTAATGAATATTGTAATTTTGTATATTACATATTAATATGTGTATATTATATAAAGCATATTATTATACTTTAGTCTGTGTATTACAATTTAAATATATTTGTATATTATTGTAAATATTTGTATATTGTTATAAAGTTATTCACAAACATGTATTGATTAATTATGTCAGTGAAGTATTTAATAAAGTGGATCATTCAAGAGTCCAGTAAGAGTATTGACCTTGAGATAGCCAGCCTAGTACAAGAGGCAGAAGACTTTATCACTAAAGGTTACATAGTACTTTTGCCAGCAGGGAAATGCATTATTTGTAGGATTTTCTCACATACTAGAATACTATCATATAAAATATACACTTATAGATATGCATAATTGTAAAAACTTTTATAATAGTGCCATTAAGTGTACAAAGCATACTCACTAAACATTTTATAACAGTTTTCTTCATGAAAGTTTGAGGTGTTGATATTTCTCTTTTAAATGATCTTAAAATGCAAAATAAATTGTTCGAAATTAGGCAAATACAAACATTGATAACGGGTTGAATCTTTTCAAAGTATTGTAATTACAATCAGTAGCTAAAAGTTGGAAAGCAAAGATTCTTCTAAATAATCTATGTATATTACAAGTCTAATTTTTTAAAATTGTGCTTTAAGTTCTGGTGTACATGTGCAGATCTTACAGGATTGTTGCATAGGTACACACATGACATGGTGGTTTACTGTCTCCATCCCCCTGTCACCTACATCAGCATTTCTCCCAGTGTTATCCTTCCCCAACTTCTCTACTCCCTGTTGTCCTTCCCCTAGCCCACATTCCCCAACATACCCAACTGTGTGATGTTCCCCTCCCTGTGCCCATGTGTTCTCATTGTTCAACACCTGCCTATGAGTGAGAACATGTGGTGTTTGGTTTTCTGTTCTTGTGTCAGTTTGCTGAGAATGATGGTTTCCAGATTCATCCATGTCCCTACAAAAGACATGAGCCCATCGTTCTTTATGGCTGCATAGTATTCCATGGAGTATATGTGCCATATTTTCTTTGTCCAGTCTATGACTGATGGGCATTTCCAGGTCTTCGCTATTGTAAACAGACCAATTGTTTAAATGGAACTAAGAAAATGTAACTTTTCTACAGCATAGTAATTGAGAAGGTTGCTTTGTCAATAAAAGAGAGCTAAATAAAATGTTAATGAATAGCATACTTCTAATCATTACATAAAATGTAACTTTAAAATATGTAGCATAAATAGCATTGAATTTTACAATTATTTTATAACAGCTAGGCATTAAATATTTATTCCTTTAATATATAGTTCAAAATATTAATGTTGATAATAAACTAATTCCTTCATGAAACAAATGAATGCAACTTTTGGAGCCCAAAGGTACGTTTGCCATCTCACATTCATTACTTGGTAATGGATAGCTCAGACATGGGAAAAAAAAATGGAAAGATGCTGGGAACATTGCTAAAGAGCCCTCTTTCACCACATCCTAATATCTGAACCAGTCGAAATTTAAAGAATAAGAAGTCAAAATGGAGAGGACTTTTGGTATTATTGTTCATAAAGCTTATATTGGAGAACATGGCTTGGTTGTAAATTAATACGAGGCTTCTTAATATTGTGCTGTATTCAGCCTTTCTTCGGCACAGCTGGACAACCTAATGGCTCCTAAGAGTGGAATCTGCTCCTTATGAAATTGAATTCATGGAGGAGAAAACCACTTCAGGCTCCCAGGGAGCTGATGTCTACTTTCACTGCTCTTCTACCAAACTCTAAGTGACTCTTCCTCCCGTAGGTGAAAAGGTGCAAGAAGCGAGTATTGTTTAAGAAAAATACTATTGTATAGAAATAATAAAGCTTAGGGAAATCTAATCCCCATTTTAACGTTAGCCAATATTCTTAATTATGTATAAATACGTGGTTTAACCTCTCCTATGTTTATCTGTTTTATTTTTCTATCCTCCTTGGAGAGGTAATCAGAACCAAATTGTGGCTGTCTTGTTCTAACATTCACAAAGCCCCACTGACTTCAAATTAACCAATTCATTCTTCTGCCTCTCCCATGAATTGCTATTTGTTAGTAATTATTTACTCCCAAAAGGTTGTAAAATGTATATCAATAAATGTTAATGTTCTTTTCATTCAAGATAGAAAATGTACTCTACATACTATATCTTATGCCACATTATTGTACATAACCTATCAGAGACCTGCCATAAGGTTAAATGCTACCTAAAGATATTTCAATAAAACACAATTACATTAAAAATATTTCATTTTGGTTTCATTATATAATTATTATAGCCTCTTAAAGTGCTGAAAATCCAAGAAAGTTAAAGTCCAAAATAAAACAAGTTCATTCTTATGAGGTGGTTTAAAAAATGCATATCTTAAACAAATCTGCCTCTGCAACATTTTCTTCTTCTATTAACTCTTACCCAGAAATTCTCATGATATCTGAGGGGAGGTGCTGTTTCTAGAGAAAACACAGTGTGGCCATATCTCACTGGATCAAAATGACTTTTTTGTAGACTCAGAAGTTTTATTAGCTCAATGCCAAACCCCAGATGGCATTTTTTACTTTTTAAAGTGTCTAGCCTCCGGATGCTATGGATACACATAGGACTTATAAAGTTTTAATAAATGCACATCAATTTCCCAATTCAGGACCCAACTAACGAAATTGAAAGTATGTGTCTGACCCCCAGTTCTGACAGCAGCTATCCCAAGGACTATCATAATCCCAGAACACAGCACTTACTGTTGGGTTGTAAGCTTCTAATCTCTTGTTACAAGCTCTCTTATGGTTATAAGGGACCAGAGCAGAGATTTAGAGGTACTATTAATGACTGGAGGGGTGACTCCATTTGCAAAGAATTTGAAAAGTTGTTCACAATATTTTCTTATTTTCCTTTTATATCTGTAGTATCTGTACAGGTATGCCTACTATCTTTGTAATATTCATAATGGTTTCATGTTCTTTATTCACCCAATGTATCTGGACAGAAGTTTATTAATTTTATTGATTGTTTCCAATAAGCAGATTTGGTCTCATCTATTTTCTCAGTTTTTTTGTTCTGTCTTTTATTTTATAGGCTATGGTCTTTAGAATTTTCTAATTATTTCCTGTTTGGAGTTTATTTTGCTCTTGTTTTTCTAGTTTTTTAATTTTAAACCATTTTAGCTGTCTGTTCTGAGAATTTGGTATGACACACATCCTCCTAAACACTGCTTATGTAGCATACTACAAATTTTGAGTGTTTTTATTTTCATTCAATTCAAAACATTTCATGAGTTTCTTTCTGATAATCCAACACTTTATTCTGTGAGTTATTTAAAAATTTGTTATTTAATTTCCAAATATATGAGACATTTTCTTTTATATTTTTCCACACTTGAATTCTAATGCAGTTTCACTATAATCAGAAAACTACTCTATATAATTTTGTTTCTTTTAATTTTTCAAGGTATGTTTTATAGTTCAGAATATGGACCTTCTTGATGAATTCTCTCATGTGCACTTTATAAGAATGTGCATCCTAATATGATTGCTTTTCTGTAAACGCCAGTTCAGTCAAGCTGTCTTTGAGTGTTGTTCCAGTCTTCTATTCCCTTAAATACTTTTAACTTGTTTTGTGATTACCTGAGTGGAGTGTTGAAGTCTCAAAATATAATTGTAGATTTGACTGTAATTTTTTTCTTTCAGTTCCAGATTTATGTATCTCAAGGCTGTTTTTGTTAGGTATATACACATTAAGGTTGTATTTCTTCCGGGTAAGTTAGCACATTAATATTAAGGAATGATCTGTCCTTTCCAATTATATCTTTTGTTCTGAAGTCTGCTTCATCAGATACACAGCTATATCAACTTTTGATTACTGTTTGCAATATTAATTTTTTATTTTATATTTAAAATATGTTTTCTTCTATATAATTGGGTCTTTGATTTTTTTATCAAACCTAAAAATTGCTAACTTACATTGAGGTTTTTAGAACTTTTATACTTATGCAATTATTCTGTTTGAAAAAATGCTTATTATATTTGTTCTTTGATTTTTTTATTATATCTGAAACATATGTTATCTCTTTAAATATTTATCTTATCTTGTTCTTTCTCTTTTATTTTTCTGAGACTTCAGATGAATGTATATTAAATGGCATTACACTGTCCCACAGCTCTTGGATATTGTTTTTTGTTATTATTTTTAACTGTTTGTCTCTTTGTATTTTAATTTGACATTTTCTATTGATACATCTTTAAGTTCACAAGGATTTAGGTAAATTCTTGTATCAGGTTTTGACTAATTAAAGCACTGTTGACTACAGAACTCTTTTAAAGCTCCCTCTCCGTTTACTTTTATATGGACTAAGACAGGCACATGTGTTGTTGATAGACATGCCACAGCAGTTTGCACACAAATCTTGTGTCAGGTAAAATCCCCGGATTCCTTGGGCTATTTTATCACTACCCAGGACATGTATTTTGGGTCTGGCCTAAGGTCTCACATGCCCTGCCTGCTATATTTTTTAACAACCTACATGTATCATCTAGAGACTATGAAAACAGCCTCTTGGCTATATAAAAATATCTTGTTATTTTATATTGTAACATTACAAGCTTCCTTAACGTAGCATGTCACTTGCTTAGATATTCTGGATAAAAGCCAAATACTCAAATGGAATGAACAACAAAAAACAGTGTGAATATTGCACACTAGGAATGATTATTCGAAGCCAAGGTCAAGAACTATTACGGTCTGTGTCTACAGAGGGAATACTGCCTACCTCATCTATTCCAGAATTCTCAGTCTCTCTCTATAAATTTTATTTAAAAAAAACACACACTCTTTTTCTGTTTTGTCAATGTTCTTGGCCAACACAAAAGTTCCTAACACTTCTGAATTGATCTTATTTTCCATAACCACAGAACCTTTTTTACAAAGTTTGTGGCATAGTCAAGAGTTTCATTGTGGTGATATGAGAAGAGAGAAAGAAAGAATAGCCGATTCTCATATCCTGATGCTGAAATCACCAAGAAAATATAATTTCCATTTTCTGCAAGGTCCATCAGGAACAAGTTGCATGAAGAATTTAGGTTTCAATGGAACCTGCACAGGTAGAGGGAAATACTCCAATTTTGTAACACGATATGAAATTCTGAAGACTGTCTCTTTCCTAGGTTTTCTCCCTGTGGAAGAACCTCAGAGATGAGACTCCTGTAGTGTCCTGAGCTTGTGGCTGTCTTTGATGAAAACAAGGGAAGTACAATGAAATGAGCTCTTGTCCAAGAGACATTGAATTCCTTTCGCATCAGTGAACTCCCATAGTTTCGATCTACGATAGGTAACAAAAGCAGGGGCAGTTGACAGCCACTGCCTAGGGATCATCAGAAGACAGGACTGCAGCAGCCCCTTTGCCTGACTTCAAAGGAGGAACCTCTGCTCTCATTGACTTGCTGTTTTACTTAGAAGACAGAGAGGAGTTAGTGATCAGTTAATTTATTATTGACGTTGATGGAAGAGATAGGCAGTCTAAGAATGTTCAGTGTATGAAATCTCTGATCTAGTTCTAGAATACTTCTGTTCATGTTTTCTTGTAAAAATAATTTTCTTAATTTATGATTCAGTAAAGTCTAGATTTTGCTTCACCCTTATTCATATATGACATATAACACTTTTGAATCTCATGTGTTTAAACATGACACTTTTGTGTACATTTACCTAGTGAAGTATGTTTCATAATGCAGACATTAATCTTATTTAAGGTGTCTTACCATTCTAACACTAACAATTAAAACAATAAGAGCAAAATATCTTTATTTAGAGAGAACAAAGCCTCCTTCCAAATAAATTTATTGATCCATCCTCAACTTTGTTTTGTATAAATTTTTGAAACTTGAAGAACTGGCTAGCCTTGATTACATCAGCTATTTTTTTGGTAAGTCATTAATAAACTTCCTTTAGCTTGGAAAAAGTGATTAAGATGTATTTATAGTGGTAATATTTATCACTAGTGGTGATTATATCATCATTTTCTGGAAGTAAATAAATTATAGTTTCCATATTCATTTACAGAGGTCTTTTTTAAAAAAGTAGCATTCGTTCAGTTGTTTCTATGTTTATTTTTCTTATTCTCTCAGGTCTTATTTTACAATAGGTAAAGTATTACTTATTATTTGAAGTTAATATGTACAAACATATTTCCGAATATAGGCAATAACATGTATAACACACACATACACACACATGCAAGCAACCTGCTAATTACTATAGAATTTTACATAAAATTATTTTACATTTGTAATTATTTATACTATTAGAAAATCAGAGGGCAAGTATGTCAAAACAGCAATTAGAAATGAGACAAAGTGTTGCATTTTTGTTGTTGTTTTTGAGACAGAATCTTGCTCTGTTGCCTAGGCTGGAATACAGTGGCATGATCTTGGCTCACTGCAACCTCTGCCTCCCAAGCTCAAGTGACTCTTATGCCTCAGCCTCCTGAGTAGCTGGGATTACAGGCATGCACCACCATGCCAGGCTAATTTTTATATTTTTAGTAGAGATGGGGTTTTTGCCACATTGGCCAGGCTGGTCTTGAACTTTTGGCCTCAAGTTATCCACCTACCTGGGTCTCCCAATGTGCTGGGATTGCAAGCATGAGACACCGCGCCTGGTCAGAGACCTAGTGGCTTTGAGAAAATTATTTTGGGTGATGGTGAAACAACGAGGCACAGTTATTTACTCAATGTCTTGTTTACCCATGGTGACAATCAGGGTCATATTTATGTCCACAGACACTGGATTTAGTTTGAGTCCTGCCTTTACCACAATTGACATTAACATCTGGGTCCTTCCAAGGGTAGTATCAGGTGACTCATAGGTTTCTTATGGTCCTTAGATAGTATAATCCATTATATTTATTTAGCAATTGGTATATATTTGTACAGCCTACAAAAGAACAGATATGATTTTTTTCTAAATTTCATCACAACTATTCACTGGACCTATCTGTATTATCAATATGGCAGAGGCAAGGGCCAAGAAGTCTGGCCAGAAGCAGCCAGTGTATGCCACTCTAATGCAGAAGAGAAAAGGTGGCAAGTAAATACTAGATCTTCTACTGAAACATCCAGGAGGACATACTGGGATTAATCAAGGAAACAACTCAATCCAAAGAGAACAGAGAGGAGTGAGACAGGATGACCACCCACTCAGGAACAGCATAGAGCCAGGGAAGGCTTCCCCACCATGGGGAAATGTGAGTGAGTGAGTGAGTGAGTGAGTGAGTGAGTGAGTGTCCCCTGGGTCCCATACTTTTCCCATAGACTTTTAGAACCCTGGGCTTAGGAGATCTCTTCACCTGACCAGGGTCTTCAGACTGACATGCACAGCTACCTGGAGTCTGTGCAGAGTCCTTGCTCAGGCACATGCGGAGTCCAGGGAGCCCTGGATGCCTGGCATTCTGGCTTAGTGGCTGCAGCTCCAGCAAAAGGGAAGGTCAGACTCCCTTGCACACCCACAGGAAAAGGGCCAAGTTCAGAGGGCTGAGCAGTGATGGACTGCAGGTCTCAGCTCCACTGTATCTCCCAGGTTAATGCCCACTAGCCTAGGACTTCAGCCACCTGCTGCTGGGGCTCTCAGGCTAGGAGTAGCTCTGCACTTTTCTGAGATGAAGCTCCCACAGGGAAAAGAAGGCTGCCATTTTTTGCTATTTCACAGACTGTGCTGATGTTGCCTTCAGTCTCCAGAGAGTGCATGGTGACTAGGGACCAGTGTGGATCCCCAATGCCTCACAGCTGCCCCATGGAAAAAAGAAAACAACCAGACTTTTTTACGTGGGTCCCCAATCCTGCTTCTGACTTTGAGGACCTCTCAACCTAGGACTCTGCCCCCACCCAACAGGGCTCTTGGAGGAGTGGCAGCTCTGCATTGCTCTGGGATGGAGAGGCAATCTTCATTTTTTGATGTCTTGCAGACCTTTTTGCTGTTTGTTTCAGGCTCTGAAGACTGTGTGGTAGGACTGGGACTGGACAAATCCCAGCACAACACAGCTGCTCCACAGAAAAAAGCAGCCGGACTATTTTCCATGCAAGTACCAGATCCTGCTTCTCCTGACTGGGTATGGCCTCCCAACCTGGGACTGTCGCACAACTACACTGCCCCCACCGGAATACTTTAGTGGGAGGCAGCTCTGCAGTTCTCTGAGGAGGAAATCCCAGAGACATTCCACAGCCCCTCTGCCATTCCCCCTGCAGTGGTGCTGCCCTACTTATCCGTGGACTGGAAAAGGAACAAAAGGCCTAGTCACTAAGCTGGTACCTCCAGCACACGGTAGCTACCATACAGAGAGGAGTTTGGTGCCTCTTCCCTGTGAGTCCCTGGCTCCCACTCTACACCAGGCAGAGCCCCTGGTTCAGTACCACAGATCAGCCACTCCACCCACAGCTGAGAATTCCCACTGGTAATGGTTCTGAGTTTCCCTAGGGAGGGGCTTCCAGAGGCAACCAACAGCCCCTCTGCTACTGTCACAGTAGTGGTTCTACCCCTGCTGCCCTTAGTCTGGGGAAGAAGTAAAGAGCCTGAAGGTTTCACCCACACTCTCAGCTTGCCACACTCCCCATATAGGAAAAAGTTCCATTCTCCTCCTTGTGATCCCTTGCCTGCCACACTCATCCACAAGCAGGGCCCGCAGCTCAGGGCAGCAGCACAGCCACCCCCACCTCCTGGCTGAACATTCCCGGCAGCAGCAGCTCAGTGTTTCTCTGAGGTGGAGCTCCAAGAAGCAACCAAAAGCCTGCCTCCCACTGTCAGTGCAGTGGTACTGCCCTTGCTGCTCTTGGACTGGGGAAGGAGCAAAGAGTTGGTGTGTGAATTACACCTCCAACAAGCTGCAGCTGCCCCAAGGAAAAAAGGCCAGTTTATCTGTCCTATGAACCAACCATCTCTCCTGCTTGTTACCAGGCAGAGCCCTCCAGCTTGGGCCCACAGGGCAGCCACCCCATTCCAGGCTGATCACACTGATTGACGGTGGCTCCACATCTCTCTGGCATGGATCCCCAAGAGACAAGTGAAAGTCTTGTCACTGCTAAGATCCCTTCCCCTGCTGCCTCCAAGCTGGGGAGGGAACATAAAGCCTGAGCTCACCCCAGAGCTTCAGTGTGCAGCCTGGGAGTGCCAAGATGAAATCTACAGCCAACACTTGAAGTAGGGGAGGATCCCACACTCCCAGAGCACTGAGCAGTAGGTGGGAGTATGGCTGCAACCATGAGGAAATACAGAGGAGCAAAGTGGCTGAGCAAGAGTCTGTCTACTGGCCATTATGCTTAAGAACCAGGTACTGGATCACAGACCAAAACTTCAACATCAAAAGCACTTTGCTAATATACCACCTGACCATCAGAAAATCCAGAGTAAGAATTCAGCTGCAAATTATAACCCAAACATCCAAAATTATATTCTGGATGTTTTCAGAGGGCCTACAAAGCCTTGGCCCTCTGAAAACAACCAGAAAAGAAGTCTACTGACTGCACTTAAATTATGCTACAGTTAAAGGGATACCAGCCCACACAGATGAGAAAGAACAAGTATAAGAACTGTGACAACTCAAAAGGCCAGAGTGGCTTCTTTTCTCCAAACGACTGTACTAGTCCCTCAGAAAGAGTAAATTGGGCTGAAATGACAGAAAAATAATTCAGAAAATGAATAATAAAGAAAAACCTCAAGATTCAAAAGAGTGTTAATACCTAATCCAGGGACTCTGAGGAGTACAGTAAAATCATACAGGAGCTGATAGACAAAATAGCTATTATAAAAAAGAACCAAACTGATCTGACAGAGCTGGAAAACACATTACATGAATCGTATAAGCAATTTCAAGTTTAAACATCAAATAGACTAAGCGGAGTAAAAAATCTCAGAGCTTGAAGGCTGGCTCTCTGAAATAAATAGGTCAGAAAAAAATAAAGAAAAACATTTAAATGGAATGAACAAAATCTCCTGGAAATATGGGATAATGTAAAGAGACCATGTGTAAAAATCATTAACATCCCTGAACAAGACGAGGAGAAAGCAAGCGACTCAGAATACATAATTCCAGATATCATCCATGAATACCTCCTCAACCTTACTAGAGAGGCCAACATTTAAATTCAGAAAATGCAGGGAACCCTTAAGAGACTACACAAGAACACCATCCCCAGGAAACATAATCATCGAATTCTCCAAGGGTGAAATGAAATTAAAAATGTAAAAGACAGCTAGAGAGAAGGGCAGATTACCTACAATAAGAACCCCATCAGGCTAACAGCCAATCTTTCAGCAGAAACCCTACAAACCAGAAGAGAGTAGGGATCTATATTCAACGTTCCTAAAGAAAGTAATTTCTAACCAAGAATTTTATATCCAGCCAAACTAAGCTTATAAGTGAAGCAGAAATAACATCCTTTTCACATAAGCAAATGCTAAGAAAATTTATTACCACCAGACCTGCCTTACAAGAGGTCCTAAAAGAAGTACTAAATATGAAAGGAAAGACCATTATCAACCACTTCAAAAACATACTTAAGAACACAGACCAGTGATAATAAAGCAACCACAGAAACAAGTCTGCATGGTAATTCAGTAACATGATTACAGGATCAAATCTGCATCTATCAACACTAACCTTGAATGGAAACAGGCTAAATGTCCTAATAAAAGACACAGAGTGACAAACCAGGTAAACAAGTGAGACTCAATCCTATGCTCTCTACAAGAGTCCCATCTCACATGCAATGACCTCCCTAGTGTCAAAATAAAAGGATAAAGAAACATCTACCAAGAAAATAGAAAACAGTAAAATTCAGGGATTACTATTCTAAATTCAGGCAAAATAGACTTTATGCCAGCAAAGGTCAAAAAAGACAAAGAAGAGCATCACATAATGTTGAAGGGTTCAATGCAACAAGACCTAAGTATCCTAAATGTATACACATTCAACACAGGAATATTCTTATTCATGAAGCAAGTTCTTAGACACTTGTGAAGAAGAGACTTAGATTCCCAAAGGGAGACTTTAACACCACACTGGCAGCATCAGACCATTGAGGTAGAAAATTAACATAGATCTTTAGGACCTGAACTCAACCCTGAACCAAATGGACTTAATAGACATCTACAGAATTCTGCACCCAAATAGAAAAGAATACACATTCTTCTCATCACCACATGACATGTACTCTGAAATCAAGCACACAACCAGACATAAAAGAATCCTCAGCAAATTAAAAAAAAAAAAATAGCTGAAATTATACCAGCCATACTCTTAAACCAGAGTGCAATAAACATAGAAATCAATACTAAGAGAGTCACCCAAAACCATCCAATATACACAAAAATTAACCTGCCTCTGAGTTACTATTGGGTAAATAATAAATTTAGACAGCAATCAAAAAGTTTTTGGAACTACTGAGAACAAAGATGCAACATAGCAGAATCTCTGGAACACAGCTAAGGCAGTGTTGAGGGAAAATTGTATAGCACTAAATACTCACATCAAACAGAAAAGTTTCAAGTTCATCACATCTGAGGAACCATGGAAACAAGATGAAAGCAGCCTCTAAGTTAGCAGAGGACAAGAAATAACCAAGCCAGAGATGAACTGAAGGAAAGCGAGATACAAAGAATACAAAAGATTAATCCAGGAGTTAATTATGTGAAAAAATTAACAAGATAGGTCAGTAGGTGTACTAATGAAGAAAAAAAAGAGATGACATATAAACAAACACAATTAGAAATGACAAAGGGGAAATTACCACTGACCTCACAGAAATAGAAACAAGCCCTCGGAGACTGCTATGAGCATTTCTGTGCATACAAACCAGAAAATCTAAAATAAGTGGATACATTCCTGGACACATACAACCTCCCAAGTCTAAAACAGAAATAAATTGAATCCCTGATCAGACCAATAACAAGTTTCATGATTGAATTAGTAATAAAGCCTACCAAAAAAAAACAAGGCCTAGGACCAGACGAATTCATAGCCAGATTCTGCCACATTTATAAAGAAGAACTGATACCATTCCTGCTGAAACTATTCCAAAGAAATGAAACTAGGCCAGGTACAGTGGCTCATGCCTGTAATCCCAGCACTTTGTGAGGCCGAGGCAGGTAGATCAGGAGGTCAGGAGTTTGAGACCAGCCTGGCCAATATGGTGAAACCCCAACTCTACTAAAAATACGAAAATTAGCCAGGTGTGGTGGCATTCACCTGTAGTACTAGCTAATCAGGAGGCTGAGGCAGAAGAATTGCTTGGACCGCCGAGATCCTGCCACTGCATTACAGCCTGGGCAACAGAGTGAGACTCCATCTCAAAAAAAATAAGAAAGAAGGAAAGAAAGAAAGAAGAAAGAAAGAAAGAAAGAAAGAAAGAAAGAAAGAAAGAAAGAAAGAAAGAAAAGAAAAGAAAAAGAAACTATTCCCCAACTCATTCTATGAGGCCAACAAGACCCTGAAACCAAAAACCTAGAAAGACACAACTACAAAAGAAAACTTCAGGCCAAAATTCTTGATGAACATTGATGTAAAAATACGCAACAAAATACAAGCAAACCAAATCCAGCAGCACATCAAAAAGCTAATCCGCCACAATCAAGTAGGCTTCATTCGTAGGAAGTAAGGTTGGTTTAGCATATGCAAATCAATAAGTATGACTCATCATATAAACAGAACTAAAAATGAAAACCACATGATCATCTTAACAGATGCAGAAAAGGCTTTTGATAAAATTCAAAATTACTTCATGTTTAAAACCTCGATAAAGTAGGCATTGAAGAAACTTACTTCAAAATAATAAAAGCCATCTATCAAAAACACACAGCCAACATTATACTGAATGGGCAAAAGATGGAAGCATTCCCCTTGAAAACAGGAGCAAGACAAGAATGTGCTCTATCTCCGCTCTTATCCAACATATTACTGGAAGTCCTGGCCAGAGTAATCAGGTAAGATAAATGAATAAAAGCCATTCAAATAGAAAGAGAGGAAGTAAAACTACACCTGTTTGCAGGTGACATAATTCTATATCTAGAAAATCCCATGGTCTATGTCCAAAAGCTCCTTTAGCTGTTAAACAACTTTAGCAAAGTTTCAGGATACAAAATCAACATCAAAAATTAGTAGCATTTCTATACAGCAACAATATCCAAGCTGAGAGCCAAATCAGCAAAGCAATCCCATTCACAATCACCACAAAAAGAATAAAATGACTAGGAGTACAGCTAACCAGGGAGGTGAAAGGTTTCTACAATGACGATTACCAAGCATTGCTCAAATAAATCACAGATTACACAAACAAATTAAAAAGTATTCCCTGCTCATGGATACAAAGAATCAACATTATTTCAATGGTCATACTGCTTAAAGCAATTTACAGATTGAATGCTATTCCTATCAAACAGCCAATGATATTATTCAAAGAATTAGAAAAAACTATTTAAAAATTCATATGTAACCAAAAAAGAGCTCATATAGCCAAGGCAATCCTAAGCAAAAAGAATTAAGCTGGAGGCATCTTATTACCTGACTTCAGAGTATATTACAGGACTAAAGTAACCCAGACAGCATGGTACTGGTACAAAAACAGAAACATAGGCCAAAGGAACAGAATAGGGAGTCCAGATATAAGGGTGCACACCTACAACCCTCTGATCTTCAAAAAAGCCTATAAAAACAAGCAATGGGGAAAGGAATCCTTATTGAATAAATGGTTCTGAGACAACTCTCAAGCCATAAACAGAAGATTGAAACTGGACCCCTTCCTTCCACCATATACAAAAATTAACTCAAGATGGATTAAAGACTTAAATTTGAAACCTAAAACCATAAAAACCCTGAAAGATAACCTAGAAAATACCATTCTGGTCACAGGATCTGACAAAGATTTCTTGATGAAGATGCCAAAAAACAATTGCAACAAAACCAAAAATTGACATAGGACCTAATTAAGCTAAAGAGCTTGTATATAGCAAAACAAACAAACAAACAAACAAAAAACTATCAACAGAGTAAACAGACATCATACAGAATTGGAGAAAATAGTTTCAAACTAAGCATCAAACAAAACCCTAAAATCTCGAACCTACAGGGAACTTAAACAAGTTAACAAGCAAAAAAAAAAAGGAAGAAAGGAAAAAAGCATTAAAAAGTGGGTTAAAGGACATGAACAGACACTTCCCAAAAGAGAGCATACATATGGCCAACAAGCATATGAAAAGCCCAACATTACTAATCAATGAAAAAAGCCCAACATTACTAGTCCATAGAGAAATCCTAGTCAAAACCATAATGTAATATCATCTCACACCAGTCAGAAGGGCCATTATTAAGATGGCAAGAAATAACAGATGTTGGTGAGGTTGTGGAGAAAAAGAAATGCTTATACACTGCTGGTCAGACTGTAATTTGCTCAGTCATTTTGGAAAGAAGTGTGATGATTCCTGAAAGAACTTGAAACAGAACTACCATTCAACCCTGTGATTCTATTATTGGGTATATATCCAAAAGAATATTAATTGTTCTACCATAAAGGCACATGAAATGCTGTTCATGGGAGCATTATTCACCATGGCAAAGATGTCGAATCAACCTAATACCAATCGGAGTCTACTGGATAAAGAAAATGTGGTACATATACACAGAGTAGACTGGGTAAATCAATGGGGTACATATTCCACATTTGGAATGAGATCATGTCCATTGCAGCAACATGGGTGGAACTGAAGGCCACAATCCTAAGCAAACAAATGCAGGAACAGAAAACTCAACACTGCATGTTCTCCTTATAAATGAGAAGAGCTCAACAACAAGAATACATGGATACGAAGAGGAAAGCAACAGACACCAGGGCATCCTCAAGGGTAGAGGGTGGAATGGAGGGAGAGGATCAGAAAAATATATCTATGAGGTACTATGCTTACTACTTGGGGGACAAAATAATCTGTATACCAAAAGCTTATGACATGCAGTTTACCTATATCGAAACTTGCACATGTATTCCTGAACCTGAAATAAAAGTTATAATACAATAAAATATACATATGTGGCAGACACTATGTAAGCCTCTGAGATGCAAAGTTGAATGTTAGGTTTTTCCCTCAGGTTTGCCACTGCCTACTAGATGAAGTAGAAATATATTGATAAATAAGAGAAAGAATAGTAGTTCTTTCTTCTCTGCAGAGGAGGGCAGAGCGAATCTAGGAAGATTTAGAAAGTGACTTGAAGTTTAGATTTATCAATTTGGATTGAGTAAATAAAATTTACTAATAAAACCATTGACAATTCCGGGGAAGAGAATTTTCTTCTAAGCTGAAACTTAGCATAAGAAGAAGCCAGAGCTGAGACAAATTGTGCTTAAGGAATTAGTAGTAGTGTTTATATATTTCAAGCCCTATGTTGTATGAGGGTCAATAACGAGATAGAAGGCTGTAAAGAATATGTGTATACCCACGTCATATGTACTCATAAATACACACACATGCACATATTTGTGGCATATGCATTTTGTGTGTATATATATTATATAAACATTTGTGTATATATTATTTACAGTCTCTTGTCTAATATATATTATATATAAATAATATAGCCTCTGAAAAGTATATATATATGCATATATATGTACATATCTACACACACATATGTATGCATATATATGTGCATATATATTTTTTGAGGCCTCAATATGCCTCAAAGATGGGAAGCATTTGAAAATATCAAGCCCCTTCAGCATTTTCAATGAAATGGTCTAGATCAGGAAAGTAGTAATGGGAATAGAGAGGAGAAGACTTAGTCAATAGTTTGGTGCAAAACAATTAGACTTGGTAAATTGTTAGGTACAGGTTTGTGAGAACATACGTTGTCTGGGTTGACTCTAAATTTTATCTGTAGAGTAACTGAGTGGATAGTGATCCTACCGACTAACAAAAAGTCATACTAGGTTAAAGAGGAAGACTAAGAGCTTACTTCAAAATGTAGAATTTCAGAAGCTCCGGTAAAATTGCTCAGTAGAGAGAAGAAAGTACAAGGCATGCAATTCATATTTACGTGGTTATCAGCATTTATTTTAGATCAACAGCA
Organism: Callithrix jacchus; assembly: GCF_049354715.1. Taxonomy (NCBI): domain Eukaryota; kingdom Metazoa; phylum Chordata; class Mammalia; order Primates; family Cebidae; genus Callithrix; species Callithrix jacchus. The sequence continues at coordinate 193,323,160 of NC_133503.1, forward strand.
AAACCTGCAAATAGGTATACCTCCAGAAAATATGAAAGTATAAATAAAAATATAATTGATCATGGAAGACATTGTAGATGACTCCAGAATACCTGTTCCTTATCAGATGATCAGTCTAAGCCATACAGCGTTTTGTCATTCTTCTAGACAGTGTTGAGCAGAAATGAGGGCATGTGACCTGATTCTGGTCATTGAGATGTGAGGGGGAAGTCTAATAATGGAAAGTATTTCTTAATCCTAAGAAATAAGTATAGGGAAAAAAAATTTTTTTTCTTCTGTTTCTGGATTGTGAAGCCTCAAAATGCTATAGCTATCTTGTCATAAGTCTGAAGATGAAGTCAAGATATAAAATTCAAGTCTTGAAGGACAGAAAAAATCCAGTTATACCAACACTGGGGTCATGTTGGATTCACTTTGATGAAAGGTAATAAGCATCCCTTCTATTCAAGTCACTTGAAGTTTGTGCTTCTGTTACTTAAAATTGAAATCCTTATTATTAATGGGATGATTGATTTAATATATGAACTTGACTAGATTTGAACGAGCATATACTTGCTTTGACACTTGTCTAGATGAATGTTGCTGTGAAAATATTTTTTTAGATGTGATTAACATTTACAACCAGCTTACTCTATATAAAGCAGATTACCCTCCATAATGTCAGTGGGCTGCATTCAATCAGGAAAAACCTTAAAAATAACCACTGGGGCTTCTCAAGGAAGAAGAAATTCTGCCTCTAGAATGCAACATGGAAATTCTGCCTGAGATCCCAGTCTTCAGACTCAAGACCACCACACCAACTCTTAATTGAATCTTCAACCTGCCAGTTTGTATATGTATCCTACTGGTTCTGGTTTTCTGAAGAAATTTGACCAATTCACAAATATAGTAGCTCTATTTTGCCATTAGTAATATTATTTTTCAATGAATGTAACTAAGGATAATTGGTAATCAAAATAATTAAAGTTCATTGTCTAATTTTTTACTTTTGTGGAAGAACCTACATCAGGAAAGTGTCTGGAGACCAACACATTTAAATAATCTTAATCTCAGGTTCACTTGATTACACACTTATTTATATAACATTGATGAGTGTTTTCAAAAATGGTAAATTAATTGTTTTGTGACTGTTTTTATTTAGATTGAACCAAGTCTACTGTGCTTAACAACATTTCTCTTGTGATCTCTGGATCTGGGTAAGTTTAACATTTTCTCTTTTATAAAGGTAGAGTTCTTTTATCTAGTTTTGTTTATTACAAAAGAATTTCCCTACGATAAAACTAAATTCCCCCACAATCAGAATGTGCATCAAATGATGAGGTAATATAATTTTAAATTCACAAATACATTTTTACTATCTCTTGTTGCCAAGGAAACCACTTTGTATGTCCTTGTGTTGAATTACGACAATGTTAGTTTTTTTTTTAAATGTAAATGCTTATTCCTATTTCACTTTGGATGCTGCATTAAATTAATCACTATAATTTATATTTGATGAAGCTATTTTAAAGTGTTTGCCAATAAAACACATGAAAAATAGAATATAGATCAAATAGCTATTGCCATGAGATAGGCATCATTATAGGAACAAATCAATTACCCATTCATTGAAAAATGTATGAAAATAATTATATATCCTTGGTAAGAAAAACCCTATAAATTTGAGAGTATATTTAAACATAGTACTTTAATATGCTATGTGTTATGTCCTAGAGAATGCAAAAACATTTTTCCAGAAGTGTTGAGATATAAATATATGTCAATAATTACAGGGCTTAAACAATTTGGTTTATGTAGCCCTAGGAATCATAAGAATGTTGTAAATTCTACATAGAATCACACATGTCTTCCATTTGCCTGACTGGTTTTATTCTGAAAATTATATCAAGAATATATTGAATGAGATTAATAACCAAAAGTCCCAAAAAGGTGATGCTACACTCCAGTTATTCGAAACATCTTTCAATAACTTTGCATGGATTTGTAAAATTAAATAAAAATATATTTTTAAAATTTTAGCTTTCAAATGAAAATAGGTAAAATAAAAGCATGTATTTAAAATATGCTAGGAAAAGTTACAAAATTCTTATCGTCTTTGTCTTATTTTTTCAACATTTTAGAATTTTTGAAAGTGTATTTATTCAATCAATATATGTTTATAGTGGGCCTAATCCACTGAGCATATGCTAAATGGTAAAGCAATGTATAAACATAAAAGGTCTCCACTGACAGTGACTAGGTGTCTGGAACTGAATAGGAAGCATGCAGATATACAGATATTTCAACTTCACAATAAACAAACAAAATTAAAACTGGGCTATTGATTTGGCATTGTGGAAATAAAAGCCAGGTGTCAAGAAACTGTGGATAATGTTCTGTGTCACTGGAGACAAATAATCACTGTCACCATGTCCACCTAGATGCACACACACAGGCATGTACCCATACCAAGAGAGAAGTGTGCATACTCACATGCACACAAGCATCGTATGAAGGACTCCGGATCTGACACAGGTTAAAATTACAGATTTTTTAAAGTTTCTACATAGTCCTTCACATCCTGATTCTTATCCTGGCTCAACACAAAAGCCACATCAAATGTTTTCTGTGTACAAAATTTAATGTCAGTGTCATAAGAAAGTGGAGATGAAATTAAGGAAAAAAGAAATCAAGACCATCTTGGTCAACATGGTGAAACCCCATCTCTACTAAAAATACAAAAAGTTAGCTGGGCATGGTGGTGCATGCCTGTAGTACCAGCTACTCAGGAGGCTGAGGCAGGAGAATTGCCTGAACCCAGGAGGCGGAGGTTGCCGTCAGCCAAGATCATGCCATTGCACTCCAGCCTGGGTAATGAGAGCGAAACTCTGTCTCAAAAAAAAAAAAAAAAAAAGGAAAAAAGAGGGGAAATTAATTTGGAAATGGCAATGAAGAAACATTAAGGTAGCTATTTCACTTCCAGACCACATAGTGGGAGGTATGGGAGAGAAAACAGATATTACTTGAAGGGATTGCAGAGAAACCAATGGCTTCAGCAAAGGGCCCAATTGAAATTAAGGAAAGATAGAATAAGGTAAATGAAACACGGAAGTGCAGAGGTGCAGGAGAATTGGAATGCAAGAGATAACAGGTGACCTGGAGTTCTTAGCCATCCTTATCATTGTGACACTCATGTTACTTATCTTCATGGTCTCTCTATGGCAGACAAGATGGTAAGCATATGACTGGTGAAGAGTGTGCAGTAGACACCTGCCAGGAGCACAGAGTTCCAAGCCTCCTTTTGCCTCCTTCAAATAATCACTGCAAAGCTGAAAAGGGGGCTTATGTAGAGCATCTGGATTTAGAAATTTTACCCATGGTGTGGTCCCCTGGACTGGCAGCATCAGCAGCAACCCTGGAAACATATTAGAAATATAAATCTTTGAGATTCAACCAAAACCCACTAAGTCAGAAGCTCTGGAGTTGGGGCTGTCACCTGTGAAAAGTACTTTCAAAAAGCACTCATGTGATTCTAATGTACACGGCCATCAGTTTTTCAAGAACAACAGACTTACAGCATAAGCTTTGGATCTCTGTCACTCAGTTTATCCCAGTGTTCACCTGAAGATGATTGTGGATGGCAGAACGATCTAATTCTAGGAACTGTCTCTTAACCAATATACTGAATTCCTCATAATAGCTCAGTTTGCTATTTAGTATTTTAAAGAATTTTAATGTTATTGCCAGAGAGGCAGAAGGATCAAGACTTAGGAATAACTAATGCCTGAAATTGAAATCAATCCAGAAGTTTAAAAATTAAATCATTTAAGAATATTTCATTGAATTTACTTTTCTTAAATAAATGAAAATATATTTGTTGAAATAGCTATATGTATACCCAACAAATAAAAGTAATTTTCTTTCAGATAGATGAAGATATGAAATGGAAAACTAAACTATATGTCTAGAATCTTGAAAATATCAATAAATATCTGGTTTAAAAAGTCGAAGAGAACTGAAGGTATTTGAAGTTGAAGAGAATTCTTTGCATAACATTTGAGGAAATTTGATCAAAACATTTGTAAATAATACATTTTTCCCCTGAATAGTTGTATTCAGATTTGGTTAGTTTATTCACTTCACACTGTGCATTTGATATAATAAAATGGCTAATTACAGATGTTTAAACCATATGATATAGAATAAAACATTCCTTTCAAAACTGTGATTGAAAGGATCATTAATAAATGAATAAAATGAAAATGGAGTCATTACTATTAATTTATGTTTAACTCCACCTGAAATATTGGCAGATTTCAGATCTCATTAATATTATTGAGACTGATTAAAACAGAAGAAAAATCAGTTTCTCATGAGATATTAGAAGACAGAGCTCACTAAATAAAGAATCTGGATGTATTAATGAAGTTATTATGCAATAAATTATTCAACAACCCTGTCTGGTTTGTATTAATCCTAGGTTTATGAAAAAAATGTAACTCAGTGTCTCAGTAGATCAGATATTCAAACTTTTGATAGTACAATGGAACTATAAAACACTTTTCTCCATTCACCATTTCATAAGAAAAGTTTTACTAACACGTAATCATCATAATTATGATTTAAGTCTTGGAGCTTTCTATATTTTCAGTCCTTAGGATTTGCTTATTTTACATTATACTTCTGAGAAAGCATAATGCACATCTTTATTGGTAGTTAGCACCTGACAGTTTAGCAGGGATTCATCAAGGATCCGTGAAATAAAGCAATCCCAGAAAACTGTAGTAGAATTGTAATACCTGACAGAAGACCCAATGGAAAGGGAAAATAAAGATAACAAGATAATTATTGTTTGTCCTACATTTATATAAAACATACCCTGTTGAAATCTATAGCAGAAAATTTAGGACACCCCTCACCCTGCCCCAAAATGTGGCCTTTAAATTTTAGAAACCAGCAGAGGATCTGCCAACTAAAATAGAGCTAAGATTATATTTAAAGCTGGGTCCAATTTTTATCTACAATAAGAAAAATGTTGGCTGAATTACAATAATTGATTTATTGGGACAGCTAAAATCTTTTGGTTACTGGAAAAATCATAAGAGCATATGATATGAAAATATAATTACATATAGAGTTTGATTAGGAATGCTAACAATTTCAAATACTGGTTACATAATGAAATGAGATTCTATTTAAGCAAAATAATCTTATAAATACTTCATCAATACTAGAATATTTCTGAGACAGGGTCTTTATTTCCCAGGTTGGAGTGCAGCCGCATAATCACAGTTCACTGCAGCCTTGACCTCCCAGGCACTCGATCCTCCTGCCTCAGCTGCCTGAGAGACCACAGGTGTGTTTGACCACACCCAGCTAATTTCATTTTGTTTTTCTTGGTACAGATGGAGTCTCACTATGTTGCCCAGACTACTCCTGAACTTCTGGCCTCAAACAATTCTTCCACCTCTGCCTTCCAAAGTGCTGAGATTACAGGCATGAGCTACCACTAGGCCCTAACAAACTTGTACAAGGTAAACCCAAGGACCATGTAAGGAGAAATGATGTAACCAGAACTCCAATGATGTTACAAAATTAAGCTAAAATAAACAGCAGTATTTTAAATAAAACTTTGGAAGTACATAAGGCTAGAAAAAAAACCTATTCTAAGTTCTGATAAACTTAGAAATATAAAAAACTAATTAATAAAAATTCAATAAATGCTTGAAATGATAAATTTATGGATTTTCAGTTTCAAACTAACTGGAGGTTTTCACGTTTGCTTCTACTGGAGCCACTAATCAAGAATGCTAAGCTTCTAGATTCATGACATATGAGTTTGCCGACATGTATTTTAACTCAGTGGTAGATTACTATAATCCCTTAGGTAATAAATCCTGAATTATTGAGTTTCACTCACATTACCTAGACCAAATCATTTAACCTTATTGATCCACAAGTTCCTTATTTCAAAAATGTAGCATTAATAAAAATATAAAAATTTGCTCATGGTATTGAAGAAAATAATGAATTTTAAAGTGAAATTGGTGACTTTATAAGAAGAGGAAGGGAGACCTGAGTTTACACATGGGATGCTCAGACCCCTGGCCATGTGATGACCTGTGCTGCTCCAGGACTCTGAAGAGAGTTTTCCCCAGCAATAATGCTCTCACAGATGCTTCCTCTCCCTCTTGCATTTCTCAGCTTTCATAACTATAAGAAGTAAACTTTTTATAAATTGCCCAGTTTCTGGTATTCTGCTAAAAGCAACAGAAAACGGACTAAGAGGCACTTTGAGGAAAACACAAAAAGAGAGAAGCACCTTCAAGAGAAAAAAAACACAGTCATCCTGAAACATTGACGATCCCAGAATGAGTTAGAAAATCTGAACAGTTCTCGGAGCTGGCAGAGCTAAGTGAATAATGTCATTGGATAATGGCAGCACAACACCCAGATCCTCTTAGCTTCCTTCTGATGGCATTTTTATGTGCTCCTACCCTATCTCACTCCATCCAACAGCCAACATCTTTATAGATGCTTTGCCAGAGAATCTCTCTCAGACTTCGGGATCCTTCTTTACTTGCGGGCACAGGGAACTAGAGGTGGCCCTTCACCAAGAACTGAAGACTGTGGAGTGTGCCAGCCCAGCCCTGCCGTTGATGATCAGGACGATTCTGAGTATCATGGAACTTTGCCAGTTATCACAAGTTTGCTTGGCTTCCTTCTCATTCCTGCCCTGTTTGCTAAACTTCCTTGTCAGTCTCCTTGGAAATACGTGTATGCGCACACACTCGTGTGTGTGTGTGTGTGTGTGTGTGTGTGTGCATATATATATATTTTTTTCTGGAGAATACAAGCCAAAATAACTAGCTTCTGGGGGAATTCAAAGAAAGAAACTTGAAATTCACGAGTTTATAGGAGGAAGAAGTGCTTCAGGAGATGAATATAAGTTGGAGTGTGAGCTGCTCCCTGGAGACGTGGTGATAAATGGAAAGAAAGGCAGATGGAAGAAGTCAAATGTCTTATGAGAAACAATCAAGAAATCTGAGCCGTAGACATACTAAAACATTTCACCCTTCTCCAATTATGCTCCAATGAGCATAATCAGTTCAATAAAATTATATGTGACTGTATCAATGTTATTGGCAGATGGGTTCAAGTGTCAGCCTCTTGGGGGTGTCCCAGAGGCAGAGACATTCCTCACAAAACATCACATTTCTTTCCCGGTGGCTCCCTCTCAAGACATTTTGAACCAAGACTATAAAGACCTGGCCATTTGCTTCAACTTGGGGCAACTGTGAAAGGCCATTCCAGCTCCAAATGTCCCCAAGGGGACAGCCAAAGCTGTTCTTGAGCCTGAATCCTGTATCTCTTTCCCCCTCTGCCACTCACTATGGCTTTCTTTCATTACCTCCCAGGTGTCCATCTTGAGTGCCCCTTAATAAGTATTCTGGAGGTGAAACTGCCTCAGAGTCAGTTATTCAGGCATGACCTGGGAAATAAACTAACCAAAATCCTCAGCATGACCACACACCATGCTTAGTGATGAGGAATAAAGAAAATCATTCGTACAAATGCATTGTGAGAAAAAACCAGAAAATGATAAATAGCATTTCAGCCGGTAAACATCTTCCCTAGAAAATATGCATGAAGTAGAAGAAAATTGTAACAAAAAAACTCCTAAAATAAATCATTTCCATACTATAGAATGCCTCGTGTTACAGTGTCAGTAACAGAACTGAAGAAATAAGTTGATAAAAATTAACAACTGTCTATAATGAATGAGGAAATTTTAAATAACTGCAAATAATCTTAGCTATCATGGCTAAATTATGGGAGTGAGTGAAGAAAGTCAACAGTCAAGACAATGAGAAGGCAATTAAGAGGTAAAAAATAAAACGAAACAAAAGTGAAAAGATTTATTGATCATATAAAAGCTAGGAATATATACTATATAATATGCATAGAATCAATTAAAAACAAAATAATGGAATAAGACATATATTTAAAACTCTAAGAAAACTTTACACAAATAAATTAAGACTTGAACCTTCATATAGAATGTGTCCTTAGTATATCTGGGGAAATTAATATGAAATGGTCATCTCATGATATATCCAACCCTAACAAAATGATTAGACTTTAAAGCCAACAACAAACAAGCAAACAAAAACTGTCAGGGCCACCAGGAAAAAGATGCTAAGTCATTTGTCACCCCCCCCCCAAGAAAAAGAAAATTAGAGGAGGAAAAAAGAAAAATCAACTTGGTATCAGAGTTTTTGCAAGAAGGAAATGGGGCAGACTTGCGAGAAATTAAAACACAAAAAGGATAAACCAAGAACTATATTCAACAAAGCTGTACTTCAAGCATCGATATCTTAGAAAACGAGTTTTATATATGCAGTGACTCCAAAAAAACCACATTCTGAAACCTGTTTTTTAAAATTTCCTCAAGAACAAATTTTGACTTTCCCCAAGTATTAGTGGGGGAAATTTTAGCAAAAAGACTAACAGTAAACAATTCATGTATTTATAGCAGATATGAGATTGAAACAAAGTGGAGATAAAGTAGAAGAATAACAAATACTGTATGCTCCAACTGAAAAGAAATACAAGATATGGGTAGAAAATTTTTTAAAAATTGTATAGTAAGATATTCTCACTGACTAGACCATAGCTAACAGGTTTGTGTCAAAGAATATCTGATGAAACAGAAATCCATAGAGTAGAAAATGAGTTAATATTAACTGAGACTTACAGTATTATGTAAGGTCTCAATATAAAAGTAAACACTAGAATAAAAAATGTGAACCGTTTCTGAACACCAAAACAATATAAAAATATTTTTGAAAGTATAATATGGAGAAATCAATGCAGAATATTTATACATGTATACATATATATTTAAATATACATATATATACACACAAGTAGAGAGACCAGTTTGAGATGAAATATATCAGTTATGTCAATAATTTTACATAGATTTTTCTCATCTGTTAAAATAAACTAAGCCTGTAAGTATTAGTAATATATAGATATGGACCAATTCAGAAAAATGTCACATGAACAGGTATACAAATAGTTTGCAATCAATCAAAAAAAGTTGGAATTTTCAATAAATGGTGTTTGAACAAATTGGTGTATTACCAATTGATAGTAGGTAAGTTTTAATTCATACTTTACATCATAATGAAGTGACCTGAAATAAATTAATAATCTAATTCTAAATAGTGAAGTAAAATCTTTGTGAGGATACTTTTTCTATGGTTTTGATTTTGTTATTTTACATATTCATAAAACAAAATTAAATTAAGAATAGAAGGAATAAAATTAAATATAACCATAAAAGTAAAAATCTAATTATACATATAATTGAAAACAGAAAAAAATAGAAAAAATTAACTAAATTTTTTTACACAGTGATCTTACTAAATGATGTTAGTTAGATATATTCTAATTATGAGAAAAAAAACCACCTTCAATTAAATTTAAAATTGTTTTTGTAACATTAGTTTACTAAATTTAAACTATTTTATATGTATTGTTTATATTATAATGTTGACTAGTAAACATATTGTCATTTGGGGAAGTAGAGTGATTATTATAGGAGAAGGAGGATATAAATGTGAATAGGAGAAGCAGAGAAATCCTGTGTTGTTGTCTGAGAAGGTATCAGTGTGAACTTAACAATTTTTAGTATTTTTTTGGCAATGATATCCCAGTAATAATGAGCACACCTAGTGCCTAGATACTGGGCTGTAATATCATTCCCCAATAAAAGCAAGAAGGGTTCCTTAGAAAAATAACAGGTTCCAGATGTAGCACGGTAAAAATAACTGAGGCATTTGAAAGATTCTGTTTTGCTGGAAAAAAAGGAAGTACTCAAAAACTGATGCAGGTATTTCAAAAAACACAAGGACCAGGTTTACAGGGGGCTAGGGGAGGTATAGCAAGGGGTGGGGAAATTGGGGAGGATAACATTGGGAGAAATACCTAATGTAGGGGACAGGGGGATGGAGGCAGCAAACCACCATGGCAAGTGTATAGCTATGTAGCAATCCTGCAAAATCTGCACATGTACCCCAGAAATTAAAGTGTAATCATAATTTTTTTAAAACTTAAAAAAAATACTAATCCTAAAAAGTGAAGGGCCAGGCACTGTGGCTCATGCTGTAATTCCAGTATTTAGGGAGGCTGAGTTGAGTAGATTGCTTGAGCTCAGGCATTTGAGACCAGTCTGGGAAACATGGTGTAAATCTGTCTCTACAAAAAATTCAAAATTTAGCCAGGAAACCAAACAAACAAAAAATGACCCTTCAATGCAATAAATTTATTTTGGAGTTTACTCTGAAGAAATCACAAGATAGCTTAAAAATTACAGTTGCAATTATCTCTATATATTTGAATAAATTGGCTGAAAACACAGGCTTCTGTAAAAAAAAAATCTCTGGTGAAGAAAATCACTTTGTTCATGTTAACAGCAAAGCTGTTCCAATCATGGCTTAACTGAAGTGTTGAATATGGCCGGGGCGCTCCTGGAGACACTTATTTCCTTTTGTTAGCACCGTCACCATGACACCCCTGATTACCTGTGCTTGTCAGCTCACTGATGTCTCACTGGGCTTTAACACTTTCTTCCTTGTTCTTCACCCAGGACATCACAAACTACTTTGCTCTTGAAAGAGCAGTGCCCCAGAGAGCTTAGACTCTGGTCCAACTCATGCTGAGTCCTGGGTCCCAAGCATTTTGGCTGGGATCTCTCAGGCTCACGGGCTTATCCTCCAAACTGTAGATCTGTCTTTACATACCAATGTTTGGGTAAATAATAGATTCTGCTAATAAAAAGTACTCAAAAACTCTGCCAGATATATTTACTCAATTTTATTGTACATAAACATTTTCTTTAATCTTAATCAGAAACATACATGAAAAAATACTATCTCTGCTATTGTTCTCATCTCTCCATATAAGTTTTACAGAAACATTTTTAATTACTTTCCATTTTTAAATTAATACTACGTTTTAATGTGGACTAAGTAAAACATTGCATTTCTCATTTTCTTTCTTTAAATACTGATAACTACGTAAGTGTTTTGTGTCTACCACGTGCCATCTGTTATTTATTGTCCTACATCACCTTGATAGGATTTATTAAAATTCCTGCCCTACTTTGAAGTCCGTGAGGTCAAGGCCCTTGTCTTTTGTAGTCACCACAGAAGCCTCAACTGATGGCACCATTCAGGATGTTTGGTTGCTGTAGGCTGAGACTGCACAGCCAAAATGTTCCTATCCTAATTCCCAGACTCAGCAATATGCTACCTTACACAGCAAAACAAAATGTGCAAATCTGACTGAATTCGGGATTTGGGAATGGGGAGATTATTGTGGAATATCCCACTGGGCCCAATGTAATCACAATGTTTCTTGTAAGAGAGAGGCAGGAAGTTCAGAATTAGAGAGGAATAAATTGGAGTATGCTGTGCTGCTGGCTTTGAAGGTGGAAACAGGGCGGCAAGAAGTGCAGGTGGCCTCATAAAGCTGGATAAACAGGTACAGGCTCCCCTGGAGCCTCCAGAAGAAACCAGCCGTATGGACACCTACCTGCTGTAAATTGCAACTGATTTTAAACTTCTGGCCTCTAGACGCTCAGATAATAAATCTGTGCTGTTTTACATCACTATTTGTGTGGTTGTTACAGTAACAATTAAAAAATAATATGCCAGTAAGTCTGGAGGACTGGAGGTCGGAAATTTTAAAACCATCTTACGGTATTAGAGTCAGGACGTCCAAAGGGTTGGTTTCTTCTGGAGGCTCCAGGGGAGATTCTGGTACCTGCCTCCGCCAGTTTCACAGGGTCGTCTGTTCCTTGCAGCCCCCTTTGTAACTGTTGTAAACATGAAGGTAACTTTTCTTACATCGTATGGGAAAAAATTCGGGATTCAAAATTAGACTTTTTCTGAAAATAAACCCTGGCTATTTTTATTAGGTTTACTAAATTATGATAGTTATTTTCTCAAGACAATTGTGTGAAAACTGGACTATGTGCTGCTAAAATATTTCCTGCATTACTTTATTCATTTTAAGTAAAATACAAGACAGCAATTAAATAAATTTTAGTATGCTTTAATGATTAAAATGAATGAGTCTTTAGATAACACTTTTGTTTCAATAATTTCTGGCTGAATTTAGTAGAATCAGAATGTTACCTATACAACATACTAGCACAACTTTGTAGCTTTCTTGCTAATTTATGCAGAATGTTTAGTTTCAGACAAACATTACTGAAATGATGAGATGAACATCAAAACTGTTTTTATGTACTAAATAGCAAGTTTGTAATAAGCTATAGATCATCTCACGTATAATCAGTACAAATTCATCTTCACAATAACTTCTATAAATGTAGTACATCAATTTATGTGTGTATATAAAATTATAATTAAATTGCATATTGTTTCAATATCAACAACCTAAAAATGCAAGTATTTTTAAAAATCTAGTTATATTGAAATTTTCTTTACATGCAATAAATAAAATCTGCTTTAAATGTGCCTGTCCATAATTCATTCCTGATGCTATATTAAAATGCCACAGACTGGGTAATTTGAGAATAATAGAAATGTATTTTTTGTGGATTTGGAGAATGGAATGTCCAAGATGAAGTTGCTGAAAGAATCGGTGTCTGGTAAGGGCTTGATCTGCTCCTAAAAATGACGCCTTGTTATTGCATCCTTCAGAAAGAAATAGGTCAAACAGTCTGTCCTCATATGACGAAGAGATGAGGGGGCCAAGAAGCTCTTGGAAGCCTTTGATGTAAGAGCATTAGTCCCATTCATGTGGGCAGGGCCCTCATGGCTTAATCAGTTCTCAAGTGGTCCCACATTGTAATATCGCCCCAATGGGATTAAATATGAATTTTGGAAGGACAGAATTATTCAGACCATAGCATTATATCCCTGTCCTCCCAGATTCATGACTTTCTCACATGCAAAATAATTCATCTCAATAGTTCCCAAAGTTCTAACTTGTTCTAGCATCAATTTTAAAGTCTGAGGCCAAAGTCTCATCTAAATATCATCTAAGCCAAAGATAGGTGAGATTTCAAGTGTGATTCAGCCTCAGGCAAATTCTCCAACTGCTAGCCTGAAAAACATCAAGCAACTTACCTCCTTCCAAAATACAATGGTGGGGCAGGCATAGAATAGACATTCCCAGTCCAAAAGATGAAATAGACAAGAAAGGAGCAACAGGTCCCAAGTAAGTCCAAAACCAAACAAGGCAAACAACATTAAATCTTACAGCCTGAAAATAATCTTCTCGGGCTCTGTGTCTCATGTTCCAGATACACTGGGGCATAGGTTGAGCCCACAAGTGTCCACCCTCAAGGCTTTGCTTGGAAAAGCCTACAATGCAGCTCTTACAGTTTGGAGTTTTATACCTGTGGCTGTCCCAGGCTGCAGTTGCACACTAGTAGTGCTACAGGTTTGGGGGATTCCCTCACCCTACTCCCTCCCATGGCTTCACCAGACATTGCTCTAGTGGGGGCTCTCAGCAATGGCCCTGACCCCACAGCTCTGTTAGGCATTTCCCTAACAGGGACTCTCTGCAAAAGCTCTTAGCTATAGCAGTTCTCTGCCTGATCATTGAGGCTTTTCAGTGAATCCAGGCTTTCCAGGGCAACCTTTGAAATGCAGGTGGAGGTAGTCATGCTCCCACAGCTCTTGTACTCTGTGTACCTGCAGAGTTAGCACCACACAGACATCACCAAGATTACTACCTGTGCCTTCTGGAGAGTCAGTTGAAGGTGTACCTGGACTCCTTGAGCCATGGTTGGGGCAGCCAAAAAGTGCTTCACTAGTATTCAGGCAGCAGAGACATGAGAAAGCACTGGGCAGTGGGCCCCAAAATCCCGTGGGTTTTCTAGACCCCTTTTTTGAAACTATTCTGCCCTCAGGGCCCTGGCACTCTTGTCCTTTGATGGGTGTGGCAGCCAAGAAAATCTCCAAAATGCATTTGGGGTTACTCTTTCATTGCCATGCATGCTGATACTATCAAAAGTCACTTGGAGGACTTTGTTGTTCTCTCCAAAACACGCCTTTTTATTCTTTACATTCCGGTCAGACTTAGAATCTTCCAGGTTTTTAAGTCTGCTTCTCTTTTTACTATAAATTCTACCTTTAATTCATCCTTCCGTCTCACATTTTGTATAAGAATCAAGAGAAGCCATGTAGCACCCTCAACACTTCATTTGAGATTTCTTCCACCAAATACCTTAGTTCATTGTGTTACCAGCAGCAAATCTGATGGGTCTGGAGCAACTTAATTCTTGCCTCCTCAGAGGAAAAAATTCAGCCAAGAGGCAAAAATAAATAGTTTTAAGGCAGGGAGGGAGGGAGGGAGGGAGAGAGAGATCTTAGAGTAGGAGTGAGTTTATTTAAAAGTTTTGGAACAGGAATAAAAGGAAGTAAAGTACACTTGTTGGAAGAGGGCCACATAGGCAACTTGAGAGATCCAAGTGCTGCATCCAACCTTTGACTTGGGGATTTTATACATTGTCATGGTTTTGAGGTTCATGTGTCTCCTCTTTTGATTTTTCCTTGGGGCAGCCTTTCCACAAATACAGTGGCCTGCTGGCACTTGGGAGGGGCTGCGTGTGCAATGTGTTTACTGAAGTTTTGCACATGCTCATTTGAGGCTATATGAGACCGTATTCACACTGCTGATAAAGACATACCCCAAACTGGGTACTTTATTAAGAAAAAGAGGTCTAATGGATTCACAGTTCCCTGTGGCTGGGGAGGACTCACAATCATGGTACAAGGCAAAAGTCATGTCTTACATGTCAGCAGACAAGAGAGAAATAAGAGCCAAGTGAAAAGGGTTTTTCTCTTAGGGAACCATCAGATCTCATGAGGCTCAATCACTACCACGAAAACTGTGTGGGGACCCCTCTTATGATTCAATTATCTTCCACCAGGTCCCTCCCACAACACGTGGGGATTATGGGAGCTGCAATTCAAGATAAGATTTGGGTGGGGAAACATCCAAACCATATAAGAGGCATTTTTTCCCCTACTAGTCAAATGTTCCTAGAGGAAGATATTATACCAGTTAAATTCCACCACTCGCCTCTCAGTATGCATGCTTGAGCTTGCTCGCCCAACTCCTAAGATCTTGTTGGAAGCTGCTGATCACCAACTTCAGGTGTTTTCTATCTATTGGGAGACATCTTTCCCTGCTGCTGGCTGTGTACAATTATTATTTTAGACAGACCATTTAGTGACCACATGGCTATCATGTGGTTGTTAAGGTTGCCTAACATTCTTGCGAGGGTTGGGGTGCCTCTCCTGCCCTGCTTGTGTCTGCCTAGCAATCTATTCTAACAATTGCTCTTAAGTTTTGCCTTCCACAAAATACTGCCAAGTTCTTTGCCACTTTATAGATGGCATTTCCTCTCATTTTCAATACTTTCTTCCTTATTTTTATTTGAGACCTCATTGAAATGAACTTAACTGACTATATTTCTATCAGCATTCTGATGATGACCACTTAAGCAATTTCTAAGATTTTAACTATCTCTACAGCTAACATCTTTTTCTGAGCCCTTACCAGAATAGCCTCTAACACTCTCTTCATGGAGAGATAGGCTTCTAGGATTCACCAACAAAGTGAATTCCAGCCTGCATACATGACCACTTTAAAAGCTGTTTATTAGTCAGGGTTTTCTAGAGGGACAGAACTAATAGAAGTTTATTAAGCATTAACTTACATAATCACAAGGTCCCCCAGTAGGCTGTCTGCAAGCTTGAAGAGCAGGAGAGCCTGTCCAATTCCCAAAACTGAAGAAACTGGAGTCCAATGTTCTAGGGTAGAAGCACCCAGAATGGGAAAAAGATGTAGGCTGGGAGGCTAGGCCAGTGTCATCCTTTCACATTTTTCTGACTGCTTTGTATTAGCTGACTGCTGATTAGATTGTGCCCACCAGATTAAGGGTGGGTCTGTTTTCCCCAAGATGTAATACAAGATGTTGTCATAGGTATCTTCCCCCACTTTCAATTGGGCTGAGTTTTCCTGACTCTTAACTGTGGCTCCTGAGACCAGGCAGACTGTGGTCTTTCCCCTGCTACTTTCTTCCTGGCTCCACATGTGCTTATTGCTCCTATTCCTCATACTGAAATGACAGGGGGGAACTCACACCATACAGCTTCTGTCAGAATCTGTGTTCCACACCTGCCTGCTTCTCTTCATTCCCCAGTGCCTTCAGGTATCTGCTTATTGCATTATGTTTAGATTTTATTATTGCTATCTATAGCAACATTAGTCCACTTTGACATCACACTACACTATTAGAAATGCAATTCTAAATATCCTAAGGGTTTTTTAAAACATGGGTTTCTTATAGAAATCTGTGCTGTACTTGATAACATATCAACACATTTGAATCTAACTTGCTTTATAACAATGAAATACACGTACATGTGCTAGGAACATGTATGTACCTTTAATATGTGACATCGATAACCTCTCCGTATAAGCACAGTTGAATATTTGATGAGTACAATATTTACAATATGTGAAAGTTAAAAATCTTTTCTACTTCTCTTTGAATTGATAGCAGTCGAAAATATAGTCTCCTAGGAAATAAAACCTCGTAAAAAATTTGAACTTTCTTTTCAAAGCTGCTTGCGGTTGTGTCTTATTTTACAAAAGGAAGAAGAAAATAAGCCAGTGATAACAGTGATTAAGAATGGTTACAAGTAAAAGCCTCACTTACAAAAGTAGACTTGAATTTTCATGAGCTGCTCATCTATCTTTGTGTGCTTTTGTTATTACCCTTTTCAAAATGCTCATCTTTACCTATGACTACATTTTATATTACCCTTTCTCATAATAGCTTTGAATTTGTCCCCTCAGTGGGGTGTTGCACTCATAACTCACACATTCCTGATTTCCATGATGTAACAAAACACAGTCTGTTGCTATGGCAATCATCAGCATCTTGCAGTGCAAGCCATCATGATTACAGGTCTCCGGTGCTAGACTCTTCTTCCTTCAATCAATGTTCAGAGATCTTTTTTGTTCTTCCACACATTCCAGATTAAGTGCTTAGTGTGCTTTGATTAATGTTTCAAAGTCTAACCAGTATAGTGATGTGTTAAGTGGCAGTGTTTTATCTGTATTTTTCTTTAACTGCATTCATTGTTCAGCTTATAAGAATAGGTCACTGAATCACAGTAAACTGGGTATATCTGACATTTTGAAAATACACAAATAAGTCTTGAAAAGCAAATACATGTATTTTACAATTTGTTTACATGTGAACTAGATTGTAGGACTAAAATCTTAAGCATGTAAACTGCATTATAAAGAGTAAACTTTGTGTTAATAATGTCTTATTAAATATGGATCAGGATCCTGAATAACTGTATGTTGAGGAGAGGCAGATCATCCCTATCACACAGGTAAGCCACTAAGTATGATACCTACAAATGTGTTGCTTTGTATTTATCAGACAAATTTTAGTCACATATTTAGGTCGCAAAGCTAGATGTGTATAAATTAAAAGTATACATTCTGCTTAAATTGCACTTATGTGTGTCCAGAAGTGAAAGCCCCATTCTCTGGGATATATGTTCTTAGTATTAAAAACTGTGAAGATTTTTGTACAGTTTTGCAGTTCCTGTACAGAAAAAAAGTTTAAAGTCAAAATAACAATGAATGTTGTTTTTATAAAATTACGAAACACAGGCCAGTTTTTGTAGAAAACAAATCATCATATAGCAAAAACACTGTGAATTTCCTAACTGATCAAAACCTGTTTTTAATTTTTTCATACCATATTTAGGCCAGTGATTTCGTGAGAAGGCAAATCATCTAAAAATGTAAAATTAAGAAGTCTTATTTGCCAAATTTGAAGAATAAATTAACAGCCACTGAGGTAATATGTTACTCAGATGCCCATGATTCTCCCACCTCTGGTTTAATTTTGGATTCAATAAAGGTCACCTGGTAATTTGGATTACCATTTAAAGCCAGAACTTTACTATACTGAATCAAATTATTTTCCTCCTCAAAAATAACAAAGATACCCTGGCACAAATTGCTGTTTAAAATTCACTAAATAAGAAAATCAATTTTATGAACTATCAACTAGCAGTAAACATCTAAATGTCCTTTTGACAACTACTAATACGTAGACTAAGTAACTTACACATTTTCAAAAATTATGGGCATTTAGATTAATCTATACACATTATCAACCCTCAAATTTGCTCAGGATCAGGTAAATTCAAAGGATTGAACTCTATTCAGAAAGGAAGTATACAAATTACAAAGAGAGTGGACACGTATTCATCTACCACTCTATGCAACTAAGTGGCATAATTTTTGTAAGGGGAAGAAAATGAAGTATTTAAAAGTTGATGAGTTTGCATCTAACATAAATATTTTGCATGCTCTTCTCCTTTTCAGACCAGTTCTTAAACTTTGGTGATATCTGGTGTTATCTAGTACTATATTCCATATACCGATTGCAATGTTCTCTCTCAAGTTCTCTGTTTTCAAAATTCACTCTCCCAAAAGAATTTGCCAAACTAATGTAACCCCCAAAATGATGTGTTATCTTTGCATTTTATCATAAAAATTTAGTCTTACTTAACAGTAAAGCATTTCTGATTGAAAATGGTCATATGTAAGCCAACAGGTGACATAGATCAAGTTTGTGGAAGCCTTTGAATGGTACTTGCCTACTTAAAGTCTCTACTTTTGGTAAGGCAAATCCAGAATTACCATTCCACTTAGCAGGAGTGTAATAATAGTCACTGTATATAATGACATTCATATGACAAAGTCTTACAAGACTGGAATCAATGAACCAAAGATGACACTGTATTTTTTGTAGCCCTAGAACTTTCCTGCATAAACATATGAAAACATATTTCAGAGCAAGGCAGCACATATTTCAATGTCAAAACATCTGATGACAGTAACATTGAGCAGAGTAAGCATTTTAAAAGACAAGGATAAGACCTAAAGGAAAACAAATAACTTCTGTTGGAGCTTTAAGATGAAGTAGGTTTAGATGAATGCAAATGTGTTCATCTGGAGAAAGAAAGCACAAGCTTTAAAGTTGGGCGTAAGGCACAATTCGAAGTTAATGACCATAGAAAAAGATGTGCCAGCCCAACTCAATGTGTCAACCAACTGTATTAAATTGTATAAATATGACTTAAAATATCTAGACTGTTTTGTGGCCTCTCTTTTGAATATCAAATGAACCAATCTATAATTTTTATATTTTTACAGAAGTTGGCTAAATATTTTTTAATAATCACTTTATCTTTTACATAACAACACATGTATTTTTAACTTAAAATTTATTACCAATAGAAATAATCCTCTTACGTGAGTTGTTAATCAGAATTTTAAATATTAAATATTATAAAGCAAAATATCTGAAGTAAATGTTTAGCTTCTTGTAATTGGATTTGACCTGCTTCTTAAGTAATTGCATTTCAGTAAATACCAAATACTATAATGCACTTACTGGAAACATACAAATCAGTAAATTCTAGTCACTTATTTCAGATGGGCTTAAAGTATTTTTCAGTTGCGCATAAAATGTTGAATTTTCCTGTAGTTGTTTTCTAATTATTACTTTCAAAGCCACTGAGTAACAATAAGTTTGGGATAGTATAAATTGATTTCACTTTGTTTTTCATTATGTTGAATTAAAATTATTCATTATCAATTTTTGTTTTTAATATATTTATTTATGCTAACACTTTTCACACTGCTTTGCATTAATGATTATTGTTATACTCTTAAACCACATACATTCCTAAAGCTGGGTATGAAAAGCATTGCAGTAGGGTAAGAAAAGACAATTACACATGTGTTTATGATTATCTCATCATCTAGAAATTTCTCAATCTGTATTTTATATAGAAGTGTGAAAATGTGTTATTTAAATCACTTATTACCACTCTGAGAGTACATGTAAAGAAACTATAAATAGTTATATTAATAATTTTTTCTAAGGATAAAAACTAATTGGTAGAAAGGTACTCAAAAAAAGTCCAGATGATGCAGTAGAATGTCCTAAGGTAGATTCAACAATTGAGTTACTGATACTATATTGAATTATATCAGCATTTCAATCTCCTAGCAATTTCTCTATTTAGTAGATACAATGACAATCGAATAAAATGGATTAAATGGCAATAAGCAACATTGGGTACAATGACAATAAACCTGGATAAAAAGCTGGGAAATTTTGCTTTTAAGTCATTCATTTACCTTTAACATGAATTTAAAATTATATACATAAGCCTCAAAATATAAACTTATGAATAGGGTAAGTTATATGTTTAGGTTACTTCAAATAAAGGAATCAAGCAAACAAGTGGACTATAATGTTTTAATTCCAGTTTACATAAATAGATATTTTAGTTGGCAGTGCCTCCAAAAGTGGATACCACTTGGTTAGCAGAGCTCATTATTTAAAGGGGAAATTTCATAAATAGGGAAATTTTTGGTTTATGCAGCACCTAATCTACCAATATGTAACACAAGAGTGTATGTTTTCAAGAAAGATTGATTTATCTAAGCAGGACTTATTACTGTATTTGATTAGAGCTAATATCACTGTATTAAAACCAAATAACATGACAACTAAGAAAAGTTATTCATTGAGTAGAAAAGTTTTTAATTTGCCCCCTTTAACTGTAGCATATTTGTCCCTCAAATTATTATTCTTAATTTGATTGTCATACTACAGCTTTTCCCCGTGGGAATCAGAAGTGCCTTTTTTAAAGCACATATATTTAAATATGTCACTCAAGGCATATTTAGAATATGTCATATGGCATTCAAGTTTATCTTACATTGTGATGACATTCCCAAGTTATCTGAAGGTACTGATGGAATTTGAGGCTGGGAAGCCTTCATTGATCAAAATGAAACCTTCTTCTTGGATCAAAATTATTCATTCCAATATATACAAATCTGTGCCTAAATTGGAAAATCTCTGGTAAATTTTTTCTCACAAATGCTATAGGCATAGTCACAAAGAAGTTTACAAATAAGTTTTACTTATGGCCTTGAGATATAGTGACCAGTCTCACAATTCTCCATATATGATGTAATTCAAATGAAGTATTACTAAAATAAGTCATAAGGTCAAATACAATAGCAAATTTTATTTAGTGCACTATTGTATTTATTTAATGCAGATTTTAATAACATAAAAACACACCTTTTGCAGTGCCTATGCTTTAATATTTTATCTTGAATAGTGCAGTAGAATCTAAAAAGGACTAAAACATTTAGTATGTGCAACAGCATGGCAAATAGACTCAAAGATAGGCCCCAATGATCCCTGCCTCTTGGTATTCATACTTTATACATTCTTTTCCCTTGTCTTTGGGTGGGACCTACAACTCATTCTTAATCAATAGGATGTGGCAAAGGTATGGGATGTCACTTCCATGATGATGTTATATAAAATTGTAACTCCATAGTGAGTTTTTATTTTGGAAATGCCAATGAGACAAAGAACTGAGGGTGGCCTGAGGCCAACAGACAGCTAGAAACTGTAGCTCTCATTCCAACAGCCCAAGGAGAAATCAATTCTGCCTACAACCATGAGAACTTGGGATTGGATCCTGCCCCAGTTGAGTCTTCAGAGGATACCTCAACCCAGGCTGATACCTTGACTACAGCTTTATGAGACACTTTAAAAACTGGCCCAATCTAAGCAATGCCTGGCTTTTTTTTTTCTTTTTAAAAAGATGAGATCTTGTTTTATTGCCTAGGCTGGAGTGCGGTGGCTATTCAAAGGCACAATTATAGTGAGCTACAGCCCTAAACTCCTGAGCTCATGTGATCCTCCTGCATCAGGTCCTGAGTAGTTTGGACTGACAGGCATGTGACACTGTGCCCAGCTTCCTGTCTGGACTTTGATCTATAAGTGTAAATAATTTAAAGTTGCTAAATTTGTAGCAGTGTATTATATAGCAATCAACAACCAATACAAACAGAAAACTCACATTTATGCTGATTCTAAACTGTATTTATATCATTTCAGTAGATGAAGGATTAATTGAGACTTATTGCAAGATTTCATAGAAGAGTAATTCTTACCAAACAGAAATCAAGGTCAGTACTCTGTCAGGTCTGGTGTGTTTCGTATATTTTCCTGCTTACCAAGCTATTTACGACTACCATAAGAAATAAACGTTCAATATGATATAAGGTAAATTCTTAATATTGATTAGAAATGGGCAAAGTAACTTGATGGATACAATTAATTCTATATCAAAGAAAGCAAAGATTCTAATCATACTATTATTTCATTTGCACAAATTAACTATATGACTACAATTATTCTATTATTTCATCCATATTTCCAACAATTGGCTTAAACAATACAGTACATCATGAGTTCAGCATATTGTTGCAATTTGAAAACTGTGTCCAGGTATATGAATAACTACTATGACTAAGCATTCACTATGAGAAAATTCTCAAATGTTGAGCTTACTCTGATTTTCAGAAAGATGTACCAAGTTTAGATGTTAGTTTAATTTCCCTTTTCAATCCCCAATTGTAATATTTCTTCAAAATGAAAATCAATGCAACCATTTTATCTTTCAAAAATCTTTTTAAAATCTAGTTATTATAGTGAGAGCTAGAAATATTATCACTCCCATTGTTTATAATTGAGGGGTAAATTTTCAAGAATTTCTACTTCACTTAGAAATAGAAATTCTATTTTACTTGGAAATAGAAATCCCCAAAAACAAATTGTTTCCTTTCTCAAAAGACATCTGTTTACCAACTGTTTTGAACTTGATTTAAAAAAAAAATAGGAAAAAAGAGCAAAAAAATACTTTGCTGATTGGAACAAATAGCATGTTGAAATGTAGCTAAAAGGGGGAAAACAGTATTTTTGCCAAAAAATAAAAGCCAAAAGTGAAGTACACAAGTGAAATCATTTTAATGAGGAATAAATATGCATGGGATATCACAGAAATGTAAAGTTGAAAATTCAATCCACTATATAATGAATTAACAGTACCTACTGCTGGAACTGTCCTGTTACTTTGTGTGAAAAAGCTAATGAGCAGGGGAGAAGTTTCCAAAAACAGGATAGTCAGCACATTCCAGGAACCTACTTGCTTTTTAAAAGGAATTATAAATAGCACATGGCTATTTCTTGAAAATGGACATAATTTTCTTTTATTTCTATGTTTAGAGGTAGTTATTAGATTTTTTCTGTCTAGGGAGATAATAGTAACAAGGAAAAATTAAAGCTACACATTTGATGCATCATATCTGCACATATTTTTTACTTTTTAAAATGGCATTGCTTTGAATATAAAGTTTACAATAAATTTCTCTTAGCGTGCTTCTTTGTCCCTCCAAGAGAATAACACTTCTAAGAACCACCTCACTCATATATGTGGGACTCACACACTCAATTGGCAAGGGCCAGCTTGGTGACTTAAAAGACTGACGTTCATTATCTGACACACAGGGAGTGAATACCCCATCTAAAGGGGAACACTTCTTGACTTTAGTCATTTGCAGAGATGAGGAAATACCATCTCAATATATTTTGAGAATAACATTTTCAAAGTGATGTTCAAGTGTTTTCACAGCACCTTCTGATTTTTAAACCTAAGTCAAACAATTTAAAATATTGCAAAGGCTTAATAGACTATGTCTAGTTGCATAAGGCAATTTACACAGCAGTACTTACCCAGTGGCCCATCCTAGGCTTACTCCGTGGATCAAGCTGAGGGACTCCTATGTGAGCTTCATGACTCAAACTGCACCAAGAGCATTCCCTGTTGGAGATTTAAAATCTGATAAAAGATAATCATATAATCACTTTGTTGGGTACAAATCATCCTATAAGGCAGTGACAAAAATAGTAAGAAAGGTCCAGAAACTCTAGGAAGTACATTGATTTCTAACCATCCTTTAATTTTTAGGTGACTTCTCTAGTTCTTCTGATAAATACCTTTTGACTATGTTTTTCCTCAGTTAACCAAAATAGAGTTTTGTTTCATGAATACAAAATCAAAACAAAAACAATCTAACAACCACAACAAGAAAACCTTAATTGAGATTCAGTCTTTTTCTTTCTATTCAATCCCTTTCTTTTTTAAAAAAAATTTATTTATTATACTTTAAGTTCTGGTGTATGTGTAAAGAACGTGCAGGTTTGTAACATAAGTATACAGGTGCCATGGTGATTTGCTGCATCCATCACCCCATCATCAATGATAGACTAGATAGAGAAAATGTGGTACATATACACCAGGAATACTATGCAGCCATAAAAAAGGATGAGTTCCCATCCTTTGCAGGGACATGGATGAAGTTGGAAATCATTATTCTCAGCAAACTGACACTAGAACAGAAAACCAAACACGGCATGTTCTGATTCATCCAATCCCTTTCTATACATAGTTTCAATCAGGAGAAAGGCCAGGCTCCTAAGGGTATGTAAATGGAGGGGCAGTAAAAAGGGTAAAATGTTTTTGCTTGTTAATGAAATTGTGGTGATGAGAGGGCGATTGCCATTGTTATTTAGCATATCAGG
This sequence comes from Callithrix jacchus, assembly GCF_049354715.1. Taxonomy (NCBI): domain Eukaryota; kingdom Metazoa; phylum Chordata; class Mammalia; order Primates; family Cebidae; genus Callithrix; species Callithrix jacchus. Next base: position 193,347,755 of record NC_133503.1, read on the forward strand.
GGGTGGAGTCTGGAGAAGTTCCAGGTCTAGTAAACATATTGCTTTGAGAGGCACAAATGTATACATAAGGAATGATGCCATTTAAACACTGAAAGAAATACTGCTTGTTTCTCAAAGATCTCAAGAGGAGCAGCATGATATACCCAAATCAATAATCTGTTATTTCAAAATTCACGATGTCAACCTTGTAAGATTTACTGCTGAGGTAAAATGAGGAAACTGATGCAAGTACAAGAAAGTGAGAAGCTAATTTATTCAGCTCCTGGGCAAGGTTCTGTGGTTTAGGGTGGGGCCAGAGAAGTCATGCCTGGCTGTTTAGGGCATGGAGTTTTATGGGGAGGGCAGGCAATTGATTGGCTATTGGGGAAACAAAGAGAAGGCATTTCTATTGGCTGTTGAGGAGCAGGAAGTACATAGAGTTAGAGTAGGAAGTACATGAAACTAGCTGCCATTGGTAGGCTGGCAGGACCTTGGGTAAGTGGGCCTTGATTGTCTACTGGGAAAACAAAGAGAAGGCATTTCTATTGGTTGTTGAGGAGCAGGAAGTACATGGAGTTAAAGTAGGAAGTACATGAAACTAGCTGCCATTGGTAGGCGAGCGGGACCTTGGGTAAGTGGGCCTGCCAGGGGCGTATGGGGCAGGCTGTTGTTGGGCAGGGTATGGTGGGGCTTCTTTAAAAATTTTTTCTGCAGAGTTTTTTAACAGTAGGCTGAAGGTTGGATGCATAATTTAGTGCTGAGTGTGGGTTTGGGTATGGTTCGCAGAGGTGGGTGTGGGGGAAGCCATATGGCGAGGCCAGATAATGAGCTCGGGTGATGAGGCAGTTATCAGGCCAGAGAGTGATGAATGTGTCCGTTTGACTCCCGGCAAGGCAACCGACCTTACAAACTTGACATCTCCAGATGATTCTCGAACTGTTTTCCTTCTTACTCTTCCTTTTTTTCTTCTTCCTTCCATTTTCGTTTATTCATTTTTGTTTTCAGAAACTGTACCATTGCCCTCGAGTGTTTGTAATATACAAGAATATTAAATATACAAGAATATTAAATGAGTTGGAATTTTTCTAATAAAAAAGAAAGAAAACATAGTCTTGAGAATATTAAATCCAGGGGTTTTACTTTATTTCTCACGTATTTTTCTGCTAGCTTCTAGAGATGAAATGCTATATATCACTTATCTTTCTTATGTTGTCACTAGAGAGAACTTGAAAATGTCTTTACTTTGGACTACCATTTATTTTCGGATTGCCCACTAAAATAAAATGAAAAATTTTCAAATAGCTTCCACTCGTTGAGTGAGTACTTAACCTTTATTACCACTCCGAGAGCACAAGTTCACTAGAGAACCTATTTCATATTTACAATTGTAGGCATTACCATCTATGCGCTTTCCGATTTAGACCTTCTTGGAAGCCTTAACAAATGCAAAGGTTTTGCAGCGTATTTTGAGGATATTTAGTAGGTTGCACTGTATAAGAAATGCATTGATAAAGCTTAATAAAGCAAAAATTGTCTCTATTTTCCTTAGTTACATCTCACTCTCCATTTGTTCTTATTCAAATTTAGCTGCTTTCTTCAGATCTACCAACTTCCTCTGAGCTCATTTGTCACCTTTAGCAAGCCTGGTAAACACATTTATTGATCACCTGGCACAAGCCAGAAAACACCTATAACTGCAAAAGCTAATAGAAGCATAGTAATATGACACTTGAAAGGAATTGATGAGGAAATATTTTTCATGTGGTTTGGAGAGATGAATGTTTTAAACAAGCAAAGCCTGACATCATCAAATAGTTTATAATTCTGCTCTTCTTTGGGTTTCTTTGGGTTTTTATCATTGTGTTATAAAAACTTGTTTAAATAACTGCAGCTTTACCAGAATGTGAACTGCCTGTGGCAGTCAGCATAGCTGAGCTTTGTATCTCAATATCTAAGCAAGTTGCCTGGCTCATAGGAGGTACTTAAGAATGACTATGAGTGAATAGATGGAAAGCCATTCTAAATTATTGCTTTCATCAAGGTTCTTTCTGATTCACTGATTTCTCAAGATTTTCTGCTGCATTTGGACCACTAGGTATGCTGACTCTGTCAGGAAATTATATCTTTCACTATAAGGAAATACTTGGCCAGGCAGGGTTGGTCATGACATGGAATTCCAGCACTTTGGGAGACAGAGGCAGGTGGACCACTTGCATCCAGGAGGTCGAGATCAGCCTGGGCAACAAAACAAGGTAAATGATTAAGGGAGTCACTATTGAAGATTATTCTCAAGGCACTCAAGACGTCTCATTCATTTTCCTAACAAAATTAAGAGCAAGAACTGGACTTTGGTCAACGTATGGAGGAAAATTCATTTATTACAAGCAGAATGATTTGCTGTTGGACTGCAGAATGATTTGCTGTTGTAAAACTCCAAAAAAAATTGAAAAAGTAAAAGTAGAAATCTACATTGTATTAGTCTGTTCTCACACTGCTGTAAGTACTACCTGAAACTAGGTAATTTATAAAGAAAAGAGGTTTAATCAACTCACAGTTCCATAGACTGTACAGGAAGCATGGCTGGATAGCCTCAGGAAATTTACAATCATGGCAGAAGGTGAAGGGGAAGCAGGCACGTCGTGACAGGGTAGCGGGAGAATGCAAACTGGGAAGTGCTACAGACTTTTTAACAACCCGATTGCATGAAAACTGACTCACTATTAGCAGTAAGGGGGAAATTTGCCCCCATGAACCAATCGCCTCCCACCAGGTCCCTCCCCCAATACTGAGGTTACAATTCACCATGAGATTTGGGTGAAGACAAAGAGCCAAACCATATGATGTGTCAGGCCCAGAATTGTGTGAAAACAATTTAAGTAAGAGTCTTACACTTCTAACCACAATCACAAATATGATGTTCCCACTTAGGCTGTGAGTTATTGTCTGTTACTAAATGATATCTCAAGTGGAGGACATTACTTGGTAATGGAAAGCAGCAGGTACTTTGGTGACAAATAAAACTGGACCACTTCTTGACTTTGTCACCTATAACCTACAGAAAATCTTAATTGTGCAAATATCAGTTTATTTAATTTTAGATAGGCTAATGATTAGACTATCTAAAGTGATTATTACTACAGAGGATTGAAAAGTGCTTTGCCTAGTACTTGACACACAATAGGTGCCCAAACACATTAATCTTTCCTTCCCATTGGAATCAGTACTACTCCTCCCTACCCAATTTCCATGTATTTTTTAATTCAGCTAACATTTGTTGAGAACCACTCTGATAAATATTAAGAAAAATATAAAAGTGAAATAGATAATAGGTCTAGCCTTCTGGAACCTTAGCTATTTCAGGTGAGAACAAATCACATCATATGTAATCAGAGAAAGGGCAAGTCACAATGAATAAAATGTTCCCATTTAAATAAAGTAATGCGACAGTACAGTGGAGGGTGAGAGTAATCTGAGCTAGATGAATCTCCAAAAGTTTCTTTGAGGAAGTGCAGGATTTTGCTTACAGGTTTGCATTCTGTATTCAACCTACCCTAAGCAGTGCAATCACTAGGAAAATCTCCTTTTTTCTTTATTGTTTCATGTTTGGTAGACCTAACTAACAAATTAAAAAGCATCTTGAAGTTACTGGCTTTCATCACACTGCGAAGTTTCGTACGTTTATACCATGCAGTAAAAAGTGGGAAAAAAAAAAAACTAAATTGGTTTAGAATGCAAAACCCAGAGGTACGTAATCTTGATCATTTGCAGCATATTTTCTGCCTATAAAATGTAGTTATCTCACTATTTCCAATCATTGGTATGATGATTTAACAAGGTGGTATCTATAGAAGAGAGCCTTATCTATCAAGTGCTGTAAAAACTGAGATTATTTTTATTATAGTTGGAGTTCAACTAGTAACTGTTAATTGATTAAAACTTATAGCAGTTTTATGAGTTAGAAAATAATTTTCCATTGTCTAAGTGAATCACTGAGATGTTTCATTAAAGGCACCTAAATAAATTTTTAGCTTCCTATGTAAAATCAGTCAACCATACAGGTTATATACCCGACAAATCCTAGAGTATATTGGAAATATTAATATTTTTTATTATCTTTGATAATGTCTCAACTTCTGCTATAGTAAAATTATGCCAAGTTTTGGTAAAATAGATTTACAAGTAAATGTTTAACTCCATAGGGGAAACTACATTGAGAAATCTGAGAACACAGTTTTTTATACACCAACGTAAACTGTGGGGGAAAAAAAAACTGTTTCAGACTTTAGGGCAATTGTTTTGCAAATAAACAGAATTACAGTTTTTCCCATTATTGCCATTAAGAAGTATCCTACCTTCTAATTTCTTCATTTGAAAATGTTAGAATATATATGCACTAAAAATAATCTAGTTGATCAACTGAGTTTTTGGTGATTTGAAGAAATATTAATACACATAATATTTACCTGAAAGCCACAGCAGATTAATTTAGAATCCAGGTCTACCGTTACTGGATTGGATTAGCTTGGGTAATCATATGTTTACTCTGGCCTCAGCTGCTTTATCTTAAAATGGAAGGTTACTATTATTGGTTTTGTAGGAAATTTTCAAGAATTGACTAGATTCTATATTAAAAGTGCAGTTTCTTTATTTAAAAACATATTTTAAGAGCCAGGGTTTTGCTCTGCCATCTAGGCTGGAGTGCAGTGGTATAATCACACCTCACTGCAAACTCAAACGTATTGCTCAAGTTAAGTTCCAACCTCAGCCTCCTGAGTAGCTAAGACCTCAGGCATGTCCCACCATGCCTGGCTAATTCTATTTATATATGTATTTATGTATGCATTTACTTGCTTGTTTGTTCATTATTGTAGAGATAGGATCTAGCTAAGTTGCCCAGGCTGGTCTTGAACTCCTGGCCTCAAGCAATCCTCCTGCCTTGGCCTCTCAAAATGTGGGATTATAGGCATGAGCCACCACACAGAGCCTCTAAAAGTGTATTTGAAATGTTTGCTGACAGCCATTATTTACAGTTTAGACACAAGTTTTCAAACTTCTTAATAATTTGCATTTACATTAAATTTCCTATTAATATTGGCCGTGAAGAACCATATTAGACCTCTATTTCAATTTGCCAATTGCAAAATGCTTCTTCACTGAAACAAGACCTGCCACAAAAGTCACACTTAAAAGACAATAAAATTAAGTTTCAAAGCATATTTTTGACTCCCCACAGTGTGCCAGATATGAAACTCTGCTAACTCATAGCTATTTCTTAAAAACAATTTGTGTTTTTGCACTATTTCCGATAGCCTTCGACAGTTGTGTTCAAGCTTTAAAATATCTGAGGAAGTATCAAAGGTCTATATAAATGAATGGCTGAAGGAGAGAGGGGTAAGAGGACTTCAAGGTAAGAATCCAGAGACCCTGGTGTTGTCTCAGTCCCATCCTCAGTTCTCACTCAATAAACTGTGAGCTTCTGCCTGAGCCACCGACTCTCTCCTAAATTTCTTTCCACTCCAAAAGTGAGCTGGGGGAACTAGATAATCTCTAAGTTATTTTTTTCATTAATTGAAAAAGAGTGATTATCAAAAGGTGAGCCTTGACACATAAAATGTAATTCAGTAGCAACAAGCCCCAAACACTATGTAAAAATAGTTAATTTTGTGCTTCTAAGACTATATAAATAATAAAACTTTCAATATCAGTAATATTAATTAGCAAATGGGATCCTTATTTGCATTTGAATTTAAAATCAGTCTTATTTATTTTTGGAATAACTGAAGCTGGACTTGAACTAAAGGATTGGAATTCAGTTAACCTCCGTTTAGACAAATACTTCACATCTTTCAAGACACAGTACTGCCTCACTTCCATAAATCCAACGGCTCCCTGCATAAAATTCCAGTATGCTTACTGTATTTATCATTTAAAGAGACATAGCATACTATCTTGTATTTGTCTCTAATTTCATTCTTTAAAAACTTCGATGATAGTAGAAACCATGAGAGAGTGAGAAAATAGAAGTTTAAATTATGTACATTGCTCATAAGCAAAGAAATATGAGATCATTTATTTAGTGGAGAGTGACAACATGCTAACTCTAGTAAGAACAGTTTAAAAATGTAAATGTATGCAACTGCATATGTGATTTCTTTCTTTCATGTCATTAAATACAGGATGTAGAAAATTACACGGTACAAATGCTAGAGAAAAATCATGTTACACAATCTGTGCCCCTCAGGAGTTTTTTCCCACACAATATAAATTTTGTCTTTTGCATATCTAAGTGCAATAATTTCTGTTAAAAGAGCTTATTTCATCTATTGTTTCTGGCCCTATTTAAACAATGCAAATAAAAAATTACATTAAAAAATATATATTTTTAAATTTTACTTTAATTATATTTTAAGTTCTAGGACACGTGTGCAGAATATGAAGGTTTGTAACATAGGAAACATATGCCATAATGGTTTGCAGCACCCACCAACCCATCACCTAGGTATTAAGCCCAGCATCCCTTAGCTATTCTTCTAGATGCTCTCCCTCCCCCACCACTACTACCAACAGGCCTTAGTGTGTTATTTAAAAATAAAATATTTTTAAAAAACAAGAAACTACTAACAAAAGCAAAAATCACATCTTACACCTTAGCGGAATATAAAAGACACAGAAGTTGTAAGGCGAATTTCCTATTGCTTAATGTTATATTAATCTCTGTAATTACAAAATATTTTGTAACAAAAACATTGACTTCAAGCTATTGTAATATCTTTAAGGATTTTTAAATAGTCAGATTATTAAATTATTTTCCAGTTTTTTTTTTATAAAGTGCCTGTGAATTAAGGACTGTATTTGTCAAAGTCCTACTGTGCACTCAGAAATTGTACTCCTATCTCATTGCCTGCAGATAGTTATCATTCAGGTCAACACAATTTGCACCAGCCTCCCATCCTACCTCACTTTTACTCCTCTCTAGTCTGTACAGTGAGCTGTACAGAATCCCAAATTGTTCATTCAAATTTCCTGCTAACCATACTTTATGGCTTCCTAATACCATCAAGATAAAATCAAACATTCTCAGCATATCATGCAAAGCCCTGTATGATCTCTCCTTGACCATTTATTTCAATTTCATCACATTCACACTCTAAGCTCTAGCTGTAGTAGCGAGATATTATTTCCTTAACCCTAGTTCCTTTTTACCCATTGCCCTCTATACATAAACTTCATATTAAGAAACTACCTATGATTTTCTTTTTTATTGTATTCTTTAATCCCCAAAGACTGTTGCACTTTGTTATATGCCTTTTCTGCACCAATGAAGATGATGCTATAATTTTTCTCTTTAGTTCTATCAATGCAGTGAATTATGCTTTTAAATTTCCTAATATTGAAATCATCCTTGCGTCCCTGGAATTAATCCCACTTTGTCATGGTGGCTTCTGTTTTAAATGAGGTAAATAATTCTGCTTGCTACTATTTTCTTAAAATTTTTGCATTACTATTCATAATTAAGGTTGGGCTTTAGCTTTCCTGTACAGTGCAATCTTTGTTGAGGGTAAAGATTCCAGTTATTCTTGTTTCATAAATCATATTTGGACATTTTCCTTCCTAGTCTATACTGTGGGACAACTTATGTTGCTTTAGGATTATCTGAGCTTTGGAATACTTCCTGCATGAATTTATCTAGGCCAGGGATTTTTATGGCAGAGCACAGTAATCACTGCCTTTCTGTGCATTAACTTATTTTGTTATTTCTAATATGAAACTAATATTTTACCTTCTGGGGTTTAGATTTTTTCAATTTCCCTTAATTTGGTTAACTGTTATCTTGCCTGTTTTATTGATTTTCTTCAAACAACTTACTTATTGACCAATTACATCTTTTGTTTTCCAACTCGTTAAATTGTTTAATTTTTATTAATTTTCTTCATCTGCTTTCTTTTCTTACTCTAGTAATCATTTCTTTTAGAATTTTAAGTTTAAATGTGTTAGTAATTTTTTTTTTTTTTTTTTGAGACAGAGTTTCGCTCTTGTTACCCAGGCTGAAGTGCAATGGCGCGATCTCGACTCATGGCAACCTCCGCCTCCTGGGTTCAGGCAATTCTGCCTCAGCCTCCTGAGTAGCTGGGATTACGGGCACGTGCCACCATGCCCAACTAATTTTTTGTATTTTTAGTAGAGACAGGGTTTCACCATGTTGAACAGGATGGTCTCGATCTCTTGAACTCGTGATCCACCCACCTCGGCCTCCCAAAGTACTGGGATTACAGGTGTGAGCCACCGCGCCCGGCCCATGTGTTAGTAATTTTTATGCTTACAATTTTTATTAATATAACTGTCATTTCCTGGAAAAGTGCTTTTACTGAATTTGGAGATGTTTTCATTTCACTGCTTATTTTAACGCAACACATTTTTAAATTTTGTTTCCTCTTTAAACAAAATTATTGTATATTATATTTTAAAGAATTTATTCTGCATTTGTACAATTAACTAAGCTTTAATATAAATGTTAATTATATAAATGTTCCATGTGAAATGTTTAAAAGTATATTTATATTATTGGAGTTCAAAGTATGTGTGTCTATACATATATATAAAATACTTATATATTTTTATTTTTATTTTCCTACTTGCAATGCCACCACCATGGTTCATGACTCATCTCACATCAGTCATCATCTGCATTATTGTCATTTTCTTTTAAAAGTTTTTCCTACTTCTCTCCTTATTCCTAATTGTATTTTCTTAATGTATCAGCTGAAATCAGCCGTTTAAGATATCAATCAATTATGACAGTTTATTTCACCATAAATGCCTGATCGATTTCCAGGGCACTCTTCGACCTCTCTCGTAGTAGCCTCCCTCTTGCTCAAGGTACCCCCACCACAATAGTAATCTTGCTATTCATGAAAAACTAGTATCATGTTCCTAACTTAGGACATTGATCTAGCTTTTTTTTTTTGCCTGAATTATTTTGGAAGCCACATGGTTAAACCTCTCACCTCTTTTAAATACTTATTCAAAATGTTAGTTTCTCAATGAGGCTTATCCAAATTACTGCGTTTAAATAGTGCAACATTCCATTTTCCACCACTCACTGGGCTCACGTTCTATTTACATTGCTTCAGTTTTCCTTTTTTCAGTATCATTTTCCATTAACATGCTAGATTATTTGTATATTTATTATGACTATTATTCATTGTTGCTTTTAAAATCGTTGTAAAATTTTTCTATTATGAAAATTTCTATATTTATTACAATTACTATTCATTGTTGCTTTTACAAACATTGTATTTTACGTGGTTTGTTGTTTCACTCCAAGCTGCTAATATTCAAGCTCCACAAAAGTAGTATGTTTGCTTTGTTCACTGATGTATCACAAGCACCCAGGACAGTGCTGATCACATAAATGACACTTAGAAATACTGTTGAATAAGCAAAATAAAACAAATTTTATATTCAGGTGCAAGCAACCCTTGACAACACTGTAGGTTACATTCCAGACCACCACAATAAACCAATATTGCAAAAGCGTGAGTCACACAAATTTTTTTGTTTCTCGGTGCATATAAAAATTATGTTTATAATATTCTGTAGTCTATTAAGTGTGTAATAGCATTATATATAAAAATGCAATGTACATACTTTAGTTAAATATACTTTATTACTTTAAAACGCTAAAGATAATTCAGTCCTTCCACAAGTCATAATTATTTTGCTGTTGAAGGACCCTGCCTTAATGGTGATGGCTGCTGGATGAGGGTGGTGGTTACTGAAGGTTGGGGTGACTGTGGAAATTTCCTCATATAAGACAATAATAGAGTTTGCCACATTGACTGACTCTCCCTTTCATGAAAGATTTCTTTGTAGTATTTGATGCTGTTTGATAACATTTAACCTTCATTACAACTTCTTTCAAAATTAGAGTTAATCCTCTCAAACCCTGCCAATGATTTGTCAACAAAGCTGGTGGAATATTCTAAATCCGTTACTGTCATTTCAACAAGGTTTGTAGCATCTTCACCAACAGATTTCATCGTAAGAAACCACTTTCTTTATTCATTCATAGGCAGCAACTTCTTATCCATTCAAGTTTGATAGTGAGATTACAGCAATTCAGTCACATCTTCAGGCTCCATTTCTGATTAATTCTCTAGCTATTTCTACCACATCTGCAGCTATTTTCTCCAATGAAGCGTTGAACACCTCAAAGTCATTCACGAGGGTAGGAATCAGCGTCTTCCTAATTCCCAGATACTTTGACCTCCTCCTATGAATCATGAATGCTCTTTATAGCATTTAGAATGGTAAATTCATTCCAGAATGAATTTACTTCATTTTACTTTACCCAGATTCATAAAAGGAATTACTATCTGTGGTACCTATAGCCTTTCCAAATGTATTTCTTAAATAATTATACTTGAAAGTTGAAATGATAGGCTTAATCCAACGCCGCAGAATGGATGTTATGTTAGCAAGCATTAAAACATTAGTCTCCTTGTATACTTCCATATAAGCTCTTGGATGACCAGGGGCATTTTTAATTAGTAATACCATTCTGAAAGAAATGTTATTTTCTGAGCTATAGGTCTCAACAGTGGGCCTAAAATGTTCAGTGAACCCTGCTGTAAACAGATGTGTTGTCATCTGACTTCATTGTACCACTTACACAGCACAGGCAGAGTACATTTGGCATAATTACTAAGGGCCCCAGAATGTTCAGAACAGTAAATGAGCATTGGCTTCAACTTAAAGTTTTCTACATTAGCCCCTAACCAGGAAGTCAGCCAATCCTTTCAAGCTTTGAAGCCAGACTTCTCATCTACATTGAAAATCTGTTGTTTTAGTGCAGCCACCTTCATCAATGATCATAGCTAGCCCTTCTGGTGCTACACCTTCTCCATCAGCACTTGTTGCTTCAACCTTGCACTTTTGTATTCTGGAGACCACTTCTTTCCTTAAACATCATGAACCAACCTCTGCTAGCTTTTCTTTTGTAGCTTCCTCACATCTCAGCCTTCACAGAATTGCATAGAGTTAGGACCTTGCTCTGAATTAAACTTTGGCAGAAGGAAATATTGTGGTGGGTCTGATCTTCTATACAGAGCACTAAAATTTTCACCATATCAACAATAAGACTGTTTTGCTTTCTTATCATTTTTGTGTGAAATAGCACTTGTAATTTTCTTCAGAAACTTTCCTTTGCATTCCAAATTGGCTAACTTGTGTAAGAGGCGTAGTTTTCAGCCTATCTCAGCTTTGGACATGCCTTTCTCATTAAGCTTAATCATTTCTGCATTTTAAAGTGAGAAACATGCAACGTTTCCTTTCACTTCAACATGTAGATACCATAGTAGGGTTATTAATTGGCCTAATTTCAATATTCTTGTGTCTCAGAGAATAGGGAGGCCCAAGGAGAGATAGACTGAAGTAATCAAAACACATACTCTCATTGATTAGATTTGCCGTCTTATATGGGCACAGTTCATGGTGTCCAAAAACAGTTACACTAATAACATTAAACATCACTGATCACTGATCATTATAACAGATGGAATAATAATTAAAACATTCAAATATTGTGAGAATTACCAAAATGCTTTCTAAAGACAGGAAGCAAGCACGTACCTGTGGAAAATTGATGCAAATGGACTTGCTGATCAACAGGTTTCCACAAATCTGTAAAAATGTAAAAAAAAAAGTCATGTCTGCGAAGTACAATAAAATGAAGCACAGTCAAACAAATTGTGTCTGTATGCTGCTTAATGAAGCAACTATCCACTAAAAGTGTCAGATACAAGTATATAGGTGTTCATTGACCTTCCTGAATGAAGAGGAAAAGCAGGGTTTCCTTTGAATTTCCTACTTAATAAAACAGGAATCTCTTCTTCTGATCCTTCACTGAATAACAAAAAATTGGAATATAATTAGTGTCTATTTAACCTCAACTGAGTGAAATTAATCCTGTAGCAGGCATAAAGAAAGATTGTAAATGACAAGCCTTCCCTATACATAGGATTTGGCATGTTTGAAATGTTTCCTGGATTGGAAAATTCTGCAGTCTGTCTCAGGTATTCAGCAATATCCTGCTCTGTGACATGTGATAGCATATCACATATGTTCAAAAAAGAAGCTCGTAGATAGCTTTTGAGCACTGCATGAGGTTTCTAGTTATAGAAAGGCACATGCAAGGGAATTGGCTTTCAGAACTGGCTCCCTTGAATAAAGAGTGGAAGTGGTATTTGTAGTTTAAATTATTATATCATCAACAATAACTCAATTATGATTAACTTGAGCCAATATTAGTGAAAAAGGTCTATCTCAGAATTCCGGGTTTTGGGAATGTTCTAATTTTTATGGCCTCTAGGACATTTCTACAGCTCACTGGTTACCTCAGGCGTTGAGAAACGTGACCTCTTTCTGACCTATTTTTTGTGTTTCTGTAGCCAAAGTCTGTGATGAGACTAATGACAAGGTGTCATATTGGCCCTTTGAATACTTTGTAGTAGTCATTTACTAAGGTATGTATTTAATTAAATAGCAACTTTCCTGAATGAGAACCATTAATTTGATAATATGTTCTATTTTCTCTATTTTATTTCTAGAGGGGGAACTGATGATATGGAGAAATATATAATAATATCCTCATATCATGCAAACATGGAAGTATAAGATACTAAATCTTGAGGCTTTTAAAGCATCTAGAGTTATTTACTCACTCTGTGTCTCATGTGAAGCATAACTCCATGGTCCTTTCCTTGTCATCCATTCCATGTCTGAAAATCAGAGTCTGCAAATTCAGCAATGTACTTGCCAAGAAATGGCATTGTATTCCACTTCTAAGGCTGGATTTAGGAATCCTCAGAGCAGCAGCTTTTTATAAGGAGGACTGCAATAAGTGTTTTGTATATGGAGATTATGGAATTCCACTATGTTTTGCATATGCAGATTATGATTCAAAATTCCTTCCTCCATCAACGAGAGGAGTTTGAGTCATGATCTCCATACACAAAACATAGCCTTTATGTCTTTAATTATGGACTGTCCTACCTAATCAAGTGGTAATTTCCCTTAAATTTGACGTCTCTGGCAGGGGTATGGTTGAAAAAAGATTTTTTAATCTATCCAAATAGGATGTAAAGTTAGACAAAAATCACTTGGATCAATATTTGACCATTTATCAAACAATATTTATCAATATATGTCATTTTTTAAAGAACCACCTTCCTGAGGTGTTGCAGATTTATTAATTGACAATACATAGGTGATTTCTCACAAGATATTTTTCATGAACTTTGCTATATCAGTTAGAGCAAGATGCCTTTGAAAAGTTGTGTCATTCTAATTTTCCCCATTAAACATTTTAAAACTGATAGACAAACCAAAGGATAAAAGTGGTTTTTACACAGGTCCACCAGAAAACAGAATATTTAAAAGAACAACATTTCAAGACAAATCATTGAAGTTAAACTCTCCTCTTTAGTTTCGTTTGGACCCACATAACTTAACTCTTGTTATTTTGATCCTGAGTCAACAGTTTGCTTCATGAAATCATCTGCTTCATCAATAAACATGGAAATCCTGACTTAGTCCCTATATGAGGGACATCTGTTTTTATAGACCATGTCATACGGTGCTGAGAACCTGAGCTCGTGACTCTCTCCATGACTCTCTGCATCAACAATCAAGGGTGCTTGTTACAACTTTTCTACCAAGACTTTGAGAAATGAGCTTTATTTATTATTTCTCCAAAGAGATCCAGCCTCTGCTTTGTAACTCGTGGCAGGAACTTTACATAAATAAGGGAATAATGCTAACCACCTATCCAGGGTCAGAAAGGAGTAAACAGCATCTCTAATTGTGGCATAAAACACAACTATATGAGATCCTTGACCATGCCTATGTCCTGAATGGTATTGACTAGGTTTTCTTCCAGAGCTTTCATGATGTTAAGTCTCATGTTTAAATCTTTGATCCATCTAGAGTTAATTTTTGTATAAAATGTAAGGAAGGGATCCAGTTTCAGTTTTCTGCATATGGCTAGCTAGTTTTCCCAACACCATTTATTAAATAGGAAATCCTTTCCCCATTGCTTGTTTTTGCCAGATTTGTCAAAGATCAGATGGTTGTAGTTGTGTGGCATTCTTTATGAAACATTTCTTCTGTTCCATTGACCTATATCTCTGTTTTGGTACCAGTACCATGCTGTTTTGATTACTGTACCCTTGTAATACAGTTTGAAGTCAGGTAGCATGATGCCTCCCGCTTGATTTTTTTTGTTTGTTTGTTTTTGCTTAAGATTGTCTTGGCGATGCAGGCTCTTTTTTAGTTCCATATGAAGTTTAAGGTGCTTTCCTTCAATTCTGTGAAGAAAGTCAAATGTAGCTTGATGGGGATAGCAGTAAATGTGCTCAATTACTTTGGGCAGTATGGCCATTTTCATGATATTGATTCTTGCTAACCATGAGCATTGGCTGTTTGTCTAGTTGTTTGTGTTCTCTATTACTTCCTTGCTCAGGGGTTTGTAGTTCTCCTTGAAGAGGTCCTTCACATCCATTGTTATTTCTATTCCTAGGTATTTTATTCTCTTTGTAGCAACTGTGGATGGGAGTTCACATTTGATTTGGATCTCTCTTTGTCTGTTATTGGTGTATAGGAATGCTTGTGATTTCTGCACATTGATTTTTTTATCCTGAGACTTTGTTGCAGTTGCTTATCAGCTTAAGGAGATTTTGGGCTGAGATAATGGAGTTTTCTAAATATACAATTATGTCATCTGCAAACAGGGACAAGGACTTTTTGACTAAAACACCAAAAGCAATGGCAACAAAAGCCAAAATAGACATATGGGATCTAATTAAACTTAAGAGCTTCTGTATGGCAAAAGAAATTAATAGAGTGAACCGACAACCAACAGAATGGGAAAAAATTTTTGCAATCTACCCATCTAAGAAAGGGCTTCTATCCAGAATCTACAGATAACTTAAACAAATTTACAAGAAAAAAACAAGCAACCCCATCAAAAAGTGGGGAAAGGATATGAACTCTTTTCAAAAGAAGATATTTATGCAGCCAACAAACATGAAAAAACACCTCATCATCACTGGTCATTAGAGAAATGCAAATCAAAACCAAACTGAGATATCACCTCACACCAGTTACAATGGCAATCATTAAAAATCAGGAGATAACAGATGCTGGAGAGGATGTGGAGATATAGGAATGCTTTTATACTGTTAGTGGGAGTGTAAATTAATTCAACCATTGTGGAAGACAGTGTGGCAATTCCTCAAAGATCTGGAAATAGAAATACCATCTAACCCAGCAATCCCATTACTTTGTATATACTCAAAGGGTTATAAATCATTCTATTATAAAGACACATACACATGCATATTTATTGCAGCACTGTTCACAATAGCAAAGACTTGGAACCAACCCAAATGCTCATAAATGATAGATTGGACAAAGAAAATGTGGTACATAGTCATAAAAAAGGTTGAGTTCGTGTTCTTTGCAGGGACATGGATGAAACTGGAAACCATTATTCTCAGCAAACTAACATAAGAACAGAAAACTAAACACTGCATGTTCTCACTCATAAGTGGGTGTGTTGAACAATGAGAATGCATGGACACAAGGAAGGGAACATCACACACTGGGGCCTGGTGGGTGAGGACCTGGGGGGGAATAGCAGAGGGTGGGGGTTTGGGGGACAAATAGCAATAGGAAAAATACCTGATGCAGATGACGGGGCAATGGATGCAGCAAACCACCACCATGGCATGTGTATACCTTTGTAACAAACTTGCAAGATCTGCACATGTACCTCAGAACTTAAAGTATAATAATAAAAAAGTACACACACAACTATATTATATGTAATCAATCAATGGTTACCTTGAGATTCAGAAAATATTATGACCAGTGAGGGCATTTGCAAATTTCCCAGACCTTCTAATCTATTCTTGAATGCATGTTAAGATTTTCAACACTGACAAGTGTATTTTATTCCTAGAAACAAAACTTTCTTAAACTCAAATTGCTGACAAATACTTTGCTAGAGTTTGCAGTGAGTTATGATGAATTATAAACTATAACTTAAACATAGTTACATTATAATTATGATCTAGATAAAAAGACTTTTCATTGCCTTGTTGAGCTACTTTATGGATAAATATGGAAAATTACATTAGCCCGCTCAGGCTGCTACAATAAAATACTTATGGGCTGGATGGCTTGAGCAGCACATTTATTTCTCATAGTACTGGGAGCTTGGAATTCCAAGGTCTAAGTCCAGTTAGTTTGGCTCCTGCTGAAGGCCCTCTTTCTGGTTTGTAGATAGGCTTATTCTCACTGTGTTCTCATATGGTAGAAAAGAGAGTTATGTCTGTATGTCTCTTATAATGCCACAAATCCCATTATGAAGGCCGGCTCTCATGATCACCTCTAACCCTAATTACTTGCAAAGGTTCCATTGGTTGTTAGTGACTCAAATTGGTTATTAGTGACTCAATATATGATTTTTTCGAGGACATAATTCAGTCTATAGCATTCTGCCCCAGACCCCCAAAATTGATATTTTTCTTATATGCAAAGTACATTCATTCCAACCCAATAGCTTTCAAGTCTTAACTCATTCCAGCATCAACTCTTTTAAAGGCCCTTTTGTGTCTAAATATTATCTGAATCAGACATGAGTAAGACTCTAGGTATGACTCATACTGAGGCAAAACTTCTCTCCGGTGTGGAACCTGTGAAGCCAGACAAGTTATGCACTTTCCAAATATAAATGTGGGACAGGGGCAGGTAGATGTTCCCATTCTAAAAGTGAGAAAAAGGGGGAAAGAAAAGGTTGGTAATTCCCAAGCAAGTCCAAATCTTAGCAAGGCAAATTCCACTATATCTTAAGGCTCAAAAATAATCCTTTGTGCTTGGATACTCCACCTCTGGACCCACTGAGGTAGCCAGCAGTCTCACCTCCACAGCTCTGCAGGGCAAGGGTTGTTTTCCCAATGCTCTGGGAGGCCTCACCCACAAGACTTCTGTTAGAGGATATTCGGCCTGTTGAAACTGAGGCATTAGTCCTAATGCATTAACACCTTCAGGACACTTCTTTTCTTAAAGAATGCCGTATGTGCTCAACCCAGAGATCTATAGTGTAGGCTGCGGGATAGAAGAATGCTCACATTCTTATTTCATTTAGTCTCAGTCTTTCCACTTAATTCAAACTGGTAGTGTCTTTGTTGGTATGACCCCATCTCTATTCTTGGCTTTTGTTGAAACAGCTGATTCAATCCATGAGTCACACTAACGATCTCTTTATCAAATCCTTGTTAAGCCACACCCTTACTGTTCTCTTCAGAACAAATCTCATTTTTTGCATTGTGCTGAGAGTTTTCCAAGTCTTCAACTTCTGAGTCCTTTTTGCTTAAGTTTCTTCTTCAATTTCTCTCTCTCTTTTGACATTTTACTATAAGCAGTCAGAAGAAACAAAGTCACTCCTTCAACAATTGGTTTAGAAATAGGAATATTATGCAGCAATCAGAAATGATGAGTTTGTGTCATTTGTAGGGACATGGATGAATCTGGAAAACATCATCCTCAGCAAACTGACACAAGAACAGAAAATGAAACACCGCATATTCTCACTCATAGGTGGGTGATGAAAAATGAGAACACACGGACACAGGGAGGGGAGTACTAAACACTGGGGTCTGTTGGGGGGAAAAGGGGAGGGTCAGTGGGAGGGGGAGGTGGGGAGGGAGAGCCTGGGGAGAAATGCCAAATGTGGGTGAAGGGGAGAAGAAAAGCAAAGCACACTGCCATGTGTGTACCTACACAACTGTCTTGCATGCTCTGCTCATGTACCCCAAAACCTATAATCCAATAAAAAATTAAAAAAAAAAAAAAAAAAGAAATAGTCTCAGATAAATATCTGACTTCATCACTCACAGTTCTTAACTTTTATAAAACTGTAAAACACATTTATTTGCCACTTTCTAACAATGTCACCTTTTTTCTAGTTTTCAATAACCTGTTCCTCATTTTCTTCTGAGAACTCACCAGAACCAGTTTTAACATGCATATTTCTGGCATGCACATCAAAACTCTTCCAGTATCTACCAGTTTCCCAGTTCCAAAGTCACTTCCACGTGATTTGGTATTTATTACAGCGGCCACCCTACATCCAGTACCAAAATCTGGATTTGTCAGCTTGAGCTGCTATAATGAAATATCAGCTCCTGGGTGACTGAACCAGCACGTACATCTCATGGTTCTGGAAAATGGAAAGTCAAAGATCAAGGTGCCGGTCAATTCAATTCCACTAAGTGCCCTCTTTCTGCCTTGCAGACTTTCCCCCTGTGTCCTCACATGTCACTAATCCAATCATGAGGGCCCCCGACTCCTGATCTCTTCTAACCCAAATACCTCCCAACAATCCCATCTCCACATGGTTAGGACTTCAAAATAAAAATCTGAAGAGGACACAACTCAACTCTTAACAATAATATAAATATTTTCTATATCTACATTTTTTGGCATTTCTACTTGTTCATGAGTGCCATGTCTCACAGGTATGCATTACTGACTGAGCCTTTGGTGCTACCCAGCTTTCTTTTTCATTCAAGGCCTGATTTTTAAAAGACAATATCAAAAAGTTATCAGAGGAGATTTGTTATTATAGCAACAGATGAGTATAAATTGCAGATGCCTCAGGACCAAAAATGATTCCAGTCTTGTTTACATAATTAATCTGTTAGACAATAATTTTCAAATAAAGAAAATAAACAATTATTAAAAATTTTATCTTTTGCAGAAGCCAGTAAGTTTTTTTAAAGGTGATTCAATAACATGAAAAAATTAATATCAAAAGCACAGTAAGTTAAAATGTTTTCAGGAAATGAGAATATTGTAATGAGTTACGAACATCTGTTCTCTAGGCAGAATGCACTGGTATATACTGTTTCTGTTAAAAAACAATTTTTTTCTGAGCTAATGTTTTCTCTTTATTGTTTATAAGATTAATTTGATTAATAATGAGAATACACTTTTACCTTCAGCTTCTTAAAATATATAAATGTAATAAGATACCAGCTTTAAAATATACTAATATTAATTATATTATAAGCAACTTATATCACGCTGAATTCACACTCTTATTTATAATTTACTGTGTTTTTGTACAGACAAGAAAAGATAAGCAAATATTTGATTTGTGACTGAACACTGGATTTCTCTTTATGAATTTTAATCTCCTGTAGAAAGTGTCCAAATAAAAATTACTTTTAAATCAACTTAAAACAATCCAAGATTGTAAAGTCAACTGAAATTTTTGTAAATTACATTTCGATTTGATATTTCAGAGTAATACAATTACTTTTACATCAGTGTAATCCAATTACTGATAAAACGTTTGTTGAAGAGATGGCGCTACCAATGGTTCCTTCTGACTTAGTCTCTCCAGAGGCGTATGTCCAAAGATCAAAGCTCAAGTCATTTATTTGAGAAATGAAAGAAGCAGGAACATGGGAGTGAGACAAGAATGGGTAGGCAATTGGCAAACTCTGCCAAGACAGATACTGCTATGGGTTAGCAGAGCTTAATTCCTAGATAAATTTCTGGAACTCAGTGTAAAGCACTTGCCTCAAAGTTATCACATTCAAGGAACAAAGAAGCAGAATTTTTTTTTTCAAATTACAGTGATTTTTTTATTAGTTTAGTTGTCTATTTGCAAACAATTTCCAACTTTTCTATATATCTATAATTTCAACTTTTCTGGTTCTCTTATTCTGCATGTGATTTATTTTTTATTATTATTGTAATTTAAGTTCTGGGATACATGTGCAGAAAGTGCAGGTTTGTTACACAGGTATACATGTGCCATGGTGGTTTGCTGCACCCATCAACTCATCATCTACATTAGGTATTTTCCCTAATGCTATCCCTTCCCTTGCCCCTCAACCCCTTATAAGTCCGATGTTTAATGTTCTCTCCCTGTGCCCATATGTTTTCATTGTTCAACTCCCACTTATGAGTAAGAACATGTGATGTTTAGTTTTCTGTTCCTGTGTTAGTTTGCTGAGAATGATGGTTTTCACCTTCATCCATGTACCTGCAAAAGACATGAAGTCATCTTTTTATGGCTGCATAATATTCCATGGTGTTTTTGTGCCATACTTTCTTTATCTAATCTATTATTGATGGGCTTTTGGGTTGGTGGTGTTTTAGTTATGAAGTCTTTGTCCATGCCTATGTCCTGAATGGTATTGCCTAGATTTTCTTCTAGAGTTTTTATAGTTTTAGGTCTTTTATTTAAATCTTTAATCTATCTTGAGTAAATTTTTGTATAAGATGAAAGTAAGGGTTTTCTGCATATAGCTAGCCAGTTTTCCCAACACCATTTATTAAATAGAGAATAATTTCCTCCTTGCTTGTTTTTATCAGATTTGTCAAAGATCAGTTGGTTGTAGATGTGTGGTGTTATTTCTGAGGCCTCTGTTCTGTTTCATTGGTCTATATATCTGTTTTGATACCAATACCATGCTGCTTTGGTTACTGTAGCCTTGTAGTATAGTTTGAAGTCAGGTAGTATGATGCCTTCAGCTTTGTTCTTTTTGCTTAGGATTGTCTTGGCTATATGGCTTCTTTTTTGGTTCCATATGAAATTTAAAGTATTTTTTCTAATTCTGTGAAGAAGGTCAGTGGCAGCTTGATGGCAATAGCATTGAATCTGTAAATTACTTTGGGCAGTACAACCATTTTCACTATATTAATTTTTCCTATCCATGAGTATGTAATGTTTTTCCATTTGTTTGTGTCCTCTCTTATTTCCTTGAGCAGTGGTTTGTAGTTCTCCTTGAAGAGGTCCTTCACATCCCTTGTAAGTTGTATTCCTAGGTATTTTATTCTCTTTGTAGCAATTGTGAATGGGAGTTTGCTCATGATTTGGCTCTCTGTTTATCTATTATTGGTGTATAGGAATGCTTGTGATTTTTACACATTAATTTTGTATGCTTAGATATTCCTGAAGTTGCTTATCAGCTTAAAGAGCTTTTGGGCTGAGATGAAGGGGTTTTCTAAATATGCATTCATGTCATCTGCAAAGAGAGATAATTTCACTTCCTCTCTTCCTATTTGAATACCCTTTATTTTTTTTCTCTTGCCTGATTTCCATGGCCAGAATTTCCAATACTATGTTGAATAAGAGTGATTGAAAGAGGGCATCCTTGTCTTGTACAGGTTTTCAAAAGGAATGCTTCCAGCTTTTACCCATTCAGTATGATATTGGCTGTGGGTTTGTCATAAATAACTCTTATTATTTTGAAATACATTCCATCAACATCTAGTTTATTGAGTGTTTTTTTCATGAAGGGGTGTTGAATTTTATCAAAGGCTTTTTCTGCAGCTATTGAAATATTCATGTGGGTTTTGTCATTGGTTCTGTTTATGTGATGGATTATGTGTATTGATTTGTGTATGTTAAGCCAGCCTAGCATCCCAGAGATAAAGCCAACTTGGTCATGGAGGATAAGCTTTTTAATGTGTTGTTGGATTTCAGTTTGCCAGTATTTTATTCAGGCTTTTGCATCAATGTTCATCAGGGACGTGGGCCTGAAATTTTTGTTGTTGTTATTGTTGTTGTGTCTCTGTGAGGTTTTGGTATCGGGATGATGCTAGCCTCATAAAATGAGTTAGGGAGGAGTTCCTTTTTTTCTATTGTTTGGAATGGTTTCACAAGGAATGGCACCAGCTCCTCTTTGTACCTCTGGTAGAATCTGGCTTTGACTTCATCTGGTCCTGGGCTTTTTTGGTTCTTAGGTTGTTAATTACTGCCTCAATTTCAGTATTTGTTATTGGTCTATTCAGGGGTTCAACTTCTTCCTGATTTAGTCTTGGGAGGATGTATTTGTCCAGGAATTTTATCTATTTCTTTCAAATTTTCTAGTTTATGTGCATAGAGGTGTTTATAATATTCTCTAATGGTAGTTTGTATTTCTGTGGGATCAGTGGTGATCTCTCCTTTATCATTTTTTATTGTGTCTATTTGATTCTTCTCTCTTTTCTTCTTTATTAGTCTGGCTAGTGGTCTAGCTATTTTGTTAATCTTTTCAAAAAAACCAGCTCCCGGATTTATTAATTTTTTGAAGGGTTTTTTGTGTCCCTATCTCCTTCAGTTCTGTTCTGATCTTAGTTATTTTCTGTCTGCTGCTAGCTTTTGAATTTGTTTGCTCTTGCTTCTCTAGTTCTTCTAACTGTGATGTTAGGGTATTGAGTTTAGATCTTTCCTGCTTTCTTTCATGGGCTTTTAGTGCTATAAATTTCCCTGTAAACACTGCTTTATCTATGTCCCAGAGATTCTGGTATGTTGTGTCTTTGTTCTCATTGGTTTCAAAGAACTTCTTGATATTTGCCTTCATTTTGTTATTCACCCAGTAGTCATTCAGGAACAGGTTGTGCAGTTTCCATGTAGTTCTATGGTTTTGAGTGAGTTTCTTAATTCTTAGTTCTAATTTGATTGCACTGTGTTCTGAGAGACTGGTAGTTATGATTTCCATTCTTTTGCATTTGCTGAGGAGTGTTTTACCTCCAATTATGTGGTCTATTTTAGAATAAGTGCAATGTGGTACTGAGAAGTAATTGTTTTCTGTTGATTTGATGTGGAGAGTTCTGTAGATGTCTATTAGGTCCACTTGGTCAGGAGCTGAGTTCAAGTCCTGAATATCCTTGCTAATTTTCTGTCTCGTTGATCTGTCTAATATTGACAGTGGGGTGTTAAAGTCTCCCATTATTATTTTGTGGAAGTCTAAGTCTCTTTGTAGGTCTCTAAGAACTTGCTTTATGAATCTGGGTGCTCCTGAATTGGGTGCATGTATGTTTAGGACAGTTAGCTTTTCTTGTTGCATTGATCCCTTTACCATTATATAATGCCCTTCATTGTCCTTTTTGATCTTTGTTGGTTTAAAGTCTGTTTTATTGGAGACTAGGAGTGCAAACCCTGATGTTTTTGTTTGTTTGTTTGTTTTGCCTTCTATTTGCTTGGTAATATTCCTCCATTCCTTTATTTTGAGCCTATTGTGTCTTTGCACATGAGATGGGTCTTCTGAATACAGCACACCACTGGGTCTTGACTCTTATCTAATTTGCCAGTGTGTGCCCTCTAATTGGGGCATTTCGCCCCTTTACATTTAAGGTTAATACTATTATGTGTGAATATGATCCATCATTATGATGCTAGCTGGTTATATTTCCCATTAGTTGATGCAGTTTCTTCATAGTGTCGATGGTCTTGACATTTTGGTTTGTTTTTGCAGTGGCTGGTACCAGTTTTTTCTTTCCATATTTAGTGCTTCCTTCAGGAGCTCTTGTAAGGCAGACCTGGTGGTGACAAAATCCCTCAGCATTTGCTTGTCTGTAAAGGCTTTTATTTCTCCTTCACTTATGAAGCTTAGTTTGGCTTGATATGCAATTCTGGGTTGAAAGTTCTTTTCTTTAAGAATGTTGAATATTGGCCCCAATTCTCTTCTGGCTTGTAGGGTTTCTGCAGAGACCCACTGCTAGTTTGATGGGCTTCCCTTTGTGGGTAATCTGACCTTTCTCTCTGGCTGCCCTTAATATCTTTTTCTTCATTTCAACCTTGGCGAATCTGATGATTACGTGATTTGGGGTTGCTCTTCTTGAGGAGTATCTTTGTGGTGGTCTCTGCACTTCCTGAATATGAATGTTGGCCTGTCTTGCTAGATTGAGGAAATTCTCCTGGATAATATCTTGAAGTGTGTTTTCCAACTTGGTTCCATTCTCCTTGCCACTTTCAGGTACACCAATCAAATATAGATTTGGTCTTTCCACATCCTTGCATATTTTTTGGAGGCTTTGTTTGTTCATTTTCATTCTTATTTCCCTAAATAAGAATGCTTCATGTTTTATTTCATTAAGTTGATCTTTAATCTCTGATATCCTTTCTTCTACTTGATCAATTCAGCTATTGATACTTGTGATGCTTCAAAAAGTTCTCTTGCTGTTTTTCAGCTCCATCAGGTCATTTATGTTCTTCTCTAAACTGGTTACTCTAGTTAGCAATTCCTCTAACCTTTTATCAATGTTGTTAGTTTCCTTGCATTGGGTTAAAACACTCTCCTTTAGCACAGAGAGGTTTGTTATTACCCACCTTCTGAAGCCTACTTCTGTCAATTCATCAAACTCATTCTTCATCCAGTTTTTATCTTTGCTGGTAAGGAGTTGTGATACTTTGGAGAAGAAGACACATTCTGGTTTTTGGAATTTTGAGTCTTTTTGTGCTGGTTTTTCCTCATCTTTGTGGATTTATCGACCTTTGGTCTTTGCTGTTGGTGACCTTCAGATGGAATTTTTGTGTGGTTATCCTTTTTGTTGATATTGATGCTGTTGCTTTCCATTTGTTAGTTTTCCTTCTAACCATCAGGCCCCGGTTCTGCAAGTCTTCTGGAGTTTGCTGAGGATCCACTCCAGACCCTGCTTGCCTGGGTATCACGAGCAAAGGCTGTAGAACAGCAAAGATTGTTGCCTGCTTCTTCCTATGGAAGCTTTGTCCCAGATAGGCACCTGCCAGATGCCAGCGGAGCTCTCCTGTATGAAGTCTTTGTCAACCCTTCCTGGAGGCATCTCTCTGCCATGAGGCATGGGGGTCAGGGGCCCACTTGAGGAGGCAGTCTGTCCCTTAGTAGAGCTCAAGCACTATGCTGGGAAATCTGCTGCTCTCTTCAGAGCCAGCAGGCAGGAACATTTAAGTCTGCTGAAGCTGCGCCCACAGCTGCCCCTTCCCATGGGTGCTCTGTCCCAGGGAGATGGGAGTTTTAACTATAAGCCCCTGATTGGGGCTGCTGACTGTCTTTCAGAGATGCCCTCCCCAGAGAGGAGAAATCTAGAGAAGGAGTCTGGCTGCAGCAGCTTTGCAGTGCTGTGATGGGCTCTTCTCAGTCCTGGCTTCCCAGTGTGGGAACCACCTACTCATACCTCAGTAATGGTGGACACCTCTCTCCTCACCAAGTTCTAGTATCCCAGGTTGACTTCAGACTACTGTGCTGGCAGTGAGAATTTCAAGCCAGCAGCAATTAGCTTGCTGGGTTCCATGGGGGTAGGATTCACTGAGCAAGACCACTTGGCTCCCTGGCTTCAGCCCCCTTTCCAGGGGAGTTAATGGTTTTGTCTTGCTGGCACTCCAGGTGCCACTGGGGTACAAAGAAAAACTCCTGCAGCTAGCTTTGTGTCTGCCCAAATGGCCATCCAGTTTTGTGCTTGACCCCAGGGCTCCTGTGGCATAGGCATCTGAGGGAATATCCTGGTCTGTGGATTGTGAAGACCATGGGAAAAGTGTTGTATCTGGGCAGGATACCACTGTACCTGATGACAGCATCCCTCAGGGCTTCCCTTGGCTAGGGGAGTGCATTCCTCAACCTCTTGTGCTTCCCAGGTAAGGCAACACTCCACCCTGCTTCACTTGTTTGGCTTGCCCTCCGTGGGCTGCACCCACTAACTAACCAGTGCCAATGAGATGAACTGGGTACCTTAGCTAGAAAGGTAACAGTCACCCACATTTTGTGTTGATCTCGCTGAGGGCTGCAGACCAGAGCTGTTCCTATTAGGCCCAGAAATGTTTCTTCATCAGTTCCTGTCAGACATTGAATGAAGGATTTTCCCAGAGAGCATCAATTCCCGAACTCTTCCAGCCAGCTACACGTGTGACAAAACAGGCTCTAGTGACAAGAGAAAACCTTTAGGCAAAGAAGGATAGGGCCTGACAGTTGGCAGCTGGGGTGACTTTTGGTCTGAAATGGCAAGAGTCCACAACACTCAAGTAGCATAGGTGGAGCAAAAGATTCCACATGATATTCAACATTAACTGATGATCACAGAAGTCAATGCTTCCAACATTAGTATTAAATCCCTAATCTGACTATATTGCCATAATTTTAAATAATTTGTGGAAACAATGGTGACTATATGACCCCTCAAAAAACAGTATAGGAAATTTAGAAAGCTCAAAATAAACTTTCTATAAGAAGAATAAACTTGAGCATTACAAAAATTAATATGCCATTCTTGCATTTTATTCCAGAGTTGACAAAATTAGGTAAAGACGTATAGATATTTTTAAACCAATACTATTAACATAGTATTGTCCAAAGATTTATCTAGACTAGAAGTATTTATGAACTCAGATTTTTATATATTTTTCAAATGTATATCCCATACAGTAAAATATTTCAGGAATCTTATTAGTATAGTTTTATGACTACTAATTCCTAGCCCTAAGACAAGAATTATCGTTTTTTTTTTCTTATCCAGGGACTGGACATTACAACGTGAGCAGGCAATCTTTGTTAAAAGGGTGTTAATAATATGGCTTCCGCATTTTAAGTATAAGATGCTCAGTTTTTTTTCTTCTTTGAAAATTAGGGAATTTGTCATCCCAGATTCAATAAAGACTTATCCGTCTCGATTAAGCCAATCAGAACAGAGCTCCTTTAAGTATCAGGGATTCTATAATGCAACTTACAAATCCTTGTAAGAAGAAGACTACCAATCCATTTTGTCAGAAATATTTTTATACTTATGACATGGAAGAATCTCCTGAAATTTCTGGGCGAGCAAGGAAACACTAGATTTCTCCCTTGTTCATTGCGTGCAGTTCTGTGTGACGTTCACTATGGGGGGTTGTCATTTGAGCTAGGGCTTAACTCTAGGGTTGAAGACCATTTCTCAAATCATTCAAATTTTTCTTATGTCTTCATTTGTCTCTTCTGTGTATTTATTTGGGATTTCCTTATTTCTTCCAAAAAAGGAGGAGAAAAGCCATGTACTCCAAACTATTCTTATTCTATGATGGTAATTTTCGGATATGGCAAAGGCAGAGGCAATGAATTATCCCATTCTATCTGCTTTCTAAATCTAAAATTTAAGATCTGAAACATACTTCATGCAATCGTCATACAAGCCAGGGAAGTCCATTTAGGAGCCAGAGCTCTTGATGCTCTTGAGCATAGAAAGGCAATTTCCATTTTTTATGTCTTCATATATATTTCCTCTCCTTTTGTACGACTGAGGGACATTGCCATAATGAACACAAGTAATAATTAATCTCAAAAGGTATCCAAAAGAATTCGTCACAGCCACAATGACTATATTTACAAACAGAACAGTATAAGTAGATAATTAGCATCCCTCTTCAAGTAAGAGAAGAACGTGTGTCAGTACAAACACATAAACTTATTTCTGCAACTTCAGCCCAACATCAAACAAATACAAAACAGATACATAAGGGGGAGAAATTCCTGCAGGAAAAAAACAAACAAACAAAATTCCCTCCTGCAAAAGCCAGATAAGTCCGTTTAAGAAATTCTTTACAGCCAAAGAAGATTCATAACATTGGCATACATGATTGATACAAGGGAAATTCTCTCTTGTGCAGCTGAAACAGCCTAAAGTCTCAGCAAACTAGTTTTCTGGCCAACTTATCCAGGGGTGTCAATATTTTCTGCAATCCTCCAGGCTAAGTGGACTCTGTCTAAATTATGACTAGAGATGTCATAAATTATAACTGAACAATTGCTTATATCATTGTTTTGGAGTAAGAAATACCTTAGATTTTACTTATGTCCTTTTTGTCTTGAAATACTATGTGGGGCTTTTTAAAATAAATAATTTTAGTATTTTTGTTAATTTTTTCATTAATATTTTTTCCTTCTGTGATTTGAAATGTAAGATTTTATGCCACAGATGGAATACTGTTAAAGCTCAGATGCAGATCATATTTGTCATAGGCATAGTTTCTAGATCTTGGATAAGAATCTGTCTCTTCACTGCACTTAGGAAACCAGGGTACTTTTAAAACATGCAAATTATTGGGTCCCATCCTCGGAGATTTTGATTTATTGAGTCTGAAATGGAATCCTGCTTTTGCTTTAGAAGCATGACTATAAAAGTCTGATGTGTTTGCATACCTCATTTAGTTTTATAAAACATTATTCAGAAAACACAGCACTTGTTATTGAAGAACTTGCCTATTGTACTTTGCTTCATGTAAACCATTTAAAGAGCATGGTAGATGGGTCACCCAAAGAAACATCACCCACCAAAATCATGGAGGTATGTAGATAATCCATGATAACTGATTCTTGAGCACTTTTAAACTAATCAACAAAGCACTTACAACATATTAAGCAATCAGTCATATCTCCACATGGCAGTGCAGATAGTAGTATTTTCTATCCATGAAACTGAGGGCAAAAGGTGAGTGCCCAGTGGCAATGGGATGAGTAGAGATGGGATGTTGCTTAAAGAAAAAAAACAATAAAATATGTTAACATTAACAACGACAATTTAAATAGCAGGTATAATTTATAAACTATTTTCTCATTTGGCCCTCAAAACCATTAAATATTGACATCGTTAACCAACATTGCAGACGAGGAATGCAAGGTCAGAGTGGTTTCAGTAGGTGTTTGCCGACACTTGAACAGAAGCAAATGATGTGCTCGGGACTTGCACACTCATCTTCTGACTGATTAGCCTAATGATGTTATGCTCATAGTAAAACCTTAAATGAATTCATAAATAAAGTCTGATTTATTTATTTGGGGATTAAGACAATCCAGAACTGTGGGGTGTCTCAGTAAGAGAGGTATGAAAAGAGATTTATATGAAATTTGACCTTGTGCTGGATGACTTTAAGGAGCATAATTTAAGGAAGAAGGAGTTGGTCTGAGATTAGATGTCATAAAGAAGGACAGTAAGAATCACACAAATAATTATTGTAATAATTTATCACATTATATAGTTATATCATTATATAGCTATAAAAATACAAATATTCTAAAAATAGAATTATATGATATAAATAAATGTAAGTATACTAAAATGAATAAAATTTTATATTTGTCATTTTTATATTATATATTATATGTATATTATATATTTAATACATTGTATGATACAAATATATAACTATCATTATATAATTAATTAGGCATAATATTTTCATTACAGATAAACATTATATATTAGATCTCTAACACTCTTAAAAATCAAGTCATAGGTAACAGATCTGGCATCTGTAATGTCAGAAGAGAAAGATTTGGACCATTTCTCTGGTCGTGGAGTAGAACTGTCCTGGTCTTGTTACATGCATCAGTCATCTTTCTCTGCCTTGTTGATCTTCTGTAACTATTGTTTCTGCTTATTTGGGAATATCATGGTTTTCTTGCACTGGGCAAGAAGGGCATCTCTTTCAGATTATCAATGGGTAGACTCCATTTAGAGAACTTTGTAATACTAAGCGAATGAAAGCATAAAACCATTTTAAACTGATAAGCAAATAGACTTTGTAATATAACTTAAATAAAAATTATGTTGATAAATGAAAATTCTGTGTGTACTATCTTTAATTAAATCATAATATAGATGCTCCTTGACATCATAGCTTAGCCTAGCCTACTTTATACATGCATAAAACACATTGGCCTACAGTTGGGCAAAATTATCTTACCCTAAGCCTATTTTATAATAAAATGTTGAATGTCTTACATAATGTATTAAATTCTGTACTGAAAGTGATAAACAGAATGGTTGTTAGGTACTCATGGTTTCTACTGAATGTGCATCACTTTCACACCAGTATAAAGTTGAAGATTGTGAGATAAACCAGCACAGATCACTGTATTTTGAATATTCTGGCTAATATTTAACTTGTTATTTTAACTGTAACAAAGTATATTTCTCTCTCTCTCTCTCTCTCTCTCTCTCTCTCTCTCTTCCTTTCTCTTTCTCTCTGTCTCTCTCTCTTTTCTGACATCTATAGTCAAATAAGAAACAAATAATTTAAGACTGGGTTGCCAGAAATGAGCAAATTAATTATTTACTTACTGATTTAGGCTAGGGCTATTTAGAATCAACAATAAGTTGAGAAATCAAGAGTTGTTAAAAGGAATGTATTGTCTATTTAATCTTCAACATCATGGCTATGTGATTGTTATAATCCTGAGAATTAGAAAGTTGAAAATAATGAAAATTAATCTCAGGAGAGTGATGTGTAATTACATGTTTCTTTAACACTCTAAAATTAATCAGATATATTTCTCCACATGAGCCTTCACATGTTGTGAAAAATGTTTCACACTGAATATCATCAAAAAGCAATTACTGTTTATAAACCATAACATGAATTAATTTTCATTATTTTCAACTTATCAAAGAAATCAAGTTTATAAAAAAGAAATTAACTTGATTTAAAAAATAACCACAAACACAATCCTCACTTTTAATTTTATATATTTAAGCACACTTGAAAGTTTGAAAAGTTAAGCAACCATTAAGGAACGAATAAATTCCTAGAAATGTACAACCTATCAAGACTGAATAATGAAGAAATAGAAAATCTGAACAGATAAATAATGAGTAAGGAGATTGAGTCAGTAATCAAAAACATGCAAACAAAGAAAATCTAAGACTAGGTGGTTTCAGTGGTGAATTCTACCAAATATTTTTTAAAATAATTAATGCCAATCATTCTGAATTGCTTCCAAAATATGAAAGATTAGGAAACACTTCCAAACTTATGTTATGAGCCCAACATCATGATATCTCAAACCCAGACAAGTCAACTATAAGAAAAGAAAATTACTGGCCAAAATTCATGATGAACCTAAATGTAAAAAACACAAAATATTAGCAAGCTCAATATAATAGCACATTAAAAGAATCATACACCAGGGCCAAGTAAGATTTATCCCTGGGATGCATGAATGGGTTAATATAGGCAAATCAATAAATGTGAACTATGCATTAACAAAACAAAGCATTATAATTATATGGTCATCTCAATAAATATAAACAAAAAAATTCTGACAACATTTAACATCCATTTATGATAAAAATCTCAAGAAATTATGTATGGAAATGGAATGAATCTCAGCAGAATGAAAGCCATATATGACAACTCACAGTTAATATCACACTTAACAGTAAAAAAACCTGAAAGCTTTTCTGATATGATCAGGAACAAGACAAGAGTTTCCACTTCCACCACGTCTATTCAACATGGTACTGGAAGTCCTAGTCGGGGCAATTACACAAGAAAAGAAATGAAAGTCATCTAAATCAAAACGGAAGTAAGTTGTCTGTATGCAGATAAAATGGTCCTATATAGAGAACCTAAAGACTCCATCAACTAAGTGTTACAATTAATGAACAGATTCAGTAAAGTTGTAGGAAACAAAATCAGCAAACAAAATCAATAGTTTCTGTATGCTAATAAATATCCCAAAACGAAACTAAGAAATCCCATTTGTGGATCTAATAAATGTTTACCTATGTTTCATAAAATGACTACAGAATACATTTCATTTTTATCTGCACATGGATCATTTTCAGCCGAAGTGTAAATGGACAAATGGGATCACAACAAGTTAAAAAATCTGCACAGCAAATAAAACAATGAGTAAAGTGAAAAAACGACTTACAGAATAGGAGAAAATATTTGCAAATTACTCATCTCACAGGAGATTAGTAGCTAAAATATGTAAGGAACTCAAACAACTCCATAGGGGGAAAAAAGTTAATAATTTAATTTAAAAATGAGCAAAAGTTTTAAATAGAAATTTTTCAAAAGAAGACATACAAATGGCAAACAGGTATTTGAAAAGGCACTCAACATCACAGATCATCAGAGAAATGCAAATCAAAACTACAAAGATATTATCTCACCCCTGTTAAAATGGCTTTTATCCAATTGGTAAATATACACAATGGAGTACTTTCAGCCATAAAAAAGAATGAGATTCTATCATTTAAAACAATGTGGATGGAACAGAAAGCCATTAATTATTCAATGAAGAGGCCAGGAACAGAAATTCAAACTTTGCATTCTTGTCATTTTATGGGAGCTAAAAATTAAAACAATCTAACTCATGGATATGGAGAGGAGAAGGATGATTATTAGAGACTGGAATGGGTTGTCAGGGGTTGGAGGGATGTGGAGATAGTTAATGCCTATGAAAAATAGGAATAATGAATAAAATCTAGCATTAACTTGCACAACAGGGTGACAATAGTAAAAAAAATTTATTTGTACACTTAAAAACAACTAAAAGAGTACAACTGGATTGTTTCTAACACAAGTCATAAAGGCTTGAAGTGATGGATATCCCGTTTACGCTAATGTGATTATTACATATTACATGTCAGTATCAAATTAGCCTATATAATCTGTAAATATATACACCTCCTATGCCCACAAGAAAAAAAATATGTAAAAAGTAATTCCATTTACAAAAGCATAAGACATTGTAAAATATTTAGGAATAAATTTAACAAAGATGAAATTTAACCAATTTACACATTGAAAACTGTAAAACGTTGTTGAAAGAAATTGAAGAAGACACAAATAAATAGATATTTCATGTTCATGGATTAGAAGAATTTGTATTGTTAAAATGTTCATACTACCCAAAGTAGTCTACAGATTTTATGCAATTTCTGTCAAAATTCCAATGTTATTTTTCACACAAATAAAAATATTCTAAAATGTACATAGAACCATAAAATGCTCCAACTAGCCAAAGAAGTCTTGTGCAAAAATAACGAAGCTAGAAGCATCACGTTACCTGAACCCAAAATATACTACAAAACTATAGTAATCAAAACAGCATAGTACTGGCATAAAAAGAGACATACAGACCAATGGAACACACAAAAAATTGTAGGACACTGGCACAATTTAGATGTATAGATCAATGGAATAGAATAGAGAAAGGGAAAGTATTTCCATATGTAGAAGAGTTAAACTGGGCCACAATGAAATGTCATCTTACTCCAGTCACAATGACTCTTACTTAAAAAGTCAAAAAATGATAGATGGTGTGGATGTGATATAAAAAAAATGCTTATGTACGGTTGTTGGAAATGTAAATTAGTATACCCTTTATGAAAAACAGTATAGAGATTTCTCAAAGAACTAAAAATAAAATTATTATTCAAACCAGCAGTCCCACTAGTGGTTATTTACAAAAAAAAAAAAAAAAAAAAAAGAAGAAAAAATCATTATCTAAAAAAGGTACCTGCACTTGCACATTTATATCAGCACTCTTCTTGGTAGCAAAGATTTGGAATCAACCTATGTGTCCATCAACAGATAAAGGATAAAAAAATGTGGCTTAAGTTCAGGCAGATGGCTTTTTCCTTCAATCCCAATGCATTGGAAAGACATGGCAGGAGCATTGCTTGAACTCAGGAGTTTGAGGCTGTAGTGAGCTATGATGGCACTATTGCACACTTTCCTGGGTGACAGAGAGAGACCTTGTCTCAAAAAGAAAGAGAAAGAAAAAGGAAAGGAAAGAGGAAGGGAGGAAGGAAGAGAGAGAGACAGAGAGATCTTTCATGAGATCTGGTTGTTCGAAAGTGTGCAGCACTTTCTCTCTCTCTCTCTCATGCCACCATATGAAGACATGCTTGATTCCCCTTCACCCTCCCGCCATGATTGCGAATTTCCTGAGGCCTCCCAGCCATGCTTCCTGTACAGTCTGTGTAATTGTAAGTCAATTAAACCACTTTTCCACATAAATTATCAGTCTCAGGTAGATTTTTATAGTAATGTGGGAACAGACTAATACAGCCAGGGTGTGGAAGCTGGGGGAGGTTGGATGGGGAAATATTGGTCAAAGGGTTACAAATTCAGTTAGGTAGAATGAGTAAGTTCTGTAGATCAATTGCATAGCATGTCAACTATAGTTAATTACAATGTATAGTGCACTTGAAAATTGCTAAGAATAGATCTAAAATGTTATCATTACAAAAAAATGATAAGCCTATGAGATAATGGATATGTTAATTCACTTGAGTGTGGTAAACATTTCACAGTGTATACATCTATGAAAACATCATGTAATACACTGTAAACATATATACATTTATTTGTCAATTATGCCTCAAAAAATGGAAAAATATAAAATCAATATTCTTGTAAAAAAAAGCAAAGTTTGAAAAACAAATGTAATGTAATATCCAGATATCAGGTGTCTTCATTTCACCTCCCTAATAACCATTTTCTATCATTTTCACCCCTTACCAGTTACAGTTTTACCTTTTAAGTTTTTTGATTTCCCTAAATAAAAATGTTATAATGAATCAAATTAATCAAAGCAAATAATTGAATCACTCAGAGCTCTAATTACTTTGATTGGATCCTTCAGTTATAAAGTATCTTTTTTATTATCTAATCAATTGATGTCACCCACCTACAAAAGCAAATATATATAACAGGGAAATTTTCTAAGCTCATTTCACTAAAGACATTATTATGTGGTCATCAAATGAGGAGGTTAGAAAGTTTTCTAAGAGAGCAGAATTATGTATTAATTCTAAATTTTTTGAGGAAAATCTTTACTGTTTTCTTGATTCTGATAATTTTTTGTCAGAATTATTGGAGAATCTACATTTAGAAATAATAATGCCAAAGATAAGAAATTCTGAGGACAGTATTTGTACAGTATCTCTTCATTTTAAGGAAAATAATATTGAAACATACTGAAAGGTCATGTGGTTTGCATTAGAAGATAATATTTGACTGTTCAACAGAATAAAATTCACTAATTTTATTTTACAAAATATTTACTATAGAGAACAGAATACTCTCATTATTATACATTGTTGTAATATAAAACAGCCTTTAATTTTAAAACATTTAGTCTGTGTTTCATAAGAAGACAAATTTCAGCTTCTATGTTTCATAATTATGAAATTTATAGCAAATAAAATAGTGGTTTGCAAAACTACTTTTATTTTTCAGGTGAACTCTACCCCTTCCCAATTAAATTTAAAAAATGGTAGTGTAAATTCATTTAGTTTTTTTGCATTGACAGCAAGAGGTAACCTCTGAGTTCTACAGTGTTAATCAGCCCATATTCTAATTTCAAAGGACCAGCTGATGTGGTATCTGACAACTCTCTAGGGACTTGCAGGTATCTGTCATTTCAGCAGGACCTGGATAAAACTTCCCTTCCAATCTCCTCTCCTTTCCCAACTTTTATTTCCATTAAGAGTTGGTTTGCTGTGTTTACAAATATCACCCCTTTCTCCCTACTTTTTGGGGTGTTACGTACTCTGTTTCTTCAGTGCATTACTATCTATTTTAGGGCATAGTTAAAAATTTTAACTTACATTGAAATTATGACTTTATTCATCATTTTAGTTCTTGATTTTATGCAAACATTGTTTACTAAGCTTTACTCTCTTTTTCACAAACATTTTTCTTACTCTTCTGCCATTTGTTTGAGACTATTTTCACTTCTTAGAAATGTGGTTGTGGTAAATTCCAATTTTGTTATCTGAAAATGCCCTTATTTGCCTTCTTTTCTAAAAGGTCATTTGCCAAAAATTGAATTTTATTTTTCTCTAATTCAATACAGATGGAATTCCATTAGGTTCTATCTTCATTGTTGCTAATTGCAGTTACTCTATTTTTACCCTGAAGGTGGCTGCCTCTTCAACCACATCTACTTCCTGTAAGATCTTCTCTTGCTTTTGTGTTCTGCAGTTTTTCTGAAATGTATCAAGACTCTGATATAT
Organism: Callithrix jacchus; assembly: GCF_049354715.1. NCBI lineage: Eukaryota > Metazoa > Chordata > Mammalia > Primates > Cebidae > Callithrix > Callithrix jacchus. The sequence continues at coordinate 193,383,335 of NC_133503.1, forward strand.
TTTTTATTTATATTCTTCTGAAATTTTAGCCTCTTAATACTCTTGAATATCTATATCATTGTGGAACTTCTTTGTAAGTATCCAGATATTATCCAAATTTTTAAGATTTATTTCAGTGTTGTTTATCTTTATGCTCTGGACTACATTTGAGATAATATCATCAGATTTATATAAGAACTATTAAACTATATCTTCAACTGAGTAAATCTGGTGCTTGAATAATGACATATTTTGCATTTTCAATTTAACAGTTAAATTTAAAATAATGTTAAATTAATTTTTATTCTATTTCTGGATTTTTTTGTTTCATTCACATATGCTTGGTCATTGTATTAGTCCAGTTTCATGCTGCTGATAAAAACATACCTGAGACTGGGAAATTACAAAAGAAAGAAGTTTAATGGACTTATAGCTCTACATGGCTGGGGAGTCCTCACAATTATGATGGAAGACAAGGAGGAGCAAGTCACATCTTAACGAAATGGTGGCAGGCAAGAGAGCTTATGCAGGGGAACTCACATTTTTAAAACCATCAGATCTCATGAGACTCATTCACTATAAAAAGAACAGTGCAGGAAAGACCCACCACCATAATTCAGTCACCTCCCACTGGTCCTCTCATGGCACGTAGAAATTATGGGAGTTACAATTCAAGGTGAGATTTAGGTGGGGACACAGCCAAATTATATCAGTAATTTGTTTTAACCCTACATTTTCTTCAAATATTTTGTAGTTTTTCTAGCTTCTTCAAACATGAATATATTTATATTCTATGCTTTACCTGACAATTTCATTATATAAAATCATTGCAGTTCTCTTTCTAATCTCTGTTGCAGTTAATTCTTACTAATGTTACCGCTCTCCTGTAATTTTTAATTCTGAATTTGAGCTAATTGTTTTTGTTCCACTTTATTAGTAAGAATGCATTGAAGTCAATGTTGAAGTTGTGTTCTTTCAGTATTTGTGATTATTTCTACCCGTTTCTAGGGGCGTTATCCACCTAGACCACTTTAAATTCCCTATTTCCGGGGCTAGGGACTTTACGGGTGGCAGAGATTTGAGAAAAACCTCTACATGACAGCCTGTTTGAGGTGATAAATTCTCAAGTGAGATGTTTGCTGCTTCACCCGCCCATAAATTTGCTATAGTTAAGTTTAGTTTATGTCTGCTGGGAGGCTGATTCTAATCCTTATTCATCCTATTACCCTGACTACTGTAAGGAAATCTTAAGTATTATTGCCCGTCACATGTAGTGCACTTTGTCATTCAAGTAAAAACTCAAGGTTTCCAGCTTGTGGCAAAAACCCTCTGGATGTAAGTCCATTCTGGCTCTTGATTTCCAGGATATCTGCTTTAACTCTATCTGTGGATTCTGAAGATCCCTTATTTTCATAATCGTTCATTAATAAATTCATTTTTAAATGTTTCTTATGTAGCATATTGTTTAACTTAGAGTGTCACTCAAGGTATCTAACACACGCTGAAGTTTAGAAAAAAATCCCCAAATAAAGGGTATTCTATTAGGAAAGGAGGAAGTCAAATTGTCTATTTGCAGACATGATTGTATATTTAGAAGACCCCATCATCTCAGCCCAAAATCTCCTGAAACTGATAAGCAACTTCAGCAAAGTCTCAGGATACAAAATCAATGTGCAGATATCACAAGCATTTCTATATACCAATAACAGACTTAAAGAGAGCCAAATCAAGAACAAACTGCCATTCACAATTGCTACAAACAGAATAAAATATCTATGAATACAACTAACAAAGGATGTAAAGGACGTCTTCAAGGAGAAATACAAACCACTGCTCAAGAAAATCAGAGAGGACCCAAACAGATGGAGAAACATTCCATGCTCACGGTTGGGAAGAATCAATATCGTGAAAATGGCCATACTGCCCAAAGTAATTTATAGATTCAACGCTATCCCCATCAAGCTACCAATGACCTTCTTCACAGAACTGGAAAAAAAAACCACCTTAAATTTCATATGGAACCAAAAGAGAGCTTGCATAGCCAAGATAATTCTAAGCAAAAAGAACAAAGCTAGAGGCATCACGCTGCCTGATTTCCAACTGTACTACAAGACCACAGTAATCAAAACAGCACGATACTGGTACCAAAACAGAGACATAGACGAATGAAACAGAACAGAGGCCAAAGAAGCAACATCACACAACTACAATCATCTGATCTTGGACAAACCTGACAAAAACAAGCAATGGGGAAAGGATTCCTGTTTAATATATGGTGTTGGGAAAACTGGCTAGCCATGTGCAGAAAGCAGAAACTGGACCCCTTCCTGACACCTAACACTAAAATTAACTCCAGATGGATTAAAGATCTAAACATAAAGCCTAACACCACAAAAACCCTAGAAGACCTAAACAAAACCATTCAGGACATAGGCATAGGCAAGGACTTCATGGCTGAAACATTAAAAGCAATGGCAACAAAAGCTAAACTAGACAAATGGGATCTAATTAAACTCCAGAGCTTCTGTACAGTAAAAGAAACAATCATTAAAGTTAACCAGCAACCAACACAATGGGAAAAAATTTTGCAATCTATCCATCTGACAAAGGGCGAATATCCAGAATCTACAAAGAACTAAAACAGATTTACAAGAATAAAACAAACTAACCCATGCAAATGTGGGCGAGGGATATGAACAGACACTTTACAAAAGAAGACGTCTATGAGGCCAACAAACACATGAAAAAATGCTTACCACCACTGGTCATTAGAGAAATGCAAATCAAAACTACACTGAGATACCATCTCACACCAGTTAGAATGGCAATCACTAAAAAATATGGAGACAACAGATGCTGGAGCAGATGTGGAGAAATAGGAACACTTTTACATTGTGGCTGGCAGTGTAAATTAGTGAAACCATTGTGTGGCAATTCCTCAAGGACCTAGAAATAGAAATACCATTCGACCCAGAAATCCCATTACTGGGTATATACCGAGAGAATTATAAATTGTTCTGTTATAAAGACACATGCACAAGTATGTTCATTGTGCACTGTTTACAATACCAAAGGCCTGGAACCAACCCAAATGCCGATCAATGATAGACTGGACAAGGAAAATGTGGCACATATACACCATGGCATGCTACACAGCCATAAAAAACGATGTGTTTGTGTCCTTTGTAGGGACATGGATAAATCTGGAAACCATCATTCTCAGCAAACTGACACAAGAACAGAAAACCGAACACTGCACGTTCTCACTCATAGGCGGGTGTTGAACAATGAGAACACATGGACACAGGGAGGGGAGCATCACACACTGCAGTCAGTTTGGTGTGGTGGGGGGCTAGGGGAGGGACAACAGAGGGTGGGGAGGGACAACTCAGGGAGAAATGCCAGATATAGGTGAACGGGGGGATGAAGGCAGCAATCCACCTTGCCGTGTATGTACCTATGCAATAATCCCGCCTGATCTGCACAAGTACCCCAGAGCCTAAAGTACAATACAAAAAAGAAACAGAAACAAAATCCCCACCTTCTTTAAAATAAAGAATGTTCTGAAGGTAGGTGGCAGATAGGGACCTTCTCATTTGAGAATGTAGGGCTCACAATGTATTAGGGTTCCCTTCCCCTTTTCTCCTATTCTATTATATGGGTGGGTGAGGAGCAAGTAGGTTTCTCTTGAACTTGCTCTCTTTCATGGGATAACAATCGTTCAGAACAAAGCCAACAAATGAATATTCAATTCACACCCATGAGTAGAGACCATTGTTTTCCTTTTCTTCTTCCTGAAATGCATGGCTAGGAGAATTTGAGGGAGAGGAAGGCATCTGTCCATGCCTTCAATTCTACTACAATCTCTACTTAACCAGTGATGTCACATGTCTCTCAAACCTGTCAGTAATGTGCAATGGGGAGTTGAATTAAAAATAAGATTGAATAAAAATCAATCAAAATTAAATCAGAAATGGAGTAGGTTTTCTAATGATTGAAAATGACTAAAACACTTGGGGTTTAACTGAGCTGCCACCTCTGTCATTTTGTTTCTCCAAGTCCATTTCAAATTCCTGCTTGGGAACTATGTCCTGACTTGGATTAGGTATGTATTCCTTGATCGATGGGCAGGAAGCATCAATTACTGGTGATTCTTCTACTAGGAATACACAAAGTGGAGAAATAGTGGTTCTGTAAGGGTGTAGAACTTACTCTACTAAAATTAGCTAAAAGTGACAAAGAGAATGAGATAGTGGCCTGATAAGAAAACTAAGGACCATGACAGACTGCATTAAATTCAGGAATTTATCAGGTCAGGGAAAAGAACAGTAATGCTTGTAAAAATATACATATATATGCCTAGAAAGATATTATGGGGGACTAATATGACTATGTACACAAGACATCCCAGGATATTAGGGTTTAATATTTGAACACAAAAGAAACTTTTAAAAAATTGCAAATAGACAAGTTTTGTAAGAAGTTAAGCAACGATGCAGATTTTACGAGTCAACTGCACTGAGCAAAATAAATTATTATATTATTATTGATTAAAAAATGAGATAATTACTTATATCTTAACTATGGCTACATGTTTTATATTTTCTTTAAAGTTGTACTAAAAATTTCAAATACTTTGAATTACTATTTTGCATTATACACAAAATAATGAATATGCATTTTGCTATGTTCAAGTTAGGCTTATATATTTCATGTAACAAAATATAAATATAAAAGCAAACAAGTAATTTTACTGAAGAAATAAACTGTGTAATATTATATACCCCTTAATAAGTGAATATATGTATTGATTTATTAACAGATTAAATTGTATAGAAGCTATGACATGATGTTTAAAGGCAGGTATAATCAATGTTCTAGAAAATTAGTCATTGGCAAATAAGAGCAGTAGAAATGAGGATTGTGAAGCTTATTTGTATCTGTTAATTTTATTTTTTCTTCCCATTTCTTCCAAGGCAGAATTAAAAAGTTCATTTCCAATGTCAGCTGATATCAGGCATTTTGCCAGACAGGCAAAGAAGTAGAGGTAATATCATAAGAGGTAATGATTACATTTATTTTAGAGCCTCTGCTTCCACAGCTTCAGGGAGACAGTGATTCATAGCTGAGAAATCAGGATAATGCAATCAAAAGTCCCCGTGGTATCATTCTTGACCTTTAAAGCCAAAGCACATTTGCAGAATGGAAAATTGAACAGGAAGCCCACTTTCAAATGATGACCTAACACTGCTTGGTGGTTCACCAGCTAAACAGAGCTCCTTATCAATATTTCAGAGTCTAATGGAACAGGTGCCCTTTATAACCAAAGGTCATGTTAAAACTGGAAAAGAGAGAGGCTTGAAAAAAGTCATCTTCAGTAGTACTAATCTTAGATACAAAAGAACACAGAGAAACGTACACAGAAATATTTTTGAAAAACATTTCTGAAAGGGAGTTTATAATGGTGTATTTAATTCAGAAGCTTCAAAAAGCTAAAACGTGTTAGTTATTATTTAATTGCAAGAACAGAAAGACTGTCATGCTGATACACATATAGGTGTTTATTTTTCTTAAAGCTCATAGACGATTTTATAAATATTTGTGGAACTAGAAAAAAAATCACCTTTATGGCACACAGATCTGGTACTGGAAAGTTAGATGCTGAAGCTATTTCTTCCTTTCACTTCTGCCTCTCACTGTATGTCTAATGCACTCTCCTACTTCTCTCCAAGGACAATTTTGCTGATGAATTCTGTTTTTCTGCCCTTTATTGCTATGCTTTAGCATGCCATGGCATCCACTCTGGCTTTACATTCAAATAACTACTCAATCTTCACACCTCACAGATTCTAGTTAGCATAGACCCTAAGGTTTCCATTTCAAATTTTTACAGCGCCAGAAAGACTCACTCATCATAGCATATGGATAAAGTTTCTGGTGTCAACATTCCACTTCTCTTATGGCTTTTGAGGGAATGCATGTCCCCCCATAAACCGAAAGAAGTAGAAAAGAAGAGATACTTGGAACTTTGGTTAGCTGCAAATTATGTACAAAGGGAGAATAAATAGGGAAGCAATAACTAGCTTCTCTACAAAAATTAGCAAAGTACATTTAGTTGAGGAAATAGATTACTGGTCTACCAACCTAAGGCCATTGAATAAATTTATTTCATAATTCAATAAATGGCTGTGTTGTGATCTCCAAGATAAACACTCCAATTCTGAAAATACATGTGGATTAACTATAGTACATTGCCTTATTTTTTTAGGATTATAAAAAGCTTTGGAAAATAGTGAGATATAAATGATATCACTGACCAGGCTTAGAACAACAGAGATTATTCATGATAGTGGTATAAGGTTACATACAATAGAATCTGAGCTAAATTGTTCAGGAAATATTACAGCAATTACAACTCAGCACATGAAACTGTTGTAAAATCTTAACTAATTTTTCCTTTTTGATAAGAAGGTTAGACTAGATTCATTGAATAGTCACTTACCGAAAACTATCCAGACAGAAAATAAATTTAGAGCTAAAATAATCATAGTAAAGTAAACAAGACTCTACCTTTTGTGTCAGAGATCTCACAATCTAGAGATAACGTCCCTTAGAGCTCTAAAATTCTGCTACCTCATGTGTTTGGGCAATGGAGGTGTGGAGGGAGATACCAGGCATAATATCCTGTGATATGGGAGCCCCCGATCTGTATTGGTGCAGGCAGCTTGACACTACAAGCTTTCCAGAGTATTCACACTAAAGAAATTTAAAACTTGAAACAAGTGAACACTTTCTGTTAAGGAAACTAATGCTGAACCCCAGTGATACTCACAGAGGCAGACTGTAGAATGTAAAATACATTTATAGACTTACAATGGCTTTTGTTTGACTTCTAAACCCCCAATCCACATTGGGTCTGACTGCCTCTGCCCAGGGGTAGGCATAGCAGACTCACTTGAGGAAGTCACAGGCCATAAGTGGGTCCATCTGACCCATCTTGCTGCTTGGCTGGTTGTGGCAATCAGAGAAGAGAGAATAACACAAATATCCGCAAACTTTTACTTTTTTTATTATTAAAAAAAGAAAATTAAAAAGGGGCACATGACCCAATCACTTTCTTAGAATTCAAAGAAAGATTAGCAAATTTTTGTGAGAAAAATGTGCCCAGTGGGGTTGGAAAAGATCTACTTTCTCAATATTACTAGGAATCTGCATTCTGTACCAATCCTCATGGGTTCATATTCCTTGCTAGGGCTTATAAGGCTCTTCACGGTCTAGTCGGACTTCATTTTCCAACTGTACTCTCAGCCCCTCTCCCCCCAACTGCTGTTTACACTGATGTGCATGCGCCCGTACACGTGTGACACACTCCTCATGCTTTCCTGCTCCAGCACCTCCTGTTCACCGCCACACACACTGATGAACGCCTATTCATGTCTTTAGCTAGGGATCAGCTCTCCCATGCAAAGGAAATGTTTCCTAACTACAGAAAGGCCTGACTCTTCCTTTATCCTAATTTCCTCAATACATTTTACTTCGCATTTTAAAAGCCGTAATGTGTTTTTTCTTGTGTCTCTACTGTCTCCCTGATAACCTGATAAATTAAACTCACTGAAAGTAAAGTCGATGGTGCTTCATCTTTATGTCTGTAAACTATCTTACCTTAAGACATTGTATAACTTGCAATTGTCAATAATAATAATAATAAATAAATATTAAAGCAATAGTTTGTCTTCTTCGAAATGAGAGGTTGTCATTTTTAAAATCCTTTCTCAATTCCTGAAAGATTTGTAATCATTTAAATAAAGCATACAATATGTGTTCAACTGATGTCAAAAAATGGTCCCTTTTCTCCGGTCATTCCTGTGTCGTCTCATCCTTAGCCATGTAACTTTGCAGTTCTTCCTTTGACGCCAGACTGAAACTGTGACTTGCCTTAGCCCTTTGAATGCTCACTTGTGCCATCTTGCTTGGAGCTCTACCACCATGAGACAAAAGCCCAGGCTAATGAAGTAGAGGCCTCTCAGCCAAGGTCTTCCCGGACCAGCCCATTCCCAGTTAATCCAACATGTGACCATAGATAACTAAATGACCATGATCCCAGCCCACCCACATCCAGGTCAGTCTGTAAAACCATCAAATCAACATTGATATGAGTGAAATAATAACTTTTTATTGTTAGAAGCCACTAAGTTTTAGGATGGCTAAATACTTAACTGACATAAGACACAACAATACAGAAAATATTTTTAAAAAAGAGCAAAAAATGCCTTAGAATTTAGATAAGAGAAAGAACTTGAATCAAAATTAGAAATATTTAAATATTTTATAAAGAAGAGCAGAAGCAAAAATCAGTATGTCTAAAATAAAGTCATGTATTTTATTATTTTATATTAAAATTGTTATTATTTTAACGTATGGTTAAAATAATAAAATAATGTATTTTTTCTTTATTGAGTACAATAGTAAATTTTATTATATTCTCTTTTAACATTTATTTTAGATTTAGGGAAACATGGGAGCAGGTTTGTTACATAGGTGAATTGGGTGTTGTGGGGGTTTGGCATACAGATAATTTAATCACCTGGCTAATAAGCCTAGTACCTGATAGGTATTTTTTCTGATTCTCTCCTGACTCCTATTCTCCACTCTCAATAGGTCCCTGTGTCTGTTGTTGCCCTCTTAGTGTCCATATGTTCTCATTGTTTAGCTCCCACTCATAAGTGAAAACATGGCATTTGGTTTTCTGTCCTTGCATTAGTTTGCTTAGGAAAATGACCTCCTGTTGCTTAAAGGACATAATATTATTTCTTTTTATGGCAGCATAGTATTTCATGGTGTATATGTACCCAATTTTCTTTATCAAGTCTATGGCTGATGAGCATTTAGGTTGATTCCATGTCTTTGCTGTTGTGAATAATGGTGCTATGAGCATAGATGTGCATGTGTCTTATGGAAGAACAATTTATATTCCTTTGGTTATATACCCAATAATAGGATTGTTGGCTTTCTGCTTGTAAATTTAAGTTCCTTGAAGATTTTGGATGTTAGACCTTTGTGGAACACATAGTTTGCAAATATTTTCTTCCATTTCATAAGTTGTTTACCTACTTTGTTGATAGTTTCTTTTGCTGTTCAGAAACTCTTTAGTTTAATTAGGTCTCATTTGTCAATTTTTTGTTTTGTTGCAATTGTTTTGGATGTCTTCATCATGAAATCTTTGCCAAGTCCTATGTAGAGAATGGTATTTCCTAGGTTATGTTCCAGGGATTTTATGGTTCATGTTTTACATATAAGTCTTTTAATCCACCTTGAGGTGATTTTTATATATGGGATAAGGTAGAGCTCCAGTTTTGATCTTCTGCCTAAGGCTAGTCAGTTACCTCAGCACCATTTATTGAATGGGGAGTCGTTTGGTTAGTTTTGTCAATTTTGTAGAAGATTAGAGAGTTATAGGTGTGTAGCACTTTCTGGGCTCTCTATTCTGTTTCTTTAATTCATGTGTTCATTTTGTACTAGTACCATACATTTTTGGTTACTGTAGCCCTGTAATATAGTTTGAAGTCAAGTAATCTGATGCCTCTAGCTTTATTCTTTTTGCTGAGAATTGCCTTGGCTGTTTGGGCTCATTTTGTTCCATATGAATTTTTAAACAGTTTTCTTTCTATTTCTGTGAAGAATGCCATTGGTTGTTTGATAGGAATAGCATTCAATGTATAAATTCCTTTGGGCAGCATGGCCAATATTGATTATTACTATCCATGAGCATGGAATATTTTTCTATTTGTTTGTGTCATTCCCGATTTCTTTGTGCAGTGTTTTGTAATTCTTGTTGTAAAGACGTTCCACCTCCATGGTTAGCTGTATTCCTAAGTATTTTTGTGTGTGTGGAAATTGTGAATGGGATTACATTCCTAATTTGGCTCTCAGCTTGTATGTTGTTGGTGTGTAGGGATGCTACTGATTTTTGTAACTTGATTTTGTATCCTGAAACTTTCCTGAAATTGTTTATCAGATCAAGGAGCTACTGGGCTGAGACTATGTGGTTTTCTAGATATAGAATCATGACCTCTGCAGACAGGGATAGTTTGACTTCCTATCTTCCTATTTGGATGTGTTTGATTTCCTTCTCTTGTCTCATTGCTCTGGTCACTGACACAAGAACAGAAAATCAAACACCACATGTTCTCACTCATAAGTGGGTGTTGAACAATGAGAACACATGGACACAGTGAGAAGAACATCACACACCAGGGTCTGTCAGGGAGTCAGGGGGGCTAGGGGATGGATAGCAGGGGGTGGGGGAATTGGAGAGGATTAACATTAGGAGAAATACCTAATGTAGATGACAGGGAGATGGATGCAACAAACCACCATGGCATCTGTATACCTCTGTAACAAACCTGCATGTTCTGCACATGTACCCTAGAACTTAAGGTATAATAATTAAAAAAAGACTTCCAATACTATGCCAAATAGGTGTGAAGAGAGAGAGAGGGCATACCTGTCTTGTGTTGGTTTTAAGGGAAACGTTTCTAGCTTTCACCCATTCAGCATGTTTTTGGTTGTGAATTTGTCATAGAAGGCTCTTAATACTTTGAATATTTTTCCTTCAATGTCTAGTTTTTTTGAGGTATTTTAACATGAAGGGATGTGGAATTTTATTGCAGCCCTTTCTGCATCTATTGAGATAATTATGTGGGTTTTGTTTATAGTTCTGTTTATGTGATGAATCACATTTATTGATTTGCATATGTTGAACCAGATTTTGGTGTCAAGATGATGCTGGCCTCATAGAATGAGTTGAGGAGAAGTCTCTACTCAATTTTTAGAATATTTTCAGTAGTTATGGCACCAGCTTTTCTGTATACATCTGGTCAAATTCAGCTGTGGATCCATCTGGTCCTGGGTGATTTTGGCTTGGTAGGCTTTTCATTACTGATTTAATTACAGAACTTGTTATTTGTCTGTTCACAAATTCAATTTCTTCCTCTTTCAGACTTGGGAGGCTGTATGTGTCCAGGAATTTATTTATATATTTCAGATTTTCTGGAATGTCTGCATAGAAGCATTCATAGTAGTCCCTGATGTTATTTTCTTTTTGTATTTCTGTGGGTCCAGTGATAACATCCCATTTGTCATTTACAATTGGGTTTATTTGAATCTTCTATTTCTCATCTGTCTAGCTAGTGATCTATCTTATTAATTTTTTCACATAACTAACTCCTGGATTTGTTGATCTTTTGTACAGTTTTTCTTGTCTCAGTTTTCTTTCGTTCACTTCTGATTGTGGTTATTTCTTGTGTTCTGATAGCTTTGAGATTGGTTTGTTCTTGCTTCTCGGTTTATTCTACTTCTGATGTTAGGTTGTTAATTTGAGATCTTTCTACCTTTTTGATAGGAGTGCTTAGTGCTATAAATTTCTCTCTTAACATTGCCTTAGCTGTGTCCTAGAGATGCTGGTATATTTTACCTATGTTTGCATTAGTTTCAAAGAATTTCTTGATTTTTGCCTTAATTTCATTGTTTGCCCAAAAGTCATCCATAATCAGATTGTTTAATTTCCATGTAATTGTATTGTTTTAAGTTATTTTCTTAGTATTCAGTTCTGTTTTCATGGTCCAAGAGTATGGTTGTTAAGATTTCAGCCTTTTTTGAATTGGCCGTGATTGTTTAGTCTAGATATGTGGTCAATTTTGCTGTATGTGCCATGTGGCAATGAGAAGAATGTCTATTCTGTTGTTTTTAGCTGGAGAGTTCTATAGATGACTATTAGATGCATGTTATCAAGTGTTGGTTCAGGTCCTGAATATCTGTTAACTTTCTGCCTCAATAGTCTGTCTAACAGTGTCAGTGGTGTGTTGAAGTCTCCCACTTTTATTGTTTTAGAATCTAAGTCTCTTCATAAGTCTCTAAGAACCTGCTCCACGAATCTGGGTGCTCCTCTTTTTTGGATGCACATAGATTTAGCATAGTTATATATTCTTGCTTACTGACTATTTTACCATTATATAATGTCCTTTTATATTTCTTTATATATATATATTTTTTGGTTTAAAGTCTACTTTGTCTAAATTAGGATTTCAACCCCTGGTTTTGTCTTTCATTTGCTTGGTAGATTTTTCTCCATTACTTTACTTTGAGCTTATGGAAGTCATTGCATGTGAGATGGGTCTTTTGTAGACAGCATACCATTGGGTCTTGTTCTTTTTCCTACTTGCCACTCTGTGCCTTTTAATTGGAACATTTACTCATTGACATTCAAGGTTAGTATCAATAGGTGCAGATTTGATCCTGTCATCATGGTGTTAGCTGGTTGTTATAAAGACTGGTTTGTGTGATTGCTTTATACTATTAATATAATATAATATATTAATATAATGTACCTAATATAATATAATAATTAATATAATATAATGTGCTTAAGTATGGTTTGTAGTGGTTGGTAATATTCTTTTCTTTCCATATTTAGTGCTCCTTTCAGGACCTCATATAGAGGTCTGGTAGTAATAAATTCCCTCAGCATTAGCTTGTCTGAAAAGGATAGTATTTCTCCCTCACTTATAAGCTTAGTTTGGCTGGACATGAAATATTCAGCTGGACATTCTTTTCTTTAAGATTGTAGAATATAGGCTCCAGTCTCTTGTGGCTTGTAGGGTTTCCACAGAAAGGGCCACTGTTAATCTGATGGGGATGCCTTTATAGGTGACCTGTCCCTAATCTCTAGCTGTCTTTAACATTTTAAAATTTTATTTTCACCTTAGAGAATCTGATTATTAAGTGCCTTGGGAATAGTCTTCTTTGTGTATTATTTCACAGGGGTTCTCTGCATTTTCTGAATTTAAATGCCAGAGTCTCTAGTGAGGTTGAGAAAGTTTTATTGGATGATATCCTGAAATATGTCTTCCAGGTTGTTGCTTTCCCTCTGCCTGTTTTAGGGATGCCAATGAGTCATAGATTTGGTCCCTTTACATAATCCCATATTTCCAGGAGGTTTTTTGTTTGTGCTTTTTAATTTACTTTTGTTTATTTTTGTCTGACTAGATTAATTCAGGAGCCAGTTTTCAAGCACTAAGATTTTTTTTCCTCAGCTTGTTCTATTTTGCTATTAATATTTGTGATTGCATTATGTAATTCTTATAATGATTTTGAACTTTATTATCTCATTTTGGTTCTTTTTTGTAACAGTTATTTCATCTATCAGCCCCTGTGTTGTTTCACTGTGATTCTTACTTTCCTTGGATTAGGTTTCAATACTTTCATGAATCTCGATGATCTTCATGGCTATCCATATTCTGAATTCTATTTCTGTCATTTCAGCCATTTCAGTCTGGTTAAGAAACTTGCTGTGGATCTTATGTCATTGTCTGGAGGAAAGAGCATGCTCTGACTCTTAGAGTTGAATCAGTAGAGTTCTGCTGATTCTTTCTTATTTGTGTTGCCTGATTATCATTCAATCTTTGAAGTTTCTCTCCTTTGGATGAATTTTTTCATTTTTTCATTTTTCTTCTTTGATAACCTTGAGAGTTTGATTATGGTGTAACATGTGTTCAGTTGACTAGCTTCAGTTCCAGTCATCTCCTGAGTCTTGTGGGAGACCCTCCAATTACTGCCTTTATGCTTATGTTTTTTTTGTTGAGTGCTCTGGTCCATAGGGCTCCCTCAGACAGAGGCCACAGTTGGCGGATAAGCCATATCCTTAAGAGGGCAATCCTAATCTGATATCTGTGTGCTTCATGGGAAAACATAGGACTGCACCTGTCCGCAGAGTTCATATGGAAGTGGGACACGGGGCTGGAAGCTCTAGTGGGTGGGCCCTCTTGGTACAGGAGGCAGGCTGGGTAGAGGTGCCCATCCTACCATCCATGTGTTTCTAGGACAACAGGAGGCTGCATTCCACAGCAAATTTTGGAAGAAGTAGGACCACTGAGCCAGAAAGTCTAGCAGGCGTGGCTCATCTGGCTATCAGAGCCAGGGGTGGTTGGAGATGTTCACCCAGCAGTCCAGGTGCTTTCTGGGATGACAGAAGGCTGTGTCCATCAGCTGAGTTTCCATAGAAGCAGGACCAGTCTAATGGAAGCTGTGTCCTCTGGCTGAGTTCACACAAAAATGGGCTGCTGGGTGGGAAGTTGTAACAAGCATTGCCATCCTGGCTATCAGTGGTTTGGGGGATGGGGAGTGGTTGAGGTGCACTCACCCTGCTATCAGGGTGTTTTCCGGGACATCAGGAGGGTGCACCCTCCAGCTAAGTACACACAAAAGCAAGACTGCTGGGCTGGAGGCTCTAGCAGATGCTGCTCAACTCCCGTAGTGAAGGTGGACAAAGTGGAAGGCCAAATTTGGGCCTAAGCAGGACTGCTGAATCTAAGTCCCCTCTGGCAAGGTGGGTTGAAGGAATCCTACTGCTTCCAGGCACCACAACTGCAACCAGTACTGGGGATGTAGCACCCGTACCGCTCTGCTTCAGGACCCAGGTCTTGTAGAGGTACCCTTTGACTCGACAGTTGCCCCCCAAGACTGTCTGGCATCTTTCTGTCTCAGTCTAGAAGTGCAGTGATTATCTCATGCCTAGTCTAGCACAAGTCCCTGTGGAAAGTGTGAATACCCCAGGCCTCTCACTCACTCACCCTTTCCCGTGTTGGAGAGGTTCTCCTGGCTCCAGGCTGAGCCTGGACAGGTGGCGTCCAGCTTCATTCCTCTCTACAGTCTGTCTTCCTTTGCTTCCTTGATGAATCCCACTGTGTTTTCTCAAATGATCGTCCTGTGGGTTCAGGAACACTAGCTCTTTTCAGTGCACAGGAGCTACTTCCTGTCAGTCATCTTGGCATTGACCGTTCATTTTCATGAGAATAATTTTGTCAGATTAGTTTGTGAAAAATAATTACTGCTACTTGAGTTTCATATTTATAGAAAATAATTGTATCAAATTAAAAAAATCTTTAATAATAAGAACATGAAGATGTATTAATACTTTCTTTTTAAATACTGTACTCTGGCCTCTGATTTTCTGGTAAAGTTATATTTAGATTCACAAATGTGAATACAAACATGTTTATTTGATTGCCTGGCTTTGCCATCACTAAAAGTGAAAAACTAAAACATTAGTTTTGTTCTATGTTATCTTTTTAATTGCTTTGTTGAGTAACTTGTTCAGATCAATATCAGTGATTTATAAAGCTATTTCATTAATCATCCTTCTATAAAAATACACTTGTCTATAAATCATGGTGTAAAAATTCTGTTCATTTTATACATAAAGGTCACCATGCATATTGTTAACTTGAGGAGCCAACATTCCACCTGGGTCATGTTTTTTATCTCACAAACTAAACAGATCACATTTAGTTTGTACTGTGTGGGGTCATCAATATTAATTTGATTAATTCTCAGTATAAGTATTTTTATTTTATTTTTTTAATTGCATTTTAGGTTTTGGGGGACATGTGAAGAACATGCAAGATTGTTGCATAGGTACACACGTGGCAGTGTGATTTGCTGCCTTCCTCCCCATCACCTATATCTGGCATTTCTCCCCATGCTATCTCTCCCCAACTCCCCACGCCCCTCTGTCCCTCCCCTATTTTCCCCCAATAGACCCCAGTGGGTAGTGCTCCCTCCCTGTGTTCATGCGTTCTCATTGTTCAACACCTGCCTATGAGTGAGAACATGTGGTGTTTAATTTTCTGCTCTAGTGTCAGTTTGCTGAGAATGATGGTTTCCAGGTTCATTCATGTCCCTACAAAGACATTAACTCATCATTTTTGATGGCTGCATAATATTCCATGGTGTATATGTGCCACATTTTCCCTGTCCAGTCTATCATCTATGGGCATTTGGGTTGGTTTCAGGTCTTTGCTATTATAAACTGTGCTGCAGTGAACATTTATGTGCATGTATCCTTATAGTAAAATGATTTATAATCATAATTTATCTTTTATTAAGAAGACAAAGATTCTAGGATTTTACAAAGTTTTTGTTTATATATAAGAAATATATTTTGTTGTATATAAGTATGTTCTGTGACAGTGTGACTCTATCTGCCAAATGACAAGCTTTTGAAACAAAAGCTAAAAGCAAATTGGATTTTCCACTATGTAGAACTATTTTGTTACTATGATTTTCTATGGTATTTTTATTAAAGAAAATTATAGATAAAAATAGAGCATAAAAGAAACAAATAATTATCTGTTAACTAATTCCACAGTAAATATTAAAATTGCTATATCCAAAATAATTATATTTCAAATTTGTAACATTGCTGAGTTTGTATTACATCTTTTTCTTCAGTAGAAAGAGGTTTTCTGAAGATAATAGTTTCCAGATTCATCCAAGTCCCTGCAAAGGCATACTATCATTAATTTTTATGGCTGCATAGTATTCCATATCACCTTTTCTGTATCCAGTCTATCATTGATGGACATTTGAGTTTATTACATGTCTTTGCTATTGTGAATAGTGCTGCAATGAATATACATGTGAACATATCTTTATAATAGACTGATTTATATTTCTTTGGGTATATACTCAGTAATAGCATTGCTAGGTTAAACTAATGCAGGAACAGCAAACCAAGCACTGCATGTTCTCACTTATAAGTGAGAGATGAACAGTGGCAACACATGGACACAGGAAGGGGAACAACACTTACTGGGGCCTGTTGAGGGAGGGTGGGTGGAGAGAGCATTAAGGAAAAGAGCTGATGCATGCTGGGCTTAATACCTAGGTGATGGGTTGACAGGTTCAGCAAACCACCGTGGCACACATTTAGCTATGTACCAAACCTACACAACCTGCACATGTATCCTGAAATTTTAAAAATAAATGAATACACTTTTTGAAAAAGAAATAAAAAGAGGTTATATATCACACATTCATATGATGTTTGATAGATAATAAAGCATTTTTTGTTAATAATCTAGAAAACTCAGAAGGGATGGTTATTTCTTCAGTGCCTCTTGTGGGTCTTGTATATTACCTACTATTACAGTTATTGTGTATAAGGAAAAAAGTTTTCAGAGCCAAATATGATTAAGGTACCCCTGGAAGAGAGGAGTAGGAGAAGTACAGTCATATGTCCCTTCCCTTAATGACACAGATGTTTCTGAGAAATGCGTGGTTAGGCGATTTCATCATTGCATGAACATTATAGAGTACACAAACCTAAATAGTATAGACTACTGCATGTACAGCATGTTACTGTACTGAATATGTAGGCAAATGTGACACATTGGTAAGTATATGTGTATCTGAACATATCTAAACACAAAAGATACAGTAAAAATACAATATAAAGTTTAAAAATGTGCATATATATATAGGGCTCTTACCAGGAATGGGGCAATTGCTCTGGGTGAATCAGTGAGTGAGTAGTAAGTGAAAATGGAGGCCTTGAACATCATTATACACAGCCGTAGACTTTATAAACACTGGACACTCAGACTGCACTAAATTCATAAAGACCATTTACTTTTTCAATAATAAATTAATCTTGGTTTACTGTAACTTTTTTTTTTTTTTTTTTGAAACAGAGTTTCTCTCTTGTTACCCAGGCTGGAGTGCAATGGCAAGATCCCGGCTCACCACAACTTCCGCCTCCTGGGTTCAAGCAATTCTCCTGCCTCAACCTCCTGAGTAGCTGGGACTATAGGTGCACACCACCACACCCAGCAAATTTTTGTACTTTTAGTAGTGACGGGGTTTCACCATGTCGACCAGAATGGTTTCAATCTCTTGACCTTGTGATCCACCCGCCTCAGCCTCCCAAAGTGCTGGGATTATAGGCGTGAGCCACCACGCCCAGCCTACTGTAACTTTTTAATAAACTTATTTTTTTTTAACTTTTTGACTCTTATAATTACAGTTAGCTTAAAACTCACACACTGTATAACCATACAATATATTCTCTTTATTTTCTTATTGTATAAAGGTGTAAAGTCTTCTCTATTTTTTTCTGTTTGCACTTTTTGTTAAAAATGAATACACAAACGCATAAAGACTAGGACTATACAATGTCAACATCATCAATATTACTATCTTCCACCTCCACATCTTGTCCCAGTGGAAGGACTTCAAAGGCAGTAACACACATGTAGCTCTCATCTCTGTTACCTCCTATGATAACAACGTCTTCTGGAAAACCTCCTGAAAGGCTTGCTTGAGGCTCTTTCACGGTTACCTTTTTTTTTTTACACAGAATGAGTATACTCTAAAATAACAATTAAAAGTATACTATCGTAAATATATAAACAAGTAGCATAATTGTTTATTATCATTATTCAGTATTCTGTTCTATACTTTGCGCGTGTGTTATATTTTTATACAACTGGCAACGCAATAGGTTTGTTTACATCAGCATCACTACAAACACATGAGTAATTTGTTGTACTACTACATTATAATGGCTATAATGTCACTGGGTGATGGGAAATTTTCAGTTTCATTATAATCTTATGGGACCCCTGTCGTGCATCAACCAAAACGATGTTATGGGGTGCAGGACTGTAATCAAGCTGGGAACATAAAATAGTTCTGTTTTATCATAGCGTTGATTCTCGTTCACCATTTTAATAGGGTCACTTTCACATATGGGCTTTTCTTGTTCCCTACTTTTCCCTTATAATCCCCAAATTGAATTTTAAGGTTAAATTTGACCAAGATTTGGGCAGAAGGGAACCTGTTAAGACAGCAGTAGAAAACAGCTCTCAGGTAGATCTCTAAACCCAAAGACAAATTTTGAAAGACCAGTGTCTCCAGACTATAAGACATTTAAGGAATCACCTTAGCTGGTAGCAGGAAGCCACATCGAAGAGGGCAAGTCCGAGTCCCAAATAGATACACAGAGGCAGACAGACCTTTTCAAATAAGAGTCCTCAAAGCAAGTAGTTAGATCATCAGCATCTAAGAGTCAGGTGCAAGTGGTGTGTTACATCTGTTAGGATGAGCATCATGAGTCTTTCTACAGGCCTTGCAAACTTCATGAGAAGACAAAGAGGCAAGTCAGAAGCACAGTCATCCTGAAGGGCATTATGCAGGGAAAGAAGTGAACACTTGAGGGACAGGGGTAAAAGTCACCCAGTCATGGATAATTGCAATGCACAAAGCAGGGCCTTGACAACATGTTAAAATCCTAACACTCGACGTGGGTGGATGGATATTCAAAGTTCAAGCATTCGAAATTCTGATTTTAATATGAGCTATTCAACCCTTTAGCCCGGAATGCTGCCTACTTCCCTGACATGAGACATGACCAGCCTTTAATCGGTACTACTGCTGAAGCAGGCTCAGGGGATTTGACAGCCAATAGAAGAGGAATACAAGCCTAAAGCATCATCATTCAACTGTCCCTTCCTCGTCTCCCTCTTCATAAAATGGAAAGGCTGAGTAAGATCACCTCTAAGGTATCTCCTTGGTCTGCAAGTCTCAACTTTATTTTTTTCAAAACTTTCTATTATTTTTTCACATATTTTTAGAGAACAGCACTCTTGAGGTCATCTAAGCGACATAATCTGAAATTTCCAACTCGTTGAAATCGCAGAATTAATCTAGCCATAAAAATAGACAGAGATCAACACAGTGTCTGAGCCTAAAAGAAAAAGATGAGGAAGGCTGTGAAGAGAAAATTATACCTGACCTCACCCTTCTATTTCCTTTGGCTTTAGTTTTTATGGGATGCTATATTTCTAGGGGAACCATTCACATTTGCTGCCGGTAAATGCTTGTGTTCTGAATTTATTGAGACAGGTAGCAGAACGTCAAGGTATAGGCCAAGGGTAACTAAAACAGGGAAAGAGCATTGGAGAGTGACATACACAAATGAAAACTCTGTGTATTACACATGTGTTAGGGGAGGGGATGGAGTAATTATAGAAAAATGTAACTGGCCAGATTTTAAACAAATGATAATAAAAGAAAGCACCATATCAATTTGTTTTTGTCATTTCTTTCCTTCCTAAAGTTGTCCTGGGTTGCTATAAATAATTCCAAAGAAAATGGGTCTTTAAAATTATAATGCATTGTGTGTAACATTTTTGTTTTAGTATATGCTTAACTTGTTTTTAATGGGGGAAACCCATAATTTTTACATAATATAAATTTAGTCTCTGAACTGGAGTTTTAGGAAGCAGGTGGGTAGCTGTTCCATCCAGCTGATATTTTTTTATCCTAATAGAAATGCTCAATGACGTCTTCCATTTGCAAAACCAGGGATTTAACTGAGTACAGATATTCTTGTAAAAATTTTTAAAGTAGAAATAAAAACCTCTAACTTAACATGCTTTTATGAGCCTCCTTCATAACAAGTATTCTCTCTTAGTAGAGGTGTAATAGCTTAGGAGGGATTTTATTCTTAAAATTGAAAGCAGCAAATGAGAATGTTCTTCTTACTTAATCCTTTATAGAATATTTCCACTAGATTCCAGCTCATTCAAAGCACAGAGGCATAATAGGTGGCTTATATTTAAAAGCAAATAGGATTTTAATATTAGTTCATAATTTAGTTAACAGGCTCTTACAAATGTATACATAAACATTTAAGCTGGCTGATAACCTGCTAAATGAATGCGGTTTCCATGTGTGTGTAAATTTAAGAGATACTCTCAAAGAAGGCAAAATAGCTCTTTCTTTAATGTTGGTTTTGAGATAGTTATAGATTTATATGCAGTTATAAGCAACAATACAGAGAGATTTCATGTACCTAGACCAGTTTCCTCCAATAAAATTGCAGAACTATAACATCATAACCATTATAATGACATCGATCCAATCCATAAATCTTATCAAAATTTTACGTGTGTGTGTGTGTGTACATGTGTTGATTTTTATTCATTTTTATAACAGTGGTAGGCTTTCATTTTCACCACCACAGTCAAGGTAAAGAACAGTTCCATCATCACAAGCATCCATCATCTTGCCTTTTTATAACTGCAAAGTCCACTTCTATCTCCAAAAAGGCACAATGTCAAAATGAAGATTTAAAAAATGATAAGGAAATTGAGAATGGTAACAATATATAAAAAGAATTAGTAAAATGCACCAAGAAGACAATAGGAGATAAACACAAGTCATGGGTGTCTTCACCTAGTTTGTCCCCAGAAGACAGAGTCTAGGACAAGGGATTTTCTATTAGTAATTTCCTTTGAGAATTGAATAGAAGTAATAGAAGCAGAAAACTGGGAAGACTAAGAAATAGAAAGTGAAAAAAATGAGTACAATGGTGGGACTTTCAAGCTGGCAATCACCGAGGGCAACTGGGATTTGACCCTAATGGGACGCTTTGAGGAATCAGGTAGAATGCATCACAGAATTCACTAGCGTTGGGATAAAAGGGGGAACTTCTATCTAAGAGTGCCTGCCACAGTCCCTTGTTGGGTTGACTAAAGGCTGACTCAGGAGGAATTCACTTCCTCACACCTCTTGATATGCACAAAGTCAGTGCCAAACTGGTTCCTACAGAGAGCTGGGCTACAGCATCAGAAAAGTCACAGGAGGAGAGCCACTGAAATGTGGTGCATCTGAAAAAAAATCTGTTAGGTTACCTTTGTGAAGTTGGTTGATACAACAAAAGATGAGTAGACAGTGGAAATTAGGTGGTTCACAAGAGGTATCTAATATTTTGAGTTTCATAGGTGAGACAAGAGAACCATTTCTTAGTTATAAGTAAACACCTTTCAGATAAGGCACCTGATTGAAATTCTATTACTTACATCAAGTAACTCAGGAAACCACCAATAAATTCTTTAAACCATCCCACTTAAGGTTTTGCTCGGGTAGACTTTATGTATTTCTCAGGGTTTTCCAGAGAAACAGATAAAGAACATGAAGAGATAGCTGATTGATTGATGGAGATAGAAAGAAAGAAAGAAAGAAAGAAAGAAAGAAAGAAAGAAAGAAAGAAAGAAAGAAAGAAAGAAAGAAAGAAAGAAAGAAAGAAAAGAAAGAAAAAGGAAAGAGAAAGAAAGAAAGAAAGAGAGTGAGAAGGAAAGAGAGAGAAAGAAAGAAAGAAAGAAAGAAAGAAAGAAAGAAAGAAAGAAAGAAAGAAAGAAAGAAAGAAAGGGAAGGAAGGAAGGAAGGAAGGAAGGAAGGAAGGAAGGAAGGAAGGAAGGAAGGAAGGAAGGAAGGAAGGATTTATTATAAAGAATTGGCTCATGCAATTATGGAGGCTGACAAGTCTAAAATCAGAAGAGCCAGCATCCAGTTCCAAGGCTATTATGCAGGAGAATTCTCTTACCTGGGAGAGAGTCAGCATTTGTTCTATTCAGGCCTTTAGCTGATTGGATGAGGCCCATCCACATTATGGAGGGCATCGGCTTTACTCAGTCTACCAATTTAAATATTAATCTCACCCAAAAATAACTCACAGGAATACCTAGCATAATTTTTGACCAAATATCTGGATACTTCATGGCCCAGACAAGTTGACACATAGAATAAACCACCACACTGTATACTCTCTTTCTAGAAATAAATTTTTAAATGTTTACAAGTGAATAGGTATGGAGATCTCTTTTGTCAAATGTGATAATTTGTAAAGTTCTGTTTTAAAGTAGCAATGTATAAATGAGAAATAAGATAATGGAACTAATTTTAAAAATCTTCACTTGAAGCTGAACAATCATGTCTCTACCACTAAAAATTTTTAATTATTTGGTTTGGTGATTTTGCCTAATAATACAACCAATACAAGACTAAAATATACAATTATCAAACCAAATAAAGTCAATTTAAAACTATCAACAGGTTGGCTGGACATGGATATTAAAGCCTGTTAGAAAACTTCCAAACAGTTATAAGCTAAAATTATGCTATGTTAATTACTTTGGTGGTAGTTGGGAGACAGTAAGTTTGCATGCATCAAGGTTAGGTTTAGGCAACTGACTGAAGGTTTAGCTTGGTATTGGTTGATAAACAAAACCAGATTTGATAGGTCCTGGCCTTTAAAGGCAGATGGAGAAGAATCAGATTATTCATGAGCATAATGCAAAGAATTTCAAGGGCTATAAATTAGAAATACTACCGTAACATAGGTCGGTTGTATTAGCGTTCTGGCTGGTCATACGTTCTCCCTTCTTTCCAGCCAGTGTGAGTAGACTGTTAAGCAGGGTGACTATGTAGGCCAAACATGTCAGGCATTGAGCCTATGTTGAAAAAGCTCTTTACTCCTACTCCACACTGAGATATGTGGATTTCCTAAAGAGAATATTGATTGGGTGCACATTCACACCAATATTTCAAAATGTTTAAACGTTGTTCAACAGTTGTTTAGAATGAGAAGTGAGTAATTCATTCAGTATGGTGGGGGGTGGAAAGGAAGCAGAATTTCTTGATATTGGCCTACTCTCTATGGTAGTTTGAACAATGGCACCCAACATTATTTTAATCCAGAGACTTGTGACTACATTATTTTATATGGCTAAAGGGATTTTGAAAATGATCTAAATTAAGGATTTTAAGATGATGGTGGATTTTCCTGAATTACAGTAGGTTCGATATTATCACAAGGACCCTCATAAGAAGGAGACAGGAGTGTCAGAGTCAGAGGATGTGATGCAGTGGTGGAAAGCAAAGGTCACAGTGATGCCATTGCTGTGTGCAGAAACTTGAGCAGGCAAAGGCAAGAAATTGTCCCCCACAATATTCAGAGCCTCCAGAAAGCATGCGGCCCTGTCAACCCGCTTGGGACTTCTAACCCCTAGAAGAGTAAGATAATAAATTTGTGTTTTTTAAGTCATCAAGCTTGTGGTAATTTTTTACAGCAGGAGCAGTAGCAAGCTAGTGCATTCTCCCTGCATATAAAGACTAGATACAAATTTGAAAACTTTATTTAGCAAAACTAAATACTTGTGATTACTCAGATCTGCCTCTTTAAAAGGCATTATCGCATTGCTTCATTATCACTTGAGAACTCTGCCCTAACCAGGTGAGACTTAATGAGACTTCTGACCTCCTCGGGGTGTCAAAATCGATCACATGAAAACATACAGATTCCCCAGAAAAGGAGGAGTGTCAAACACACTTTTAACCTTCTCCCAACATTTCCAGTGATATTTTAGAGCCATAGTCGAGCATTCTTGCCCCAAGAAATTAACTAATGCCAGATTTGCCTCACCCTGAATCTACCATAGTTGGGAGGTTGGAGGATAGCCCACACATCCTTCCAAGATGTTCTGCTTTTTATTTTTTTAGTTCGTGATATATGTTCTAAAGCCAAGGCTGATCTGCTCAAGAATCAGGAATAGACGGTTCTTGTTTTTCATCACCTTGTCCTCTCCTAAATAAAGTAGTCACTGCAAAAGTCACTGGATAGAATCAAAATAGAACTGGAGGAGAACTCAAATGCCATCTTCTCAATGAGGCTCACACCAATCATCCTATTTATAAATTTCAACTCCCATGTCCTTTGCCTTTTCTTACTTTCTTTTTATTTTGCAGCACATACTCCCTCCTGACACACTATATGTTATCTTATTTAGTGTGTGTACTGAGTATGTCCCCTCTTCTCATAGTAAAATGGAATTCATGGGTCAGGATGTTTATCTCAGATCTTCGATATGCCCAAAGCCTTGTAAGAGTTCAAAAAACAGATGCATGAATGAATTAACATTGAAATTGCAGAGTCTAGCTCAGGGAAAGCATCTCATATAGTAACTTCTCGGCTTCACCTGTGGGAACAATACCTTACCTGGATACTCAACCCTTTTAGTGAGGGTGAACAAGGGTAAGGATGTGTCCCTGTTACCAGATTATTTTAGATAGGCTTATCGAAAGGCTTATTTAATCTACTCAGAAGATCCCTGCTGCCTGGCAGACAAGAACTAGAATGTATATGTAGACCGTGATAGATTCTTGAGAGTTAACCCTTCCCTGTCTGTGAAGCCTCCATTCTACTCACAGTACAGCCTGAGGATCACTTATGCAGAAGGTACCTGCCTTGGCATAATGTGAGTTAAGGACCTGGGCCACTGCATGATCAGTCAAAGAGGGTAATTTAGCTTAGATATGGCCTGAAAGGAATGAACTCTATTCCAGATGGAACCTAGCTAACCCAATTTCTAAGAGAGATTAAATATCAAATTAGTGGAGAAAAATGCAGCCATTGAAGTAGACAAGTAGCAAAACGGGATATATGAGCAAGACATTAAGTAGGATCATGAGGCAGAAAGAAGATGGGAGTCATTGGTGATTGCCAAGGGCTTTCAGAGCAGAAATTGGAGCACTGAGTCACTAGCTGAAGCACTAGAGCAGGGAGTAGGAGAGCTTGCTGCCGAAGGAGCAGATTTCAGAGCTGCGATCACATTACCAGAGGCTCTGTTGGATTATTGTTCGCTACCTTGACCTGAATGATGGAGCCAGGTTCCTTAAGGCTTTCTGTCAGGCTCGGAAACAGTTTCCCTCACCCATTACTTTTTATTCTTACTAACAAGTTGGTACTTTAGAACACAAAGTCAAGTAGCATTCTTAATTATCTTTTACAATAACTAAACATTATTTCTCCCCCATTTAGAGGGATGATAGAAATCTAAAATAGGTCACTTTCTAATTCTCACTTTTATCTCTCTCTCGAGTTGTGTCAAATTCCTGGAGGCTTACAAAGTGGCAAGGGTTTCGGCAGCACTGCGTATAAGAGTAATAAGAGTTGAGAGATGGGAACAAGCCCATCTTCATGAATT
This sequence comes from Callithrix jacchus, assembly GCF_049354715.1. Lineage (NCBI taxonomy): Eukaryota > Metazoa > Chordata > Mammalia > Primates > Cebidae > Callithrix > Callithrix jacchus. The sequence goes on from NC_133503.1 coordinate 193,408,978, forward strand.
TCCTCTGATTTATACTTACTATCGAACCTTGGGTCATGGATTCACAAAATGATATCCTCTTGAATCATGAGATGTCTTCATGTCTCTCAGCTACTCCTAAGCTCTCGTCATGCCTCAAGCCTTAGGTATTTGAAGTGATAACTGCTTGAATATACCATGAGCCATTCCTTCATTGAAGTCTTTCTGCACTGCTGAGGTGGCTAATTTTCCTTCTGCTCTGGGATTCTCTAAACACGCCAAGGCATTGGACTGTCCCTCTCCCACCACATGTGGACTTCACACTATTGTTGAGGTCAGAGGGTTGTGCATAGCTCAGTGCTCTGCACTAAATATTTCACATCTCCTTCTCAAATATTCACAGTTGTAAATATATTTTCTTTTCTATAATTGTATATAGTATATTTATATATAGAAAAGAAAATATATTTACAACTGTGAATGTTTGGTTCTGGGGTGCATGTGAAGAACATGCAGGATTGTAGCTTAGGTACATACATGGCAATGTGGTTTGCTGCCTCCATCCCCATCACCTATATCTGGCATTTATCCCCATGCTATCCCTCCCCAATTTCTTACCTCCCACTGTCCCTCCCCTAGTCCCCCCTACAGACCTCTGTGTGTGATGCTCCCCTCCCGGTGTCCATGTGTTCTCATTGCTCAACATCCGCCTATGAGTGAGAACATGTGGTGTTCGATTTTCTGTTCTTGTGTCAGTTTTCTGAGAATGATACTTTCTAGGTTCATCCATGTCCCTAAAAAGTACATGAACTCGTCGCTTTTTATGGCTGCATAGTATTCCATGTTGTATATGTGCCACATTTTCGCTGTCCAGTCTATCATCGATGGGCATTTGGATTGGTTCCAAGTCTCTGCTATTCTAAACAGTGTGGCAATGAACATTCGTGTGCATGTATCCTTATAATTGAATGATTTATAATCCTTTGCATATATACCCAGTAATGGGATTGCATATATAACCAAAATGGAATTTCTATTTCTAGGTCCTTGAGGAATCGCCACACTGTCTTCCAAAATGATTGCACTAGCTTACACTCCCAATAACAGTGTAAAAGTGTTCCTATTTCTCCACATCCTCTCCAGCATCTGTTGTCTCCAGATTTTTTAATGAACTTCATTCTAATTGGCATGAGATGGTATCTCAATGTGGTTTTGATTTGCATCTCTCTAATGACCAGTGATGATGAGGATTTTTTCATATGTTTGTTGGCCTCATATATGTTATCTTTTGAAAAGTGTCTCTTCATATCCTTTGCCCACCTCTGAATGGGTTTGTTTGCTTTTTCTTGTAAATATATTTTAGTTCTTTGTAGATTTTGGATATAAGTCCTTTGTCAGATGGGTAGATTGCAAAAATTTTTTCTCATTCTGTCAGTTGCTGGTTTTCTCTAATGATTGTTTATTTTGCTGTGCAGAAGATCTGAAGTATAATTAGATCCAATTTGTCTATTTTGGCTTTTGTTGCCAATGCTTTTGGTGTTTGCCTATGCCTATGTCCTGAATGATTTTGCCTAGATTTTCTTCTAAGGTTTCTATGGCGGTAGGTGGTATGTGTAAGTCTTTAATCCATCTGCACTTAATTTTAGTGTAAGGTGTCAGGAAGGGGTCCAGTTTCTGCTTTCTGCACATGGCTAGTCAGTTTTCCTAATACCATTTATTAAACAGGGAATCCTTTCCCCATTCCTTGTTTTTGTCAGGTTTGTCAAATATCAGATGGTTGTAGATGTGTGGTGTGGACACCAAGGCTTCTGTTCTGTTCCATTGGTCTATATCCCTGTTTTGGTACCAGTACCATGCTGTTTTGATTACTGTAGTCTTGTAGTGTAGTTTGAAGTCAGGTAGTGTGATGCCTCCAGCTTTGTTCTTTTTACTTAGAATTGACTTGGCTATGCAGGCTCTCTGTTGGTTCCCAGTGAAGTTTCAGGTGATTTTTTTCTCCAGTTCTGTGAAGAAAGTCATTGGTAGCTTGATGGAGATAGCATTGAATGTATAAATTACTTTGGGCAGTAAGGCCATTTTCATGATATTGATTCTTCCTAACCATGAATATGGAATGTTTCTCCATCTGTTTGTGTCCTGTCTTATTTCATTGAGCAGTGGTTTATAGTTCTCCTTGAAGAGGTCCTTTACATCCTTTGTTAGTTGTATTCCTAGGTATTTTATTTTCTTTGTAGCAATTGTGAATGGCAGTTCATTCTTGATTTGTCTCTCTTTAAGTCTATTATATTTGTATGGGAATGCTTGTAATTTTTGCACATTGATTTTGTATCCTGAGACTTTTGCTGAAGTTGCTTATCAGGTTAAGGAAACTTTGGGCTGAGACAATAGAGTCTTCTAAATATACAGTCATGTCACCTGCAAATAGAGTAATTTGACTTCCTTCTTTCCTAATTAAATACCCTTATTTCCTTTTCTTGCCTGATTGCTCTGGCTAGAACTTCCAGTACTATACTGAATAGGAGTGGTGAGAGAGGGCATCCTTGTTTAGTGCCAGATTTCAAAAAGAATGCTTCCAGTTTTTGCCCATTCAGTATGATATTGGCTGTGGGTTTGACATAAATAGCTTTTATTATTTTGAGATACGTTCTGTCAATACCTAGTTTATTGATAGTTTTTAGCATAAAGGGCTGTTGAATTTTGTTGAAGGCCTTCTCTGCATCTATTGAGATAATCATGTTGTTTTGTCTTTGGTTCTGTTTATGTGGTGAATTACATTTATAGACTTGCATATGTTGAACCAGCCTTGCATCCCTGGGATAAAGCCTACTTGATCATGATGTATAAGCTCTTGATGTGCTGTTGCAATTGGTTTGCCAGTATTTGATTGAAGATTTTTGCATCTATGGTCATCAAGGATATTGGTCTGAAGTTTTTGTTTCTTATTCAGCCTCTGCTGGGTTTTAGTATCGGGATGATGTTTGTCTCATAAAATGATTTGGGGAGGATTCCCTCTTTTTGGATTGTTTGGAATAGTTCAGAAGGAGTGGTACCAGCTCCTCTTTGTATATCTGGTAGAATATGGCTGTGAACCCATCTGGACCTGGGCTTTTTTTGGTTGGTAGGCTCTTAATTGCCTCAACTTCAGCCCTTGTTGTTGGTCTATTCAGTGTTTTGACTCCTTCCTGGTTTAGGCTTAGGAGGGTGTAAGTGTCCAGGAATTTATCCATTTCTTCCAGGTTTACGGGTTTCTGTGCATAGAGCTGTTTGTAGTAATCTCTGATGGCGGTTTGTATATCTGTGGAATCTGTGGTAACATACCCTTTATTTTTTTATTGCAACTATTTGATTATTCTCTCCTTTCTTTTTTATTAATCTGGCTAATGGTCTATTTTGTTGATCTTTTCAAAAAACCAGCTCCTGGATTTTTTGATTTTTTGAAGTGTTTTTTTGTGTCTCTATCTCCTTCAGTTCTTCTCTGATCTTAGTTATTTCTTGTCTTCTGCTAGCTTTTGATATTTTTTTATCTTGCTCCCCTAGCTCTTTCAATTCTGATGATAGGATATCAATTTTAGATCATTCCTCACTTCTCATGTGGGCATTTATTGCTATAAATTTTCCTCTAGACACTGCTTTAAATGTGTCCTAGAGATTCTGGTACATTGTGTCTTCATTCTTGTTGGTTTCAAAGAACATCTTTATTTCTGCCTTCATTTCATTGTTTATCCAGTCAACATTTAAGAGCCAGTTGTTTACTTTCCATGAAATCGTGTGGTTCTGAGTTAGTTTCTGAATTCTGAGTTCTAATTTGATTGCACTGTGGTCTGAGAGACTGTTTGTTATGATTTCCATTATTTTACATTTGCTGAGGAGTGAGTTACTTCCAATTATATAGTGAATTTTAGAGTAGATGTGATGTGGTGTTGAGGAGAATGTATATTCTGTGGATTTGGGTTGGAGAGTTCTGTAAATATCTATCAGGTTTGCTTTGTCCAGGTCTGAGTTCAAGTCCTGGATATCCTTGTTAATTTTCTGTCTAATATTGAGAGTGGAGTGTTAAAGTCTCTAACTATTATTGTGTGGGAGTCTAAGTCTCTTTGTAGGTCATTAAGAACTTGCTTTATGTATCTGGGTACTCCTGTATTGGGTGTGGATATATTTAGGATCGTTAGCTCTTTTTGTTGCATTGATCCTTTTACCATTATGTAATGTCCTTCTTTGTCTCTTTTGATCTTTGTTGGTTTAAACTCTATTTTATCTGAGACTAGGATTGCAACTCCTGCTTTTTTTTTTTTTTTTTTTTTTTCTCTCTCCATTTGTTTGGTAGATCCTCTTCCATCCTTTTATTTTGAGCTTATGTGTATCCTTGCATGTGAGATGGGTTTTCTGGATACAGCACACCAATGGGTTTTGACTTTTTATCCAATTTGCCAGTCTGTGTCTTTTTATTGGGGCATTTCGTCCATTTACACTTAACGTTAATACTGCTATGTGTGAATTTAATCCTGCCATTTTGATGCTAGCTGGTTGTTTTTCCCATTAGTTGACGCAGTCTCTTCATTGTGTCAATGCTCTTTGCCATTTGGTACATTTTTGGAGTGGCTGATACTCGTTGTTCCTTTCTAGGTTTAGTGCTTCTTTCAGGAGCTCTTGTAAAGCAGGCTTGATAGTGATGAAATCTCTGAGCAATTGCTTGTTCATAAAGGATTTTATTTCTCCTTCACTTTTGAAGCTTAGTTTGGCTGGATATAAAATTCTAGGTTGAAAGTTGTTTTCTTTAAGGATGTTGAATATTGGCCCCCACTCTCCTCTGGCTTGTAGGGTTTCTGCAGCGAGATTCGCTGTGAGTCTGATGGGCTTCCCTTTGTGGGTGACCCGCCCTTTCTTTCTGGCTGCCCGTAGCATTTTTTCCTTCATTTCAACACTGGTGAATCTGACAATTATGTGCCTTGGGGTTGCTCTTCTTGATGAGTGTCTTTGTGGTGTTCTCTGTATTTCCTTGACTTGAATGTTGGCCTGCCTCTCTAGGTTGGGGAAGTTCTCCTGGATAATATCCTGAAGAGTGTTTTCCAGCTTGGATTCATCATTCTCTCTGTCACATTCAGGTACACCTATCAAACGTAGATCAGGTCTTTTCACATAATCCCATATTTCTTGGAGGCTTTGTTCATTTCTTTTTACTCTTTTTTCTCTAATCCTGCCTTTTTGTTTTATTTCATTGTGTTGATCTTTAATCTCTGATATCCTTTCTCCTGCTTGGTCAACTTGGGTATTGAAACTTGTGTATGTTTTTCAGCTCCATCAATTCATTTATATTCCTCTCTAAGCTGTTTATTCTCATTAGCATTTCATTAAACCTTCTTTCAATGTTCTTAGTTTCTTTGCATTGGGTTAGAACATGATCTTTTAGCTCAGAGAAGTTTGTTATTACCCACCTTCTGAGGCCAGTTTCTGTCAATTTATCAGGCTCATTCTCCATCCAGCCTTGCTCCCTTGCTGATGAGGAGTTGTGATGCCTCAGAGGAGGAGAGGCATTCTGGTTTTGGGTGTTTTCCTCCTTTTTGCACTGGTTTCTTTCCATCTTTGTGGATTTATCTACCTGTGGTCTTTGTGGTTGGTGACATTCAGATGGGGTCTCTGAGTAGATGTTCTTTTTGTTGCTGATGAAGTTATTTATTTCTGTTTCTTAGTTTTCTTTCTAACAGTCAGGCTCCCCTGCTATAGGACTGCTGTAGGTCCACTCCAGACCTTGCTTGCCTGGGGTCACCTGCAGTGGCTACAGAACAGTAAGGGTTGCTGACAGTTTCTTCTTCTGTTATCTTTGTCCCAGAATGATACCCACCAGGCCCCCCTGCTGTAGGACTGCTGTAGGTTCACTCCAGACCCTGCTTGCCTGGGGTCACCTGCAGTGGCTACAGAACAGTAAGGGTTGCTGTCAGTTTCTTCTTCTGTTATCTTTGTCCCAGAAAGATACCCACCAGATGTCAGTCTGAACTCTTCTTTATGAGGTGTCTCTTTGGTTATACAGGGGTCAGGGATCTGCTTGAGGGGACAGTGTGTCCCTTATAGGAGCTCAAGTGCTGAGCTGTGACCTCTGTTGTTTTGTTCATAGCTGCTGGGCAGGTGTGTTTAAGTCTCCTGCAGCAGAACTCAGAACCGCCTTTTTTTCCCAGGTGCTCTGTTCCAGGAAGGTGGGGCTTTATTTATGTGTTCCTGTCATTCTATGGCCTTTTTTCAGAGATGCCCTGCCCAGCAAGGAGGTAGCATAGTCACAGTGTGTCAGCAGAGGCATTGCTGAGCTTCCATGGGCCCTGCCCAGGACCCTGCCCAGCTGCTGTATGAACTTCCTTGCAGTTTTGTTTATAGGGGTATACTTAGAACTGCCTCAGTAATGGCAGACTGTCTCTGTAATGGCAGATTGCCTCAGTAATGGTGGACTGCCTCAGTAGTGGGGGACTGCCTTGGTAATGGTGGATGCCATTCCTCCCACAGAGCTGGACCATCCTAGGTCCAGCTGTGATTGCTGTGAAACTCTCAATCCAGAGCTTTTCAGATTGCTGGTCTTTGTGGGGCTGGGACCAGCCAAGCCAGATCACCTGGCTCCCTGTTTCAGTCTCCTTTTTTCAACTCAAACAAACAGGTGACTCTGTCTCTCAGGCATTCCAGACACTAGTTAAAATGGTGCCTGGATTTGTGTAAGATTTTGTGCAGAGACTCACTGTGCCGGCTGAAACAGCCACGCTGGAGACTGGTGGCACTTTTCTGCCTGGGAATCTCCTAGTCTGTGGGTGGTAAAAATTCGTTTGGAAATGTGGTGATCACTCACCCTCTGTGTTTTCACTGGGAACTGCAATTCCTATTCCTATTTGGCCATCTTGGATCCTCCCCTGTAAATATATTTTCAGTATTCAAAACTCCCCATCATAACTCTTAATCCTATCAACCAGGATCATTTTCCTGAATCAAGATCAGGAACCCTTCATTAAGCATTCTCTAAAATACATTATTCAAGCCCAGAAAGTTGTTCTTAACCCCTTCCTTCTTCAACATCAAGATCTTGGAAACAAAGACCAATGATAGTTGTCTCTATAGTCTACTATATGACCCCTTCTCTGAGATGATAAAGGTAGAAGACCCCAACTTTTGAGTGGGGTAAAAGGACTGGGGTATAGGGTTACATTGAAGGAAAAACTTTGATTAATATTTTGATATAAATATGCGTAAATATTGGTACTAATTACGGAAAACTATGTAACCTAAATACTATGAAATTCTTAAAATAATCCCAATCAACCTCATATGAAAGGATTTTCCTCTGTGATTTCTCACATAAGATTCCTAAAATTGAATCATTAGTTACACATGCATACTTAAATCTGAAAAAGTGAAATAATGTTTACCTGCCACCAAAACAAACAATGTACATTATTTGAATAATAAACAATGCTAATAAAGTATAATTATTTGATAAGATTATTTTACATTTGCATATGGTTACAATAATTTTCTCTGGCAATAGAAATCTCTCATATTCTAGAGTTTGAGAATTAATTATAATAACTGCAATCAAATGTTAATATTGCACATTGGTATTTGCAAAGTACTCCTTAATATACTGCTGCATTCTATTTTTTTGGAAGAAATTGACTGATAACTTTAAGGGAACCAAATTTAAAGTGATAAATCCTTTATTTTTTTCCTAAAGTAAAGGATGTAACTGGGAGTAGAATAAGTTGTCCTGGTATTCAGTGCAGTAGTAACTTGTAGCAACTAAATTGTTATAATAACTTCCAAAGCTAAAGAGATTCACCCCCTTCATCTTGCAAGACTTGTTTGATATATTAGCATCAGATCTTGGCTCAATTTCACTCCAGAGGTAGATATATTCCAATCTGTTAGTATTTTTAGCAGTCTTTGTTTGACCACACACATAATCTGGAGAATGGTTTATTGCATATAAAGTATCTATTTTTAAGCAGTTTTCTCTGTGATTGGTTTTTCAAGTAATTACTTCTATTAAAGTCAAATATTTCATGTCTTCTCTTTCCACATCTATTTGTAACATGGTTGCATTACTTACTTTGCATTCTAAAGAAGACATTTCTTTTCCCAAAGGCTTCTATGTTTCCACCTGCTTACATTGTAATGATATTCAGAACTTTAACAATTCGTCAAGACTCTGACACCTTGCCAGTCTAATTCAGAAAACCCAGCCATGTTTTAATCAACAAAGCTTAAAGAGAAAGAAAGGAAGGAAGATTTCACTTCTTTAGGGCTTTGTTGTATGTATTCTTTTTTTAGACACAATTTCTTTGAGTCAATCTTGAAGTACAGGTTACATAAGAAATATGTTAGTCAAATAACTACAAAATATTGGAGAAAATGGAGCTGCAATTTGCACACAATATTTTCATTTCTAAATAAATGAAAGGAATTAATTTTGTATTCATGAGCATGAAATACAGCTATTCAAAAACATATAAATTGGTATATTTATGGCATAATTTGTTCTCTAAAATGAAAAAGTTATCTACTTCATTAAATCTAATGAATCAGCATAATGGGCATTTCCACATATAATTATACTGGAAAGCACAAAAAAGGAGGGAGGGGGAGAGAGACATACATACACACACACACACACACACACACACACAGAGAGAGAGAGAAAGAGAGCAGAAAAATTGTATTATTTGACTATGCTATTATTTTCTTTTTTATGGTATTATACATATATATGTTAGATTTGCTTCATTAAGGTTTCTTATAGTCTCCTCCTCTCTCTCTCTCTCTCTCAATCTCTCTCTGTCTCTGAATGTGTGTGTACATGTGTGTATTCTTATCTCAGAAGTGGGTGGAGGAAAGAGTTGACATAGATATTAAATATGTAAAGAGTTAGGCCAATACAATGAAGGAATAATCTCATATTTCATGTTTTGAGGGCAAATCTAAAAATAACAGGACTGCAGATGATTTTATGATACACAAAAGTAACCATTTTAATTTATTTTCTGAAAATCTCATATATTCAATCTACTTCAGTAATCTACAATGTACATCACATGTGTTGGTGTTGGTCCTATCAGATCCTCAAACCCTTGTAATTTGGTGAAAGTAGCAGATACACAAAATAACTGTTCCCAAGGACAATCTAACATTTGTCACGACATTAGAAGATATATTCCTACAGTGTGAATGAGAGAATGCAGCAATGCTGATATCCCTACAAATCAATCTGGCCATGGAACTCATTTGGTGAAGGGAAGAGAATATTGATTTAATGTTTGGCTTGTTCAACTTATTTGCATTTGCCAAATGCCCGAATAGGAGTATTAGGCAGACAGTTACATGCATGGAAATGGGAATTAGATAAAAACCTCAACTGGGAAGTCATCTCTGGAGCAGACTTAGAAATAATAACAGTTATGAGCTCATAAAGGTATTATTTTCCATAGAATTTCTGAAATTCACAAATTTCAGGCTGAATTACTCTCTTCTCCCAATTTCTCCCCTGGCTTATTTGGTATTCTCTATATCATGTAATGGCAGCATTCACCCAGTCACCAGGGCTAGCACTTGAGTGTTATACACAGTATTTTATTTTCCCTCCAGTTTCTTCACTTCCTCAAAACCACTGATAGTGAATATGCAGACTATTCATCTAGTGAATATGCAGACTATTCATCTTGGTTGGAACTACTTTAATTAAAGAACATCACAATAGCTGTGAGTCTCTTAAGGAAAATGTCATGGGTTTGCCATAGTCCTTTTGCGCTTTACTGACAGTATACCAGAGGCTGGGTAGTCTAAAAAGCATGAAAATTTATTTCTAGATTTGTTTTCATAGTTCTGGAGGCTAGGAGGTTCAAGATTAAGGTGCCAGAGGATTCAGTGTCTGGAGAAGTACTGTTCCTCCTAGATGATGCTGTTTTGGTGTCCTCGTGTGGTGAGAGAGGCCAAAAAATGACAAATTCTTTGTCCTCATGTGGTGGAAGAATAGATGGGAACAAACCCATCCCCTCACAGTCTTGTGTAAAGGCTCTAAACCCAATCACGAGTGCTTTATCCTCATGGCTTAATTACCTCCTACAGCCTCACCCGTTAATACTATAACTTTAAGCATTTAATTTCAACACAGGAATTCAAGGGACACATTGAGACCATAACAGACCTCAACCTGCTGACTCCCTAGATAACACTTCCACCTCCCACTTGCAGTATTTGAATTCCACATGCCATAAAGTTTGGATAGTTGGAAGACCTTTATCAAGTTAAAAACTTGTCCCCAGATACTTGATTTGGGCAGCTGTGTTTTTTCTAAAGAGAATTTAAAGTTATATCAAGTAGAAATACAAAATATTACTATATTTCCTTGATTTTATAGTGACATCAATAATAATAATATATTTGCCATTTCAAATGCTCTTCTTTCAAGTTTGCATCTTCAAACTTTTATCCAGCATCATGGCCCTTCTCCCTGAAAAATATAGTTATTTTATGTAGTTCTACTAGTGACAAATCCTGTGCCACTTAATTGCTCTAAAAATGTCTATATTTTCTGAAAGATATTCTGATGGGTTTAACTTCTAAGTTGACATCTGCCTTCCCCCCTTTGAAGCTGCCATTCTGTCTTCTGGCTTCCCTGTCTCTCTGGGGAAGTCCAGAGTGGCCTTCCTGCAGTCCTTTTCAAGGTACTGTGCCTTTGTTCTGGCTTCTTTTAAGATTTTTAAAAGCAAATGTGTTTCACAAATCTTGAGTATATGCTTTCTAGTTAATCATTAACTTTGGGAACAGTATTTTCAAAAAAGCTCTTTAGTGATCTCTGGCAAGTCTCTGTCCCATTTTCAATAAATTTGAGAAAGTAGTTATAGTTAAATACATGGACAAGCTGAAGACACTTGTGTCCCACCAGGCTTATTTCAAGCAACTCTTTAATTCACTGCTCTCCAGCCACCAGACCATGAAGTGTCTCATTATTTTCTATTCTCTCTTATTTATGAGGGGAATTTAAGCAGAATCTTGTGTTATTTATGTTAAAAATAATCAACTATATTCAAGACTTCTCTCAAATAAAATACATTGACTGTCTTCTCAAATAAAATCAGTCAATAAATTAAACAGTATACTTTCTTCATAATGTTTATTTAAAATGTTGGTTGTTTTGATAGTTAAATTATTTTTAATTAAATATTAGCCATCCATATGTGCTTTTTGGGTAATTGTGAGGAAAGTCTCGAGTTACAAAACAATGTGTGGAACTTCTCAGTGACTTGTCACCAAGTTCTTTACAAGACAGGAATGCGATTCTGGAATGCACTGATGGCCTGGCTGTTCTCTTTGTCCCTGATGTGGTAGTGTTGTGTATGAGTGCACATTTACATGTGTGGTTGTATGTCAGTTTCTTCTAAATTTTTATTTTTATTTATTTATTTATTTTTTTTTTAGATGGAATTTTGCTCTGTCACCCAGGCTGGAGTGCAGTGGTGTGATCTCAACTCACTCTAACCTCCGCCTCCTAGGTTCAAGTGATTCTCTTGTCTCAGCCTCCCTAGTAGCTGGTATTACAGGCATGTGCCACCATGCCCAGCTACTTTTTTTTTTAGTAGAGTTGAAATTTTACCATGTTGGTAAGGCTGGTCTCAAA